>NC_141759.1:2780153-3397080 GCF_982258835.1 Parasteatoda tepidariorum
TTTCTGAAACTACGGAAATTCCGTACCAGTTGGAGGGTATGGCGGTTGGGAGGAGAGGAGGGAGGAAGCCCGTTTCAAGAACTTCAGCCTCTAATTATTTTTTTCTCCTTTACACACGGGGAACACACCAAATCTTGGAAGACTGGTCTACATCATGTCAATGAAAGCTAGCCTTCTTCCCCTACCTATATTCTTTGGCTACACTATAGAAGAAACTTATAGTGGTAAATTCTGTTTCTTTTGTATTTTAAAGTATAGAGAAAAGTGAGGTCACAGGAATAACAAGAGAGAATTGTGAAGTTTCAAAGGCTGAAAAAATGTTTTCAAAATGATAACAAATGATTGCAAGATTCTCCTCTGCGTAATCAATTAATTCTGCAATAATTTGTTCGCATTTTCAAATTGTGAGTTTTTTTATTATTATTGTTAGGAAGATTTCGCACTTCTGCGTTAGCTTTCGGAAGTAAAATTGAAGCAACTGCGCATGCTCGTGTTTATATTAGATGTATCTTTACGTTAAGTTGGTGTGATGCATGCAACAAAGACAGAGCTACAAGCGAGCTGTTTATAGCTCTTAAATATTGGTTTCTGTTGAAGCCTACCTTCGGCATGGACATGGAATGTGAATTTGAAGAAATGTATTGAGGAAATTTAGAAGTGAATCGTGTAAATTTACAGTCACTGGTTCATTCAATGTGTTTAACATTATGGTTATCTAATTGCACAAGTTCCACACGAAACTAAATATATTTTCGCTTTTTCAAAATTACTAATTATATTTATTTCAAACATGTTATTTAAAAGACATTAAATAGAAGTTCAATAATATTTTTTGTAAAATTAATAACAATAAGTTGCATTCCTTATCGCTGAATTCAGTAAAATCTAAAAAAGCTAGTCTATCAAATCTCACAGATCTTCAGTAGAGCAAAGCATCTTGAATGGTGTGATGCAAGTTTTAAAGAAATTGTCTGCAACCATTGTAAATGTTTGTTTTGATTTTATGGTCAAAGTTAAAATGATTATTCCGCTGCGTTAGAGTTTTTAACTTACAATCTTCTTCAAAATCTCTTTTTTTTTTCACTGACGTAAGTTTGATATTTTTTTACGGGCACATTTCACCAGAACTGATGCTTACTTGAAATCTTACTTACGGAAGCTAACGTCCATTTGCGAAATCTCACTATTGTTTCAAAATTCATGTTTTACTTTAGGTTTACACGAATTAATTTTTCTCAGAACTTTAAATTGATTTCTGCAGGTGAAAGAAAATAGTAGAAACCGCACTGTGAACGGTTTCTACCATTACATAGCGTCCTTGTTCAGTTTATGGAACTTCACTCAGATAAAGGGGGCGATGTTCAGTTTTATGGAAGACCTTTAAAATTAAAAGTTTCAGTTTAAAATGTGTTGCCAATGTAAATCAATCGAAACATTTTCGAACCACCATTAAAGATCTATTTATAAACAAATACAAAAATTGATATTCGTAAGATTTAATGAAAATAAAAATTCGAAAATAATACCATTTGAAGTCGAAAATCTTAGATTTATGTTTTATTGACTTTGATTAATCGATCCAAATTAGCTTGATTTGCAGTCCTGCCAAAATACAACGGAGTGGAATATATTTAAAAACCATATTAAGTCTCACCACGAAAGAGCTGGAAACAAATTGACGTTGCATATGAACTTTTAAATCATTTATATGTATTGGTGTTGAAAAATAAGTTTAAATGAATAAAATAATACATTAATCATAAACTTAGCTACCACTAGAATACATTTTTACAAAAAGTGCGGAAAGTTGGCAGCCCTGGATTTATTTTATTTATGAACTTGAACCAAGAAAGAAATCAAACTTTATAATTCATTACGAAAGTTAATATTTACCTACTAATTCTAATTCAATCCAATAATCGGGGTAGTCAAGTGAAACTTGATGTTTCATAAGAATTCAAAAAACTTACCAATCAAAGCATTCTTTTCAAACCGAAGAAAAATTATTGAATGATAGTTTCCTTTTAGTTCCACAAACCTATTCCTCCCTACTTTTTCATGGTGAAGATGATAATATTCATTGGTAGTCACAAATATGCTAAATCGTCTATTTTATTATAAGTTTTAAAACTTTTAGATTTTTTTCAGTGTTAGAGAGCAATGAGGTGATCAATATAAAAATAATAAACTGACGGATAGACAAAATTATCATAAAAGTCATCTTATTTCATCATATTATTTAAAAACTAGTAAATTTAAAGTTTAAAAATATTCATAATTTGCAACTCAAATTAAAAAAAGTAATTAGTAATAAAAGTGATTCAAAACTCAGTCACAATTAGTAATATCAGCATAAAAGGCATCGAATTAAGGCTTTGACTTTACGTTCTATGCCCTAACGCCATAACGAAGGCTTCGCTTCCAGCTCGCATGGAAAGATAAGTGTCTGAAGCATGCATATTTTCCAAGTCACGTAGAAATGGCATAGAGAATATCTTGCTTGTCAAGAAACTTGATGAAACAGCACCTAAAAGGCGAAAAAGGGTTGATATTTGAAACATCCAATCCGCATTAATGCACCGAGGCGCGAACTTTAGCGAAACGAGATAAATGTGTACCCGGATGTAATTGGGCGCGAAATGATACCGGGGCAATTAATATTCTTGGAAAGAGTTAGGTTAAAGTTAAGCCGGGCATGGCGTTATTGAAAAATGGAGTGAAAGTGCGAATGATTTGGAATGATATTTTATTCTGATTTTTAATGGCTAATGAGTAAACTAATCTAAATGTGTAATGAACAACTCTTTAAGAATTATACATTATTTTTAGAAAGTTACATTTATATGTAGGACACAGGAGGATTTTTAAAAATAGTGGAGAAAAATTTGTATTATTTTCAAATATACGCAAGTTGGAAAGTAACGCAACAAGAACCTCTCATGATTATTGTGATTGTAAAGGAACAAAGTGAAAATTTTTGATGGTTTTCCATTGATGAACCAATATAATCTAGATGATAACCATCACTACCATTATATTTTTGATAGTAACCAGCATAAGTAACCATCACTCCAATGTAGGAATTCGGACTGATTTATGAATGTCCAACATACATAAGAACAGCAACTTGTTTTGATGGTTTGTCCATGCTTAACCATCAGATTTTTCCACCGTAGACAGAGATGCCAACTTGCTCCGGATATCAATTATATATTTTAAAGTGGTAGTTGATTCTTGGCTTAATAAATTCAATTTAGTAGATTTTTATCCACCACTATTTCTAAACAATTCGTAGTTTTATATAATTCACCACTTTATAATACTTATGTCATGCTATATCTTTAATAAGGTAAGCAAAAATAGTCAAATATTTGCAAAATTCAGTTTGTAGTTATTTACCGTTTTTTTAATTATTTTGTCGTGTCCCGAGCAGTTGGCATCTCTGCATAGATTCACAGAAATGAAATGTTAAAACGATCATCAACCACCATCACCCCTATGTAGGAATTTGGACTTTTTGATGGGCCAACATAAAAGAAACAAATTGTTTTGATGGCATATTCCTGAGAACCAACAGAAATTCCAATTAAACCAGTTGGAACCAAAATGGACTATCAAGGATCATCATGGATTGTTAGTCCATGAGAATCAAACGTCTCCTGATGGTTAGCCATCATAGTATTAAAGTAGCTTTTTCCATCATGGAATGAAGGAAGTTTATTAGCATATCAAAAACCATGAACTCATAATAGAAAATGTTGGATGATGATGACCATCAAATGATGTTGGACCATCAAGGATTTTGACTTCAGAACTGTAACTTATGATCCGTCATTAGAGTATTTTACATCAACACAGTCGTCTGATCTAGTCAGAAAATTATACGAATCAACCAACCATCACCAGATTTCGAACCAGGTACAGCGTTGAGAGGTGCACTTCTTGAGCCCTCCCAGTACACTGTAAAAAAACTCGGTAAATCTTTAACCGGCATTTGATGGAAGGTTTCTAATTATCCCAAAGTTCAGTTAAATGAAAGATCATTTTATTTCAGTTACACCAAAAATTGGGAATTACGATCGAGAAATACTTTGATGGTGCACCAAAATTTGGTAAAAGACACAAAACTTTAGCTTTTACTGTAAACTAAAAGATATTTATTTACGACTCATGTTTTTTTAAGTTTCTCCTAATTTAGGTAGGTAAATGGCTAACTTGCACGAATTAAAGCTCATTTATTTTGGGTTGCCTTTTTAAATTGGGTTGGCGGTATGGAATGGTTAAAGGTATGTCATAAAATAACTTCGTACGGTAAATAGTTTTGTTACGGTAAATAGCAACCTTGGACTGCATTTGAGTGCTTTAAAAATACCTTATAACAGTGCAACCTTCCTCTGTTTTTATGAAAGGAAGAAAAAAAGAGAATGAAAACAGGTATTTTGCGTCTTCAAAACACCGACTCTTGGTGCAATCATCAACTGACATTCGGAGCAAGTAAAAAATATGGTAAAATTAAGCTCCATTTTATGTAGTCAGAAAATAAATACTAACTAGTGGGCTGCGCCGCCTGCTCGCTAACGTTCGCCAACCCCCGAAAATTGCCACGCAATCTTATATGGTTTGCTTCGCTCGCTACTAACTTCATTGCAAATGCACGAAAATTCTAAGAATTCAAAACAATCATTCAAATCCATAAAACAACTTTTTTTGTTAAAAAAAGTACATCATTTTAGTAAATACTAAGTCATTAAAATAAATTTGAATTCAAATAAGTGACATGTAATTCGTTAAATCTATTAGAAATGTGCTATAGTATAAAATCTTAAGACAAAATTTCTAAAACTGATATCTCCTTAAAAAGGTTAAAATTTTGGCTATAATTAAGTCTATTAAAAATTGAAATTAGTGAATTGCAATGGAAAAACCTGCATAAACAAATAAATTCTAGTAAAACAAATAAATTCGTGATATAAATCAAAAATCGTCAAATGAATTCGTGATAGATAAATTCGTGAAAAAAAAGCGCTTTCGACAAAATACTAAGATAGAGATCTATCGACAAAGACTACTCACTTCTGCCTAGCTTGTGCTCTCTCTGGTTATTTCAGTTTCCGTTTTTAAAAGCGCTATATGTTGAGCCATCTCAGCTAGATTTGACATGCGACATTTTTAGCTGCAATCATGGGTCGATTTTCTAGCGTTGCCATTCGGGGAAATGTAATGAGGCTTTTTTTGTCGCCGTGTAAGAGAAATATATATATAGATTTCTGTTGTTGTTGTTCATTTACGTCGCACTAGAGCTGCACAATGGGCTATTGGCGACGGTCTGAGAAACATCCCATAGGATGATCCGAAGACATGCCATCACAATTTTGATCCTCTGCAGAGGGGATGGCACCCCCGCTTCGGTAGCCCGACGACCTGCACGCGAAGTCGAGCACTTTACGGTAGAACAGTTTAACAAGGACCAATACCGCGCACCCTCGGTCCCTACGCACACTGATCGGAGTGGTCACCCACCCGCACATAGATTTTTGGTGCAACGTGGCTCGGAATTTTTAAGAGGCTAAATTGAATTTATTAAACCAAGAATCACCAAATGATAAACATCCAGTTTAAAATATTAATTTGCTGTCCGTAGCAAGTTGGCATCTCTGCTACAGTTTGACATCCAGGGCTGCCAACTTTCTACGCTTTTTGTAAAAAATTATTCTACTTGTTATGTTTTCACATATTTACTCTTTCTGGAACAATTGAAGTTAATTGAAACAGTTAGACAGATAGCATATTAGCTATATGCGCTGTTATCTATATATTATTAATTCTAAGTAATTTAAAAAATAACGGTATCTTATAAACAGTAAACCGTTCGAAGCAAATACAGACCTGCAAACTACTACGCTTTTTTCAAAATATTTTATCGAGTGGTAGGCATTTAAAAACCAAAACTTTCAAACTTTTTTGTAATGTTGCCAATATTTTGAAATTCCCATTGCGAGAAAACTGGAACAAAGTTGGATTGGATATGAATTTTTAAATTATTTATTAGTAGTGATGCGCAAAAAGAGTTTAAATGAATAAAAAATAATATAGAAAAACATAAACTTAAATACCACTGAAATAATTTTTTACAAAAAGGGTAGAAAGTTGGGTACCCGAAAATAGTTTTATTGGTTTGCAATATGTTTGTTAATAAATGTTGCCAACTGCGTCGGAAAGAGTTAAATAAGTCCTGAACTTTAGGATGAAAATATGAATAACTATATTACTTTTTTATGCTAGATAAAATAAAGTTGTTTCGGCTGAATAATGATATATTTGTGTTACCACCATTTTCTTCTTTGTAGAATTATTTTTGAAGCTAGGCATAAGTGGGTGAAAATTTAATTTACGTTAATGGTTTCGTTTACATTCCTTTGAATTAAAAAAAAATGACTTCTATAAAAGTCTTTATAATAATTATTCCTTAGAAATATTTTATGTCGTAGAAAATATTCTTGCTTTGGCTATAAAATCAAAAGCCAACTCTTGCCGAGTGATTAAGTTTTTCGTTTAAAGATTTTTAAATATGTTCTACCATTTCCAAAAGTTACACCGGATATATTTTACGACATTTCTATTTTTATCGATACATACAGACCGATAATAGGAGAGAAAAACCATTGTAAATAACAATTAAATTTTTATCATAGTTGAAGGTTTAACTCACAAGATAAGAATTTACTGTGTGAAGGATTTAAAAAACTAAATGATAGGGTAGTAGAAAAGTTATTCTAAAAGTGGAAAAATAATGAATTGATTTATAAATTATGGATCCGTTTTTAAAGTAGTGATTTAGAATTTTTTCTTTTCGATTTTTTTTTTTTATCGTTACTGTTAAAAGATCTTGCTAAAAAGTTCTTAATTAGTTTATAATAGGACCATTTGTCTTGCATTGAACGAATACAGTACACAAAAGAAGAACTAAGAAGAGTAACTTTTAAGCTAATGATCGGATCTTTATGTTCAATTACTCAATCTCAATGATTCGAGAGGGATAACCTTCAAATATGCTATTTAATTAGTGCAGACGTTTTCATTTAAATCACATATTTTAAAATGATGTAAAAAATTGTATACCCTACAATACAGAATTTTTTCATCTCTTGTTAGATAAAATAAAAAATATCTACTAAAATTTATTTTTTCATAAAATTATCTTTGGGAAATTTTTTTTATAATTATGCGCAAAATTTTTTCAAACATTTTGGTATCCAAATAAAAACAGAATAATTCCATGGAATTCTATTGATCTTGCCACAACTGCAGAGTGAAAAATAAAAAAAAACGGATCATCCTGAATAACCTTTGAGCTAATGATTGGATATTCGCGACTTCTTCTAAATTCGATTTCTCATGAACTATTTGACCGATTTCACTCAAATTTCGTATTTTGAAACTCAAATTGCATGAAACTCAAAATTACTCTCTTTAAAAAGATTTTAAAATTGTGTACCTTTCTATTAAAACTGTAATGAAATCGACATTCAATACGTTACATTCAATAATAAAAAATGATAAATATTTACTAAAAGGTAGAATTTACGAAATTTATAATTGTATAGAACGAAATTTATAATTGTGAGTAAAAAATTCTCAATTCGCCTGAAAAGTTCTCGAGATACAGCGAAATGCGCAAAAAAAAAAAAATTAATATTAAGGGGTGCAAGCTTTGGACTGTTGTCCTGACCAAACTATTGGGACCCTGTTTCCGAGTTTGCTGCTCCCCCCCCCCCATATTTTGGTGGTTAAAAATCCGATTCTATCAAGAAACTATGTTTATTCAGAGAAAGTAGGTTTTTTTTGTGTCTGAATTCGTAACTTAAAATATCGCTTGCATAATTAAATAGCATATTTGAAGTGACCCGCTCCAACCATTAAGTTTGAGTCCTAGAACGTGAAGATCTGATTATAAAAAGTTATTCAGGGTGGTCAGCTTATTTTTTGAGCGCTGTACAATCTCTCTATGAAATAAATTATTAATAATTTTAACTTTCTTTTGGTGTGAAAGGATTTTTTTGTCTAGAATATTTTCGTTTGTAAAAAAGACATTTCTTTTATTGGAAATCATAGATGTTTAGCCGATAAGTACCTCAAATAGTTATTTAAGAAATATTTTTTTGTATCTTAAAATTAAACTGAATTGCATGACTATTTTATTGCTTAGTTTAAAAAATCTCAACATTTATGACTGAACTTAAGCAAAAAGAAATTAGATCATTGACGATTTTTATTTTATGTTTTCATATTATATAAATTAACAATCATTTTTACAGGGGATAGAGCTTTCGCTTTCCGATGAGGTGAACCGAGTTCGAAACCCAGCGATGGCTGGTCGATGCAAATTCTGCATCCGTCACGCACCGACGACAGTGCTGACGTAAAATATCCTGAGTGGTAGATGGATCAAGAGTTTGAGTCCCCTTACAGTCAGAGTAACCGGGGGAGGTTTTACTTTGAATTTAACGCAAAAGCGGGTTAGTTCCACCAAGACAGCCCTCCAAGAAAGCAAATATCTCCCAATACTTGATCCAGAAGTTCCCTTGTCTTCTGGATTGGGTTCAAAATGACAAGGCTACTCAGTCGAACAGGAGTAGTCGTAACCCCAAAATTGGGTTAGGTGTTCAAAAATGTTTATATAATAAAAAAACGAGTTTAGTTATGAAATTGGGTTCAAAGACGGTAATAAAATAAAATTAAATATGTTTTATAAACGTTATGAAATAAGTTTTGAAAAAGTTGAAAAAATTTAAAACACAAAGTAAAATCTGTGTGACTCATATTTTTTTGCTTTTCCACTTAATGAAAGATAGAAGTTGTTCTAATTGGTACACAAGCAAAAGACTTCATAAATTTTTCGTACAAAAACAATTTTTTTTAAATTTACAGAAACAAAAACTGTTAAAATTTCAATTTTCTTAAAAGTTTTGATTTCTCTACAGAGACAATATAACTATTGTTAAAAAAAGACGTTCAACATGGATTTGCAACTATGAGCCGACTAAGCAAAGGACGTGGATTTTGTGGGTTAATTAAATGTTGAAAGAAAAAAATCCATTTTCGAAAAATGTGGTAACGATAATTTTAGAACGATCGCTCTTTACATTTTCCCAGTACCCTCTGTTCCAAAAAAAAAAAAAAAAAAAAAAAACACTCATGTACATATTGTTTGACAATTGGAAACAATAGTGAACCTGATACTTAATAGCCTCTTGCATTATTCGATTCATGAAACCAACACACTTTGCATAGTTGGGTCATACAGGAAGAAAAAAAAGACTTTTGGGGCAAAATATTTAATTGGAAACCAATGCGATCGAGGAAGACCCAAAAAAGATATCGTTAACATAAAACAACAAAAGATCTAACAAGATGAAAATATAAAATTGGAAATCCAAGGCTAAGAACAGAAAGATATGGAGCAACGTTGTTGAGCAAGCTACGGTACACTGCGGGCTGTAGCGTTATGAAAGAGGAAGAAGCACTATCACTAAAAGTAAGCTGCCCAGTGTTCCTTAAAGTAAAGAGCTGGTAGAACAATTTCCTTTCTGGTATTTGAAAACTAACTAATACTTTTCCAATTATTCTGGTAACAGAAATCCCATCTCAAACGGAAATATTTTTTTACTGGTAAAAAGGAGTGTTTTCAAATGTTCGATTAGAAATTGTTTGATAATCCCTATACTAAAAGCGTAAGAACACAACAATAATTGACATCCTCTCTATGAATCAAATAAAGGTTATAGCGCGATTCATCCCAAAGCGAAGATCATTGTTCGACCTTTTACGATTGTCTTCAATCCGCGTGTAAAGAGACGGATTACTCCAGCGGGTGATTCAGAACAGGGAAAGATTTAATTTATAGGATGGATATTCCGGCTCCAGAAAATAAACCGAAGAAACTGGAGAGAGGTATTACACCAAATTGCTTTTGCGTCCCTCGAGAGACGATAACTCATTATACGAACGCATAAAGAGTGTCTTTTCTGGCACGCTTCATCTTCCAGAGAATTACATTTCGTTCACAATGATACATTATTCGGTAGGATTTTAAATAACTCTCTCTCCTGTAATGTTCGAATAGTGTGAGTACGGGTCGATAAAAATTACACACCCGGCTCGCACACACCACAAAAAGGCTGACGTAAAATATACTCAGTGGTGGACGGATCATGGGTAAAAGTCCTCCTGCTATCAAGCTAACCGTGGAAGGTTTTCGTGGTTTTCCTCATCGTGTAAAGCGAATGCGGGTTAGTTCTATCAAAAAGTCCTCCACGGAGGTAAAATTTTACCCAATACTTGATCCAGAAATTCCCCTGTCTGCAGGATCGGGTTCTAAAATGACGAGGCTACGGAGTTGAACATTGGAAGTCGTAAACTTAAAATTTAGATCGGCTGTTTAACGACGGTTATGACATAAAAGAATAGAACTGCTAAGTATATATTGTATTCCAATTGTATGCAAAAGCCGTCACTTGGACTTGTTGATTTTTTTTTTTCTATTGGCAAGGCCAATACTGTCCATATTCTCTGCGAGTCAGCTGTTGTTGAGAATTCTTGTATTCAATTCATTCTGAATTGAATACAAGAATCCGAAGCATTCAATCCAAAAGCTCTTTGTTTTTTGAAGCAGAGCAGAAAGTAAGACTATAAAGAAGAAAAGGCTGACAGGAAAATCATTTCTCAGGAGTGAAAGATGCTATTGCTATTTTAAATAATAAACTATAATATGTCTACGAAATCATGGGTTAAACTAAACAATCCAATATGTTTGCTGTTACTGTTAAAAAAAATTGCTAATAAGTTTCTCGATTAGTTTATAATAGGGCCACATTGAACATTTTTTTATAACCATCGTTGAACAGCCAAGTTTTGGGTTTACGTCTACTCATGTTTAACTACGTAGCCTTGTAAATTTGAATCCAATCCAGAAGACAAAGGAACTCCTGGATCAAGTATTGGGAGAAATTTGCCTTCGTGGAGGACTCTTTGATGGAACTAACCCGCATTTGCGTTACATGGAGAGGAAGACCACGAGAACCTACTACGGTTAGCCTGACTGAAAGGGGACTCTAACTCATGATCCGTGTACCACTGAGGATACTTCACTTCAGCACAGTGGTCGGTGCAAGACGGATACGGAATTCGTATCGACCAGCTATCGCCGTGATTCGTACCCGGTTCACCTGATTGAAAGGCGAACACACTATCACATGAGCCATCGCGGCTTGCATTGAACATTTTGAACTAATGATCGGATCTTTATGTTCAAGAACTCAAGGATCTTAACAGTTAGAGGGGGGTAACTCAAAATATGCTAATTTATTAGCTCAGATGATATTTCAAGTTACGAAATCACACAAAAAACGTTCTTTCTTTGAACAAACATACAATTTTTTTCCTCCGGAGTCGAACTTCTGACCCTCAAAATATAGGGGGTAGTAGCTATCTGGAAAAATAGAGTCCCCATAATTTGATCAGGAGAATGATCCAAATTTGAGAACTTTTGAAGGGAATTAGAAAACGTTTGCACACAATTATAAATTTCGTTTATCTACACATAATTAATTCCACGCAAAGAACAAATGATAATAAATATTTATTATTTTTATTACTTTATTTAATATTAGTGGAAAAAATTTTGTATTGTAAAATATGAATTTTTTTACAAGATTTAAAAGTATGTAATTTTACATCTAAATGTACAAAATTTGAAAGGAATCAGTTGAACAGTTTCTGAGAAATCGAATTTTAACTATACGACGTTTTTTAAACTGTTCATTGTACTTACAATCTTTTAAATCTGTGCAAGTATGTACGATTTTTTTTAAACTGCATTGATGAACATTGCTTGATTTCAATGAACGCTGAGAACAGTATGTTCTTTTTCTCAGGAAATAAACAGTTTTATATCTGTGATATAATTCTTAAAAAAAATTGTCTTTACTTACTGAAATTTAATGTTTCTGGAAAAAAATGCTAGAATGAAGTACCTTTTGTACAGGCTTTTGTTCCTTTCCGTCTATTGTTATATACAGGCTTTCAGTACTCATTGGTATCATGAAAATAAACTTTCTTCTAAGATTACTACCACTTCATTAAAATTAATTAATGTTTTAATTTTATAGCTAAAATTTTTAAATTTAATTTTAATGTAATAATTTAAGTGTTCATGAAATATGTAATTTATATTAAATTTTTAAGGCCCGAAAAATTAACGTAATTCGAATTAACATTTTGCCTTTGTGTGAAATGCTTTTCTTTTGTGTGAAATGTTTCTTTCTCTGTTGATGAAACATAGTAGCAGACATTTTTGAAACAAATAGAATTCACATTTAATTTTATTCTTTTTATAAATTATTTAGACATAGCGAAGCTCTTTGAATTCAAATTCGTTTAGAGATTAATACTATGTCTTTGCTACCACTAGCGTATATATTTCCCTAAGATACGGAAATTCCGTGGTAGTTGAAGGATTTGTTAATGTTAAGCCTCAAAAAGTAGTTTAAGCGCTTATAACTTTCAACTTTAAATATTTTTGTGAAATACCTTTTTTTCGGGGTAGAGTACTAAAACATAAATTTAATTAAAAAAATAAGATTTGTTTCATAAAAAATAAAGAATTTATGTACATAACGACTCATATACGTGATCTTTTTTTTTTGCCAGTTTAAATTGTTTATAGATTGGGGTGGACAAAATTATAATTAATTAAAATAATAATGCACGCTACCACTGGGAAAACTACGGAAATTCTAGGCTGCGAACTCTGTCCATACTGTTAATAAATAGAGGTAATTAAGGATTGTTTATATTTTCTTAATGTAATGAACTGTTTTTGAAATCAATAATTTACGTTTTCCACCTCCGGTATTAGAAAAATATACTTTATTATTCTACTCTATCGCATTAATATGTTCTGAAACAATAAAAGTCTTAAAGTGAAGTTTCATTTTGTACTTGAAACGCATGTTGGAAAGTACGAAGAGAGAAAACTAAGCAAATCGAAAGAGATTGACAGAAATATAATTTGATGGTAAATATTGGATGCCAAGAAAATTCTCTATTTGCTCTTAGCAGACAAGCATTGATTTCTTTGTGTGAGGTTTTCCTCTCCAATCGATTACGTAATGAAATGTATTTATATATCGATATATTTATCTTTTGCCTCGGGACAGTGAATAGTTTACGCCTATAGAAGGGCTTTAGTATTTATGCTTCGATTCTTTCTTTCTTTGTATCACGGTCTGTTTCGTACCCTGTATTCCAATAACGAAATGTACCGATTACAGCGATAGTGATTTCTCATGACAGTACAAAATAATAAGTATAGATGCATACCTGTCAACTTTTACGCATTTGGCGTAAAATTTTATTTCCATAATTAAAGTGGTAGTAAAATGTATATTTTCCATAAATTCCTCGTATTTATAAAATTAATTTATAATTTTTTTGACCACCACTATTTTTAAAAAAATTAAGCATATATAATAATATGTAACACTACCGTGTCAGAGATGCCAACTTGCTCCGGACAACAAGTATATATTTTAAAGTGGTAGTTTATTAATTTTGATTCTGTTTGTTAATAAATTCAATTTAGTAGATTTTTATCCACCACTATTTTTAAATAATTCGTAGGCTTATATAATTCACCACTTTATTATTTTACATCATGCAATACTTTTTGAAAAGCAAGCAAAAATTGTCATATATTTGCCAAATTTACTTTGTAGTTATTTACCGTTTTTTTTAAACTAATTTAGCTTGTCCGGAGCAGTTGGCATCTCTGCCGTGGTAATTATCTATTAAGCTTATGCCTTACAGAATATGACGAATCAGTTGGTGGCCCTTCGGGCAAAATACTGAGATCAAGCATCAATCGTGGTAGTTCGCATAAGCTCTTTCCAAATACAGTGTATGTTTCTGCCTGAAATTGTAATTTAAATTTGATTTTACTACCACTTCGGAAAATCATCGCCGAAAGAATGGATAGTCGGCAGGTATGCCAACTATTTTATAAATATTTTCTATTGGTAGGAAAATTTATGATCGAATGTATGATTCTTACTTCGATTTACAGAGATCTGCCAACTACTACGCTTTATGTAAAATATTTTATAGAGTGGTAGACATTTAAAAATCAAAGCTTTCAGAATTTTCGGTAACTTTGACAACATTTCAAAAGCCTCACCGCGAAAGAACTGGTAATAAATTGCCACTGCATCTGAACTTTTAAATCATTTATCTATAGTGGTGTGGAAAAAAAGTTTAAATTTATGGAAAATAATACATTAGAACATTAATTTAGCTACCATTCGAATAAATTTTAACAAACAGCATAGAAAGTTGGCAGCCCTGTCTATAAGGTTTTTATTCAACACTACTTCTAAACAAACCACAGGCTTATGTAAAACGCCTCTTTGTTGCATTACAGAAACAGGGCAGCCAAATTTCTACACATTTTGTCAAAATTTAATCTAATGATAGCAAAATTAATGTTTTAACTTATATTTTTTTTTATTAATTTAAACTTGTTTTCCACGCCACTATAGATAATTGATTTGAAATTCCATTATGTTAAAATCCTGCTAACCATCCATTAGTTATTCCGTTCCACACCACATTGGTCAGTTGATGAGGACATTACGAATGTCAATGACTTAAACAGAATATTTTATGC
Source organism: Parasteatoda tepidariorum (assembly GCF_982258835.1). NCBI lineage: Eukaryota > Metazoa > Arthropoda > Arachnida > Araneae > Theridiidae > Parasteatoda > Parasteatoda tepidariorum. The sequence goes on from NC_141759.1 coordinate 2,794,876, forward strand.
AGAGATGCCATCTGCTCTGGATTCGACAAAATATTTTAACCCTTTCAATACGGCGAAAAATCAGCAGGGGTGAAAGCGAGACAGAAAAGAGGAAAGGCTGGTAGTAAAACCATTTCAGTTATAGCTAGTTTTGGGGAGGAGTTTACTTATTCTTTTTTTTAAATTTTTCAACAATATCTACTTTATCTTGGAAAAGAAGCAGTTTCATATATATGCCAGAATTATAAAAGAAATCTTGATAGTTATAGATATTTCATTTTTTTCGAAAAAAATGCTGGAATGAAATGTTTTACGTACCAGGTTTTTCTCTTTTCCGTCTTGCTATATAAGGGCTTTCACCCATGCACTGGGAAAGCAATTGAATTTTTTCATTGTTTTATTATTTCACAAGTAAACGGCTTGATTTTTTATGGCTACCACAAATCATTAAAGCATGCTAGATGGCGCCACTAAGGCTTAGCAAAATTTATGTAGAATCTTCATGATTTTGAATCCCGATTTTCTGTATCTATGCTATCATCAATTTTTAATGCTCAATTCCAAATTACTACGGCAATTAATGTAAATTTCACAGATTAAGCTCGTATTTCATGTATATCCACCTAATCATGGCTGTATTCATTTTTCAATGGCAATTAATGTAAATCTCCGATCAAGTTTGCACATACTTCTAATCATGGTTACTTTATTATAATGTGACCACATTGTTACATAATTCAAAATGTTTTATTCACTGTATATAATTTTCATGATGAATGGGGTAGGGGCCTAGCACCCAGTTTTGTTTAAATAAAGAAGAAAGAAAGACTGGGACAGCACATGTCCCGTCCGGTGCGAAAGGGTTAAGAAACAGTAATGAACTGCAAATTAAAATTTGCAGATTTTCGGTTAATTTTGGCAATTTGTTCGGAGACTCAACACGGCTTAACTGCAGAGATGCCAACTTGCTCCGGACAGCAAATACATATTTTAAAGTGGTAGTTTATCAATTGTGATTCTTGGTTTAATAAATTCAATTTAGTATATTTTTATTCACCACTATTTCTAAATAATTTGTAGGCTTATATAATTCACCACTTTATAATACTTATGTCATGTTATGCTTGTTAAAAAGCAAGCATAAGTAGCCAAATCGTTTTTTTAATTATTTTGGCATGTCCGGAGCAGTTGGCATCTCTGTAACTGTATCACATAAGCCTTTAAATCATTATAAAGTGATCAAAAAACCTTTTAATTATTAAATTGGAATGACACATGCGAGTATTGATGTAAAAAGTGGTAGAACTCAATTAACTGTTTTTATTTTTATTATCTCTGTTATTATTCAATTGCATCTACCGCTATGACTTACATTTCATATTATTTATATATAAACATTCTTTTCATTCACTTTCAGTAGCAAACTGAAAAAAAAAAAAAACATGCTGGTGTTTTTTTTTCGGTTGCTGAAACATGCTGAAGTTGCTTATTTCAATTCCTCTTTATAAAGTTTTGAAATTTATTAGTCAGCACTTTTTGTATTTTTAGTCGCCCTGACTATGACTGGGAAATATTTTTTTTATTTAAACAGGGAGCAAGTTGGAATCTTTGCTTCATAGAGTACAAAGGAAATAAAATATATATAAATATAATTTTTAGAATTTTCATTATATTTGGCAGCATTTTAAAATTCTTATCACATAGAGGCCGCAACCGGGAAAACAATTGTTTTATGACTTTGTAAGACATTTCGTAGGTTTTAATATATTTTTAAATTTATAAATTAAGTTGGTACACCTTTAACATCTAGATACACATTCACTTTAATTTAAAAATAAATATATCAGTTGGTAAAAACTAGTAAAAACATTGTTTTATTCTATTTGTTTTGATTTATTCATGTGTTGGGCATTGACTGACTGATACAGTTTAACCCCGGGCCAGGGATGCATAACATAATATTGGTCTGATGCACATGAGGTAACTATGCCTTTTTGTGTTAAGAGCCACTTTACTATCACTGTTCAACATTGGTTTGACAGCTTGATAGGCAGCTTCGGCTTCTATGAGTATATTTGTGATATGCAGTTTCCAATTTAGAGAGCAGTTGATGATTATTCCCAGATATTTTGCTCTTTAAACCTTGGGGATTTCTTAGTTAAAAAGTATCATTTTCTCATTTTGTATTATTTTTCTTTTGTTAAATTTTCTAATAACTAGGAGATTTGATTTAGAGCTGTTTATTTTCACTTTCCACCCGCTATACCAGGTTTCTATATCATTCATGTTATTTTGCAGCACTTTCTTAATTGCATGATTCGTGTTTATTGATCTACTTAATATTTCCGTCTCATCGGCGTAGAATGCTGTAAGTTGATTGACGTCGTTTCTGTTAACAGGGAAAATTCAGATTCAGTCAATTAAAAAGTGTATAAATGGAGCCTTGCTTTGATTCTTCTCATTGAGGGGAAGTGGTCATTCATTTTCATTGAAAAGGATCTGTTGTTGAGATGGTTATTAATAATGTGGATTATATCATTTGGGATATTATAATGCATCATTTTGTAGACAAGCCAATATGCCATACTCTGCTGTCAAACGCCTTCGCGATGTCCAACATGAGTAAGGCAGTGGTCTCGTTTCTAGTAAAATCCTTCACTAATGAATTCCAAAATTCTAATGGATTGTTTTGTCGAGGATAGATTTTTCCTGAACCCGTACTACTTGTTTGAGAGGAAATGGAGGAGGGGATAAAGTCTATTTAGGAGGATTCTTTCCATGATTTTTGATAAGGATGATAGTAGACAGATGGGACAGTAGTTTACAGCATGAAGATGGTTTTTTCCCGGTTTAGGGAATAGAATAATAGTTGAGTGTTTCTAATAGCTTGGGAAATGGCATAATTTAAGGCTTGTATAAGTAATATTTGTGAGTTGATTCATTCTTGTGGTGGGTAGGTTCTTGATCATAACCCCGGAGCTTTCTTCTTATTTAATTTTTTAATGATGTTTAAAATTTCTTAATTATCAGTACTGCTCATAGAATTATTATAATAATTATTATTGTTATGTGAGTTGTATGTGCAGATGATTTGTTTGTCTCAGTTGCTATCTGAGGGTTCTATACTTGGGGAGAATTGCTCTTCAATGGATTTTGCAAACATTTCTGTTTTTTCTTTATCAGCCTATATTTTTCCATTTCAGCAAATAAGTGGCATATTTGATAGTTTTGTGCATTTTAAGAGATTTCCAGACAGAGTTGTCGTTTGAGTTTAAACTTACGACTTTCTCACCACTGCGCATATATGATTAAAAAGTTCATATAAAACGTCATTTTGTTCTCTCGTGTTGAGGCTTTTTTTAAATGTTGGCAGCATTACTAAACATTCTGGAAGCCTGGGTTTTTAAATGTTTACCACTCTAAAATATTTTTTTCAAAAAGCGTAGTCATTGGAAGTAAGTTGTAAGTGAAATGACATACAGTAACTCTTTGTTGTTTAAAAAATAGGGGGTTGCTAAACGTTCAAGAGCAATTACTTTTACATTCTAGTGGTTTGTAACGCTTGTTGAAGTATCGTTGCCACAATAGCGACACTTCACCGAAAAGGGTAAAGAGATTTTTAAAAAAAAATTAATACAATTTTAGTGGTTTACATTGTTGCTGTCAGAAATAAATGGGACAGTTTTTATCTCATCTCCCTGAAAGGGTTAAAATGCAAAATAGGCTAACACTAGAGAAAGTTTTTTGCACGAAGCGCATCAAGTTGCATCTCTGCATTTTATCCTTAAGACTTTTATAGGTTGAAATATCTTTCAATCATCTTTTGAGGAGCAGATTTTTTTAAAATTCCATTCCTAACTCATACGTCAGAAGGTCAATAATCATTCAAAAAAGTGAACAAAAATTTTGAAACTTGCGTTTCTAAAGTGGACAAAAAATGGAGAAATTAATTTTACATTTATTGCATCTAAAATGAACAACTTTTGCCGTAACACTTATGAAAAGGTGAGCGAGCGGAGAATTTTAGATGGTGATAAAAGTTTTTTTGTTTCTCAAAAGTATATGAGGCTCCCTCGGCCCCTGTACCTCCTCTACTTGGTGCGTCTATCGCGGCGGCAAGTCTAAAAATTTCAACCGAATATCTTTTTTTAGGGGGAAGGGAGGGAGGTTCTTTTCTCAAAAGTATTGAGTGGAAAATAAGATTATTTCCCCCTTTTCAGTTCAATTTAAAAGCATAGTTTTTAAATGTTTATTTTCTTTTTGTTTTAGGGCCAAAAGTTTTCCAAATTGAAGATACATTTTGGTTGCAGTATTAAGGAAACAATAGCAACTTGTATGATCATAAAAGACAGAAATCGAGTGGTCTGAATTTTTTAAGAATTTAAGTGATATGAAAACAATTGTCTGAATTATAAATGATAAGTTATATTGGGTGATAAAATAATTGTATATTCTGCTTAAACTGGTAAAAAAAACGGCAAAAAATGGTCACCCAGAAAAAATTTCCCTAGATTGGGAGCTCTTACTAGACTTGGCTGGAATTTTGTCTGTTTTTGCAGTTGGAAAATGTTTGAAAATTGTACAGAACTCTAGATAATCGGAAAGCGATAAAAAAAAATCGAGTGAGACTTTCCTTACGATATTAGACTATTTTCTTACTTTTCTGACATCTTGCGTAGGAAACTCAAAACAGAAAATGTTTCTTAAAAAAATTCTAGTGGCAATCTGAAACCGTTTGGAATTCTACCTTTGAATTGGATCACGTGTCATACACTTCATCACTCATCACACTATCGATTTAAATCAAAACACCGATTGTTCAGAAACTATTTTATCACAGTTTCCCTCACTCCCGATTCCTAGAAATTGCACTCAATTAAGTGAAAAGAGAAATGAGTTCTTTGCTGGGGAGGTCGAGACTAAGACGTGTGTCCCACTTAATGGACCGGGAGACTTTGTCCTCGTGTGTCGAGTGACGTCATCTCCTGGGAATGACCCACGTGACCAGGATTCGAGAAAGCCCTCCATTAAACCGAGAGAGAAATCCTTTTGGTATAAGATTGCGATGGAACAAAGAAAGATCCCAGTTAATTCTTCCATTTTCCTGGAAATCCTTTAACTGAAGGGATTAAAGATCTTTTGATTCCTTCTCCTTTCACTTTCACTCTAAGAGGACATTCTTTAAGTTAAATTTGTTTTGATAAGATTATTTCTTGTATCGGGTCTCATCTATACTTTCATAAAAATGTTATTTAGTAATTGAATTATTATTGTTCTTTGTTCCTTTTACGCATTCGGTAGATATTCTTGATTTCTCTCTTCGATACATGGATTGATATTTTTGATTTATTCATTTTGATGTTTTCACGCACATTTCGTGAATGATTTTGACATTCTTGCTGATGTTCTCTGACACATTTCGTAAAATGAATCGATAAGTTGGGATTATTGTTGCTAATGTCACTCATAGTATCAATTATATAATTTGGATTTTTTACAAGTTTGTTTGCAAAAAGATTTCTCTTGTACCTTAAGTATAATTTGCGACCCTCTCTAGCAGATCAATTACAACTTCATGTTCCTATGTATTTTTTATTTTTACTTTGCTTTTGCCTCGAAACTTTGAATCACCCTGTATATAGAATCTTAGTGCAGACGCTAAGCATTCTGTTCAGCAGATATTTTTATGATTTCTTTCTGCAATCCTGAAATGATTTGGTATATATAAAGTCACTTTATTTTAGTCATTTTTAACCAGATTGTTTAAACACACTTGGCAGAGTCATTGTTTGTTATGCCTTAAGGCAGGGGTTGCCAAACTTTTTTGATCATCGACCCCTACATAATTTTTCGAAATCTCCATCGACCCCCATAAAAATAGTTTTCTGTTAATTAAAATAAAACTCTATTAGATACTGTGTTTGTACATTTATTAAAGTAATAGTACAAAGTGTAACAATAGTTTTATGAAAAATATATTAATGTTGAAATATAAATACCTTAATATTTATGAAATAATAAGTAATTATAAGTAAGTAGAAATAATAAATAAAGTAACTACGGATTTATTGCTTCTTAATCAATGACATGGGTGTGTGGTGCTTTTTTTTCCTGGAAGGTTCGTTATATTGGGATCAAAATTGGTCAATTTTAATCTCAAATCCCCTCGAAACTCCACGTTTAATTTATGTGACTGAAACCGACTTCAACCATACAGGAAATTGGGAATGCTATCATAAATGGCTGAGCTATTTCGTAAAGTCTTACATATTTTAGCATTATATTTATATTTGTCCAAAAATTGCTTATTGTTATATTTTTAAAAAGCGTCTTTGCTTCAAATCCCCATAATAATTCAGCAAGCTCATCTTGCAGGTTGATGTCCACGTTTTCAATTTGAGCAGAAAATGGCACAATAATCCAATCAGGGATGTCAATGTTTTCCAAGTCAACAAAACGCAGTTTAAAATCGTCGCTCAATTTTTGAAAATTACCTGCATATATTTTCAAGTCTTCTTTTATTTCTAATTGTCACATATCTGAAAAATACTGATAATCCTTCGACCAATCGACCCTTCCGGTGCGGATCGACCCCCATTCGACCCCCTGGCTCAGATCGACCCCCGCTTATGTTAAATAGACCCCTGGGGGTCTATATAGACCACTTTGGCGACCTCTGCCTTAAGGTAACAGAACCTCAAAGCATAATTCTTAAAACTAAAGTAAAAAATCAAATTTCAAGTTCCTCTCAGGGTTTGACACAATCTGATTTTTAATAAAAATATATCATCTGTGAAAAGTAGTGATTAACCTAATTATTAATAATATATATTATTAATCAATAGCATATGGAAGCTATTCATTCATCATCTAACCATAACTAGTAAATTATAGTGAAGAAAACAAACTTTTATTTTCTATTACTTCATTAATAGCTAATCATATCTCTGGAAAAAAAAACTCAATGTTTCAGCCCCTCCTCCGCTCTACTGAAAGACTCATTAAAGTATGTGGACATTTTTTCATGAAAAATTACACATAGAAATATGTGTGTGTGTGAAGGAGTGGAAGAGATCGATTATTTGACAGGATGGAAGAGGAAAAAAAAAAGTTGTTTCTTGGAACTAATTTGTCAGGACGACACGTCCCCGTGATGAGAACGTGATTAAAAGAAGTTGCGAGGTGTTTCTCTTTTTTTTTCCTTCCTCCTCTTAAAGTAAGCTTTGGCTACATCAATATTTAGTAATTATAAGAAATAACCAAGATTTAGTTATGCTTAGAAAATGCTGAGGACAAAAAGGAAAGAAAACCCTCATATTTCATGAAAGAACTTGCTTCGTTTTATTCATGCACTTCATTAAAAAAATAAAAAAGTTTTGTTTCATTTTTTAACTAGAAAGACCACTCTTTTTTTATCAGAAAAAATGCTTTTTGCATTAATACAAAGTGCAACTTGAGTAGCTAATCTAGTAAATTTCCGATAATGGTATTCGTATTGTATTTTTTCTAAATTAAATATGCGTTAAATATGTAATGAATTGTATTTTTTTCTAAATTAAATTGTAATCAATGGTTTTTTACGAGTATATTTGCTTGAATTTATTTTACCTATAAATTTGTACTAATTTATTAACCTCTTCATTAACTCGGTACACATCCGTGAACTTTTTTATAAACGTCGTTGAACAGTCGACGTTCAAATGACGTTCATTGTATATTTGTTAGTCTTTTGATATTTTATTCATATATTTGCTCTCTATAATGGACTTCAACTGTATTTTAAATAGGATAAATAACACTGATGATTTTGAGCTCCAAGTGTTCCCTATAAAATAGTGTGGTATGTAAATTTTTGTCTCAAAACGAATTTCATGATTTTAAAAAAGAAACATTCCTCATCATCACAATAATTTGATAACTAAACACATATAGAGATTTAAGTTATAATTGTAGTAGTTGCTAAACCATGTGAATTGCCACTGATTTGAGTCAACTACCACTCTAACAATTTTGGGGGGACCACTGGACATTTCGTTTACCTTTTGATTCAATGCCATGGGTGAAAGCGAGACGGAATGGCTGGTTTTCAAAGTATTTCAGTTATTGTTGGTTTTCGTGAAGAGTTTACATATTCTTTTTTCAAACTATTCAACAATATCTACTTTATCTTTGAAGCAGTTTCATGCTAAAATAAATCTTGATAAATAAAGGTATTTTATTTTTCTCGAAAAAAATGCTAGAATTAAATGTCTTTCGCGCCAGTTTTTACTCCTTTTCCGTCTTGCTATAGAAGTGCTTTCAGCCATGTTCAAGGCTGTGAATTACTACGCTTCCGACAAAATATTTTAAAAAGTGGAAGAAAATTAAAAAATAAACTTTCAACATTTTCGCTCATTTTGCTAACATCTAAAAAATTTCATTATACACAAAGGTTGGTTCATTGGAATTAAATACATTTTCAGACTTGTGTGCTCAATTTAGGCTTATGAAACTTTGTCAATAAAGAGACAGATAATACAGAGCAACAGCGGGATTCGAACCCGCTACCTCCACGCTTTGCACAACGTACCGCTCGGCTAGGGAGGCTCCGGCTCCACGCAAGGACATTATAACCGTCGTTGAGCAGCCGACCTAATTTTGGGCTACTAATGTTCAACTCTGTAACCTTACTCATTTTGAGCCTAATCCAGAAAACAAGGGAACTCCTGGATCATGTATTTGGAGAAATTCGCCTTTGTGGAGGACGTTTTGATTGAATTATACCGCATTTGCTTTCCATGGATAGGAAAACCATGAAAACATCTCAGGCTTAGCCTGACTGCAACGGGACTCTAACCCATGATCTGTCTATCTCTGAGGATATTTTGCGTCGGCACTAATATCGGTGCAAGCCGAATACAGAATTTGCATCGACCAGCTGTCGCTGTTATTCGTACCCGGTTCACCTCACTCCCACGCAAGGGTTTGGTCACCGCCGGCGTTCAGCCGACCCGCGAAGCATGTTTGCTGCTTTTTACGGCCACTGCGTAAATTTTCCCTAAGGGCGTAGAAACATGGCAGTTCTGTTAGTTTAAGCAGTTTGATTTACGAAGATTTTATGACAATTACTATTTGTAAACAATTTAAATAAATCTGCAAACCGAACAAATTAAATTACGTTAATTTGCTTTTTCTCTATCGTTTTAAATATTGTCTGGAAAAAGAACTTTTCGAGATGTCACCTATGAATTAAATACTTATTTCATTTAAAAAAAAAATCATACGCATCGCTTCCTTTGAATTATCTCGAAGATTCTCTACTCACATTTAAAAGTGACAGTGAAATGTTTTTTTTTTTTTTTACTTCGTTCTTGGATTTATAAATTTAGTTAAAAATGATTTCAACTGCCACTACAGATGAATAAATTAAACAGAAATGTAAATGCATGATAATCAGGTGTGTTTAAGCTTTGACAAAATACATTTGTCTTTAATTAATATTTCACTTTTCATTTAACATCCGCTTCCAGAAAGTAAATTAGAAAAGAAAAGTTGGCAGCAATTCATATTTCTTTGATTGTATTTTAGTTTTTTTAAATTATTGTTGTTTCATATATAAATATTTATAAGTTATTTCTTTTTAAATATATTATGAGTTTTCTTAAATTTCTTTTACTTTTGAATAATGTAGTACATAAATTATTATTAGTTTTTAACAATAAATCACATCAAAACTTAGAATCTATTCTACATTAAATAAATACGCAATTCTAGGGCAAAGAAATATTAATTGTGTTCGAATTCAATTTATCGTTTGCTAAAGTGGCAGTTGCAATATTATATCGTTCTTTACGACCTTTTTCTCGCAGACAATGTAGTTGCACTTTTTGTTTTATCGTCTGCTGTGATCACAAAACTTTTCTCTTTACTCACAAAGGACAAAAATTTATTATTTATGTGATAAAATAATCGTTTGTTTATTCATTTTATCTGTTTTTAGGTTCATAGGAAGTGAGTTATATATTTTTAATAAAAAAAACCTCAAATGGCAACGGATGAAATAAGGCAGTAAAGTAGGGAAGGGGGATCAGAAAAACCTGGAGTGTTTTACATCTCATAGCGGTAATGCTGAAAGCTTGTCGTCAATACCTATCATTAAGAAACGTGAAAAGTTTTCTTGTATTTTTGAATTAATATTTCCTACTGCAACTAAGAGGAAAAAATGAGAAATTGAGATAAATTGTATTTGGTAAAATTCCAACATAAATCCGAAATCGTCTGCGACCCCAATGCAGTCAGACAATGTCATTATTGTAAAAATTAAGATATATTGCAAAATTTTCAAAAGTATTTAAAAATTACACATTAAAACATTTACCTAAACCTTTTTTTTTTGGATGAAAAATTATTCTTAGAAGAGTGAAATAAATACTTATACAGTAAAACAGTGTCAACAACTAACAAAAAAAAAAAAAAGAAGTTCCTTTACTTTTTCTGTTAGTTGTAGTCTTTCTTTTGCGATGTGGTTCTATGCGATGTTCTCTTAACTCAACTTTTTTTTATTGAAAGAAGTTAAGAGACATTTTAAAAAGGAGTCTTAGTTATTTTCTCCATTTTTTAAAATGATCTGCGGATGATGCAGAAAAATTATCTGCTGATGATGTGATCATTTGCAGTTCTCACTATATGCTGGAGGATTTCTGCTACCAGAGTCGTGATTAAAACAAATATTTGCTCAATAAAAACTGAAAGCATTTTGAAAAGAAAGAAAAAATACATTACTCTCCTTGTCACTTCCTTCAAACTACTTAAATTACGTTTAAGCGAGAATACCACGTGTTTTATCCCCAAAATAATCCACCTCTTGCAACATACAGTTTCATTTCAAGAAAAATATGTTAGATGAATTGATTAAAAAAAGGGGACATAGGAGCCTCTAATTTCCAAGCACTTTACACTTCTTAAACTCAATGATAAAAGTAATCGATATTTCACTATCTTTTTTCATAGATTATGCTAAACCTAGCCTAATGAACCACCTCTAGAGAGAGAGAGTCACTTTTACTTTATTCGAGGAAAATTTGAAACAGCTTGTCTCCAGTGAATAAAAGTCATATTTTTACCATAACTGGGTGCAAAAAAAAACTAATGAGAAACAAACATATATTTTATGATAGTCTAAACAACTTTCAACTCTTTTTGTAAAAATTTATTCTAGTGGTAGCTATGTTTAAGTTTTAATGTATTATTTTCTATTCATTTAAACTTATCTTCCACACCACTACAGATAAATCATTTAATATGGAACACCACTAGATCTTTGAATGATGGACCTTCCTTTTATATTCCATGCATATTATTATCCAAAAATCTCCAGTTTAAGATATTTTGCTGCGGTCATCTGAAGGCATTCTCTCGAATGAAATTCATACTTGAGTCACAATTTCTTGCTTCAAATGGATTTTATTTTATTTTATAACCTAAGTCGAACAACAGACCCGATTTTGAGTTTACCGGCTACCGATGTTCAACTCCGTGACCTCGTCATTTTGAACCCAATCCAGAAGACAAGAGAACTCCTGGATCAAGTATCGGGTGAAATTTACCTTCGTGGAGAACTTTTGGATAGAACTAAACCGAATTTAGGTGGCATGGAGAGGAAAATCAAGAAAGCCTCTCGCAATCAGCCAGATGGAAAGGGGACTCTAACCCATGATCCGTCTAACACTGAGGATATTTCACGTCAGCACAGTCGTCGGTGCTAGACGGGAGAGCAAAATTCGAATTAACCAGCCATCGCTGGGATTTGGACCCATGTCTCCTCATTGGGAGGCAAATGCTCTATCCCCTGAGCCACCAGTAAATGAAACTGTAGCATTTTTTGGTGATGAAGGGGCGGGATCTTCAAGCGTCTTGGGAAAAAGGTAACGTTAAATTTACTATCATTGTCGAAACTGCCGAAAAGCATTTATGAGCCTCCACATTGATGTCCATTTAACTCCATAAAATGTGATAACAATAAAATTTCAAATATTTTTCTAATAGGCTAGCGAGTAAACTGAAGGTATTAAATATATCTTATTTTCAAACAGTCAAAAGGAAAAAACATCATATATTGACATTAACTAGAAGGTTCATCAGCATCCATCATATAATCTAATTATATGTTGTAAAAGAAAAGAGAGAAAAAAACTCAACCATGTAAGTTAAGAAAAGTGCAAATATTCGATCGGCAAATATTCTATTTCGTTCGTTTTCAGTGACATGACAAGGGACACTCATCGATCTTTCCCGTTAATGAAGGGGGAGAAGTATTTCCGGAGTATAAAATGGACGATCATTCATTAACTTTTACACCGAGAGGGGTGTTGGCGAAGAACAAGTGATTTTCACTTTCGAGGTCCTTTCAGAGAAAAGGATGTCATTGGAGTAAACGTGTATGTACCAATCCTTTCTGAAAAGAGCTTTTGTACATTCAATTTATGGATTCTCATAGTTATGCAAAATGAATGAACCCTCATTCAAATATGTGAATTGCAAAATCAATATAATATTGTATTTAATAATTTGATTTTTTAAAGCAAAATGTTCGATTTTTTGGAGAGAAAAAAATATATGTTATGCCCTATTTTATCATAAGCCAGTGATTCCCAAAGTGTGGTACGCGTACCCCCAAGGGTACGGGAACAGTTTAGCGAGGGTGCGCGTTCTTATGCGAAATACCTAGGAACAAACGAAAATTTCAAAAAATTTTATTTAAAAACAAAGATAGCCATGAAAATGTACGATTACGTATTTTTTTAATGGCTATTTTTTGAAGAGTTAACAGTTGATAATGAGTGGTGTCAACAGCCAGTTGTGATTTTTAACTTTTATGCAATTTTTTAATACTAAAAAATACATTCGTTTTTTTTATTAGTGGTACACAGCGTTGCAAAAATTTAGAAAGGGTACGCAAAAGTCATAAGTTTGGGAAATACTGTCCTAAGCGAATGGAAGCCACGAAAATACTTATAAGCCTTTCTAAGTTTCAGCAAAAATACTGAAAGCAGTCAATTCCACAACCACTTTATAAATAGAAATTGTCTGAAAACTTTTTTTTTAATTTTCGTTTAAAGTTATTGATTAAAATTTTTTGGCTTTAAATCTGCTTTTCTCAAGTGATCTGATTGTTCTACTCTTTAAATCTTCGTTCATATGTCAAAGCAAACAGAATTTTTAAAAATTTACAGGTAAACTATTTCTTTTACTTTTATTTTGGTTTTAAAACAATTCGAATCATGAAGTTAAAATTGTAAGTTCGAATTCTTGATTGCCATTTTGTGAGGTTCAGATAATTCGGATACCCTGTTATCTGATATATATATATATATATATATATATATATATATATATATATATATATATATATATATATATATATATATATATATATATATATATATACCGGGTGGTCCCGAATTCATGGTACAAACTTTAATGGTAGGTACAGGACATTGTAACAATGATTTATTGTATAGGAATGTATAGTCACAAGTGACGCGGTGAGGCGTAAACAGGGGAAATAAAAGGAAAGAGAAATGGAGTGATCGGTTGGTATCATTGCTGGTAGAGGGCAGTAGATGTCTAGCCGCCGTTGAAAATGATGCATCGCAGTAGGGAAAAGCGCCATTCACAATTGGGCTGCCGTAGACGATTGGTGATTTTACGTATGCAGAAAAAGCAGACATGCATTGCATGTACGGCCGTGCAAATGGTAACGGCAGAGCTGCGTTACAAATGTATCGCGCGGAGTATCCTGATCGACGAATGCCGGATCATAGAATTTTTCAACGGTTACATCGTCAACTTTGTGAAACAGGTGCGTTCGACGTCAACAGACATAACGCTGGTCGATTAAGAGCTGTACGCCCTCCAAGGCTGGAAGAAAGCATCTTGAACATTGTGGCTGATAGACCAGAGTCAAGAACAAGAACTGTTGCGCGTGACGTAGGTGTGAGTCATCAGACTGTATGCAGAGTGTTAAACGAAAATCGCTTACACCCCTTCCATTTTCAGAAAGTACAAGCATTGAATCCGGCAGATTATCCTCTCCGCGTGAACTTCTGCCTGTGGGTGATGCAGCCGGATTTCGTAGGTGATGTGCTATTTACAGATGAAGCGACATTTTCACGCGAGGGTGTCTTTAATGCGCACAATTCCCATGTGTGGGCAACCGATAATCCACATGCAACGCGTTCACATGCGTTTCAACAACGTTTCTGTATTAATGTGTGGGCTGGTATTGTGAACGACTTTTTGATTGGCCCATACTTACTACCCACGCGACTCAGTGGCGGAAGCTATCTTATTTTTCTGAAAGAAGTGTTACCACAACTGCTGCATGATGTTCCGATCGCCATTCGTAACCGCATGTGGTTTCAGCACGATGGGGCGCCAGCACACTTCAGCATTGATGTACGGAATTACCTGAATGCCACGTTTGGTGCTCGATGGATTGGGCGTGGTGGACCAATCCCTTGGCCACCCCGATCTCCCGATTTATCGAGCCTCGATTACTTTTTATGGGGACATCTAAAGCATATTGTTTATGAGACTCCAGTTGACTCAGATGAGGATCTCGTCACTCGCATATCTGTAGCTGCTGCAGGTGTGCGTGAAATACCACGCATCTTTGAACGTGTACGCCAATCGCTCCACCGACGCTGTCAAGCCTGTATGGCTTCTGGTGGACGCAATTTTGAACACTTACTGTAAACATGACACTTGTCAACAACGCTTTCAATAAAATCTTTGTTTTTCCTTTCGGCCGTTATTTCTCCTGTTTACGCCTCACCGCGTCACTTGCGACTATACATTCCTATACATTAAATCATTGTTACAATGTCCTGTACCTACCATTAAAGTTTGTACCATGAATTCGGGACCACCCTGTATATATATATATATGATGATAGCAGTCGTGCGAGCAGGACAAACAGGCACAGGATTTGAGAAAGGCAAATAAATTTTATTTAATCACTATGAGATGAATGACGAGAAAGTGTATGGATATCGACAGAGAGAGAGTGACACAAACTCGCCGTGTTCTTCAATAAAAGTTAGGAAAAATCTTGCAGAAAAAAGTCCGCAAAATGTCACGTTTTAGGGAATAAGGGAAATCTTAGTATCTGTAATTGCGAGATTCCCACAAAGAGCAAAGGGACAAATGTCTTACTTTTAATGAATGCATATTTGAGCCAAAAATAGATTAAAGGACAGGATGTGAATTTAAAAGTGTGAGAAAGCGTTTCGTTTTGTATAATAAATTAAGAAGAGTATTTACAGAAAAGGAATAACATAAAAAGATTAATTGAAGCTTTTTATGTTACATACCCCTTCCCCGAAAAATTTTAATTGCAATACAAAAATTTTAAAAATCATCATCTATTTGCAAAATCTTCCCTATGACAGAAGCACAAATAAAATGAAAAGAATAAAATTTTTAATATTAACAATGTACATATATATATATATATGAGAGGAGAGCTCAATTTCAATTCTCTTCTAAATTTCTCGAGATATGGCAAAATACGCAAAAAGTAAAATTAATATGATGGCGTCCAAACTTTGAAGAGCTATCCTGATCAATCAATTTGCTACCTCAAATGGCGGCTACTCCCTATATTTCGGGGGTTAAATATTCGAATTCGACGGAAAAAAAGATACGTTTATTCAAAGAAAGTACGTTTTGTGTCTGATTTCATAACTTAAAATATCGTCTACACTAATTACTCAGCATATTTGAGGTAGGTTACTTCCTTGAACCATTATGATTGAGTTCTAGAACTTAAAGATCATTAGAACTCCAGTTATACAGGGTGGTTCTTTCATTTTTTTGTATGCACTGTATGTATTTTTTTTTAAATCAGTCATTGATTTGAGTATACCGTGTTGTTTAAATTCTTTCTATCACTTAAATATTGTAAGTATTTTACATTACAATTTAGTAAATTGGTAAATATTTTACTTCACATAACATTTTTGTAAAACTCTATACTTAATTCAAGAAATGTTCTTTATTTTACAATTTCTTTGAGCTAGTGTGGTTTTAAAATAGCATATATGGCTACCTATTAAAAGTTGATTTAAGTCATTAACATGATTTTTGTTTATTTTTTATGTGCGCGCAAGATATTTTTTTCATCAAATATTTGCATTTATGGGAATTGAATTATAAATATTTTTTGCATTATTTAACAAAAATGTTTGCATTGAAAGAATATCTGCGCTTTTGTTAGAATCCAGAATCCTAAGTTTAAGTTTAGATAAGTTATAGGAAATCTAAGATGACAACTTGCTCCTGGACGATAGACAGATATTTTCGAGTCTTTTTAATGTATAATTCTTGGTTTAGTAAACTCGATGAATAGGGTTTTGAATCAACACTACTTCTAAATGATTCAAAGGTTTATGTAATACGCCACTTTACACACTTTAGCCGTGTTGAACCTTTCAAAAAATTGGCAAAATTATCCAAAAATCTGCAAATTTTATCTTGCTATTCCACACCGTTTTTTCAAAATATTTTATCACATCTGGAGCATTTGGCAACTTCTGAAAAACATAAAAAAGTAATGCTTTCTTCATGAAATCAGAGCTATCTTCCATTTAAATAATAAATAAATATCTATATATATATATTTCTCTTACACGGCGTCAAAAAAAGCCTGATTACAACTCCCCGAATGGCAACGCTATAAAATCGACCCATGATTGTCTCTAAAAATGTCACATGCCAAATCTCGCTGAGATGGTTCAACATATAGCGCTTTTAAAAACGGAAACTGAAATAACCAGAGAGAGCATAAGCTAGGCAGAAGTGAGTAGTCTTTGTCGATAGATCTCTATCTTAGTATTTTGTCGAAAGCGCTTTTTTTTCACGAATTTATATATTACGAATTTATTTGACGATTTTTGATTTATATCACGAATTTATTTGTTTTACTAGAATTTATTTGTTTATGCAGGTTTCTCCATTGCAATTCCCTTAATCCAATTTTTAATAGACTTAATTATAGCCAAAATTTTAACCTTTTTAAAGAGATATCAGCTTCAGAAATTTTATCTTAAGATATTATACTATAGCACATTTCTAATAGGCTTAACGAATTACATGTCATTTATTTGAATTCAAATTTATTTTAATGACTTAGTATTTACTAAAAAGATGTAATTTTTTTAAAAAAAAAAAGTTGTTATATGGATTTGAATGATTGTTTTGAATTCTTACAATTTTGTGCATTCGCAATATACCTAAGTTAGTAACGAGCGAAGCGAGCTTGGTTTGCGAAGCAAACCATGTAAGATTGCGCAGCAATTTTCGGGGGTTGGCGAGCGTTAGCGAGCAGGGGGTGCAGCCCACTAGTAAATTTAAAAGCTTCATACAGAACTACTAAGTCAAGGTAAAGAATAATATTGTTCTGGCAGTAACTAAAATATATAATATTTAAAATGACTATTGTTTTCGAACACTTGGATTTGACGTTCTTTTTCGGAAATCACTTTCGTTTGCGCTGAATTCTACCCAAACAACTTGCATGTTCTGCATCTCCAGAATTCTCATGAATGTTTCAGTGATTGTATACATTTTCTTATAGCTTGTTTTTAGAAGCGAATGTCCACACAAGAGCCGTGATGGAACTCAGGGGATGGAACTTACGCCTTCCAATGAGGTGAACCAGGTTCGAACCCCAACGATGGCTGGTCGATACGAATTCCGCATCCGGCTCGCACCGACTCACAATAATTTCTAATCCATCTTGGAACACCCATTTAAACAATAGTACATATTAAAAAAGCCACTTGTCGACAACTGCGCATTGAACACAATATTCGACGCCAAATCAAAATCTAGAGCTCAGATGCAAAAGAACTTTATATCTTATGTCTACACGCCCAAACTTATATGCCAAAATCCAGAAATTACCACCTTATCAGTGGATCTGAAAAAAAAAAATTCTAAGCAAACCGTGTGCCTTTTTTTGAAACGAATTATATAACTTTTCTTTTAACTATCTTGACAAAAGTTTTCTAAGAATCACGACTAAATAAGAAAAAACTAACACGCATTTTAAAAAATATTGTTTCTGTAAAATAAAAAATTTCAATGAGTGATAAAGAGCTCCTTTTCGCCCGCTCTTTATAAAAACAAATAAAGATTTTTTTGTCAATTTTCGTTACACCTTTTGTTACAATTAACACCTTTTTAAATATACTATCTCCTTAAGTGAACAACCACTTGACTCGATAATAAAAAATAAAAAAATTCTTAACAACAAAAGGACACCTTACTTTTCCTTACCATAGTTTCAAAAAATAAAAAGGGAAGAAAAACTTATTTTTCAAATCTCAAGAATTTCAATTTTTGCTTTCTTAGCACTTAAGCTAACAACATAATTAATTTTAGAAATATTCTATGCTTAAACTAAATTTAGCTTGTTCTTAGATTTAATTGAATGGCATATATAAAACTAAGCTAACTCTTTTCGAAAGTCTTTTTAGTCATTTATATTTTTAATGAGTATAAATTTGTGTTCCTTTTTTGCAACCATTTTGTCGTTTCTCTTTTAAGATTCCGTTATAATCCCTTTTTTTTTCAACTACAAAAATGTGGCATAACGGAGCCAAAAATGATGCCAGCGAATTTTCGACTATTATTCTTACAAATTTTCTATTTCTTGATTTATTCAGAATGAGTTTGTTTTTGGAAATAAACTTTATTTTAATCATTGAAGTTACCATTATTTACCATTATTTTAAAAATTCTATAATTATCATCAAATAATAATCATGGCATAGAAAATAGATAGATAAATATCACCCTAACAATATGCATTTTCTAAATCGGTGGAACGCTTACAAGTACAGTCCGCAAAAAAAAAAAGATATCACCCTGAATAACTTTTGTTCTAATGATCGGATTTTCACGATCTAAGTGTCAATCTTAATAGTTCCCGGGGATGACCTCAAATATGCTAATTAATTAGTGCTAACTATTAATTAAGTTACGAAATCAGACACAAAAACGTACTTTCTCTGAATAAACATGTATTTTTTTTTACATATTTGGAATCCTGACCCTTAAAATAGGGGGGTAGACAAAATTTCGAAAAAAATGGGTTGTAAATTAGGTCGCAATAGGGATTTATATATCTGGCGATGGTTTAAAAATATGCCAAATTACCTCGCCATAGAAGGGGAAATAATTTATAACAACCATAAAGAAACTGAATGAATGACAAGATGGGAAAAGATAGTGCTTCTCGTTGCTAAGCAACCAAAAGAATTTTTCACGTTGCTTTCTGGGCTTTTTTTTTTTTTTTTGAAATCTCCTTTAAAAAGGAAATTTAAATAAATTAATAAATTATTTTTGATTCTCCAAGATTATAGAATCTTTGAATTTTTATCTGACATTATTTATTTTTGTAAAGCTGTTTTAATGTAATTTGTATGACAGTTTTGAATTAAAACCAAATTTTCACAAGTTATCATAAATTTATGAAGAGTTGTAGGGTTAAATGCTTTTGCCCCGTACTTCGAGTTTCTTAGGAAAGGAAAAAAAAGTGATCAAGCAAAGGTGGACCTGAAAAAAGATAGCTATTCTGATGCATAATCGCAAAATTTTATAGAAATCACGGTATTTATTTTCGATAAAATTGTAAAACTTAATAAATGTTATAAGGCATTTTAAAAGCATTTTGATATATATATATATATATATATATATATATATATATATATATATATATATATATATCATAATAAATAAAAACAAAAAAAACACGAAGAAAATTACGAAAAATAATAAGTTTTATTTATTGCGCATAAGCTGCAAGTAAATAGAACTCATAAAATAAGTAAATAAGTTCAAAATGTAGAAAAAACTTGGGAAAAATTACGGAACAATAAAAAAGGGGGGAAGAAAAATAATAATAAAAAATAAAACAGCAAGAAACCGGAAAAAAAATTCTAAAAATATCCGGAAAATAAAAGATATAATCTTTTCATCAGCTTACACGATTATATCAGCAAAAAAATAGTACTTTCTATTATTGTATCAATATAGCCAAAGTAAAATATATCAATGCAATAGTTTGAGAAGCACTCAAAAAAATTTTACAAAAAAATTACAAACATAATGGAACACAATCAGTAAAAATATCAAGCGAAATCAGAAAATTAAGTATAAAGAAGAAACAGAATAAAACATGAAACGAAATCTATAAAGCGAGCTGCGAATTCAAATGAACTTATTACATGAACGTGATTAAAAATGTTGACTACGCATTCGTATTAATAATTATAAAATATATATTCAAGAAATTGATAAATATATTATTCCAAATCTATGCATACGTGTGTATATTATTGAAATTGTATCAATTATTGAAAAAGAAAATCAAAAATTAAAAAATAAGCACATTAAGTAAGCACAATCTGGTGCATAATCATATTCTATCAGAAGCACGCCTTTATAAAACTAGACATTCGTTGAATAAAGTGTTTTTTATTCAAAATGTTTTATTCATAATTTCTTTACTAAATTACAAATGCATTATTAAATGACTAAAAAGAAACATCGTATTTTATAGTTTGAAAGAAATAAAAATAAAAAGATTAGCAAACGATTATTAGCGAAAAAAATATGAATGAAATTTTACACTACGCGCGCGAAGTCAAGTTCCTCGCAAGTTTATCACATTTTAATATTAATCGCCCCATTTAATCATTTTTTTATTGTCACTAAATTATTTTTTTAAAAATAATTAATTTTAATTTTTTTCAGCTTCTAATAAATAAAAACAGTTGAAACTTTAGATTTTTCTATTGAAAAATATGTAGATTATTATGGTATAAAAAAATTCATACCTTATAATTCAAAATTTTTTCATCCTCAATTTAATTAAATAATAAAAAATAATTAATAATTATTAAAAATTCTTTTTTTCATGAAATTATCTTTGGGTAAATGAGTTTTATGAGTGGGTGCAATTTGTTTTGAATTGCTTCATTAGTTTTGAAAATATGACTGAAAACGCAAAAAGCGAAATTAACATTAAGGGGTACGAACTTTGGATCGCTCTCCTGACCAAACTATGGGGACCACATTTCCCAGATTGCGGCTACCCCCTATATTTTGAAGGTTAGAAATCCAAATATGTAAAAAAAAATACATGTTTATTCAGAGAAAGTACGTTTTTGTGTCATATTTCGTAACTTAATTAATAGTTAGCACTAATTAATTAGCATATTTGAGGTCAACCCCGGGAACCATTAAGATTGACACTTAGATCGTGAAAATCCGATCATTAGAACAAAAGTTATTCAGGGTGATATCTTTTTTTTTTTTGCTGACTGTACACTGCGTAAAATAAAATAAAAAATATATAAGTCAAAATAACTTGTGTTCCAATGATCAGATTTTCAAAAATTAACGGTGTAAAGAATTGACTTCAAATACGCTAATTAATTAGTACTAACTATTCATTAGGGAATCAGACAAAAAAACGTGTAAAGATGAAGAATTTCTGACAGATTTGGGTTTTTGACTGTCCTAATATGTGAAGGGGGGGGGTGCGAAATCTGGAAAAATAGTCCCTATAACTTACTTAGGATTAGAACCGTCCGTAACGTTAATTTTAACGTTCAGTTTTTAAAGAAATCACAAAAGTTCTGCACGCATTTATAAAATTCATTTATCTAAATACAATTCTATGCAAAAAGTAGATTTCAATAATTAAACTAGAAAATAAATTTTTTATTGCATTTATCTACAAACATTTGATTTTATCTGATTCGGATATTTTAAATATATCTGTTTTGTTCGAAGAGATAAAGATTTTTTTACTAAATGATATTTTATTTATACGTCTGAGTTTTTTGTCTGAATGTACAAACTTATATAGAACTTATAGATTTATTTACATATGTACACACTATATTTTTGGCGCACTGTACTTGTCTGCTCCATCGAAAATAACACTTAACGCAAAAATCACATGACCTTAACGTATTACTTCGTAAGCTGAACCGTATTGCAGCGTTCTTCCAGCCCCTCCCTACGCAGCAGAGAAGTGGGGACACTCGAGGGAGTTTTAAAAAGTGCTGGTTAGAAACATAAAATTTAATTCCATGAAAGCTATAATTTGTAGAGTGAAACCGATTACAGATTTGAAATCAAAGAAAGAAAAATACATGAAATTCGTTTAAAATCTCATTCCACAAAAAAAATTGTTCCGCATTGATATAACTTTTTAGTATTCTATTTAATAAAAATTTGAAAGTAGGGTATGCAAATTTTTACTTCCTTTTAGGCTGTGAAATGCTAAATGACAAATTAGGAATTGAATGAAATTCGTCGAATAGTTCTTGAAAAATCAAATTTTAAAAATACTGTCCGAGAAACTATCGGACCCATTTCGCTCAAATTTTGCATTTCACGATAAAAAATTACACAGTTCAAAATGAATTGTAAATTTGTATACCTCACTATTCTAAAATTTTCGACCCCTATGACATAAAATAATAAAATATTTTAAATAAATATTTAGAATTATTTTGAACAAAAAATTTTCTTTTCATAAACGAATTTTATAGTGTGCTATAATTTATTAATTTGTCTAAAAAGTTACCGAGATAAGGCCAAATACGAAAAAAGTGAAATCAATATTATGGGGTCAAACTTTTGACCACTCTTAAGGATAAACTATCCGAACAACGTTTTCCAAATAGCTGTCATGAAGCCAGTGTGGCTCAGGGGATAGTGCGTTCGTCTACTAGTGAGGTGAACCGAGTTCGAATACCAGCGATAGCTAATCGATACGAATTCCGTATTCAGCTCGCACCGACCACAATTCTGATGTAAAATATTCTTAGTGGTAGACGGATCATGTATTAGAGTCCCCTTCTCGTCAGACTAACCCGGGAAGTTTTCGTTATTTTCCTCTCCATGTAACGCAAATGCGGTTTAGTTCCATCAGAATGTCCTTCACGAGGAGTCCTCCGCAATCTGGGAAAAATTGTCCCCATAATTTGGTCAGAAAAGAGATCCAAAATTTTTATTCCTTGATGTTAATTTTAATTTTTACGTATTTCGCCATATCACGAAAAACTTTTAAGCGAAGTTAAATATTTTTGCACACAATTATAAAATTCGTTTATCGAATGATAATTCCACGCATAAAATAAATTTCAGTAATTTTTTTTTTATTTTGTAAAAAAATAGTCGAAAAAGTTTTGAATTGTAAAGTATAAAATTTCTTATCATTTTAAAGTGTGTAATTTTACACGGCAAGATACAAAATGTGGTTAGAAAATTCGGTTGAAAAGTTAGTTACTGAGAAATAGAATTTAAAAAAAATCGTGTTCTATTAAAAACTAGGAGGCTCCGCCCCCTGCTCGCTAACGCTCGCCAACCCCCGAGAATTGCTACGCAATCCTATGTGGTTCACGCCGTGAACCATGGCTCGCTGCGCTCGCTCGCCAATGAACACAATGCTCTAGCACAAAGACATAATATATTATCATCAAAGACATAGTATTTTATCATCAAAGAAACAGTATTGTACTTATGTAGAAGAATTCTACCAATGTTCTTATTGGCTTTTAAAAAAGTATATTAGCTATTTAGATTGTACATGGTGAAAAAAATCAAAACATTTGCTAAATAAGAAACATATTAGCAAAATAAATTATCAAATATTGCTTCACTAATATTCTGCATTTTAAAGCGTGAAAATTCAATGCGTAAATAAACGCTAAATATAAAAAAAATTCAATGCATTCAATACAAACACTTAAACGTTTTTTAGACGTTTAGGTAGCTCCCAGTAGAAAAATATCAATTCAACAGCGGCCTTTTAAAGCATTCTCACTTCAATTAATTAATTAATTCCTAATTGAGTTTAAATTAAATATTGTCATGTTTTTAGTGCATGAATCTGAATTGAACAACCTGATAATGCTCACTCTGGTCATTGTTATCTGGTTGCTCACTACGTGCTCTTGCGCGCCGAATCCAATCAATTAAAAATGAAAACTGTTGCCAGCGCGAGAAAAGAAATATCATCGGTTTTATTGATACATACATACGTACGTATTAGCGTTTTATATAATATAGATTTGATTTCACTCAAATTTAGTATATGATCATGTAAAATCTCATACTTTAAAATGGTGTTAATAATTTTCTATCTTACAATTCAAATTTTTTTCGAATATTATGTAATAACTAGAGGGCTCCGCCCCCTGCTTACTACCGCTCGCCAACCCCTGATAATTGCTACGCAATTACTTTTTCGTTCGTTTCGCGAACAAACTTAAAGTCATTTTACTGGAGATGAGCTGGCAATTTTTCTGCACCAGCGTCACATAGAGAGAATATGATAGGATTGTAAAATGTCTTATTATCAATATAATCTAATCTTATTATCAACATTATAAACTTATATAAAGCAATTTCAATACAAACAATATTATAAACTTATGTAAAGCGAGGAAGCAGTATTATTTCACACATTACTATAGGGAATTAACCGGAGATTAATCTCCGTATCCGAAGCACGCGCGGTAGAGCCTAACTCAAATCATTGTTGATCTTATAAGATGCCAAACGCTCCCTATATGGTGCTTTATCTCTCCCCCCCCCCCCAGTAATTTAAATTTTAAACTAAAAACAATTAAAACCTGATGAAAAAAAAACTTTGCAGAAATTGCAAACAAATTAAAACATGTAATATTAATAAGTTGATTCTAAGTAATATTTCAAAAGCAAATACCATTGCTTTTGAAATATTACTTAGAATTGCTCAATTAACTTCAATACTGTCAACTGACAAAATATTTTAGTTTCAATCAGAAGTATTCGTAACTACACCAAGGTATTCGTTTTCATTTAAACGTCTTGACTTTTCAACGTTTCCTCGCCGTGCATTCCGCCGTCGCGTATTGATAGCACTACGATTATTTTCCAGTTAATTTTGTGCAGCTAAATCATGTTCAGCTCCATGCCGCTCTCGATATCGCCTAAGATATTCACGGCGATATCGAGACATTTATAAAAAAAAAAAAATCGATCCATTTTTTATAAAAGATATAAGTATTTTAAAGTAAACTCTGTTCAATATTTTTTGATAATTTGGAATGTAAATACTTTTTTGAGAAAGTGTTGGTTCGTGCTTCCAATAACTCTACCCGATTTATCAAAGCTATTAAAATATATTGGAATTCTAAAATAAATAACTGCGTTCTATCAAAACAAACACTTTATTATAAAACTTTAGAACAACTATCTTTTTTTACATTGCCACTCAAAATTATTAATAAACACTGAATAATATTGCGTTAATGACACTTTTATCTAATGACGTCATAAACAATCGTTTGCATAAAGTTTAGTTCATAATAATCATATATAATCGTTTGCATAAATAATCATTCGGTCTTTTTATAGCATTACGTAGCAAATGTGAGATTTTTTTTTTTTTTTTGGAATGGCGATGTTATAATTTTGTTGTTGAGTTAATAAATCTTCCTTTTTATAAATGTAATAGTAGAGTTTTCCTAATTATTTGATTCGAAGTCCTCTGAGTTTTATTTGAGGTTAGTTTGTATTTTGTATTTTTTGACAGCATTATTAAATATACCTTTTCACATACATGCGTTCTCAATTTTGATTGGCTGTTTTGTGCGTTACTAACCAGAAGTCTTCTGTGATTGGCTATGTGTTATCATTCCACTCTCTTCTTATATATAAAGAAATAATAATAAAAATTAAAACTTATTCATTAAATTTTTTTTTGCATGGAATTATCTTAAGGTTATTCTGCTTGTAATTCTGCTCAAAAATGTTTCAATTCACTTAAAAATTTCTTGAGATATGGCGAAACATGCAAAAGGTAAAATTAACATAAAGGGGTCCAAACTTTGGATCACTCTCCTGACCAAACAATGGGGGCCCTATTTCCCAGCTTGCAGCTACCTCCAATATTCTAAGGGTCAGAATTCTAGATTCGTTGAAAAAAATGTGTGTTTATTCAGATAAAGTAAGTCTATGTGTACGTTTTGTTTTTATGAACTTAAAATATCATCTGCACTAATTAATCAGAATATTTATGGTCACCCCTTTCAACCATTATGGATGAGTCTTAGAACGTGAAGATCCGATTATTAGATCAAAAGATATTCAGGGTGATCCGTATTTTTTTATGCACTGTACATATAGGGAATATATATGATTCAATAATTTTTAATTCAGTTTCTTAAATTTCATATCATATTTATTTGAGTTCATTTTTATGATCAGGATTGCATAAATCCTTGGTGGCTAAATGACAAGAAATTGAATAGGCATTTGCGCTTTTACTAATTTTACCTACTGCTGCAAATTATGTTTGTTCGATTCTTGTTCGAAATCTTACTATGTTCTTAACATCTAATAGCATAAGTATAGCGTAAGATAAAATTTTGACGAGGCACGCGGTTTTTTTTTTGTTGTTTTTTTTTTGTTTATTTATTTTTATTTTTTAGAATATATTTCTCTGTGTTCAAACTCTAAAAGAAATACACAGAGAAAACTTTATAAACGTCTCTCAGTTTAAGAGTAATTTTTTGTATTTAACAGAGAGTTCTATAAAATAACATAAGTTAATGTCGAAATATATTACATATAGGAGTTAAAATATCTACATCTTATTACTTTTTTTCCCTAATGTCGTAAACTTTAAAAATTAGATTTCTTATATATTATAATATAAACTATAGTATTAATTTTAACTCGTAAAAATTTTTTCAAATTCAATAAATTATCGATTAAACAGTCGTACGCTATTTTTTTATTTATCATCCATCACATATGAAGAAAATAAGAGAGAATTTTATGTTGAAAAATAAAACGACCTTAAAAAAGGCCATGACACAATTAGAAATATGAAATGTCATTCTGTTGCTAAAACAAGTTGCACCATCAGTGTTATGCCCCGATTCTGATGAAGACGCATCCTATGGGAAAAAAGAAAAAGAAAAAAACGGCAGCCCAACTATTTCGTCACTATTTAATGTGTGGACAATGCTTTCTTTAATTTCATTCACAACTGCTTATTTCCTATATTTCAAGCTGATATGGATTCAGTTATTAAAAATTAGAGGGAAAATAAGAACAATTCCGCTATGCTATATTAAAACTCTAAACTCTTTGATCGTTAATTTTGTCACACTCATTTTATATTCCTATCCATACTTTTGTCCCCCAATTAATATCTTAAACGATCGAAGAAATGAAATATTTTTACTATTTATAGTCATCTAAAATTAGCTGTAAATATCTGTGTTATAAATGACCCACTGTTTTTCAAAACATTGATGTAAAAGTAAAGCCCAGCCTGTGAAGAAGTTTACGATACAACACGATTCTTCAGTTTTCCATATTGTAATCACCCTTAGGTGAATGAGGACATTTTTCAACTTCGGCAAAATTATTTATGGATCAATAATCTGCTATTTTATCTTAATAGTTGTCTCAGAAAATATTTCTCTTAATAGTAGTAGCAAGGCAAATGTATTTATAGTTCAAAAAGTTGGAATTTAAAAAAAACTTTGCCTTAACTCTAAACACAAATAAATATATATAGTTGAAAATACAAGGAAGATATACATTTTGTTTTACGGTTTTTTAATTTTCTTTTAATAATTTTAAAAGTATTTTATTTATTAATAATTTTAATCTTCCCTTTAAATATATATTTCTTTCCTTTTTTTTTCTTTGTACTTTTAGCTTATTATTAGTCGATTTACATTTAAAATTAAATTTTCTTTAAATAGAATATTTTGGATACTTTTAACACTAAATATTTATTCTTAATATTATTGGCACTTTGAAGTATTTATCTGCAAATCAGGGTGGCTGCAATCGGAAGAAAAAATTTAAAAAGTGGTAGAGATTGATTATCGAATTTAATAGTTTTTATCAATTCCTGTTCATACTCAGTTTTATTAATATATGATAGAAGAATGTATGCTTTTTGATAATCACAGCATCTAAATTTTAATATAAATACGCGTGGTATAGCAGTATGACAGTTTAGGCTATTTCAAAATGCGAAGTATATAAACTGCTGTTTGTAGAAAATGCAACACCATGAAGGAATCATCAGAATCAAATGAAATTCGCAGCAAATGTCAATTATAGGATATTATGCAAATTAATAAAGTTTCAGAGCCATCGCGCGTGCGTGGCGCGCGCAGCGCCCTCTGAATTGATGCTGAAAGCGTATAAATAAAGTGCTGTAGCGGGACGTTGAAAATAGTCTATGATTATTTGTTAGTGGCAAACGTTTAGTGAGACCTGAGTATGCCTCCACGACGGAAGAATAAGAAATTCAAGCAACTTACGGAGTTTGAACGAGGGAGGATAATCGGCCTTCGAGAAGGAGGATTTTCCTATCGCGCAATAGCAGCTCGTATGCAGCGGAACAGTTCCACAGTGATGCGAGTTTGGAAGCAGTGGACCGACGAGCACCGAACAACTCGAAAAACAGGCACTGGACGACAGAAGGTGACGTCAGAGCGCGATGATCGACACCTGCTCCGCATGGCGGTGAATGATCGCACAGCTTCCTCCAGGCAGCTGGCAGCACATTGGTCTACTGCTACAGGTGTACAATTGTCGGCTTCGTCAATTCGTCGTCGTCTGCTGCGCCGTGGATTGCGTGCAAGGGTGCCATTATACAGGATTCCCCTCACGGCGGATCATCGACGGCTGCGTCGGCAGTGGGCTCTTGAGCACAGAGACTGGCGAGCTGATTGGCACCAAGTTGTCTTTTCAGATGAATCACGCTTCATTTGTGGACCCATGATGGCCGTGTTCGTGTTAGACGTTATGCCGGTCAACGCTGCCTTCCTGAGTGTATTATTGAACGACATAGTGGTCGAACACCCGGAGTTATGGTCTGGGGTGCGATTTCGTATCATGGACGATCCAATTTGATACGAATTGAGGGTAATCTCAATAGCAACAGATACGTCCGTGAAGTGCTACAGCCCGAAGTCGTTCCTTTCCTTCAAGGCATCCCTGGAGCTATCTTTCAGCAGGATAATGAACGCCCACATGTTGCGCGGACTGTTAGAGACTTCTGTTCAGCACAACGCATGCAACTTCTTCCTTGGCCTGCTTATTCGCCGGATATGTCGCCTATTGAGCACGTGTGGGATATGGTTGGTCGGCGTCTCACTCGTGATCCGCGTTCTGCAGTTTCCAAAGACGAACTTTGGTTGCGCATACAAGCGATATGGAATTCTCTTCCTCAAGCAGATATTCAACATCTGTTTGACTCCATGCCACGTCGTATAGCAGCACTTATTGCAGCGCGTGGTGGCTGCACCAAATACTGATTTCGGACGCTTAATTTGTTTCTTTTGTTTTGAAAATTTCATCATTTATTTGTATCAGTACAAGTCGTTTCTGCATTAAATTTCATTTGATTCTGATGATTCTTTCATGGTGTTGCATTTTCTACAAACAGCAGTTTAGTTGCAAACTGGTACGGTCGTTGAAAAAGATTTTCATAGTGGTAGCACCGTTATAGCGTGTTGACGTATTAAATCTTCAATTTAAAGTTTGAAATTTCAACTTATTACGTCAAATCAGTCATTAAAATAAAATGTGAATAAGAGAGTGAACTATTATTTACCCAAATGGGTCGCAACCGTGATAAATGGGTAACTTTAGTGTGATGAGCAACTCAGAAGCGAGTTTTGATACCAGTTTTAATACGCCTGGGTCATCCCCATAACAGAGTCGCAGACAAGGCAGGACTATCTATCACTTATATAATCTTCTCTTGATCGTTGGAAATTTTTTTTTTCAATCTCGTGTAACTATGCAAATAGTTGTATATATTTCCTTCATTATTTTTATTACACCAGCATAAATGTTAATACTATTCTAAACCCTCTAAATATTATTATATTCTAATCTAGTTTAATTTCAGTTATGTTTTACACACTGGAGTTATAGCAAATGGGTAGAATGTTTCTCTCCAATACACTCCATCTAATAACACGGAAAAAACCGGTTATGTTATGCGAAGAAGAGTGCAGGTTAAAATACAATTTTTTTTTGGTGCAGAAGAGTCAGTGGGTTCATTTCATTATGTGTTCAACAAATGGTTTCCCACTCATGGTTTCCCACTCATATTTGGGAACCTCTCTACCCCCCCCCCTCCCCACTATAAGTCTGAAAAATCCGAGTTAAAGGAGCGCACTGAGATTTGAGCTATGCTCTAATGTTTATTTATTCAGTTATTAAATGTTTCATTTTTGGAAAATTCTTCCAAACTTAATTTTTGCTTCTCTACTAGATTACTACTTTTCGTTACAGTTTCGTTTTTTGTTTCTCTACTAGTCTACTTTTTCTGAGCGACCGTACAAGTTGGCAGTCATGGAAGTATAATACTGCTTCTTTTGACTAGCACTGAGGAATATCACATTCGAAAATATTAAAAGTGGGTATGGCTTAGCTTCCAAAATATGCATTATAAATTTAGTAAAATATACCTGGGCGTTAAAAGTACTAACAAACCTCATTTGGAATTAAAATCTTTAAAATTTCAAATGGTTTTCTGAAAATGTTGTCGCCAGTTTTTAATTTTTTCCTGGTTGGGCCACCCACTTTTTTACTACTAATAAGACGCTGTCAATACTATTAACCCACTCACGGGTCTGCGCGTAAAAAGTCGTATTTTAAATCTCCAGTCTTCTTTCGCATAGCAAAACCGGTTTTACCATGTTAATAGATAGCGAGAAATTGTGTATTGGAGAGAAACGTTCTGCCGATTCCGCCAGTGGCCGGGCGGTCAGCATGCTTGAATGCTAAGTCAGTGGCTCCAAGCATGGGTGTCTCTCTCTCTGTGTTTTGTTCTCTGTTAGGTTCACGGTTAACGTTAAAGAGCAGCATTTTTTGCAGAAAGAGTGCCCGCAGTTTAAAAAAAGTATTGTAAGACAATAAAAACTTACTTTCTGAGGGAATTCTTTGACATGCTTTTCTCCTGCATGGATATTCCTGTAATTTCAAAGAATGGGAGCACACATTTTGTTGTTTTGTTTTATGCACCACAGTAATCACTTTGGCGTCACCTACGCTGCTTCTATCGTTGAGAAAGTCTAATATTTTCCTTATTTTAACTTGACTAATAAACATCATCGATGACTTCGTAGTATTTTCCAGTTCGATGGATAAATTTTGTATTATTTGTACGTGTATAGCACTTTCGCTATCTGGTAAATGGCTCGATAACCACACTAAGAACAATAACACAAAAGTTGTGATTAAAATTCCTTTGAAAGTAAAACTCATTAATTGCCGCGTCATTTTTTTTTTATGTGGGTCTGATATTTGCCAAGCGAGTCAAATATCTTCACGGAATTTTGAAGTTAAAAAAACTCCTTTTAGTGTTTCTTTTAACACCTTTAACTCCTTTTTGTGTGTCTACGATTATTTTCACAATAATATAGAGATCAATATTCCATTTTAATCAAGCTTAAGGCGACATAACATGCATGATTGTTTGTGACAACAAGTATTCCTATAGAACTATTAGTTCGTATCAAGCAACAAACTAATTTAATTTTTTTTTGTTTTCTGGCGTCCTTTCGATATATTTAAATCATTTGAAAATAATAACTGATCAATAAATGTTGTATTCGCTCACTATTACTGAAAAACTAAGTTCAGATTCTGAATGTATATTTAAAAAAAAAACTGTGCGAATGAAAATCTCTTAAAGAACTGTTCAAATGAAGAAGAAAAATTGGTCAACTAAATCCTTTAAAAAAAATTAAAAAAAAAACTCGTTGAACTAGATATGTATAAAACTGAATCAAATTATAGTCCAGAAGATTTCAATTTCAAAACAATAAAAGTGTACTTTAAAAACTAGCACAAGTTTTTGCATTTAACACTGCAGTTTAAACAGAATTGACAACACCTTTCATCTCTAAATCGCAGATTTTTACAGCACATCACTCAGTTTAATAGGTTGTATTTTTCACCAAAATATAGTAAAATGCTCTGAAATTACTCGAGTGGCTTCACTTACACTGTTTTTAATTTAAGCTTCAATAGTGCAAGCAACAGCTAACAAAAATATTAATTCATGATTCGAATTTGAATATTACGTGAAATATTTAGAGAACTGTTCAACACTTATATAAAAGTTTACAAATTAACAGATGTGCAATAAAAAAGTTACTGGAAACTTGTTCTCGAATTATTTTGTCTTTAGCCGTCAATATCACAGACAGATATAACAATTTAGGAAAAGATCAATGATTATTCATGATTTACCTATCAATATGCACAGACATCAATTTCATAAAATTTCAGTTCCGTCTCCAGATTATTTGTTCAAACTTCTATATGACATATAAATAAACAATTGAAATCACGTTCAATGATGATTCCAAATTCACCTTTCAATTACAGATAGCATTATATAAAAAATGTTGCTGTCTCCAGATTTAGGTTTTAAACTTCAATATCACAGACAGAAATCAATCAAGAAACACTTCAATCACTTTTCAAATCATATATATCTATTTGCAGTATTGCAGTTAGAAATTTCCTAACTGCTGAATACTAATTCTGGATTTAGATTACAAACTTCAGTATCACAAAGAGAAAGCAATTATGGAAAATTTCAATTATTGTAAGAGATCCAGCTTTCAATTTTCAATATCACAGTCAGCAACTTCATAGGGATTCAGTCAGATTATAATTTCAAACTTGACGACAAATGAACAATAGAGAAAAGGCTTAATGATGATTCAAGTTTCAACTTTCAATTTGCAATATGACGGTTAGTTGTTTAACAAAATTTCAATACTATAGATTCAGATTTTAAACTTCAGTATCACATATAGAGAGTTTAGAAAGCTCTAGATTTCATCCTGCGATATTGCAGATAGGAATTTCATAACAGTTGAATACAATTTCCAGATTTAGATTTCAAACTTGAGCATCACAGAGAGAAAACAGTTGAAGAAAAGTTAAATGATTAGGAGAGATCCAGTT
Organism: Parasteatoda tepidariorum; assembly: GCF_982258835.1. Taxonomy (NCBI): domain Eukaryota; kingdom Metazoa; phylum Arthropoda; class Arachnida; order Araneae; family Theridiidae; genus Parasteatoda; species Parasteatoda tepidariorum. The sequence continues at coordinate 2,827,940 of NC_141759.1, forward strand.
TTCAAGCTTCAATATCACAGTCAGCAACTTCAAGAAGTTCTGTCAGAGTACTATATCAAACTTCAATAAAGTCAGCAACTTCATAAAGTTCAGTTGTAAATTAATATCGCAAATTAAAAGAATTGAGGAAAGGTTCAATGATGATTCAAAATTCAGCTTTCAATCTGCAATATTACAGATAGTTGTTTAATAAAATGCCAATACTCCAGATTTCTAACTTCCCTATCACAGATAGATAACAATTAAGGAAATGTTCAATATTTAATGAACAACATTAAAGATAGTAAATTTAATTTTAAAAAAAAGGTTCAATGCTGTATTACAACTGAAGTATACAGCAGATGCAGTATTTTTCTTCAATAACACTGACAGCAGCATATGAGAGAACTGTATCGCGTTATGATATTCAAATGCAGTTCTTGTCCTACTTTCCCTACTGACGCCAGCTGATTTTTACTACTCAAATATATACAATTCAAAATTATTAAAAAATAGTAAAGCGAGCAACAAAGGAATATAAAATGAAGGCTTCTTATAATGGAAAACTATCAGATATTTTTGAATAAATATTTGAATTCACAGGTCACGAAAATCACGAAAGTGTTTCTGGGTTAACATTAAAAGCAAAGAAGAGTAAAATAAAATTCTTACGACTCTCCTAACAAAGTACTTCCGCTTTTCTCAATTTGTTTTCTCCAAATGTTTCGTTTTTGCAGAGTCAGAATTGCATCACATTTGTTTGCTGATGTCTGTAAAAATGTCGTAAATGCGGCGAGATTATGAACACCTTTAAACATATAAAATGTGTAAAGATTTTTATCTCGTTACTTGCATAATTCTCAGAAACATAGATAAGGGACTGTGATAAGCAAATGATAAGATTTGCCTATTGTTTCACCCATAAACTATAATTGAATCATATTTTTATAGTATATGTAGAAGCAATGACGTTTGTAGATTTATTTTGAAATATACAAACGATGCATAAATTTCCATTATATATTTATAAAATATATAGATATAACTCATGCGTATGTACTTTTAAATATAGAGTGCTCGAATCTATAAAAATTAGAAATTTATTACATTTTTTGTAATATCCATAAATTTAGTATTTGCTGTTATATTACGTCTTATTTTTATTTGACTATTAAAGGAAAGTTCTACAGTCATTATTATTATTTGATCAATACAACTATGTTGTTGGAGATTGTGATGCTACCAAAGGCATTACATATTTCCTAGCTTTTAAAATTTCTTTCATACCTTAAGTTTCCTCATCATTCTTAATCGAAAGTTAATTAAACTAATTATTCAATTTTTATTACATTTAAAAAAAGGTTAATATAAATATTTTATTCTTTTCTTGACACTCAATGTAACGGCTAACTTTTTAGTTCAGTTCATATGTAAAACTCATTCATTCACTGTCGGGACTCAATCGAAAACAAAATCTATTTTTAACTTATATTCTTTATTTCTCTTACCACAAAAATGTTTCACTTACATGGTTATTACTAATTCTCACAGTCTGTTTGGAGATTAGCTACAACCAAATTATTTTCAAATTTAATATTTTTATTTTTGGCTATGTTATCTTTCGAAAAACCGTCAACCATGGATCTCTTCCCATGCTCCCAACTTTCCGTTGGGAACAATTCACTTGCTTTTAATTTGTAATTCTTAGTGTAAGGACTGGGGGCCCAAACGCAAATGAACGATTTTTCTGGACGAGAGAACAAAGAATAATTCTCTCAATCCGTTTAAGGGACATTCTTTCTTTATCTTATCATTTTGGAATGTGACCATGTTCATTATAATGATATTTACATAATGAAATAAATTTTTTCTAAGAGATTATATTTATTTTTCTGGGATAAATATCCTTCCTTCATATCCAAATTCATATGTATCTCACACAGCCAAAAATTATAGTACTTAAATTCTACAAAGAAACTACATCCTGTATACAATTGGAAACTACAGTATACAATTTGGACTAAACTGCCAGGAAAGAGATAATGTTTGAAGTCGTAATTTCTCAATAATATTTTGTATCTTAATACTGGACATCGTATAGGATATATACCGAAGAGCCATTACATTATGACCACCCTCTTTCTATAACAATGGGCTCGCCCAGGTTTTCATGGTTTCTCGCCCATGAATAATGTTTTCATGGGGCACATTAGGACCCATAAACCACATAGAACAATCCCTGACGTCTGTAAGCTACTTGAACATAGTTGCAGACCAGGTTCACCCATTCATGGCAACAGTTTTTCCTGCGGGGGATGGTGTTTACCCCACAGAATAATGCATCATGACATAAGGGTAAAATCGTCGAGGAACATTCCAGTGACTTTCAAGTCATGACTTGGCCCCCAAATTCACCTGACCTTAATCCAATAGAGCATTTGTGGTCCTACTTGGAAAACCAAATTCGTGCTGCCACGCTACTCCCTCGCAATGTGAGGGAATTGCAGGACCAGTCGGTGAGCGCTTGGTACCAGATACCTCAGACTACCTATCAGCACCTTGTGGAATCAATGCCACGGCGGGTGCTAGCAGTTTTGAGGGCTAAAGGAGGTCCTAGCTATTAGCAGGGTGGTCAGAATGTCATTGCTCTCCTGTGTATATATACACACACTATTTTGCTTGTTTCAAAAATTCTACGTAAATTCTTTGCCACAGTAATAAAATAAATTGAAATTGTTTCAATTTGGTGTTGAAGATTCTGATACGGTGTCATTTAAATTTAATATTACAAATTAAAGTAGTAACGACGAAAATGACGTTTTAATTTTTGTCTCATTCTGAAAATAACCACTTGTTATTCGCCACGAATCAATAAAGAAAAGTGGAGGCGAAAATTAAACAAACAACTGGTCACTTTCCCACATCATTACTCATTTATTATTATTATTTATTTATTATTATTATTATTTATTTATTTATTTATTTTTTGAAATTGTTTTATTGCGCTTCAATTTTTCTTGCTCGGTGAAGTTAGGTCAGTATGTTAAGCTATATTTTGTGACAAATTCAATTTTGTTTTTATTGAGTTTTCTTTTTATAGCCGCAGATTATTTCGAATACGATTTTTTTTTTAAATATAATTTTATTATGCAAAAAAAAAGCAAAAAGTGGCTATTAAATGAAGATAGGCCTATCGATATCGGTCACTGTCTCATTAGGTTTGAGGGAAAAGTGGCTACTAAGTTAATAGCGTATACCGACCACTGGCTAGTAACTGGAAATTTAAGTTTTCAGATCTAACTTCAGGCTACGTTAAAAGGTGCATAAAGGAAAATTATAAAGAAAGAACTATACATTAAGTTAAATGTGAGCTTTTTCTTAAACTCTCGTTACATTTTTATAGTACGGTAAATTTTTCAAATTTTTTTTTCTAGTATAGAAAATTTATTTTAAAAATAATACTATGCTAAATTTAATGGAATAAAATTTGTTTAATTAGGGTCAACCGGGCCGAATGTTCTTTCAAATGCTTTATAGAGATAAGGTAGCGGATTCGAACTCCCACGTGATATCCTTGTCTGGATTGTGTTATCTGTTCTTAAGTTTGTCAAGGATTTATAAGCAGTAGTTTGTAGCGAGCGGATAAAACTGCAGATGTATTTGAAACAATCAAATAAATTTCTTGAACATGTATATAATTATTTGGAGGTATTAACCGGAATGTTGCAGGCGAATAAAAATGTAAAAAATGGTGACTCATAAAAATCTGTTAAAAATATTAAAATTAGAACACTTTCCTGCATATTTCTTTCAGTCTACTTTTGAGATTAGGTATTAAGAATAATTTTGTTTCATATATCAAAAGTTCTCAAAGTAAGTTAGTTACAATTGAATAATTTAGCAGATTAAGTAAACAAAATGTACAATACTTTATTTACGTCGCTCCAAAGCTGCACATAGGGCTATTGGCGACGGTCTGAGAAACATCGCTAAAGATCCCTCACGAACTGTGAGTTTTAGTTCTCTGCAGAGGGGATGGCTCCTCCGCTTTGGTAGTCCGCATATTAGAGCATTTTACGGTAGAACAGTTTGACGAGAACCGATACCGCACACCTTCGGTCCCTACGTAGGCTGATCAAAGTGGTCATCCACTCGCTTACTGACAGCAATCAGTGATGCGTTTGATTCGGGTCCGTGTTTATAAGATATAATCAGTCCACTGCGGGACTAAATAAATAAAAAGGAATTCATTTTTTACCATTTCTTACAATTTTAGTCGCCATGTTGCATCCCTGTACGAAACAAAAATTTTCGATCTTCGAACAATTCTTTGTTCTTCAATCGTTCATTTCGTCATTTAATTTTAACGTTTAAAACTGTTATCGGAAATATAATTTTATCGGGAAATGAATAAGAAAATCAAACCTTTTTAACCACTTACCTCATCTCTTGATCGACATTGCAAACCAGACATTTTGAAATTGTTATATAGGATTAATTTTAGTAAACAATCCATCACTTCAACTCTAAATTTCGAACAGGAATAACTGGTGATTGTAAAAGGAGGCGACGTATTATTCGCGAGAATATTTAAATCTGTGAAAAAGAAACCAAATTTAAGGTGAAAAATACTGAGCTTTTTTTTCCCCAGCTATCAATTGTTACCCAACAAAGAATTATCCATTTAAAATGAAAGCAGGCAAATAAATACATACATAAAGAGTTTTTATTTATTTAAAAAAGAAAAAGAAAGCAAAGAACTGAAATACAATCCCTACAAGCATCATTGTGAAAGATCTAAACAATTATAGAGAATGACTGTTATTACAAAAACGAAGTAAAATAATAAGAAAAAACCTTAAAAATAAAACGTGATAAATGTTGCATGGAATCTGTGGTTTCGATTTGAGACAGTTATAAGTATACATAAGAATACTTTCTTAAAACTAAATGATTTTTTAAAGCTCTTTTTGAAATAACAAATCATGCCAATGCAGATTTTTTTCCGGCAGTAGATTACCTGGATGCGTACAGGCAGATCCTATATTGAATAAGACTCAGTTGGCGAAAATTTCAATTGGCCCAACGCCGATTTTAGAGGAGTGCTCTCGACTATCGCCAAATAGTTTCCAAATAGTTTTTGTTTTGTCTCGGTATGATATCAATTACCAAGTTTAATATGGATGCGACTGTGTTTATAAGAGTTTTGTTTTATTTCCTTTTTTATCTTTTTATTTACTTTATTTCATTTTATTTATTTATTTATTTTATTTTATTATATTTTATTTATTTATTTATTTATTTATTTATTTTATTTATTTATTTTATTTATTTATTTTATCTTATTTTTTTTCTATGTTATTGGGTTGGAAAAAAAAGGGGAAAATGTTCAGGTCGCAGATATTCTTTCACCCGTAATGGAAATCTTTTAACAACTTTATTCTGGGTGCAACTTGAAATGTATGCTTACTAAAATCGACACAGCTCGAAATGCGTGTTTATGATAATGAACACAGTTCAAAATGCATTTTTATGATAATGGGCACAGTTCAAAATGCATGTTTATGAGAAAGAACACAGCTCGAAATGCATGTCTACGAGAAAGGACACATCTAGAAATACGTATTTAAAAAATAGACATCGCGTATATTTTCGTTTATGATGAAAATTGCTCTTCTTTTAAGAATTAACTAATGCATATCCTAATGTGATGTCATTCATTTGCCCAAATTACACAGCACATTTTGTTTTTTAATTGGTCTTTTTTAAAATGATATTAAAAGTCATCAATTTTTTAATATTATACCGGATTCTACAAATTTATAATAGTAGCATTAGGTCGAAGTTATACAAATTGAGTTAAAAATTTTATCGTTAAGCTTATTAAATTAGAAGAGATGCCTGAAAAGATGTTGTTGTCATCAGATATTAAGGCAGAAGGCGAGCGACTGTTCTTGTTTTCCAGTGGCGCCATCTATAGCCGAGAATTCGACTTCTGCCACACCCGATTATAGGGCCGACAAATTCATGCATCTATTCATTCATCCATTATCCTACTAATTCATACATCCCTTCAAGTAATTCTAACTCTATAACAAAGTAATTCTAACAGTAATGACTAAAATAAAAGCAGAGGAAACCGGATTACTCATGTTTCATCAAATTTCTTCTTAAACTAGGTAGACATCGAATCGAAACCACGAATTACTTTATTTGACGACAAATATAGACGTTGTGAGATGAAAGCACCACCTACGCTGTTCGCCATTTTCACTTTGTGTCATAAGTTTAATCAACCTTGAATGGCAACATAGTTAGTAGAAAAGATATCTCATAATAGTTAATAGAAAATATATAAGCGATAGAAGTTTATTTTTAAAATGATGTTTTATGTTATAGAAAAATAAAGAGTTTGAAAAGAATCTATTGGGATACCTTTTTATTAAACTCAACATTTGTTGATCCGAGACAGAATCCTGTATAAGGTCAGTTAGTTTATAAATTTGTCTGAAAAGTTTTGGTATTTTATATATTCGGTTGAAAAGATTTGTCAGTACGCAACAAAACTTCGCAATAGATGTCTTAGTAAGGAAAAGAACGCCTATAAGGGCAGCATTTGCCAAAGCTTATAATAATTTAGTGAAACAGTTACAACAATGGAAGTCAAAGTTAAACTCACCTCATTGGGAAGATTAAAAACAGTTTAAGTATCGAGGAATTTTATATATTTTAGGCAGGTAAACTTGTATTGCTTTGATGATAAATTTACTACAACTACAAGAATTTTGAGGAACCACTGTCACCCTAAAATTAACAGTCCTAAAGGCTGCAAAATTTTTAGGCGGAAAGTTTCCCAATTGTTGATGTTCCCCAAATTTCATTTCATAAAAAAATTTTTCTGGTATCCTCCAAGTTGATAGTTCCGCAGTGGACGGATTGTAGAGACACGGTTCCCTGTAGAACAACGAAGTCAAGCATCACTGGCTGCAATCAGTAAACGGGTGTGTGGCCATTTTGACTTGTCTGCGCAGGGACCGAGGATGCGCGGTATCGGTCCTCGTTAAACTGTTCTACCATAAACTGCTTGACTTCACGCGCAGGTCGTCGCTCTACCAAAGCAAGGGACCCATCCCCTCTGCAGAGGATCAAAATAGCGATGGGATGTTTTCGGATCATTCTCAGGTGTTTCTCAAACCATCGCCAATAGCCCGTTGTACCAATAATTTAATGTTGTCGCCAATAGCCCGTAAATAAAGTACCTACCAACCTTTCAAGTCTGTAGTTTGTAATGAAACACAATAAATGAATTTATAATTTATTAAACTCATACTTAAATTAATCATACTTAAATTAAATTCATAATTAAATTTTATCAGAAAACCAGCCTGTGATGTGGCTGCATCACACTAGCGCCGAATCGTTTATTTTTACTATTATTATTATTTCAGCTGGTTTAATTCAGTTATGTTATTGTTATGTTATGCTGTGTCAGTTATTATGTGTGCTCAACATCGCTTTGTTGGAATCAAGAGAGATCCACCAGCTCGTATCTGATGATGTCTGACTCCCACGTAAATATGGGAATAAAATTATGAGAAACTCTTTTTTGCATACCCTGCTTACTTGTCTAAACAACAATAACATCGACCCGGTTAACCTGGAATTAATCCTTCTAGGACGAAGGATTACGGTCATATCAAATCTTTCTTTTCTTTAACATTCATGAAATTCTGAACATTCATTTAAATAAAAATTATCTTGAAAGAACTAAAAATTTCATAGCAATATACGTCATAATTCATGATGTTTATTTTTAAAATTCAATAATGACAACATAACACAGTGCGTCATAGTTTAAATGACTCGATTCAAATTTTCTTCAGAATTTTAAAATTTATTTTTAATGTTAAGAAATATATAAATAAAATAGCTTAAATGGATGATACTTCGTAAAGTTAATTGAGTCGTTTCATCCCCTCATTTACTCACTCCCTTTAAATAAAAATAAGTCAGTGGGTATTGCACCGTTCTTCGGTAAAATATTCGACTTTTGACAACAGCTCCACTTTACAGGAACTAATACGAGCACTTGTGGAAAAAAGAAAATAAATCAATGTAGGCGTACAGAGCCACTGTACTTAGCCTATTGGCGATCGAAATAGGCTACAGGTGGCGTAGAGCAGAACTCTTTACTTATAGCAGCACTTCGCATGGTTTCACCATTAAAGTGTGTGGAGAGTCCTAGGGAAAGGAAGTACGCTAGTTTCTCAATTGCTTTTCATATGGATTAAAAACTTTTAAGTTTGGAAATTATGTGGAACTGGAAAACTACATGGAACATAGTTCTGAAATAAAGCATTGCGAAAATTTAAAGCATAATTTTTGTCAATTAAATGCAAAAAAGTATTAAGAAAGAGGAAAATATTATATTACATTCCTATACAACTGAGCAGAGGAGGAAAGGGTGGTTACAGTCACGATAAAAAAGAGAAAACTGGTAGCCTAACTAGTTTTATAGCAGTTTATTTGTGCGCGGGATCATAAAAGCTTTCTTTATTTAATTCACCAAGACTCAGTTCAAATAAAAAATTATCAAGTTACACTTTTAAGACACATAGATTAGATGTATTAGATTTAAAGTGAAAGTAAAATAAGGTTCTCAAATCAGCCATACACAAACTTAAGCTACCGCTTTTTATTTTTTCCATTCTATTTCTGATTCCATACGAATATATTTATGACTCTCCCGAACAGCCGTTTTCCGTGACACTCATATTTCCTTTCATCTTTCGTAAGGATAGCCTTCATTCTTTGAAATTTCTCTTTAGAAAAAAAAAAGGTGATCCCAGCGCAATCGTGACAGCCATGATTATTAAAACTGAAAATTAAGCAAGAAAATTTTACATGAGCAGAATCCACTCTGATAGGGGTCGACATTTGCTTCCATAAACAACAAAAGGAATTATATAGAACCGGCTGATCGATGTAACGGACAGTTCAAACAAAAATAATGATGCATGCAAAATGTTCATTTCGATTTTATTGAAATAAAGAGTAAAGAATCGTTTCTGATAAACAACCACCTCTGTGTTCTATTTTTATTGATAAAGAAATGAGTTCGGAATTTTTGTTTTTCGTAAGATAATTATTTATTAAAATTTGTTGAAGCCTCCCTGGTAAATTAGTCTTACTAAACGCTCTACAGTTGGAAATTAGCAGGTCTCACTGTAACCCTTCATATTTCTTTGCAATATCCATTCTGAGGACGGTGTGGCAAATGGTTATATCAATAACGATAGATAAAAAGTAAACATTTACTACCACTTTAAAAATAAATATAAAAATTTCCGAAAAAATCAAAAACGTTTGCAGCTATGTATTTTAATTTATCAATGTGTTTAACTCAAAAAAGAGATAAGCTATTATTTGACTCAGTATCCTTGTCATCTGAGTTAGGTTCAAAGGAAAGTAAAATTTTTTATATCGTGATGAATGTATCATTTATAATCGATGATGACTAAACAGTATCATTCGTTTATCGCATTTTATGAATCGCGCGAATATCAAATAAAAAAACAAACACTGAACTCGTTTCAAAATAAGAGAACAGTTTAAATTGCAACATTTCCGGAAAAACGCAATCAAGAGCTTTTCTCTGATTGCTGTATATCCGAACGGAAATGAGAAAAACTGTAAATTCCGCTTTCCACTTATTAAACGTAATCAAGTCAGTAAGAGAAGATTTTCCAGTCGACAATAAAAACAAAGAAAACTATTTCAACCCTTTAGGTTAGAAAAAGAAATAAATACTTGAGAACTGAGGAATTCTCTATCAGAAATTGGAATGCTTCGGGTGCAGTTGCAGTTAAGCAAAAAAAAGGAGATAACTTCTTCCGATAACTCCTTCCATTTCCCTTGGTGTTATCTAAATCGTCGCCTAAAACAGGAGAACTCATCTTATCTTTCAACTTTTTCTTTTGCTGCCGCTGATATACCATTACTATTTTGCCCAATGTTTTCTTTTTTTTTTCTTTTTGCAAATAAACTTGAAGAGAAAAGATAGCGTTAGTATCAAGGGCTCTTTATTTGCTTTGCTCTACTTTAAAGTAAACTAAACTTCTTTAATTTTGTTATGATTTATAAATATTAAACAGATATTGGTTTTATTCACCTGTTTTAAAGATTGTTTCTTAATCGTTTTTAAATATTTGAGAATTTCTTTAAGAAATCTCATTCGAGAATTTGTGTCTTGAATTTACTTGAACGTAATGGTTTAACACTAGATAGGGTCATTTTTTTCTAGTAATGTTATGTTTAAAGATTTTTAGAATCGAGATTGATTATTTAAAAAATCATCTAATTTATTACCTGAAATTAGTTTAATTTTTAACTTCTCCGAGACATGCATTCTCAGGTTTGGTCACCGCAGGTGGTCAGCCGACACGCGAAGCAGGTTTGCGGCTTTTCGCAGCCGCTGCGTAAAACAACATCCCCAGCGCATCCGGAGGTCGTCAGGACCCAGGCCCGTCGGACGTGGAAACCACACAGCCGTCACCCAGAAGACGCGTGCGCAGTCCTGCGCACCTAGTGCCCAATCCTACAACCCTACAGACCCAGCATTCTCAGGTTGACGACAATCAGAATTAAAAGTTGAACTTGGTTGTTGCTGTTGTTAAAGTTGCCATTAAAGCAAGGGATACGATTGTTAATGGCGCCATCTAACGCCAAGAATTTGACTTCTGCCACACACATACATCACACCCATTTATAGGGCAGACCCATTCATACGTCTATTTATTCATCCGCAGATCGAAATTTTGAAGTGAACCACAGAAAGATCCATCTCCAATTCAGTAGCCACAGAGATATAGTTTGTTATGCGAACATAGAGGACTTTGTGACCCGACAGATATAACGTACACCAGTCGCCATATACTACGGGGGGAGTCTTCGGCGGGTTGGCTGGATTCGAACTCCCGTTATTACGAACGTGATTCAATCACCCTGCCAACCAGGCTATCCCGGCCAGATAAAACTAGTAGCCAAAGTATTTCATTTTTTTTTAAAAAAATTCACAACTATTTAGTTTAAATAATAAAAAAAAATTATAGTTACACTTAGAGCTAACATTGATTAGTTCAAAGACGTGATTAATTCAACTACTAAATTATGCAGGGGTGCTTACTACTCTGCCTTTTGAGAATGTTTTAATAATTTGGTAGCGAATTAAATAGTAAAACGTGTAGAATAAGGGTAAGGGGAGTGGGTATGCACTCATACTAACAACGTTTCCCCACATACTAACAATGTTAAAATGGCAGGCAGTGCTGGCTCAGGGGAAAAAACGTTCGCCTTCCAATGAGGTGAACCGGGCTTGATTCCCAGTGATGGCTGATTGATGCGAATTTTGCACCCGGCTCGCACCGACCACAGTGCTAACTTGAAATATCCTCATTGGTAGACAGATCATGGGTTAGAGTCCCCTTTCATCCAGGCTTAACTTGGGAGGTTTTCTTGGTTTTACTCTCCATGTAGCGCAAATGCGGGTTAGTTTCATCAAATATCCCTCTACGAAGGCAAATTTATCCCAATACTTGATCCAGCAGTTTCTTTGTCTTCTGGATTAGCTTCAAAATGACAAGGCTACGGAGTTCATTAGTAATCGTAAACCCAAAAAATTGGGTCAGATGTTCAACGAAGATTATAAAGTAAAATAAAATATTAAAATGGCAAATTTTATGTACTTTTTCTTAAACTGTATTCCACATAAAGATTTAAAATTTTTGATGGAGCTGATTTGTACACTCTTACATCTACTGAGAATTATACAAATCGATATTTTTTTATTTAAAAAAAAATAATAAATACTGAGCACCACTGCAAAATGCCATTTTTTGGCACGCTATTGACAGTTAAAAAGTAAAATTTCGTGAATTATCTCAAAATTTTCACCTCAGAATCTGTACAGTACAATAAAAAAATATTTACTAAGAGTGATATTTTGCATGAAATTATCTTTAGATAAACGAATTTCATAGTTATGTGTAAAAAAATTTCAATTCCCTTAAAATGTTGTCGGAGCTATGGTGAAATACGCAAAAAATAAAATTAACATTTAGGGATCCAAACTTTAGACAGCTCTCCTGACCAATCTATAAGGACCCTATTTCCCATATTGCTGCTACCCTCTATATTTTAAGGGTCAGAAATCCAAATCTGTTGAAAAAGAGGTTTGTTTATTCAGAGAAGGTACGTTTTCGTGTCTGATTTTGTATTTTAAATATAGTCTGCACGTAATTAGCATATTTGAGGTTATCCCCTTGAATCATTAAGATTGAGTCCTAGAACGCGAAGATCCGATCATTAAATCAAAAGATATGGTCCGTTTTTTGCTTTGATCACTGTACATATGCACAATAAATGTATTGTTAAAATTTCAAGGCTATGTCTTTTATAGTTTCAAGAAAATGGTACACGGAGATTGAAAAATAACATTCTGATAAAACGCCACTTTAATGTAAAAATCACATTTTCTAAAATACTCCGGCAATTTTTCGAATTTTTTTTAATTTTTTTAGTAGTCACTTATGCCTTACTTATTTTTTTTTAACTTCTCTCATGTTAGTTTTGTCACCATAAGCGCATTTCTGCTAGCACGAAGTACATTATACAATACAACGTCAATATTAAAATCATAAAAATACTCACCTTTTTTTTAAAAAAAAATGCAGGTTTTAAAACTTATAAAGAGGATTAAATGATAACTACTATGCATTGCTAAAGTGTTATTTAATAAATATAAATTCGAATAACATATTTTTTAATAATTTAATATCACAAAAAAACATTAAAAACTGCACTGACTTTCGTTTCATTCTCAGAAATTTATTTTTGATACATTAATAAATCAGAAAATATTTACGAAATGGTGCTAAAATATTTAAGCCCACCAATTAGTACATTGTTTTCTTCAAATTGGAGAAAAGAATTATTTAAATCAGGTTCTTTTCTTTTTTTGCAGAAATTTTTACATCAACATCCATTTTTTTTAAAATTCCTGATACCTTCTTTCTGTCGTAATTAGCTCCTTTGTGTTTTTTAAAGATATATTTGATCTGGGCAAGCTTGAAAATTAAAAGAACAAATTAATAAAAAAAACATAATACCAGTAGTAAAAATCTCACATTTTTATTTTAAATATTCGCAAATGATATCGTCCAACGTTTCTATGCCAACAGTACCAGTCGCTCCTGGGCAAAGCACAGATTAAGAGGTCTGGTGCACGCTAGCGCGGGCAGGTACCTTACCAACTACAGATCGTCGTCGTCGTCCAACGTGCTCGATAATCAGATGGAGTGTGAAAACAAAAGCTTTGTTAAAGGTATATTAATGGTTAATTTTCAAATACATGTTATTAGCTTATAGCTTTCATATTTAGAAATAAAGTTTTATCTTGCGAAAACTATAAAATAATATAAAAATTCGCGATGATGTCAAAAAATTGAATCTTGTGTTTACGTTTTGAGCTTTCAAATGTGGGCATGGCACAGCCAGAGGATAGTTTGTTCACACTTTGAAGTCTAAATTTAACGAACTTCCAATTTGAGTAAACACAAAAATAAGTAATAAAAGTCTAATTTGAGTAAAGTTATGATTTCATTACAATATGTATAAGTCTTTTAAGCAACTTTTTGAGACTAACATATTTAACATTAGAAACCCATTAACATAAGGAATTTATATGTGAATCCCAATAGAGTCGCAAATGGTCATAATGATTGCATTTAAAAATGTGACCTTTTCAAATGTTTTCGAAAACCATCATATATATGACTTAGAAAAATAATTTATTTTCGTGAACGTGTTTGTTCAAAAAAGAAATTATTTCCATACAATATTTCTCCCTTTCCTTGAGCTCAAAATGTCTGAAAAAAGATTTAAAATGTGAAACATCGCTAGTTCAAATATCGTGTCTAATAAATTTATTTGCGCAATAAATTTATTTTGTATTATCTATTTGATGAAAGAATTTGGATGTTTTTTCCATCTGTTTTTAAAATAGAATATACACCGAAGAGCCATTACATTATGACCACCCTGCTAATAACATGTAGGACCACCTTTAGCCCTCAAAACTGCTAACACCCGCCGTGGTATTGATTCCACAAGGTGCTGATAGGTAGTCTGAGGTATCTGGTATCAAGCGCTCACCAACTGGTCCTGCAATTTCCTCACATTGCGAGGGGGTAGCGTGGCAGCACGAATTTGGTTTTCCAAGTAGGACCACAAATGCTCTATTGGATTAAGGTCAGGTGAATTTGGGGGCCAAGACACGACTTGAAAGTCACTGGAATGTTCCTCGAACTAATCCATGACGATTCGACCCTTATGACATGGTGCATTATCTTGTTGATAAACATTATCCCCCGCAGGAAAAACTGTTACCATGAATAGGTGAACTATGTTCAAGTAGCTTACAGACATCAGGGATCGTTCTATGAGGATTATGGGTCCTAATGTGCTAAAAACATTGTTCCCAGGCGAGAAACCATGAAAACCTGGGCGAGCCCACTGTTATAGATGGAGGGTGGTTATAATGTAGTGGGTCTTCGGTGTATGTTCATAGACTGATGTTAAAAATTTCAAACTTTGCACAAATTTTATAGTCACAAACAGGCCTGATATGATTTATTTTATTCAAAAATATTCTAGCAGACGAAGAAAAAGAACACAATTTTTATGTGAACAATTCGCGATCGCATCGCTTGAATACGCCCTCCAGCAGGGAGGATATTTTTAGGATTCTATTTCTTAAGTTTTCATTTTGTTCTATCAGAATCATTAGTAAAGTGGAAATTTTTTTTAGCAGCCAATATGAAGCAAAATTTTCCTAAGGAAAAGGCAGAAGAACTTGAAAAAACTTCCCTGAATAATGGTAAATCATTCGGAAACAGAAGGGGCCCAATATTTGAAGAACAATTTCTCAATAATTTTTTCCTTTCCATTATCAACAAACTTGCAGCCGATAACGTCCGATTTCATGACCGCATTTTAAATATTAAATACAAATTCAATTTTGATTTCAGTAAATTATATTAATTTTATACGTTAAATTACATAATTTCAATTAAACTTAAATGTAATCCTTTGACGCATTTCCTGTCTCTCAGATAGCACGGTTGCCAGACAAAAATACGGCAGTCACGGAGACTCATTTGCAAAGTCACATGCGAAGTTTTTGAAAGTTACCATGTCCGCCTATGGTGACGTCACTTTAGGTCGTCATTCAGACGTCAACAAGAGACCACATAGCTGTCGCAATGACCTCACCATGTGAAGTCGTCTGCGTCTCAACATGGTCTCGGTGTAACGAAACTGTGACATATTTACGTCTCAACAGGGTCACCGGGCGACAAAGATGTGACATATTCACGTCTCAACTGGGTCACCATGTAACAAAGATGTGGATTAGTCACGTCTCAACAGAGTCACGATTTGACGAAATTGTGGCATTTACGTCTCAATTGGGTCACCGTGTGACTAAGCTGAAACGTGAATATGGCACACTCTTGTCACACGATGTCACACTACTACAGTTATATGTCTCATAGTGGTCGGGCGTCAAAATGTAAAGTCCCCAAATACGGATATAGTGTACTTCGAAAACCGTCGCAGAGGTCAGATGTGATTTCACAATTTTTGGAGCAAACGTGGGGGAGATTTTGAAAATTTTACCTACTATAAAGAGTTCGCTTTTGTCTATTAACTTGAACTTCTGTGCTCATAAATTCTATGTTAATGACTACATATATTCCTCAAGCTTGACTTTTTTTTACAGCTCGCAAACCATTACCGTTACCTATATTTACGTAAACGTAAACCATCGTTGGTATTTTCATTATTTAAGTTATCAACAGGCAGCCGCACACATCATAAGTAGTAAAACAGCTTTAATGATATTGGAATAGGAAACAATGATATTTAAAAAAAGCTTATTATTTTTTTCAAATAAAAAAAAATATCAAATAGCGTGTCCTGAAACAGGTATGGGCAGGAGGCAGAGTTGGCCGTTGATTACAGTAATCGATTACAACTGTAATTGATTACAGATAATTACAGCTATGTAATCAATTACTTGTAATCACGATTACAAGTAATCAATTACTTGTAATCGTGATTACAATTTTCAAAAAATTTTGATTACAGCTGTAATCATGATTACAATTCTGATTACAGTAATCAATTACTTGTAATCACGATTACAAGTAATCAATTACTTGTAATCGTGATTACATCTTTCAAAAAATTTTGATTACAGCTGTAATCATGATTACAATTTTGATTACAGTAATCAATTACTTGTAATCATGATTACAAGTAATTGCGATTACAAGTAATCACAACAAAAACGATTACAAGTAATTATGATTACAAGTAATCAAAATATATGATTACATGTAATCATGATTACATGTAATTGTGATTACTTGTAATCAAACTATACGATTACAAGTTATTACGATTGTATACTATAGTCAAATTTTTTATGTAAGTATTCATGTGTTTACTTATTTTTATGTACATAGAATGTACGCACGCATGAACGTACACTTTTCGATTCCTATACATACAATGTATGCACAAACGTTGTTTGTACGTACAATATTCATAATTATATTGTAATATACTTAATGCAATGCGCATATGCTTAGTACATATAATTATGCATTTATGATACATGTACGCATGTATGTTAGTTTGTACAAAAAGGCAATGTTTTGTATCTTTGTATACATAGACAATGTATGTATGAACGTATATGAAAATAATGCTTATGCGTTTGCATGCTTTTATGTACTTAAGTGCATATATTGTATAAATTTACGATAATAGCACGCATATACAATGTACGTATGTATATAAAATTGTACGTATTTGCTTACAATATGTAAGAATGTTATTTAAAGGTACAATATATGCACATAGTTGCGTAAATAAAATGCGTACATGTATACACGCATATTTATATGTACATACGATATATGTGCACGCAAAGTATGTACTTATGTGCAACTTACGTATGTACTTGTATAACTACATACTTTGTTAATACTTATGCGCATGTAATGCATGGATGTACAAAAAATAGTTATATGCACAATGTATGCATGTGCATACAACGTATACATGTACATAATTACAGGTAATGTACAAATACGTGCGTACATTTAAATATATGTAATTACAATATACACATACATTGTGCATACATTAAAAAAATTTGAGTAAAGTTATTAAAATTTGTTTTAAAATTATTCTAAGGTATATGAAACTCGACCTCATATTTTTTAGAAAGCAAACGATAATTTTATTTGGAATTTCTAAATATTAATTCCACACATAAAATTTACCGTTTTTCTTACCATTTAAAAAATTTCTATGAATCATGCATTATGTTATAAAAAAAATAAATCTGTATTGTCAAACATTTCATGAAAATACCTGAAAATAATTTTTTATTCAGAGAATTTCAAAATGATATAGAACAATTAAAGCTGAAAACTAAATTTAAATATCGTTTGATTTCGTCATTTAACTTGCTTGAGTCATTAAAAGTTAACTTACATGCATTTTATTTATTGCATTGTACACATATTTAGACATAAATGTAATGTACATATGTATACGTGTAATGTATGTACGCATGTACAATGTATGTACATACATTCATGTATTGTACGTGCATATATAGTACATATGGATATGCATACATGGAACATACGTGTATTGTACATGTGTGGATACATCCACATATATACATTGCACCATATGCATAGATAGGGACAGCATGCATGTACACATGTAAAATTTGTACGAAAGAATTATGCCCAATATATTTATGCACATACGTACTGTATATGTACACACATATGTACATTATATGAACATTATATGTTCATTTCATCATATGTACATTATATGAATATACATCTGTACGCTATATGTATATACATCTGTACGCTATATGTATATACATCTGTACAATATATGCATCTCAAATGTGTGTACGTACGTTATGCATGTCGAATGCATGTATGAATATATGTGAAATATAAATACGCCCAATGTACGTACAATAGTTCACAAATGTATTATGCATATTTGGATACTTACATTGAGCATGAACATATTATGTACATGTACATAAATACAGTGGACATGCATATCATGTACATGTATACATACATATATTGTACATCCTACAGATATACCAATATTGTACATGCATACATATATTGTACTGTTCATAAATAAATTGCACATACATGCATGGGACATACATTGTACAGACAATGTATGTATGTTCGTACAAACACAAGTACTTGTATATACATGCGTACATGAACATAGATATACATTTTACATACACAAATATTTGCGTAAAATGCATATATTCATTGTGTATAAATGTACATGCTTACATTGTTTGCACATACATACGTAATTATTATCTATATACATACGTACATATATTTTATACCTACAATATAAGTGTATGTACATGTGTGTGATACTAAAATGTCTGAACATATGCACTAGATAAAATCATATGTACATACATTTCAGTTACATTCATTTGTACGCATACAAATACGTACAAAATGCAGTACATGTTAATACGTGCAAAATGTATCATTATAAAATACATTCTACTATCTACTGTAAAATATAATCATTTATAAGAATACAATAGTCTTGTAATCGTGTAATTAGATTACATGTAATCATGATTACATGTAATCAAATTACATGTAATCAAATTACATGTAATCATATATTTTGATTACTTGTAATCATAATTACTTGTAATCGTTTTTGTTGTGATTACTTGTAATCGCAATTACTTGGAATCATGATTACAAGTAATTGATTACTGTAATCAAAATTGTAATCATGATTACAGCTGTAATCAAAATTTTTTGAAAATTGTAATCATGATTACAAGTAATTGATTACTGTAATCGACTATGTAATCATGATTACAGCTGTAATCAAACTTTGTAATCACGATTACAAGTAATTGATTACTGTAATCAATATTGTAATCATGATTACAGCTGTAATCAAAATTTTTGAAAATTGTAATCATGATTACAAGTAATTGATTACTGTAATCAAAAAATGTAATCGATTACATTTTTGGCCAACTCTGGCAGGAGGGCACACTTGAGCAAACGCATTTTCCCATGAAACTTTCATTCATTTTAAAAATGTATTTAACTTCCATAGAATGCTCATTTAAAGTTATAAAGCGCAATTCCTTTCTAAATATATATTTAAAAAAAACTTTATTTAACATCAGGCTGGAAGCTAAGTTCATCGCGATGGATGAAAAAATCTATTTAAACTCTTTAAAAACCCATTCACGACATAATTACGTTCTTTTTTTTCAAGTCTATACTTCAAACTAAACATAAAGGAAAATTTAAAAAAAAAACAATTTCTGAAGATCTTAAATAATTATTCTTCTGGGATGTTAACTATTACCCACTTTTATGCAATATTGTATAAAGAGATAATGACGAATGCTCATTATTCAAAACTGCTCCTTTCTTACCACTTTTTGTCCACACAAAAAAAATCAAGTACAAAAAAAAAATTCGGAGACTTTGCTTAGTCGAACTTAATGAAGTATTTTTATTCTAAAAATAATATTTTTTCTTTCTTCTTTTCATTGGCGCGCTTTTGAATTAAAACTGCGCGTAAGAAATGAAATATATCTCCATTCATAATGAAATGAAGCGCCAAGTCATTTTTACGCTCAAAACCCAGACGCCATTCAATGTGCGAGATTAAAATTTTTAAGAGAAAATTGATGCCGTTTAGGGGGAGAATTGTTTTTTTTTTTTTTAATCGGAAATCTTTAATGTTTAGAAAAATTGGGAAACGCTTATGACGAAGCATTCCGTTGAGTTGCATAGCGAAATGTTCATTATTAATAAAATAATTATTATTTTGCGGAATAAAGGTTTTTTTTATGTTTCATAGTTAAAATGTTCGAATGATTTTGAACATTGAAATGTTATTGACAATTTTGTATATTTTCTTTATAAAATAGTAACATCCATTTCTAATCCATTTTTTTTCCCTTTTTTTTTGCACAAGAGTTTTAGGGTGGTTAGAGAAATGTATTTAAACTATTATGTAAACCAGCTTTGAAGCTTCGAAAATATAACTTTTTCTTAAATTTATACAAATTTAAAAGGGTACCACAATATGGTATTTAAGGTATCTGACTAGATTCGACAACTTTTTTTTTTTAAATATTAACATAAAATTTTTGAAAACTGGTTTATTTGTTTTATTATGCGTAGAAACTAGCGAACTAGCGAAAAATTATTATTAATTTTTTATTATCATTTTTAAACTTCCGTTTTTAAGAAAAAATTGGGCATTTTTTGTGCATGCGCTAAACACAGTAGAAATAATTATATCTACCAGAACAAAAATTCCTTTGAGGATTTCATTTATAAGGCTGTCCACTATGTTTTGAACTATTATTTAAAAAAAACAAGTGCATATATTACTGAGTTAGGAATCAATGCAGTTAAAAATAGCAAATTTTTAAAAATTGGAGAGAGAAAAATGCATAAAAAATTAAATTTCACTTTTTTCTCTTAGTCTGCAGTTCAAAACATTCGTACTTTAATCATAAACACTCATGAAAAATTGTCGACAATTATTTCAAAAACAATATGATTCATCGTGTAGGTGTGAAAAATGCGTAAATGTGAAAAAAATCTAATTTTGAGCTAATCGCATATTTTTAT
This sequence comes from Parasteatoda tepidariorum, assembly GCF_982258835.1. Classification (NCBI taxonomy): domain Eukaryota; kingdom Metazoa; phylum Arthropoda; class Arachnida; order Araneae; family Theridiidae; genus Parasteatoda; species Parasteatoda tepidariorum. Next base: position 2,848,750 of record NC_141759.1, read on the forward strand.
TATTTTTTTTTATTTCCTATGAGCTGCACAATCAGTCTTCCCGAGCTAAACGCATATAAAAACATAAAATCATTAGTCTATCCACTGTTATCATGAAAACTGCTGGAACTTTGTAAACAGTTGGAATAAAACAAAAATAAACTATTTTTAGAACGTTAAAAGTTCATGGAATTTAAACTTACAATAAACTCAATTTCAAAAATTATGATTTTGCACTAGTCAGGTGTTATTGTTGTTTCAAATGGAATGTTTGATGTAAGAGTATTTTTAATATATTTAAGTAGTTAAGAAAGTTAAACAAAAATCTTATATTTATAATTCTTCAAACAAATTAATTAAAATGTATTCACCCAAGTCAAAATTTTTGATGGTTTTCCATGAATGGATAATCTTGATGGTAACCATCAATATTTCCATCATGAATCATTATATTTTTGATAATAACTAACATAAGTTACCATTATCTCAAAGTAGGAATTCGAACTGATTTATGATGGTCCAACATAAGAATAGCAACTTGTTTCGATGATTTGTTTATGTTGAATCATCAGAAATTTCCATCATAGTTTCTTAGAAATCAAATGTTGAAACGATCATGAACCATCATCATCCCAATGTAGGAATTCGAACTGATTCATGATGTTCCGACATAAAAAATAAAAAAATTGTTTTCATGGTATATTCCTGTGAACCCATAAGAATTCCCATTAAAAACCATCATGGAAATCTATAAATGGAATCATCATGGATTGTTGGTCTATGAGAATCAAACTTCTATTGATGGCGAACCCTCATAGCATTAAAGAAGCATTTTTCATCATGAAGTGAGTGAAGTTTGTTGGCATATCAAAAACCATGAACGCAAAAAGGAAAATGGTGACCATCAAATGATGTTGGCACCATCATGAATCACCCTGAAAAAAAGCATAAACCATCAAAATTTTTTGATGGTACTATCAGGAACTTTGATTTGGTCAGCAATCACTTTTAACCCTTTGCAGTCCAATGTTGTAGTCCAAATTTTAAAGCGGTCACGGATTTGTTCATCGAGCTAAATTCTGCAAACAAAAAACAATGGGAGATTTTCTAGTCATCATCCAAATGAGAGCTCTGATTCTATTTTAAGTACCCTTGCTAAATTATTAAATTATTATTATGACCACTTTTCATGCCAAATTTTTATGACTTATTATTATGACCACCTCACAGTTTTATGCAAATGAGTTATTGCGTCACAGCGCTGCCGCTAGAGGGCAAGATAACTATAACACGGGAATGCTGGACAAGTGAGTCATCAGTTATACTGTGCTGCTTGCTCAGATATAGGAAAGAAAAGTGATTTAACTGAATTTTAACGTGGAATGATTGTGGGTGCGAGATGTGTCGGAACGAGTATCAGCAAAATGGCTGCACTTGTGAAGTGTTCTAGAGCAGCAGTTGTTAATGTGTACAAAGAATGGACAATCAAGCAAAAACCCGGATCTCAACGTCAGACTTGTGGTCGTCACAGGGTACTGAATGCTCGATCAGGGAGAAGGCTGGCCAGGGTTGTGCAGCGCAACAGAAGAGCAACAGTGCGACAAATTGCAAGTGATCTTTATCAAGGAGCAACTGTGAACGTCTCTGAACGGACTGTTCGACGCACATAGTGCCGTATAGGGTATGGAAGCAGAGTTCGTAAGCCTCTACTGTCTGCTTTAAATAAGCGCAGACGTCTCCAATTTTCAAAGGAGCACAAACATTGGATAGTAGATGACTGGAAGAGGGTCATGTGGTCCGATGAATCACGATTTCAAATGCATCGCGCAGATGGCAGGATGAGAATATGGAGAAGACAGCACGAAAGCATGGACCCCAACTGCATTGCCACGCACTTCAAGCTGGTGGTGGCAACGTTATGGTATGGGGAATATTCTCTTGGTATTGTACGGGTCCTTTCATTCCTGTACCACAACGCCTTAATGCCCAAGGGTATTTAAGTATCATCACAGATCAAGTACATCCGTTTATGTCAATGGTGTACTCTGGCGGGGATGGATACTTCCAGCTGGACAACGCTCCTTGTCATAAAGCTGGCATTGTCCTCAGATGGTTCGAAGAGCATGACGGAGAATTTTACTTGCTTCGTTGGCCAGCAGAATCCCCAGATCTCAATCCAATTGAGAATTTGTGGGACGAAATTGAACAGGCGCTCAGACAGATGGCTCCAGTACCATCAAATTTGCAGGAATTGGCAAGTGCAGTTCAGTGAGAATGGTCTGGCATACCTTCTACCACCTACCAACATCTCGTAGAATCCATGCCCAGACGAATTAAGGCAGTAATAAACGAAAAAGATGACCCAACAGCGTACTGAAGGGGTGGTCATAATAATTTGGCCACTCAGTGTGCCCAAAGTGCCTCAGTGTGCCTCAGTGTATATATATATATATATGCATACATTCATAGGCAGGCTTTTCTGCTTATTACGAAGCGTATGGCCTAATTTCAATCTTATTGAACTTCTCTTGTGTAATTGAAATCATAAAAGTAAAGTTATGATGCTCGAAAACAACCTTACTTCTGAATTCTCAGATCACTTTTTAAATTTTTTTAAATATTCTCTAAAGACCTATTTCAATACCCTAATAACTTGCATGCCATTTAAATAAGCATAAAGCGGATGGAAATTTTTATTATCGTTATTATTCTTTCTCCATGTGTAGACCAAAATAAAGTTTCTTTTTTTTTTTCGATACTTTTATGAATCGACATGGGATGGAAAACAATTTAAAATCTTGTTTGTTTATTGCAAAAGATTTCGCTTCGTTCGAATTTTTCAATCACGCGTTACAAAGAACACTCAGAATAAATGATAAGCTTTTTCAAAAAAGTATGTGCTTACGCATTTAAATTAGCTCATCAGAATGATTGGAAAAAAAATCAGTAGATCATTTTTATGACGATAGAAAAGATCTTCGATTCAAATTTTCATTAATACCCTGAGAACGAAAAGAATGAATCTAGCGAAAATAAAAATTCATCTCTTTTCTAGTTTCGAAGAAAAGAATCTTGTTTTAAAATGAATAATAAAATAAATAGTATAGTGGCCTTTAAAATTATGTACTCACAAACGTGTATACAGAGAGGTTTTGGAAAAAATCAATAAGCTGTAACATTCCTCAAAGCTACTAAAAATGCCTAAATATTATTTTTATTTGAGCATTGAAAACATGAACGAGGGAAAATCTTTGAGCGTTTAAAACAGTAAAAATGATCTCTAAAATCTTGTATATAATTATAATAAATTATGAAAATTTAATTTTAGAATAAAATCTTCGTATAAACGAGGAAAAAAACAATGTAAAACACATTTTATCTGAATCATGTATTCAAATTATAAAACCTTAGAAAATCATAAATAATTTACAAATCTATTCGAATTTTCTTTTCGAAGGAGATTAAAAAGAAAAAAATCTTGGCTTTTTGGTCAGAAATCAGTTGAAAAAATTTCTATTGCCTAGAGACGTCGAGATTTTTTGTATTCACTCTTAGTCAATAAACCTCTCCTATCAATCACAGAGTTATTATTTAATTTTTTTTTTTGTTGAACGAAATGGTTTGCTTAGCAACTGAGTAAAATTAGGCATTGCTGTCTTGAGTTTCTCTATGGTTTTTAAATGACTCATTTGTGGCGGCGACTTTGCTTGGCTGTTTTTGGGGGACTATCGCAAAACATATATAGCTTCTGAGCCCCCAGTTTATAATCAAATCTTTCCGAAATTCTGTCTGTCCCCTATTTTGAGGGTCAGGAATCCAAATATGTAAAAAATAATATATGTTCATTCAAAGAAAGTGCGTTTTTGTGTTTCATTTCACACCTTAATTAATAATGACCACTCATTCATTAGCATATTTGAAGTCAATCCCAGGAACCATTAAGAGTGATTCCTAGAATGTGAAAATCCGATCATTAGAACGAAAGTTATTCAGGGTAATATCTTTTTTTATTTTGCGTAGTGTACACTAACTGTACACTTATCTAAACGTGGTTATTAAAAATGTAAAAGTGTCTATAATTTTTTATGACACGGGTAGCCAGTGGTTACCATTCGCAAATTGGTTACTTAGAGAGCACTATAACTAGCATTATTCTTAGATTAGTATTCTTATCTACTAAAATTTTGAATGATATTTAAATCTATATTTGGTTCTGTGTTTCAAATTGTAGTAGAAAAAATAAAATTGCTAGCAATTTATTATAAAGGTAATTTTCTCCATGTAAGTCAGTTTAGTTGTGAGTCTGAAATGTATAATGTTATGGGTTAATTCACCATTGGGGCCGTCCAGGAGTGATGTCAAGCTTGAAGGTGAGGATAAAGTGTGATATCACAGTATGCAGTTAATTTAAAATAATGTAAGACTAGCAAGGTGAATATTTCCACCCTATTAGTTCTTATAAATCATTCATTAAAATAAGTAGAGGCCGTTATGATGCTCATAAAGACTAAAATAACATTATTAGTGTCATGAAAACGTCACTTCATCTCACAATCGTATGTCACGTGGACTCAAAATAAAATTAGAAATATGTTTTACTACACGTGCTTATTTCAGAACCGTTGGTATATGTTTATACAATACATCGTGATATGTGACATTTCGTGACGAAGAGTGTGTCAGAAAATGTGACACCCATTATGAATGGCACCTTACGCATAATGCTCAGTTTTCTATTATAGAATCTATTTATACTTCCTCGAAAGTTATTGTAATTTATTCTAATGATCTGTTTAAAACACGATAATACGATTCCTCTTTTATTTTATAAAATAGCCTCTTGTCGATAACTACCTGTTTATTTTTCAGTGTTATTTCACTGATCGATTTCTCTGTCCTGTTTTGCTCTGAATTGTTTTGATCGAAAACAGAATCTATACAAACTGGGAAAACTTTCTTTAGGAGAATATTTGATTTCAAGCTCAGTAAATTCTAATGGAAAGTTATTGATTAAAATGAATCAAATACTTACACTCTTGCTTTAACAGGGCTGCCAATTTTCCACAATGTTGGTAAAAATTTAATCTTTTAATAGCTAAGTTAATGTTATTACTTTTAGTTCATTTGAACTTATTTTCAACACCACTTTATGGGATTTGAAAGTTTATAAACAATGCCACATTGTTCGAGATCTCACGTGATAAGGCTTTTAAAATGTTGGCAAAATTACAAAAATTTCTGAATGCTTTGTATTTTAAATGTCTATCACTGTATAAAATATTTTGTGAAAAGCGTAGTCGTTGGAAAGTTTCCTTCTTTAATGTAAAATTTATTAAAAATAGGATATCCAACTCTTTGTCAAACCATACATAAGATTTTAGATCGTGAATTGTTCTTATAATCTGAGAGCGTCATCGCGAAATCTGTTTGCTTTAATTGTGAATTTTTGCTTCAAAATATCATTTTGAAAGTATTTAGGAAGCTATTTTGAAACAAAATAAAGTATTTAAATGACAACTTTTCTTAAATTAGTGCAAAAATTAGTCTTTTTTTAAGGGTAATCGATAGGTTAAACTCTCATTTTGTCAACCCATAGCTGTCAATTTGTAATCTCGTGCAAATATTCTTGTGGAAAGCTTTTCTTTGTAAAAACATTATTTATCTTTTATTGTAAAAATAGTGTGATAAGAGTGAAAATTAAACAGATTAACTCACTACGACATATTTATAAGATAACAAAGCTTAACTCCGTCCCGTCTCCGTCAGGGGGCATCCGGGGAATACTGTAGTCTCAAAGTGCGTGCAAGTGACTACTCAGCAAGAAAAAAAGCGACATATTTATAATTTAAACATAAGTATATAAGATCTGAATGACTATTTTCTTTTGTAGAATAAAAATGTAGTTACGTTTACCAGTACCAAATATTTTGAAGAAGGTTAAATATGCAAACGTTGTAATATATATATATATATATATATATATATATATATATATATATATATATATATATATATATATATATATATATATATATATATATATATATATATATATATATATATATATATATATATATATATATATATATATATTTAAATATATATATATATATATATATATATATATATATATATATATATATATATATATATATATATATATATATATATATATATATATATATATATATATATATATATATATATATATATATATATATATATATATATATATATATATATATATATATATATATATATATATATATATATATATATATATATATATATATATATATATATATATATATATATATATATATATATATATATATATATATATATATATATATATACAGCAAAATAAATAAATACAAAAAAACACGAAGAAAATTAAGAAAAAGAATAAGTTTCATTTATTGCGCATAAGCTGCAAGTAAATAGAACTCATAAAATAAGTTCAAAATGAAGATAAAACAAAGGAAAATTACAGACATATGAAGAAAGTGGGAAAAAGAAAAATAACAATAAAAAAATAAGAAACAACTAGGGGGAAAATGATAATAATAATAAAAACAGAAAAAAATCCGGAAAAAAAGGATAAAACTTTTATAAAAAAAATCGGAAAATAAAAGATATAATCTTCTCATCAGCCCACACGATTAATACACAAATAAATTGCATTAAAGTATACATAGTTGTTAACTAGCCTTTGGGATACAATTTAGTAAGTGGTACCTGTTAGAATTCCTCACAACCGATGTAACATTTTTCAATTGGGAATTTGAAAGAAAATGCGTTAAAATTATTTTATATCTGTTACTGTGAATGACCGAAACAGGTGGTTGTTGATTTCTACCGGTGAATGTTTGACATTTTCAAAGTCTTTTTGTCAAATGTCAGAACTGTATACTAGGTCTAGTTAAGTGCCCGGTATGCACTACATCAATGTTTTTTTTTAAGGTTAAGTGCCCTTGTCCAGTCTGCATTTAACCGGTACTCCGAACACTGATGTTTCTTCTAATCTATCTTCGGAAGATATTAAAATATCGAATAAATATAATATCAACAAATAAATTATTGTCAAACATCGGATATAACAAACATATCTGACAGTCACCAAAGCGACTATGTGATTGTTGACATTCACCGTTAAAAGTCGACATTCACTTGATTTCGGTCATTCATGGTAGCATATCGATATAATAACTACAATTTAGAGTAAAAAGTCTTCAAACATTCCACAAAATAAAGCATTTTGGGTTTTGAGGAAGGGGTCGCAATACCTGTGTACAGAAGTATGCAGCTGTGTATACAGATAAAAGTACTAATTACATAAAATTGAGTGGTACTTACCTAGGGGAGGCACAGAAGGACATGTTTTTCTTTTATGCCATTTGACATAATCCGAGCAACAAGGCTTCTTCATTCCAAACACAGTGTCGTCCTTAAATGACAATTTCTCAACCACGTGCACCTTCTCCCTGGAGGATGTCCGAGCACCCAGGAAGTCCAGCACCCTTCTGACCCTAGTACAGTGGATCATATTTTTCACAATAACCGCATTAGCCTCGAGAGTGGGAGCTGACTTGTCTAAAAAGGCCTCCACTCTCAGTGTCTCCGGCCTCTTGTGGGGAACGGGCCTTGTCACACTGTTCGGAAGTTGTAGACTGGGCACCCCCAGGATGGTGTGCCCTGTCGGGGGTAGAAGGGTGGAGTTGCTGAGAGGGTCGTGTCGACCAGGCACGAAGTGACCTCTTCTGTGTGAGTGTATAACAGCAATTTGCATGAGAGTTACAAATATTAGAGAAAAAACAAATAGAAGCAGAAGAATCGAAGGCAGAACTCGCAAAAGGCGTTTGAATGTGCAACGCACCAAGGGCCGGACCAGCGGTACACGAATCCGGATCATAGTTATTCCTGATGGAATCAGTTTCGGTTCTCAAAGTTCTAACAACACTCCTTTTAAATCAAATGCTGGAAGTTACCATTTCGACAGATGAACACCTAAATTCAAAATATTTATTTCTGGTGCACATCTTGTTGGAAATCAAGATGGAACATGCTTTTATGACTGAGCGCATTCTTCAAACTAAAACAGGGTTAAACTTGTTCGTTTAATTCACCCATTCGAGTTCTTCATATTGATTCAATGCTAAACGAGTCTTTTAGTGAACGTACTTTTCTAACTTAAAAATTTAATACTGAAACGTTGATCATCACTTATTATTCCTCACGCTATTTCATCAGTAATCTGTTTTAAAACTTAATTCGTCATCAAACATTACTTTTCTTTCCTAAATCTGTCTTAAGAGAGCAGTCAAATCCTAAAGCAGTCTTTCCTAAATCAATTTAACAATCGTTGAATTACAAATCAAATTCACCGCAATATCTTATATATTATTGCATGTTTTTATAATCGAGATTATAGCACTGTTTTTTCATCGATATTCAGAGAAGTATCTGGAATCATTGCTATCTGGTATAACCTACTGGTTTTAAAAAAACAGCCAAAAATCATTTTCGCCAATATGGCGATAATTTAATTGAACATTACTTTGAATTCATAGATTTGGCGCTTGATTGCTTGTAAAAATCAGTCTAAACTGGATGTGCGTTTGATAGCTGCTTGGGATTTTTTAAAATTATTTGCATTCAGTTATAGCTTAATTTGTTGAGTGAAATGTATACCCATTTTAGATAAACAATGCAAAGGTGAATGATTTTACAACTTAGGCATAAAACGTTAAATCTCATTACATGTAAAAAAATTGAAACGGGAAATTGAGTATCTTTCAAAATTACCAAATTTAAAAAAAATTGGGTAAAGTACTGATTACAAATAAATTATTTAAGTATAAGCTATATTTTTTTTTCTTTTTTAAATGTTATTAATGAAGTGCATAGTCATTCCTGAAATATGGAAGTTTTAGTCCGAAAGAATAAAAGTCTGTTTAAAGCAATTAATTTTTCATTTTTAAGTAAATCTTATTTGCTTTGTTTTGATTACAGTGTTTGGGGTGGCCAATGCTGTTCGTTCACTAAGGAAAATTACCAAGCTCTTAAATGCTAATTAAATCTTTTGCCATGAAGAACAGGTAAGATATTTTAGAACATGGAGATAAAGTATTCTTTTAAGACAATTAAGACATTCTCAAGTATTGCTATTTTAATTATATAAGTACTGTTTTTGAATTGCTTTTATATAAATTATATTGCACTATTATTGAACGGAAAATCATTTTAGAATAAAGAATATAAACAAACTTGTTTATTCTTTCAAATATTATTTATTTATTCTTGCAAATATTATTTATTTAGTTTGCAAAATCACGTAAAGGGGATTATAAATTTAACAATGTTATTATTTCTACTATAGTTAACTGAAACAAATCTTTTCACTTATTAAAATTTACTCAAATTGTTAAAATTTTGAACTTCCAGACAAAATAAAACTGAATGTTTAAGTGTTATAGTTTTGGGATTCACTTGAAAATATTCATAAATTAATTACAATTAATTGAATAAAAACGAAAAATATTCGTGCATGTTTGGAAAATAGAATTTAGTAGTTCTTATCTATGTAATTGCATTTGTGTAAAATAGTTTACATTAAATAATTGAAATCTAATAATTTTCCAAGAAATTAGTAAGCAGAAATGTTTAGAACATTTTCTACAAACCTTCCAAAAGACATAGAAATTATTTTCTGCTTTTATTTGATATTATAATAATTATCCCCTTATTTTACTTATCCGTTGTTTATCAATGAATTCTAAAAGCTGGAGTTGAATATATTAGGGAAAAAAACTTAAACATTATATTTCAACCTGTTGAAATAAAGAACGGTTTCCTGACTGAAAATATTAACATATTTCTTTAAAAAATTGAGAAAATATAGAGTTTATAACAACACATTTTGAAACATTCAAATATCGAAAAAATAATTCTGGTAAGGGCACTTCATCTTATGTTAAATTTACTTCCGAACTAGAATTTGTTTTTATATAGCAATACATTGAATATATATGTCGATCGTTGGTTAAACGTCTTACAATAATCATTCTATTAAATCATGCATGCAGCTTTATTTTAATAACTTTCATTTTTAAATGTAACTTACTCTGTTACCGTCTTAAAAACTTCCGTACTTTGGATACAATTTAGAAAACAATTTGATAGAAGAAATTGTTACCCAATAAATCATAAGTGTTTTAGTATTTTTGTCACTAAAAACTATTGATGAACGCTAAGATTGGCATCGCTCTCCATTTCGCTCTATTTACCTTCACAAACATTTTCTTATTATTGATATCACTGTATTATAGAAAGCCAATAGGTGTTGCTATCCAATCTTATTAGGTATTGCAGAATAAATCGCAGGTTGTTTTAGCATTTTCGAAACTGTACGTTCACCAAGAAGTGTCACATCAATTGAAATTCCAGTTCATTCTATTTTCAACACAAAGAAAAAAAAGTAATTTAAGAGTGTTCACTAAATAAATCAATAGGTGTTACCAAATCCCAAAAGGTGTTCCAATCAAATAAATCATAGGTGCACTCATTTGGCCATCACAACAACACTCATGAGGTGTTATAATTCCACATGAATAAAGTTAATTGAGTGAAAATGATGTTTTGAGAGAGACACACGCTGTATTTGAGGTTCCCAAAAGAGAGATTTTAGTGAGGGATGCTCACGAGTCAGATGCCGGTCGCACAATGCCACCCTCAGTACTGTTCTGCGTATCGACCGACTGCTGCGGCGTAACCATAGCAACGGGATGCTGGCGGGCGGGGGTGGAAGAGATCCAGACGACGTTTTGAGATACGGATGAGGGTATAAATAGTGAGGAGAAAAATTCTGCCGAGTCGGAAGTTTTTTTTTTTTTTTTCTTTCTTTTTTGTTTTCTGCTTTCTGCGGAAAACTCTTTTGTGGTCAGCTTTCAAACTCTCGCTTCGCCACTCCATCGAGAGTAAAATTCGAAGAAGAAAATATTGCAACATTCTTAAAAATTGTGAAAGCGCTGAAGAAAATTAAATTAAGTATGAAATATTTTTTTTCCTAAGAAAAAAAAAAGAAACGTGAAACTTTCAAGATTTTTTTTCCCTCTCTCGTATACTCCGAAATATTTTTAACCCTTTGTCATACATACCAACTACTGCGAAATTTTTTCATTGTTATAGAAAAAATTTCTCCTTGTGATAGCAAAGGCAATGTGTTGCTGTTTAAACACATCAGAATGGAAACTATTTTACCCCACCACTTACAATTAAAAAGGTATAGGAAAGGTCAGATCGACAAATGGTGGCGTTTTGAAATTCTAACGAAAGTTTCGCAATATTGTATTTGTTTTAAAATGTCCTACTTTAGTTTGCTAACACTTAAAAAATTATTTGATTCAAAAATCTAATATTAAAAAGAACATTAAGTGAACATTAATTAACATTGAAAAAAAGCATTTATTTTATTTACCCCTATGGGATAGCTTCATTCCAAAGAACGACTCATCACTTTGTGAAACTAAGGAAGCGAAATTTCAATTATACTATTTGATTCTCTTCTCGATTTAAAGTTTCTTGACCAGTGCAAATATTATTTATTATAGATTAGAAGAATTGTCCGTAACAAGAAGTTTTTATTATCCCTTTTTGACTAGCTCGATAGCTGACATTTTCTAGTGAGTTTACCATTTGTTGACAATTCAAATTAGTATGATTGTTTCTTGTCATTTGTCTTCATTTTTTATGAACAAAATGTCGACCACATTAACAAACGCACACGTTCTAACTACTATGGAATTCCCAAAATAAAGACTTCCGTCCACCTCTACTTTGAAATAATTTAAGGATCCATATAAACGGTCATATTGACTAAGAACCGCATAGGTTCTGATAATAAATTTAAAATTTTAATAGTTTTAAAACTCTCCATCTTGGTTGACTAACACTTTAAATTTTAGAGAACATGCAAACACAAACTGAAAAGAAGAAAATTATAAAACAAAACAATTAACTGTAAAAAACTGCGTTTTTCAAGAAGACAGGAGAAAATAAAGTAACAAAATAATTTATTTTAAAAACTACGTTTCTCAAATAGGCTAAGAAAGAAAAAATAATTTTGAAATCAACGTTTTTCAAGTAAATTAAAATGGAGAAAATGATAAAAAAAAATAACTAATTTTAACAGATAAGTTTTTCGCGTAAACTAAAGAGGAGATAATAATTAATTTTAACAGCTACATTTTTCATATAGACTAAAAATACGAAAATATTTAATTTTGTAAGCTACGTTTTTCAAGTAGGCTGAAAAGAAGAAAATAACTTTATGTCAGACGTAAAACATAAAGTGTATTACTTTTGTATTATTTCTTATCAACACCGAAATTTTCGTTCTAAAGTCTTTTTAAAGTGATACACCACTAAGTTTTTCCAGTTAGGTTTGACAAAAGTAAAAATCCTTTTTAATCTACTAGAAAATTATGAATATTAAAAGATATTCTTTTTTAAATATAATTATAGCTAAACTAAAAATGATCAATTAATATTTAAAACCTAATCTCTTGATTTGAGAAAGATAACTTTCAAAAATTACTGAGTTTGTATAATCCATGCATTGAGAGCTTCTGTTTATAAGTCCACTATTTTTCAACCTTTAAAATCATAAAGAAGTGGATGGCGTGTTCAAAAGGTATATTTTTGGTAAATTATCGAATTTTTGTTTGAAACGCGAGGGTATCGTGCAAGAGAAGATGTAGAAAATAGGTCGGCAAACTGCGCAGGAATAGTTTTCGACCTTGTATATTTTCTAAATCACCACTAAACCTGTCACAGAACTCCCTCGTAAACATCACTAGACATTTTTACGTTAGTCTAAAAGTTGCGGTGAATGTCCAATTGTTAAATTTCTTGTAACAGAGGGAAGAAAAAAAAACGAGAAATATTTCTGAGGAACGTTTCTTAGAATATAATACAAACTGATTTTTTAGAACTGCAGCTCTAAATATGCAAAAAGAAATTACAGTTTTTCATTTTCATTTTTTTATATTATTTTTTTTTTATATTTATTTTGTACCCATTCGATAAATGGGTCTTGGTTCGGATTTGATGACGTCCACTCACTTTTCAATAGTAATAGTAAACAGTGCGCATGCGTCGTCACTTCATGCGTTGCTATGGCGACCGCTGCTGTTTTTCTCTTTCTTTTCACTAGCAGACATTTTTAATGTATTTACATAATAATAATTTAAAGCATTTTTGTACTCTTTTTATTATTAACGTATAATGACTGGCATGACGGTGATTTCAATATAAGTATGAATACTGAAGAAGGAAAAGTATTTTGTGACGTCTTGAAACACGTACATAGGGAGAATTTGAAAACCAATCCGACGACAAACATCAATGAAAGACAGTTTTTGCAACCCATGATTTGAAGTGTGGCGTTCAATCCAGAAAGAAAAAGCATTTGACCAAGTCTTATATGTTTTATACATAATATTTTAAACAAAATTATAGAATTTATCATAAAAATTTATGTTTATTTTATTTTTTAAATAATATAGCTATTTTTTGAACCACCATTTTATTTCTTTTTTTATGCAATATTGTAAAAAAGAATCATGTGATAAAATTTGTAACTAAGAATATTCGAAAATTTTTATCTGTCCTCAACTTCTAATTATTAACCGTTACATCGGTATTTACATGTAAATTATTCCTTTCATTCAACGATATTTCGTCTATCTTATTTTGATTGCATAGATCAGCTGTTCCCAAATGGGGTTTCGTGGAAGAGTGAAAGGATACTTTTCACAACCGGTGATGAGTTTTGAAAGCTCTAATTATATATTTAGTTCCAACCAATAATTCAAAATTTACTTAATATTTCGGTTGTGTTTGTGAAATTATTTGACGCAACATGCAAGTGAAATACAGATAGAATTTTTTTAAGAGAAAATAAACTATTTTTAATTGCAATGAAAAGAACAAGTCTTTCTACAATATTGCGTGAGTATTTTCCTATCTAATTTCACAAATCGAAAAAAAAAACTAAATTTTTTAATAAAGAAGTATGCTTCCCTAACATTCATTTTCAATGTTTATAGCAATTCTTTTAAGGGTTCTTTTTCTTAAAAATTGTTAATGAGAAATCACAGAGAAGCGCAACATTGAATAAGCTCCCCGAGAGAACTAAATTTTTCCGTTATTTTGCCCAAAGAGTTTTGCTTTTGCTCATCACTAACAAAATACTTTCCCTCGAGCCATCTAATCCCTTTTGTTGGTAAGTTAAAGAAAATATTTATTTGCTTTTTTTTAAAAAAATGCAATAATTCATGTAGGGGAGAGTCGGGTAGCACCGCCCAGCGGGTACCCCCGCCCACAGTCAATTTCATGTGTATAGAATATTTTTTCAAGTCAGTGGGCCATCGGACATTAATTGTTATATTAAAAAAAGATTATTTTCAAAGTTTCAAGTATTTATGCAGCTGGTAACATGGTAAGCAATAGTTTTGAAAATATGTTGAATACAGAAGTCATGAAATTGAGAAAAATTGATTGAATGTTTCGATTAAACTTCATTTTAATACTAAAAAAATAAATTTTTTTTTATACATACAGCATTAAAGTATGTAGTCTTAAGTTTAATTTGCACAAAGGAAGAAGTTTGTATGTAAAAAATTGTTCTAGTAATTACAAATTTACAAAAAAATTGGATTTCGGATAGCCCCGCCCAGTTACAAAAATTGTGTTTTTTGGCTATTTTTTCAGATGTAAATGAGAATGACCAATGTATTGACAATAGATAAACCTTATTTATCATTTTTATCACAAAATTATCTTATTTATTACATATTTATATATTTTTAGTGAATTCTATCATTTAATAACAACAAATGTCATACCTTTTATCATTATTAATGTATATTAATATATTATAATATTAATATATATTTATATTAAATATTTAATGAAAATAATTTAATTTAAGTAACAATAATTAATAATAATAGTTGTTTTTCAATATAAACTTATTTGGTTGATCTCTTCTTATAAACATAATATAAAATACTTCTTATAAAATTACAAATTCACTTTGTATTTTGATTGCATTCAAATGCTTCTGTAGATTGATTCGTTAACAAATGAGTGAAAATAAATAAGTAAGCAAATAGCTTATCATAATATTTATGATTTCTTGATATTAAATTTAATTTGGATATATCAATTACCAATATGTTTTAATATTATATGAAACATAAATTTATCTATTTAAAAATGCAAAAATTTATATATTTAAAAATGCAAATTAAATATTTTTAAAATGTAATTGATGTATCCTAATTAAATTTAATATCAAGAAATCATAAATATTATGATAAGCTATTTGCTTACTTATTTGTGAACGAATCAATCTACAGAAGCATTTGAATGCAATTAAAATACAAAGTGAATTTGTAATTTTATAAAAAGTATTTTATATTAAGTTTATAAGAAGAGATCAACCAAATAAGTTTATATAGAAAAACAACTATTATTATTAATTATTGTTACTTAAATTAAATTATTTTCGTTAAATATTTAATATAAATATATATTAATATATATTAATATACATTAATAATGATAAAAAGTATGACATTTGTTGTTATTAAATGATAGAATTCACTAAAAGTATATAAATATGTAATAAATAAAATAATTTTGTGATAAAAATGATAAATGAGGTTTATCTATTGTCGATACATTGGTCATTCTCATTTACACCTGAAAAAATAGCCAAAAAACCCAATTTTTGTAACTGGGCGGGGCTACCCGACACATCTTGAAAGGAGCTAAAAAACATGTTTTTTTTTAAATTTCTATTTTTTTAAGTTAAACTATTCTTTTTTTGGTTTATTCTTTTTGCATTATTTAACTAGTTGGTAAAACAATAGAAACATACAAAAACATTGATTATTACTCAATATTATGCAGAAATATAAGCAAAACTCCTTAGGTGGGAGAGGATACCCGACTCTCCCCTATATATTATCAATTTCTAAATTTTGTTACCTATTCACATTATATAAAAGCTTAATAGTTGAGTTATACGAGTCTTTCATAATAAAAGATTTTCCACTGAAATTTATTCAGCAAAATACCACTCTATTTTTAAATTTTGCGGATGGAGTGCTTTTATGGAGGGTCATTTGTCAAGTGATGGACCCAGAGAAAATTAAAATTTTTAGCTTCTCCACATTTTTTATTTGTTGAATGAAATCAAAATAACTATAATTTTGAAAATGATCGAGACTTAATTTGCTTTATACTTAATGCTGGGAAAAAATATTCTCTTTAAAAATTTAAATATTTTTAAGAACAGATTCGTCTCATGTTTATAGAGTTTAGGATTGTCATTGAAATTGGCAGTCTTTTTTAACATTTTCCTACTATTTTGAATCTGTCGGCAAAAACGAAACCATTAATGTCCACCAGTGCGTTAAGGGTTAAAATACAAACGATTGTGATTTATGATTCTTCAACGAGTCACAGACAAATGGATGAAAATTATTTATGTTTTATTAATGAAAAAAGTGGTAATAGTTTACAGTGACAACGGAGCACATTTTATCATGTGCTGACTTCAACAATGTCTCTCTCTTAAAGCGAAAAGATTGTTTGGATGTTTATACCACAATGGAACTCTCTGGTGGGAGCGGATCATCGAAATGGGGAAAAATATTTTTAAAAAAAACTTAGAAGAAGCAAGTTTGAATCAAGAAAAATGACCACCGTTTTATGCAGCTGTGAAACAATTTTGAAAGGTAGACATTTAACTGTTGTCACAGCTGATTCAACAGTACTGTTACACTTGCTAATTTTTTTTCTTTGAAGAGATTAAGAGCAACTCTATGTTCGAATGAACACAGTTCCCAGTCCGAATCGCCAACGACAACTTCCAGATTGTGCGAGAAGCTTTTCGAGCGAGATCTCGGAAAGAATATTTTGGGGCAGCGCTGGTTCTAAAACAGAGTAAATTATTTTATCCCTTATAAGAAAGGAAATAGTGTGATTATAGAAGACAGCGACAATCATTGTCGAGTAACGGCAGATAGAGTTGTTCGTCGAGTGAAAGACACTTAAAGAACAACTTTTGAGAGCTGATCGAAAGCTCTTGAAAACGGCTTACAATGAAGATCCATGCACCAAGACAAAGAAGATCGAACATAGGAAAGTACAACTAAAAGAGAGAGAGTGAAAAAAGATAAATACAAATATGACATATGTGACGCATGAGACGCGTTTTGCTCGTGTGATCAAGAAACCAGAGAAGCTGAACTTGCGGCATTACACGTTTTTTTGTTGTTGTCATTTTTTGATTAAATTTTAAATATTTCATTTAACTGTTATGAATTTTTATCCCCCCATCGAAGATTACAAATTTTAGAATAAAATTAACTTCGGCAAGAGAAGAAAAGATTGTTTGGAAGTCTGGGAGGAAGTTAGAAATGGTGACCTTCCTTTTAAAGGTTCGCATATACAATATTTACTTTACACGTAGGTGCAAACGACTCACTTTATTTTTATTTTTTATTTATTTTTTTGTTTCCATATCAACGATAAATTCTTGGTGCTCCAAAAGCTTCAATATGGAGTGCAGGTTATTATATTTCGAGATTAATATAATAAATATTGTGACTCCAAAGACATTTATTTTGTATTTCCGTGACAACTAGATATATAATGTTTGGTAATCTGGCAGTAAGAAAATTGTTGTGTTCTAAATTTACGTGGCGTTAAAGAATTATGTTAAAATTTGTTACTCTCTGAAAATATGTGTTTACGTTCGTTATAATATATTAATTCTTCTGTAAATAACATTCATGTGCCGTATTATATATTTTAATAAACTATTGGAAAACGTATATCAGCTTCTTAGTTTGAGCATTTGGCGTCCGTGAAAGGTACTATTCCTATTATTATTATTACGAATTTGGTTTATATTGTTACGTTTACTAAAAACTGTTCCATGTTTATTAAAAATTGATAAAATGTTAGCATTAAAACTACAGCGAAAAACTTTAAGAATGGCGTTTACAAATTCTACGAATGTTATTTCAACAGAAATTAATCAACAAGAAGTTAATACGCATATTTTACAAGAATTTAGTTCTCAGTTATTCGATAAATTTCAGAGATTAGAATCAATACGGAATTCTATTACGGAAATATTATTAAAGGATATTACAAAGGATAATGAAAAAGAATACATAAAAGAGTTTAGTGAGGATGAAAACTATAGAGATCAATATCTTCCATTTAAATCAAAATTTGAACGCATCGAAAATAGTGTTGGCGTCATTGCAGAAAACGCGCCAAGTAACAGAAAGTATCGTTTGCCAAAGCTGGAACTTCAAAAATTTAACGGCGATATTAAATCTTTTTCGGGATTTTGGAGCCAGTTTTTTAGAATACATGAAGATAAAGAAATACCATCGGAAGACAAATTCCAATATTTAATACAAGCTATAACTCCTGGCTCTAGAGCGGCTAGCTTAATAGAGAGTTTCCCTCCAACGGCTCAAAATTATCCCAAAGCGATTGAGCTCCTTAAAAATATATTTGGCAGAGATGATCTGTTAGTGCAGGTTTACGTTCGAGAGTTGCTAAAATTAGTTTTTAAGATCTCTGTTAAGTTTATCTGGCCGGGATAGCCTGGTTGGCAGGAAGCTGGACTCACGCTCGTAACAACGGGAGTTCGAATCCAGCCCGCCGAAGACTTCCCGTGTAGTAGATGGTGACTGGTACAAGTTAAATTTGATTGGTCACAAAGACCTACATGTTCCCATAACAAATCACACCTATGGGGGTACTGAATTGGCGATAGATCATTCTTTGGTTCAGGTAAAAGTGACGATCTGTGGATGGATGTAAGAATGCATCTGCCCAATAAGTGGACTGTAATGAATGCTTGTAGCAGAAGTTAAATTCCTGACCATAAATAGCATCACTGGAAAACAAGAAGAAGCACACCCACTCTTCTATAATGTCAAACGGCAACAACAACAACAACAGCAGAAATAATTTTTGATGTAAGTTTATCAGCATTAATTCCATTCTCAGAAAGGTTTTCAACCTCTTTCCGTGGTAATTTAATTTAATATATTCCTTTATTATTTGTATTTATCGTCTTCTTAAAATGATCCATGGCAGCTTCTTTGGTTTCCTTTCTGGTATGCAATTCATAGGGATCATTAATTCCAATGGATTCCAACTTACAAAGTTTCGGTAAATTGTCATTGTGTCAGTGTTATGTTCATCAGTATCTATTTCATCGGCTGATAAAAAATTTAAAATTCCCCGATACCAAAACTGTTTTTTAATCATCCCAATGAAGTGAGTTCAACTATAATTCCCATTGTTTTAACTGTTTCATTTTCAAAGAAAGCAACTGAATTATTATAAGCTTTGTTAAATGCTGCTCTTATTGGTTTTCTTTTTCTAACTAAGACATCTATTGTAAAGTTTTGTTATGTGCTGACAAATCTTTTCAACCGAATATATTAAATACCAAAACTTTTCAGACAAATATATAAATCAACTGACCTTATACAGGATTCTGTCTCGGATCAACAAATGTTGAATTTAATAAAAAGGTATCCCAATAGATTCTTTTCAAACTCTTTATTTTTCCATAACATAAAACATCTTTTTAAAAATAAGCTTCTATCGCTTATATCTTTTCTATTAACTTTCTATTAACTATTATGTGATATCTTTTCTACTAACCATGTTGTCATTCAAGGCTGACTTAACTTATGATGCAAAGGGAAAACGGCGTTTTTAATCGAGCAGCGTAGGTGATGCTTTTATCTCACAACGTCTATATTTGTCGTCAAATTAAGTAATTCGTGGTTTCGATTCGATATCTACCTAATTTATGAAGAAATTTGATGAAACATGAGTAATCCAGTATCCTCTGCTTTTCTTTTAGTCATTACCGTTAGAATTATTTTGTTACAAATGTAAAGGTATTCGAATACTTACTTTATCTTTTTTTAATGATTCCGTGCTTAATGTAATACGTGTTTACTGGATCATATGGTGCATGCCTATTCTTTATCAAACAAAAGCCAAAATAATGAGTTTAATTCTATGATCTTCAGACCATAATATTAAATAATGAAAAAAATGCATTGAACTCGAGTTTCTTATTATATATGATATAAAAATCTAATGATGATTTCGCAGTTTTAGTTTTCCATTATTGTCAATACATTGTTATTGGCAGGAAAGTCACGTGATAGGATCCAGTTTTTCCATATTAATTTTCATATTGGTTTGGTTGTCATCAGCATAAAATTGATATAAGTCATAAAGATATTCACGATTGCAACGCTTGAATACGCCCTCTATCGGGAGCCTGAAAATATCTGGTATTTATTTATTAAGTTTTCATTTAGTTTCATCAGAATCAATGGCAGAGTCAGACGCCATTTTCTAAGCATCAAATAAGAATCAAAATTTCCCTAAGGAAAAGGCAGAAAAACTTGAAAAAAACGCTCCAGAACATTGGTAAATCTTTCAAAAACAGAACATGCCAAACATTTGAAGAAAAATTCCTCAATAATTTTTAACTTCTATTATCAACAAATTTGCAACTGATAACTTCCGATTTCGGGATCGCATACTGTTATAGATGTGTGTATTACGGTAAAATAAATTTTTTCTGTCTTCAATTCATTACAAATTAAAGTGAAGTCAACATTCATTTCTTCATTCCAATGACTAAATGTGAATTCAGAGCCTACAGAACTATAACAGTTATAGAATGTTCTTCTTCTTTAAAGAATAGTATATATTTCAGCATCCATATAATTCGGAAAACAACACTAAAGAATCATCCGAATTGCTTGAAATAGTATCATTTATGCTGATGTTTAATAAATTTTTTATCGTTTTCTTGGTAAGTATTTTTTTAGTTTTGAAAGAATAATTTCAACTGGAATTCAGTTATTCTGTTTTTAAGCTACATATTAAAATTCATATCGAGATCTTACAATTATACAATTTTTCTGTGTGGTATGTTATCTAAAAGTAATGAAGGGATAATCTATGTATATATTATTTGAAAATAAAATTTTCAACCAAAGAACATTTTATTTGGAATTCTCCAGATTTATAAAGCAGGTAAGTGTTATAATTTATAAAATAAAAAATTATACATGTAAATTTTTTTTTCTTATTTGATGATTATCTTCTATAGAATGGTATTATGAATTTTAAAAAAACGAAGCAAAAACCTGAAATTTTTTATTTATTTTAATGTGAGGAATTTTTAGAATTGTTTTTTTTTTTCTTTTGCTTCGTAAGCATTCTTTATTTTATAGAATGGTCTTTTTTATTTTATAGAATGGTTTCCTTATTTTATAGTTACGTTTTTTAGTTTCTAAATAATGATTTTTATTGAAACTTAAAATTTTTCGATAAAAATTGTTGTCAAGAAACTTTTTTCACAAAATGAAATTATATAAAATTATGAGACTTATGTATACTTTTTTCTTACATTAATGGCTGGAGTAATATGATTCTTAAAACTATGGTATGTAAAGTTTAAATAGGCCTTTCATGTTATATCAGTAAATTTAGTAAAACTATTTCTCAGACATTAGGTTTTAACTCTAATAAGAAGATACATACTTTTTTTCTGCTTATTTACGAATATTTTTCCGATGTGTTTTGGATGTTCGTTCTCTAAAAAAAAAAGAGATACCATTTTGTTTTTGCTTGCCTAAGAAGGAATATCAAACTTTTTTTTTTAAATTTAATAAGCCACAATAAAGAAGGAACGTTACAGTGCTACACGCTACATTAAAGACGTCTCCAGAGCAACTGAATGACTGTTGATATAGAAATCGCAGGTATTCGTCTCATACAACTACGCCCCCTATAGTTCGTTGTGATCGCGAATTGTTTTCCTATAAATATTTTTTCCCTAGTTTAAATGTTAAAATTACCTGTACTGTTATTATTACGTTTTTGATTTTGTTTCATTTCTAAATTAAAAGTTAACGAGAATTGTTTTTATTAGTATTATTTTTAGAATAATGCTATTTTACGTTGCATTTCGAGATAAAATTATTTAAATCCATGTCTGATCTTATTAACCGTTTTACAATTATTATTATTATTATTATTTACAATAATATACTATAATGGATTACGGTTAAAGACTGATAAGAAGACTGATAATAAAGACTAAATTAACTGATTTAGAACTTAACTTTCAGTTTTATGCACAAACTGATGAATGCAAAAATTGCATTTAAAATACATCCATCCGTTTGTTAGGCAAAAATATCAAATAGCGGTTGTAAACTTACCAAATTTGTTCTAGCATTATACTTTTAATTTAAAATGCTGTTTTAAAAAATGATTGCTTAGAAAAATGATTTATATTCACTTATATATCTTAATGGTATCATAAGGGAAGTATTTAGACGTGGCGACACAAGTGTTTTTTTAGTACATGTATTTTCAGTTGAAGAATTTGTAACAGTTTCATGCCAAGATACAGAAATTATTGCGAGGCAATCATCGGGTTTGGTGAGCGTCAGCGACCAGGGAGATTAGCCCCCCTAGTTTCTAAAATAAGAATGCATAATCTTAATCTGATTTACTTCTTATATAAGGCTTATCGTTATTGAAGCATTATACAGTGGGGAAAAAAATACGAGGCAATATATATGAGTGTAACATTTCATTATTCATTTATTTTAAAGAATATTGCTTTGTGATCTTCTAATCTCGATTTCAAAGTATGGAAAAAACGAATGATCGAATGTAGCTTATTATCTCCAGGCATAATATTAATTATACTTTAACACTTTATTTGTTGTCTTGGCGGTACTAAAGAGTTATTGAAATTTCAGTGAAGGAAAACGAAACAAACGTTTACTTTTACATTTTAACGAAAATATATAAAAGGTAGGCAGTTGTAAGAAATAGATTAGCTACCTTCAAAAACGTCTAGAAGCTATCATAAAAATGAAATTCTTTATCTATGGCAGTGAAATGTTATCACAAAATAATTTATTTAAAAAGAAATTCAGTCATACGACACTTGAGAAAATCAGTCATACTCATAATGGACAATAAATTTATTTTATTTCTTGACGAATCGTTAAGAAGAGACTGATTATTTCAAAACCCTTTTTTTCATTCGATGCAAATACAGTATACTCTCGATACCTCAAAGTTGAAGAGTCGATGAAAAAGTTTCGAAATAGCGAGTTTTCGAGATAACAAGTTCAGAACTAAATATGTTCTAAAAAGTAGAAAAATATATTCTAAAATAGGACTCTAAAAAATGGAGTCATGAAACATAAGATTAATAAATTTCTATGTATTGATAGTTGACTGTAAGTCTAAATACAACATTTTATTTTTAAAAGTAAGACAAGAGCAATAATGCATTAAATAGAAGAGAATTAAAATTGTTCATGAAATGTTGAAGAATTATAACTATTGGTTAACAATGAACGTACGTGGTTACTTTTCCGAAAAACTTTATTTTCTATTTCGAAAAAAGTTCGACACAGCAATATTTTTAGTCAAACCCCTTCCATATAGAATTCAAATTAACATTAGGGGTATAGACCAAAGAGCCATTACATTATGGCCACCCTGCTAATAACATGTAGGACCACCTTTAGCCCTCAAAACTGCTAGCACCCACCGTGGCATTGATTCCTCAAGGTGCTGATAAGTAGTCTTGAGGTATCTGGTACCAAGCTCTCTCCAACTGGTCCTGCAATTCCCTCACATTGAAAGGGGGTAGCGTGGCAGCATGAATTTGGTTTTCCAAGTAGGACCACAAATGCTCTATTGGATTGAGGTCAGGTGAATTTGGGGGCCAAGACATGACTTGAAAGTCACTGGAATGTTCCTCAACGATTCGACCCTTATGACGTGGTGCATTATCCTGTTGGTAGACACCATCCCCCGCAGGAAAACTGTTGCCATGAATGGATGAACCTAGTCTGCAACTATGTTCAAGTAGCTTACAGACGTCAGGGATTGTTCTATGAGGATTATGGGTCCTAATGTGCCCCATGAAAACATTGTTCCTGGTCGAGAAACCATGAAAACCTGGGCGAGCCCATTGTTATAGATGGAGGGTGGTCATAATGTAATGACTTTTCGGTGTATATAATGTCAAGGAAAAAATATTTTTTTGACATAACAAGGGTTACGAGTTATCGAAATTTGAGACATTGAGAGAGTACTGTATTATTAGCAGGTTAAAACGATAATACCTGGTTAGTCTTTAGACAATGATGAATTAGAGTTAAAAAGCAAAAGTTTTGAGAGGATTTTAGAATATCTAAGAATATCTGAGATAGTGGTTCCCAATTTTTTTCGGCTACGGCACCCTTAATAATCAACCTTTTCTTCGGCAGAACCCCGACTTTATAATTAAAGATTTTTAAAATAATTGTAAACGCTATAACCTATGAAAAACTATTTTTGAAATATTTAATTAGAGGAATAAAGATTTTTCATCATTAAGTTTAATTATATGTCCGACAGTTAAATTTTTATCCCTTACTTGGTTATGAATTCGTTTTTGGTGTTACCGTGAATGATTGAAATCATGAGAATGTCTACATTCACATTTGGTCCCAAATATTTATTATATCAGATTCATTTATTCGATGTCTGCTGAGGATTGATTAGGAGAAACATCACA
Source organism: Parasteatoda tepidariorum (assembly GCF_982258835.1). Classification (NCBI taxonomy): domain Eukaryota; kingdom Metazoa; phylum Arthropoda; class Arachnida; order Araneae; family Theridiidae; genus Parasteatoda; species Parasteatoda tepidariorum. The sequence goes on from NC_141759.1 coordinate 2,873,465, forward strand.
ACAATGCTCGGAGTACCGGGCAAATGTATACCGAGCAGTGGCACTTAAAAAACATGGATGTACCGGACACTCCTAGTTCGGTACATTTTCCAAAGCGTCTATGTAATGGTCAAGATTCACTGGTGTCATCAACAACCACCTATTTCGGTTATTTACAGCAGTGTTTCCCAAACTTATGACTTTTGCGTTCCCTTTCTAAATTTTCCGTAACGCTGTGTACCGCTAATAGGAAGATTAATGTATTTTTTACTCTAAAAAATTGCACAAAAGTTAAAAATCACAACTGGCTGTTGAGACCACTAGTTATGAACTGTTAACTCTGCAAAAAATAGCCAATAGAAAAATACGTAATTGTAGATTTTCATGGCTAGCTTTGTTTTTAAATATTTTTTTTTTAAATTTTTGTTTGTTGCAAGATATTTCGCATAAGAACGCGTACCCCCGCTAAACTGTTCCCGTACCCCTAGGGGTACGCGTACCACACTTTGGGAAACACTGATTTACAGGAACTTATATGGCTGATAAAGAATTAGCTGATTTATAATGACTTCGAAATGAAAACTTATAAGAACTGCTGTTGAAAAAGGTTATTGGGTCTCTCTTTGTTAAAGAGTTTATTTGTTTTATTTTGATTTGAAATGCTTTAATGCAATATTTTTATAAATGCTTTTCGTAATGTGTTTAATTCTTTGTTATTAGAAGTATTATATTTTCTTTATATAATTGCTTTTTCTATCTCATGGGTGTTTTACTTGAACCGAAGGATTCAATAAATTATAGATTGGATCTGAACACAATCAGATGTTTCAAAACTCATCACTGGTTATAACCTCTAAGGAACCCTTTCAACTCTTCCGAGGAACGCCAGGGTTCCACGAAGCACCCTTTAAGAAATACTGATTTAACATAATGGAACATAAAATAATAATTTTGATATACTTTTTTAAAAATGTGTTCTAATTTTCTACGGAAAGACTTTTAAACCTTTCCGGCAAGATGAGATTTAACTTTTCGATTGTGTCACATTTTTGTAAACGATTCTACTATAACGCCTGGATTAGACAGAGCTCGCTTTTGTTTTTCTGATTCTGCTGCGATCTTACAGGACTTTCGAATGAAATAAAAGAGTTTTGGATACATTTATATTTCCTGGATTTCATCAGAGGAGACAAATTGCTCAAACCAGTTTTTCTTAGTAAATTTTTTTTCTTACGCAGCTACGTGAATAAAATTAAATGATTAATTTTTGAATCTCTTTATGAACAGAAATAAACTTTCTTTAACTAAAAAAAGCAACAATATTTCAGTGGGTTTTATTTATTTTGTTGAAAAATGTCTACATCCGGATTTACTCAATGATGTCGAGAAAGAAAAAAAAACAGTTTACATTGTAAAAAATAAAAGCTCTGTTTATTAACACTAAGAAATCTGTTTATTGAGTTAAACAATTACAATGACCTATGTACTGTGCGCCAAAAAAATGGGCCACCATGAATAATTTTTGATCTAAGGATCGGATCTTCACATTCTAGGAGTCATTCTTAATGGATCCAGGGGGGTGATCTCAAATTATCTAATTAATTAGGGCAAATGATATTTTAAGTCACAAAAACGCACTTTCTCTGAATAAACACACCCTTTTTTTTCAATGGATTCATATTTCTGAACCACAAAATATAGGGGTTAGTCACAATCTGAGAAATAGAGTCCGAATAGTATGGTCAGGAGAGCGATCCAAAGTTTTTACCCCTTAATGGTGATTTTACTTTCTGAGTAGTTCGCAATAGCTCGAGATCTTTTAAAGCGATTTGAAAAATTTTTGAAACGCAATTATAAAATTCGTTTATCCAAAGATGAAAGATTATGAACAATGAATGAAAACTATAAATTTTAGCAAATATTTATTTTTTTATGCTTTTATTTAATAATGATCAAAAGAATTTTGATTATTATTTTATTGACTTGCCATAAGGCCATCCGTATGAGATTTTTTTGGTTTTTCTCTCCATTTAACGCAAATGCTGATTAGTTCCATTAAAAAGTTCTACACAAAGAAAAATTTCTCCCGATCCAAGATATTCTTTGTCTTCTGGATTGGGTTCAAAATTACAAGGTTACAAGGCATTAGTAGTTGTAAACTCAAAAATTGGTTAAACGACGGTTATAAAATAAAATAAAAAATATCTCAACACGTGTTCTGATTGTCCACAATGGTAACAAATTGATACGTTAGCGGCAGTTTTCAACGGATCTTTCAAATCATTGTGGAAGGATTCTGTTTTTTGTTCCACATTTTATCCTAGACCTAACTGAGGCTGATTGTCGAGGAGTATTGCACCTTCTTGGCCCGTAAGTGAACCATCGAAGAATGTCCATTGCAAACTCTGGTACATTATCTCGATAACTTTTACACTCCGAAGGAAATTTTTTAAGCCCTCTCTTTATAACGATGCGTATCAATGATCTACGCATCATTCATCTGCAAATCATTTTTCTCTCCTATAAATAGTTTCTAATCATGCTTTTAAGTAGATGCCCCATAAATGTGCATGTTCTTGAATTTCATTAGAAAAATCTTAAAATTTTTCACGATAGCATTTTTTATTAATTGAAATTTAGACAATAAGATTAGACTTAAGACAAAAAGACCTTTTTCCCTCACCACTAATTAAATGGTATAATTAACCCTCAATCTGAATAGCCAATTTCATAAAAAAAATGGCCCTCCTGAGCAATGTGACAATCTTTAATATTTAAAACTAATTTTCTATGTGGAAAAGCTACTAGGTTCTGCTGACTAACTAACTAACTAAGGGACAAAAATTTAAAGACAGTTATTAAGTAAAGAGAATTTGTGATTAATTGGAATGCAGACTTTCCTGAATCTTTTTTTTTCAATACCCACCCGATTGACACTCATCATGCAGATATCAGTAGGACAGATTAGTTGGCCACTCTTACCAGGGCCTCATATTAGTTGGACAATCGTTGCTACCACAGAAAGGATAGATAGTTGTGTCTGCAATTTGGCTACTAATTTGGAATAGGTAGCAATTTATAAATCTTTTCCTCCAGCGGACTAACAGTTGGTACTTTATTTACGTCGCACTAGAGCTGCACAATGGGCTGGGAAACATCCCTGAGGATCCGAAGACACGCCATCACAATTTTGGTCCTCTGCAGAGAGGATGGCTTCTCCACTTTGGTAGCACGACAACGTGCCCTCGAAATCGAGTACTTTACGGTAGAAAAGTTTAACGACGACTGATACCCCGCACCCTACGTAGGCTGAATAAAGTGGTCCTTCACCCGCTTACTGACCGCAGTCAGTGATGCTTAACTTCAGTGTTCGACTGGAAACCGTGTCTTTACGAACAGTCCACTGCGGGACCCAACGGATTAGCATATTCTTTTTTAAAGATTAAAAAACCACGGGTCTTCATTTAAAGAGCAATGGTAGTCCAATTATACAGCAATGGTAGCAGAAAAAGAACAATGGTAGTGGACTTACAAATTATCATTGAAAATTATTTAAGTAACTTAATATGTCTTTGGTCTCTTAGTCCAGTGTTAGTGTTGTTTACCTAAATCGAAAAAACATTGATAATTCTAATACAAACAAAATAAAACTAAAAATACTGCATTTATTTTGCTTTCCAATCTTTTCCCTTTTTTAAAAAAACTTTTGTATATATTTTAAATCTTCTGGAGTGTTATTTTCAGGGAATAAGCAAAATTACTATTACTAAAATTTTAAACATATAAATTTTAAACGATAAAACATTGTATAACTTAAGTTGTAAATAGTTAGTGAAAACCTTTTACAATAATCCTGACTGTGCAAATTTGTTTAAAAATATTCTATTTATTTTTCTCATAACATCTGATTCTTTTTTTCTTCTTCTTCTTTTTTTGATACAGGAAATCTTGCAAATTCTACTTCGAATGCTGTTCATTGTACACAGAAAAATTAATCTTCATATTGATTGGAAAAACTTACTCATTATTAAATTCCCTTTGAACAATTTTAAATTAAGACCTACCCTTTTATCCCTTTATAAACATACATTTATGTCTGAAAATTTCCATTGTTCATCACGTTTACATAACTTAGGAATCGCTTTCTTCGCTTAACCCTTTTGAAGGCCGTGGTAAGTATACTTACCACCACGTTTTACCACTTTTAATTTAGGTTTCCATATTTCAATAACTTCAGCTTTCTTGAAGTGAGTTTGAATAAAATTGGTAACCATTTGTCACTTTTAAAAAACGTATAAAAGTTATAAAATACATAATTCCTTTATGAAGTTTGTAGCATTTAAGGAATTTATTTTATAAATAAAGAAAAATAAAAGTCAGTAAGTTCCTAATAGGTCATGTTAAATATATTTACCACCAAAAAAATGGCATTTTTATAAACTAAATGAGTTTTTTTTTTATATCAATTACTGTTCTTAAAACAATTTCAATTCCGAAAATACTTTAATTTACCTTTACTAGAAATAAATGGCCCGTTAAAGGGTCAATTAGTGATTGTGTTGTGAGTTAACTACTTGAAATATAATGTTACTTGTTATACTGATCTTCTCAACAAAACAAAAATAGATTTAAGAAGTTTTTAAGAAAATCATAGCAAAATCTATCAAAACTATAAAAATTTAATCAAATTTATGATCTTGTGTATGATATTTCATTTTTAAATTTGATTTTAAGTTATTTTCTGCACTACTATATATAATTGATTCAAAAGTTCATACTTTATGCTATTTAGTTTAACTCAAATTTTGTCATTTTACACATAAATTGTCAGGACCTGTGAAAGAGCAACCCCTTGTAGGTCTTGATCGGGGCGAGAGTAATCCGTGTAATATTAGGGTAGGGAGCAACAACCTGGCATGAGTGGTTATTACCAGGACGACAGGGTCCCTACTTTAACAGAGATACACAATTTAATACATCACTGAAATATATATATATTGATTAGCTCATTTGTAATTTATTGTTTGGCAATCATTTCAGTATTTATTTAACTTGTTCTTATAATCAATTTACTTTTTCAATTCATAATATTTTTGTGATTTTACTTGAATTTCTATTCGTATTTTCGTAAATAATTCTATTTATACTTTCGTGTTTTAATTCAGTAATTACTATGGCAACGTGCCATCTTCTTTCTTAACTTTCTTTTTTTTCCATTTGTATTTCATTTGTAATTACTTTTTTTTTCCAGATGTTCATCAACACAGAATGTATGGAGAAAGGGGCCAAATTTGATGTCTGGTAAGTGTAACTGGCCGGATGTCCAATTACACTTACCAGACATCAAATTTTAACTAAATCTTAAATGTAAATTTAAAACATGCTACGCTTACTTACCTCCAATATTCTACTCTCCCAGAGGCACTATCGCCGATGATCAAGTGCTGCGCTGTAAACTTTTCCCATAAACTTTTGCTCCGTAAACTCCGGAGACTTTTAAAATAAATCAAAAATACGGAAAGCTTTCGAATTTAGTCGTTTACCATTTATAAAATGTGTGTTCGTACTATAGTGCAATCAGTGTTCTTTAATTGACATATAGCGAGTGACTATGGACATCTCCTTCTTAATTTTCTCTTCAAACAATGTAAGATTTTTAATTTTCATGACTTTCCAATCCATGACAAAACAGATTCGATGAATCGGTTAGTGGCGATCCGACATTTGACACGATCAGATAGTGTCAAATGCCGACGTTTCAACAATTTCCAGCTTTCTAACGTTTTGCATGGGATTGTCAATGCTGACAGAGAAAAAGAAAAGCTAAGTAAGTAGGCGTTACTCTTCACAGTGCACTTAATTGAGCTGTCTAAAGTAACGCCTACTTTAATCGCAAATATTCGTAGATCTTTGACGAACTTCATTGGATTGGATCCTGCATAGTTAAAAGTGATAGAGTCAACTGTTTAAAGTAACGCCTACTTGGATCCAATGTTCGTAAATCTTTGACGGATTAGATACACTTCGGAATAGTACACAAATTTTTAAAGAATACATTTGAGCAGTGTTAAAAATGAAAGCTTGCAGTTTTAAAATAAGTTTACATTTTATCGAAGAATTAACAAAAAAAAGTATGGTGAAATCGGGCATCAAAGTATACAATAAATAAGCAATAGTATTTCTCAGAGGTTTTAATGCAACAAGTAGGTTCATATTTTATTTTACTTATTATTTTACTATTCATTATTATTTTATATTATTATTTATAAGAAAGGCATAAATTTTTAAAAATTATTAATCGAAAAAAATTTATGTACATATTTTTTTCTAGGAATGAATTAAAAGTTTTAATTTAGAGAAAATGATAAATTTAATCAAATTTGATTTTATGCATTCGTTAGATTGTAGATTATTAAATTTCCAAAACAATGGATCAGCAAAGAATCAAATAAAAGAATGGAAACTCATTAAGTTAGTAAATGGATGAATGAGTGAATCAATGAAAAAGTGAATCAATGTATGACTCAAATTATAAAATATTCAACATTTTTTAATTTGCAGAATTATAGAACACGAACAGCGAATTAATAAATTGATGATCTAACAAACCAATTCGCCCAAAACTTATAAACTTCCTTTTCCTTCATTTGATGATTCGGTGATTTTCCAATCATTGATTAACTGTTTCACTCTTTATTTTCTGATTCATTGATATGCTTTAGTTGAATTGTTAAAATTAAAACCTAAAAAATTTGAATCGGTATCATGAAACATACATTAACACTTTCATTCTTCTTTTAAAAGAAAAAAAACTGTAACGACCTGTGAAGTTGCTACATCACACTTGCGAAGATATTCAACTCAATAGTTTTTTCAGTTTTAGTTCATTTAACCACAATAGCCTTCCACTAAATTTAAACTGATCAATTGATTTTTCTTATCGATGATTCCCACCTTAACTTTAACCGAGTAGCGCTTTGCTCCTTTACACGTGCCTTCTTGGCGTCAGTTGAGGAAGCCACGGTATGAGAGAAACAACGCTCTAATTTTCTTTAAAACTTACAGGCGCTCGCCTTCCAGTTGAATAGCTAGTATTTCACCTTCGTTTTTAAAGCACAAGATGTAAATATATTTAAATTAAAGTTCATCAAATGAATTTAAAGATAAATCACATTTTATTTTAATTTGAAAGTTAGCGAATTAAGATGCTCAACACGTGTGCCTTGTCGCCAATTGTTAGCGAGTTTTCATAGCAGCAGTCGCCAAATCTACGATGATCCTGATGTTCACAAGTCGTTGATTGTTGAATTTTCCCTTATAAAAAGAAGGAAGTCTCGTCTGATTCAAAAATATGATATAAAGCACATCTCGGACATTCGCTGTAGTGCCATTACAGCGGTAGCATTGTATCTAGAGTCTCACTCCATGGAACCTTTTGACTCGAGGTCTTTGTCGTCTGGAAGATCTCTTTGTTGTCTTCCGTGTCGGGGAGGATAACAAGAAAAGGAGGAAGAGGGGCTCTCTCTTCTTAAATTGAAGGATCTTATTGGCAGATGTGTCGAAACGGAGAGGATCCACGATTTCCTCGGCTTTGGTGTCGGCCGGAATTCTACTTCCATGTTTGACTGTTTTCCTATCGGAACTCACAACCTATGCCGGAGGATACTCTCGGGTTCCGTGGTTAGACCTGGCTGTACCCTGGCGTGTTCTTTAGTCTCTGTCGATGTTTCACTTGTCTCGTCGGCTTGTGTGCAGCCTCATTTTACAAAGACCCTGCAGTCGAAGAAAACCACGAAAACCTCCTATGGTTAGCCTGAAGGCAAGAGGACTCTAACTCATGATCCGTCCACCACTGAAGATAATTTTACGTCAGCACTAGGGTCGGTGTGAGTCAGGTGCGGAATTCGTATCGACCAACCATCGCTGGTATTCGAACCCGCTTCATCTCATTAGAAAACGAACGCTCCACCCCCTACGGCTCGACCTTACGTAATTTAAAAAATCAAATTTAATTTGAGGAGTCATCTGAAGAAGATTTTGTAACGCATCACAAAAGCATAAGACATTGTTGAGAAAATCACTTTAGAAAGCATTCAAAATGATGCAACATTTGAAATTTATTAAAGTGATTATTACTCATTTAATGATCCATTTATTTATTAACAAGGTGATACTTAAAAAAAATTATAATAAAGTAAATAAATAAAAAGATATTTAAAAAAGTTGTTAAAAAAACTCGATCTATAGGAGAACAATCTCTTATGGATCGAATATGTGAGAGATTTTTAGTACACTTTGTAGAATAGAATATACTAATTATTATAAAGTATTCCTAAAAATAGGATCGTTTATTGAAATAATTATTTTCACTGTAACTGGTCCATAAAAATGCAAATTTTATTACTTATTTGTTTTTTATTTTTCTTTATTCTTTCTCTTTTCCTCTTTTTATTTGTACTTCCCCTTTTCTTTTCAGATACTCGCCATTTTGAGTTTTCAGATAATATAAGCAGGCCTGCCAATTACTAGGCTTTTAGCAAAATATTTTATAAAGTGGTGCACATTTATAACCAAAGCTTTCAGAATTTTTAGTAATTTTGCCAGCATTTGAAGAACTTTAGCACTAATGATACGGAGTGCCAGTCAGCGAAGAAAAATATTTATAAAAACGATAGAGAACTAAAATTTCCAAATTTTCGGTTGATTTTGCTAATGACTGAACGAGGCTTGGCGGTAACAAAGTGTCATATAAATTATTTAGAATTAATATTGAGAAAAAACCCTGGAAATTGAATTTACTAAACTAAGAATCATACATTGAAAGACTAGAATTCGAAAATATTTATCCGGTGAATGGAGCAAGTTGGCATCTCTGTTATATTGATAATTTTTAGAAAATACAATTGAAGTATGAGTCTTGACCACTGTGTGTGATTATTCAGATAGTATGATGAGACTACAATCAAATAATCTAGGCATCTACTGTCAAATAAAATCCGTCATTGAATTTAGTTGATGGATAATAATTAAGCGTGTGCAGAGATTGAAGTGAACTGTTTGTTCCATTTCACGCATGGTGATCAATGGGATACCTGCAAGTGTGGGTATCTCGATCCTGATAGGTTGCCGAAACGTGGCTTTTACGTACGTTAGCAACAGTTCTTTCCATTCTGTTTCGACCAAGACAAGCACGTCTAGTATCCATTCCCTTAGGTGACACATTTTATATTCTTTCACTTGGATTCTTTCACCAAGAACTCAATTCTTTCACGTATTTCTTACTTAACACAAAGATAGGTACGAAGCCATGCAGAACATAAAGAAATTTGATTATGCATCGAAGTTGCCAGGCGAATAAAACAAAAATATATCACGGCTAAAATAAAATACATAAGCAAACAATAAATCTCAATGTGGTAAAAGACGAAGACGAGAAAGAATTGTACTTCAATACATTCGACGTGTGATACGGCACTGTATTTAATTAACGTCACGTTATTAAATACAGTGATCCTAAATACTCAACTTTAACACGCCATTTTGCTTATAAACGATCATCTGGAGCTGAGGTCACAGGCATGGGTATCATGATCTTCTTCTTAAAGTGCAAGAACTAATTATGTATAAAAATTTTATATATGAAGTCTATTTAGAAATAAAATGAGAAATATTCACTGGGAAATGTGATTGAATGACTGTGTTTTAAAGCTTTATTACTATAAAGATTTAAATTTACATTGTTTTCTTATAACATTCTGAAACTTACAAGTCTAGTTCAAGAAATCGAAATAATATTACAATGACAAGTCCACGGATGTCTAAACTAATACATGTTGGATTAAATATTCCATTTACACATTCAACGATACCCATTCTGGTCAAACTCCCCAAAATGCTCGATATCTGAAAATTCGAATATGTCAGACAAAATTTAAATCCTTTCTTACTTGTGCAACTAAAACTGGCATATTCTCTTGATTTTTCAATATACTATTTCAGATATCACAATTCATGAATTTGTTTCACCTGCTACAGCTGTTTCGTAAGACTTTTTTTTTTTTCTTGCACGTTAAGTCAGGGCTAAAGAGAAGATAGAGAGATCGTTCCTTACTCAAAGCTGAAGTTACGATTCCCCACACCATGTTAGATTTCGAAAATCACAACTTAAAGATAGGAAAATTTTGCTGTTTATACTATCTGTAAGAATTGAGTTGAATGTTCAATAATCAAAATATAGTATTCATACGTTGGAATATATATATATATATATATATATATATATATATATATATATATATATATATATATATATATATATATATATATATATATATATAAATATATATATATATATATATATATATATATATATATATATATATATATATATATATATATATATATATATATATATATATATATATATATATATATATATATATATATATATATATATATATATATATATAAGTAGTATAGGCAGCGCTACAGCGTAAACAGCAGGGGGTCCCTATTCCTGACGTCATCATGGAAAGTCAAGGGGTGCTTATTTCTGTCCACCTACAAACCGGAAGTTGCTTATTTCTGCCCGCCTGAAACTTCGTCTGCAGCGTCATGGGGAGCTTATTTCTTTTTTTCTTATTTGCTAGTTTTATAAAAATATTTTTAACTTTTTAACAAAATTTTCTATCTTTTAAGAAAAATATCTATGTTTTTACAAAAAATCTTCTATCTTTTTAACATTTTTTTAACTTTTTGCTAAAAATTTGCTAGTTTTATAAAAATAGTTAAGTTTTTGCTAAAATCTCCTAGTTTTTCAGAGAATTTTATATATTTTTCTGAAACTTTTTGTATTAATTATTAAAGAGTGTAATTTTTTCTTGATAATATAAACTTTTTTCACATGTGAAAATGATCAATAAAGACAAAATATATTTTAACAAAATAAATAACATTTCATTCAAAGTTTCATCCAACCACTTCTGCGAGCATACATCATATGTTTCTTAACAATTTTCTGAGAAATAGTTGTATTCCCACGTTCTATAACAAGTATGAAGCACTATGTTATACTTTTTATTATGCCTAATTGATAAAATGTGGATAAACCCCAAACGTCCCGGACAGACATTATCTTTGTAAAATTATGTGCGAAAATAGATAACATGCCTCTCCCAAGTTCTGTAATCAGTATCCGTTAAAGGTTATATACTTTTGAATTTACTCGTATATTCAAAATAAAGTAAGTTATTTGCATTATTATAATATTAAATAATAATAAAATGAATATGTTTTGAATATAAGTGAATTTAAAACGGCAAAAATTCGCATTACATGTTTCTTAGATTTAAAACAATTTATTTGAAATTTTAAGTAAATATAATATATAATTGATAATATAAATATGTCGTTACTCATTTTCTAATAGAAAATAAAATTAAAGTTATTAATGTATTTATTTTAATAAAAATATGATTGAATAAACACCGTAGATATATTGATATATATATATATATATATATATATATATATATATATATATATATATATATATATATATTATTTTTTAATTAGATAATAATTTGTTTAATAAATGATTTATGGAAAACTAATAAAATTTATATTTCTTAAATATCTATATTAATATGTGTTGGAGTTCTTGCAAAACTAAAAATTAAGTGAAATCAAAGGCATCTGTTCAGTTTTCAACTAACAACTATTCATTGCTAATATCATATTCATTTTTTCATCATTAGTGTGATTGCGTAATGTAACTACTATTTATGTTAGTATTTTTTCAAAATGATGAAGCATTCAACGAAGCCAAGTCCCGTACTTGTCGTCATACTAAGTGTAGAAGGTTTTCGTAGTTTTCCTCCTCATATAACATGGGTACTCACAAAGTCCTTTTCAGAAAATATTTTTATTTTTCTAAAAAAAATTTTTAACATTTCCGAAAATATTTCTTATTTTTATGAAAATTTTCTATCTTTTAGTTAAACATTTTTGCTTTTTGTAAAAGATATCCTAGTTTTGTAAAAATATTTCAAACTTTTTATTAACATTTTCCAATTTTCAGAAAATATTTTTATTTTTGTAAAAAAATTTCTAACATTTCAGAAAATATTTCTTATTTTTATGAAAAGTTTCTATCTTTTAGTAAAGTATTTTTGCTTTTTGTAAGAAATATCCTAGTTTTGTAAAAAATATTTCAAACTTTTTATTAACATTTTCCAATTTTCAGAAAATATTTTTACTATTGAGGGTAACTTTCTAATATTTTTATTTTTGTAAAAATAATATCTATCTTTTAAGAAAATAATTTTATTTTTGTAAAAATTTCTAGTTTTTTAAAGTAAAACCTTAAGTTTTTCCTCTGATCTCTGTACATTCACAGGATACTGGTTAACAAAGCCAAGCCCACTACTTGTCGTCGGACTAAGCGTAGGAGGTTTTGGTGGTTTTCCTATTTATATAACATGGGTACTCACAAAGTTCACTTCGAAGACATGTATTGTCTCAAGATCTAGAGGTTCTCTTGTCTTCTGGGTTCAATAATGACAAAGACTATATTGATAGCCGTATATCCGAACGACGGTTATAAAATAAAATCTGCAATTGTATATTTAATTGATAAATATCTAATCTTATAAAAATAATATTCGTTGATTTAAAAACGTCCTTAACCTTAACACGTGTATGGTCAGTACCGTTGCCATCCAGAGAATGTTATAACATTAAGAGGGGCAGAAATAATTATTTAATAACTGTCAAAGGTTAAGTGAAAAATATATCGATGAAACTGTAGGATGATATCGATATCAAATCCTTTTTTCATTTATACACGTGTTCAGAATACAAAAGTTTAACTTATTAACACATATCTAACCAAGCATTCGTGGGTCAGTGGTTATGATATCCAACTACTGACCCACGAAGGCTTTTTAATGGCGCGAGTTCGATCCTCAGCCTTAATTATATTTAATAAATAATATTAAAACAGATTTAAATATTAAAATAGATTTAAAGTCATTTTATTCCCACATAGATGGCGCCACTAGATCAAAAGCATGATATCATTTATGTGTTATGTAATAAAAGATGACATCATTACTTCATAATATACAATATCTCCCCAAATAACAAAGTTTCTAAGTGTTGCCGTCCTTAAAAACTAATATTAAACTTAATAAGTGTTGCCACCCTCAAAAAACTAATAAATTAAATAATAAACAGAAACCGAAACTAAAATCGAAACTACAGGCGGGCAGAAATACGTATACGGGCAGAAATAAGCAACTTCCGGTTTATAGGAGGGCAGAAATAAGCAACTTCCGGTTGGGGCAGAAATAAGCTCCGGTTGACTTTCCATCATGACGTCAGGAATAGGGACCCCCTGCTGTTTACGCTGTAGCGCTGCCTAGAAGGCTTTTTGATGGCGTGAGTTCGATCCTCAGCCTTAATTATATTTAATAAATAATATTAAAACAGATTTAAATATTAAAATAGATTTAAAGTTATTTTATTTCTAAAATTCTCACATAGATGGCGCCACTAGAGTAAAAGTATGATATCATTTATGTGTTATGTAATAAGAGATGACGTCATAACTTCATAATATACAATATCTCCCCAAATAACAAAGTTTCTAAGTGTTGCCATCCTTAAAAACTAATATTAAAAGTAATAAGTGTTGCCACCCTCAATAAACTAATAAATTAAATAATATTTAAAAAAACGAAACTAAATTAAAAACTGAAACCGAAACTAAAAATATATTAGGCTTAAGAAAAAAAGAAATAAGCTCCCCATGACGCTGCAGACGAAGTTTCAGGCGGGCAGAAATAAGCAACTTCCGGTTTGTAGGTGGACAGAAATAAGCACCCCTTGACTTTCCATGATGACGTCAGGAATAGGGACCCCCTGCTGTTTACGCTGTAGCGCTGCCTATACTACTTATATATATATATATATATATATATATATATATATATATATATATATATATATATATATATATATATATATATATATATATATATATATATATATATATATATATATTGTTGTTATGCTGAAATATGCATAACATATTTCCCATCATTTAAAAAAAAATCCTTTCTCAATAGATATAAATCTAAACAATAACAACCCTTCGGAAAGATTGTTTTCGTATATTTTATGAAAGAGGGTCGAAAAAGAATTAATATTTAGAATTAGTAAAAATGCTTTGGTATATTTTACGTACTATAGACGAAGCAAATTTACCATTTAAATTTCACTAAGAAAGTTTTCGTTCATTTTACGTATAAATATTTGCGTATATTTTATCATTTAGATTTTGGTAAAAAAACTTCCGTATATTATGCGCAACAAAAACAAGATAAATTTACCATTTTATTTCGGTAAGAATACATATAGTATGGTATATTTTACATAATATTGACGAAGTGAATTTACTATTTAAATTTAATAAAAGTGTTTCTGCTTTTTTTAGGTTTTATGGACGAAGCAAATTTATCATTAAAATTTCGCTAAGAAAGTTTTCATTTACGACGAATTGAATCTTGACGTATATTTTACCATTTAGATTTTGGTTAGAAGCTTCCGTTTATTGTGCGTAATAAAAACAAAATAAATTTACCATCTTATTTCACTATTTTGGTATATTTTACGTAATATTGACGAAGTAAAATTACCATTTAGATATAGTAGAAATGCTATTTTAATTAATATTAACGAATTTGTATAGACGTATAATTTTATTTTATTTTTTTATTTTTTTTTTTTTTTTTTGGATTTCCTTTTTTTTTACTATAATTTGACTTTTCAGTTTTACTTAAATTTTACGAATGCTTAGTAAAGTTTAAAGGTGAAATATACTTATTTTTGACGTAAAATTGATTATTCTCTACTATAGTATTCATACGAGTGAATTTTAAAGAATCTCGGTTAGGAATACATTATTAAATTGCGTAAAAAACTTTTTCTTATGGAGAGAAACTGATTGCGCATGAGCGACGCGAAAATATGTACGATCAGTTTTAACGCTGCAGAGGTCAGAAAAAAATTGTTTCATTGCGTAATTTACGTTAAAGTTAACAGCAATTACAGTTTTTTTTTTTTTTTTAAAAAAAAAACATCTTCTTAGCATTCAAAATTGTGATAGGACAGAGTTGTTGTTTTTCAATAAATTTTATTTTAGAAACAAAAACAGAATTTGTTGTAGTCACAAATGCATGAAATGTTCGAGATTCGTCTTTTTTAATCTATGTGACCACATTCGGGGGAAAAAAGTGATAGCGAAAGATTGTTTTTGCTAATTCTTATCTTCCAAAATATTATTGAAAATTACGAGAAATATTTGCTGCCCATGATAGCCTTGTTGGCAGGGTGTTGGACTCACGTTCGTGAAAACCAACCTTCCCAAGACTTCCCGTGTAGTAAATGATGACTGGTGCTCGTTAAATTTTTCGGGTCACAAAGTCCTCCATGTTCCTACTATAAATTAAACCTCTGGGGGTACTGAATTGGAAATTGGATCGTGTTCTGGTTCAGATCAGAATTGCGATCTCTGGATGTATGAATGGGTGTGTGAATGGGTCCGTCCTATAAAATGGGTGTGACATTTGGGTGTGGCTGAAGTGGAATTCTTGGCCATAGATGGCGCCACTGGAAAACAAGAAAAATCGCACCTTATCAGTCTTACTGACCGACGGCAACAACAACAAGAGAAATATTTGTAGATGTTAGATCTGGCTAACATGGATGCAACGGGACAACTAAAAATGTAAAAAGTGGTAGAAGCTCTTTCCAATTTTATTTATTTATAATCTCTATAATTAGTGAAACGTTACTACCACTTTGACTTACAATTCAAATTATTTTTAATTAAAGCAAAAGGATTCTTTGCACTTACTTTCAACTTTAAACTGAAAAAATATGCTAGAAAAAGTTGCTCATTTTAATCCCTCGAAATAAAATTTTCAACTTTATGAGTCACCACTTTTCGCATTTTTAGTCGTGGCAATCTTGGACTAACAGGGATGCCACGGGTGACAAAAAATGTAAAAAGTTGTGACTGATAAAAAGCAAAAATCTGTTAAAAAAGGATTTAAATTATCAAATATTTCCAACATGTTTCTTTCAGTTCAAGTGAATGCAAAGAATGTTTTCGCTTCAAGAACGTTTTGACTCAATAATTTTCATTGATTTAATTATTTGATTGAATAATTAAATCAATAAAAATAATTATGTTTTACCACTTCTCCCGTAGCATTCCTGGAGTAACTTATTGCTTGCAGTGTAATTAAAATCCTTAATGTCATTTTCTGATGGTAGTTCTTAATAAGCCAGCATAATTTACTCTTATATATTCATTTACTGATTAGAATAGCTTTTTTTTTACAATTCTAGTATGAACAGCACGAATAATTCAGAAAAAAGTAAAAAGTGGTGTCAAAATTAACTTTTTCTATAGTCATTTAGATTAGCCGAGCGGTGACATTTTTTTCTTAAGTCCTTTTTTATGACTGCCCACGTACCTTCGATCTTATTGACCAGAAGCAAAAGTAACCTTACCAGCCAGTATAAAACGTTGAACTAATGGACCTCTGAAATTACATATACCGTTGAACATTTAAAAATAACGCTAAAATCTTAGCCAATCAGAATCACGATTGGGTTTCAACATCGCCCAGCTTGGCGATCAACCGCGATCACAACTTGGCGAGAATGAAGGGGCAACTTCAAATATAGTCTACCCAAAAAATAATATTGAACTTCTATTGATTATTGAACACGTTTTACCTAAATTGTATAGTTAAAATAAATATAATTTATAATTTTGAAAGAGCAAAAATATATCTAACTTCTCATGGAACTAATGTAATTAGACAACCATAATGTTAAACAAAAACCAATAAAGTTATTATTTTTCTTTTATTGAATGAACTGATGGTTGTAAGATAACACGATTCTTTTCTAAATTTTCTCAATACATTTCTCCAAATTCCCATTCCATGTCCGTGCTTTCAGTTCGAAGGTAGGCTTCAACAGAAAC
The DNA here is from genome assembly GCF_982258835.1 of Parasteatoda tepidariorum. Lineage (NCBI taxonomy): Eukaryota > Metazoa > Arthropoda > Arachnida > Araneae > Theridiidae > Parasteatoda > Parasteatoda tepidariorum. The sequence continues at coordinate 2,890,506 of NC_141759.1, forward strand.
CAACATTTATAAGCTATAAACAGCGTGCTTGTAGCTCTGTCTTGGCAGCGTAAATCACGCCACCATAACGTAAAGATACTTATCATCTTAACTAAACTATACGCATTTGCTTTTATCTTACGTTAAAGTGCGAAATCTCCCTATTATCATTTTATGTCGACTTGGAAAAAAAAATCATTAACAGAAAAAATAAAAGTAGGCAAGTAAACTTATGAGGACTTTTCTTTTATTCTATAGAAAGCCCCTCAAATCAGACTTAATTTCGACACTCCTTCTTACAATATCAAAAAGAAATAACTATAATTTATATGTTTTTTTTCTGAACATAAAATATTCTGACATTTCGTTATGAATGGATGTTAGACTTTCCTTTACATTTAAACTACCGCAATAAATTAGCCTTGTTGGAAAATATTTACTAGAATATGTTATAATGTTTATTTTTAAAATCTGTGCGGTCACGTAATAGATGATCTTGTTTTTTGACATCATTTTTTAATTTGATTTCCTATTCGCGATCGCAACGAACTATAGGGGGCGTTGTTGTATGAGACGCATATCTGCGATTTCTACATGAACCGTCATTCAGTTACTCTAGAGAAGTCGTTAATGTAGCATGTAGCATTGCAACGTTCCTATTCTTTATTGTGACTAATTAAATTTAAAAAAGAAAAATGCTTGATATTCTTTCTTATGCAAACGAAAACAAAATGGTATCTCTTTTTATTAGAGAAGGAATATCCAAAACACATCGGAAAAATATTTGTACATTAACAGAAAAAAATATGCATATTCTTATAAGAGTTAAAACCTAATGCCCGAGAAATAGTTTTACTAAATTTAATGATATAACATGAAAGGCCGATTTAAACTTTACATTCTATAGTTTTAAGAATCATATTACTTCAAAAATTAAAATGAACAAAAAGTATACATAAGCCTCATAATTTTATGAAATTTAATTTTGGAAACAAAGTTTTTTGACAACAATTTTTATCAAAAAATTTCAAGTTTCAATAAAAATCATTATTTAGAAACTAAGAAACGTAAAATAAAGAATGCTGACGAAACAAAAACAAAAAAAAAAAACAATTCTTTTTTGTCGCCCTTTTTAGTGCTACGAATATTCGTCTTTGGGATTTGCCAAAAACAAAACAAGATGCAATTTTATTCTTTCAGGAGGGAAATATTTTACCGAAAAAACGAAAATGTACCAATTCCCACAACATAAAACTTTATCTTGGTAAACGTACGTTTTGGAAATGTTATTTCATTTGGAATCTTATTCATCAGAGTTCATATGGCGATATGATTGTTTTGAATCTATGCTAAACTCTATATCGGCTCATTTTCCACCGAAATCCGATTAACTATTTTGATTTTAAATAAAGTGTTTTATTTTATGAATTGTCGCAAAAATTTTAAGTGTAGATTAGCGGCACTTAAAAACCGCCAAATCTGTAGCGGCGGTGGCGTTAATACGTTAGTACCGAATTTTTATTCCATACTTTTCTGAATCATATTACTTCAAACATTGGAATATACAAGAAGTATACATAAACACATAATGTTATACCATTTAATTTTTCAAAAAAAGTATTTTGAGAACAATTTTTATCAAAAAATTATAAACTAAAAAACGGAAAATAAAGAATTCTTAGGATAAAAAAACGATTTTAAGAATTCTTTACATTGAAATAAAAACTTTCATATTGTTTCTTTTTTTATTATTCTTATAGTTCTTAATCAGACGTAAAAACCCATTCTGTAGTGTAGAGAACCATCATCAAATGAAAAAAAAATATTTACAAGCAAATTTTTTATTGTAAAAATCATTGCACTTACCTGATTTATGATTCCCGGAGAATTCCAAAATGATAAGTTCCTTGTTTGAAAACTTTATTCTCAAATAATAGATACATAGTTTATCCCTTCATTACTTTTAGATAACATACTACACAGCAAAATTTTATAATTGATATGAATTTGAATATGTAGCTAAAAACAGAATAGCTGAATTCTAGTTGAACTTATTCTTTCAAAATTAAAAAAACTTACCAAGAAAACGATTTAAATTAATTAAGAATCAGCAGAAATGGCACTATTTCAAGTAACTTGGATAATTTTTTATTGTTGTTTTCCGAATTATATGGATACAGAAATATATACTATTCTATAACTATTACAATTCTGTATGTTCTGAATTCATATTTATTCACTGGAATGACGAAAGCAATGTTGACTTCACTTTAATTCGTAATGAATTGAAGACAGAAGAAATGCATTTTACCTTAATACACACATCTGTAACAGTATCCGAAATCGGAAGTCATCAGTTGCAAGTTTGTTGATAATAGAAGTTATAAATTATTGAAGAATTTTTCTTCAAATGTTTGGCGTGTTCTGTTCCTGAAAGATTTACTAATATTCTGGAGATTTTTTTCAAGTTCCTCGGTCTTTTCCTTAGGGAAATTTTGTTTCTTATTTGCTGCTAAAAAATGGCGTCTGATTCAGTCAATGATTTCGATGGAACTAAATGAAAACGTGATAAATTAATGTCCGATATTTACAGGCTCCCGCTAGACGGCGTACTCGAGCGTTGCGATCGCGAATATTCTGCGAACCTTGACATTCATGGGCTTACGTGAAAATAATACCAAATCAGTTTTTTTTTAATCACTCTCACAGAAGTGGATAGTGTGTTGTTTTACTTGTGCATAAAAGCTTATTAGAAAAACTCAAATGACATTTTTAAGCTTAGAATCCGGTGAAAAGTTAGTATCTGAGTAAGATTATCGTCTGAAATCTGTTATTAATTTAAGCCCATTTAAAATAAAAATTTCAAACGATATTCTTAAAATTGGATTCGAGTGAAAATATAAAATCTTTTTTTTTTTTTTACGATTTTCGTCTGATTGCGTGTTTAAAAACATGATTCTAAAAGAATGGATTCTTGTTGCTTGTTTAATATCTCTTGGAAGCGTACATTCTGAGATAGTTTTAGGGAATTTGAAGGTAAATCTGAGTAATGAAAATAGCAATGCAGCTAAGTACTATAACTTCACGGTCAGTTTGGAGGATGGTTTTAAGAAGGGGATAAAAAATGTTGTGCGACAACTCATGCCCTACATCATACGTTTTAGTGTAATGGGAAATATAAGTCACGAGTGCAGAAAGTCTTTAGTGAAATATGTCAATGGTCTGGAGCGTGCAAAGTTATGGGCAGTAAGAAGTAAGTAATTAAACTCATTTTTTTTTCTTCGATAATGTCGTTTATTCTCTTTTATCTATTTTGACTTTTAGTTTTTTGATTATACCTATTTTTGATTGTTTTGTCGGTTTTTACATTTTGACCATTTATTTATTTAGCTTTGTTCCTTTGTTTGGGCTTTTTTGTACTTTTGCTCTTGGATTTCACCTTTTCTCCTTGTTTTTTTTTTTTTTTTTTTTTTTTTTTTTTGTATACTTCTTATTACGTGACTAATATAATAAGACTAATATAATAAGTTATACTTCTTATGCGACTTCCAACAAGGTTGCGTTAAACGTTTAACGCTACATTTTTATTGGCCGGGAAATCATGTGGTAGGATCCAGTTTTCCCTCATTCATTTCCATATTGTTTTGGTTCTCACGAGCATAAAAATAATAAAAGTCATAAAAGTATTGTTTTTCTATAAATATTTTTTTACTTTGTTTTGATACACATATAATTTAATAGGGTAGTATTTTTTATTTTCAAATTTAGTGGATAACAATTGTAAAATATGAGTGAAAACAATCCTACGGACAATGCGACGGAGTTAAGGTTATGTCAAGGTACGTCTCTTGTGAATATCAATTGATTGGTAGGTTTTCTCTTCTGAAATTACATTATGACGCATTCACATACATTATTAATACAAATACATTTTCCATGGCTAGACGATGAGGCAACCGCAAGCACTTCCACTGGTTCAAGAGGTCCAGGAGGGAAAAATGCACAATATTACCGTCATTACAGAGCACGGAAGCGAGCGGAGCAGGAAAAAGAGTCGTTGAATAGAACTAGTGATCCTTCTACGACTGCTGATTCTTCTACAATTAGCGTCGCAGGTTACGAAGTTTAACTACTTCCGCGCGGAGGGACTCCACGCACTATTTTTTTTTTTTTTCTTTTTGTAATTTTTATTGTGTCTCGACTAGGACGGGGCGATACATCGACTCATCGGGAAAACATCGATGTTGTGTAATCATCGCCGATCCGATGTTTAGATTGGCGTCTTTTACGAAGCATCGGAAGTTCCGATGTTCGCACGATGTTTCCCGATCATCGTAATACATCGATGTTTCCCAATGACGCGAAGAACATCGATGTTCGTAAGCGCGCGATGAGCATTTCCCCCCATCACAAGGCGACATCGATTGCCGTGACGATCTTTCTCCATGGTTTCTTCCTTCGCGAATTATCAAGTAACGATGCGCTGACACGATGAATTCCGATGTGACTAGTAGTGAAACTAACTCATCGCCAATGAAAGATGAAAAAGTGCTTTCTTCAATTCGTGAAAATAAAGTAAAAAAAAGTTATTCTCTGAGGATTATTTATGTTTTGTTATTCGATAATACTTTGAGATCATTTTTGTCTTGTTGATCATTTTTGTCTTGTTGTTGATCGTTTTTGATCTGTTCCGATAAGACGTTTTGTTTATTTATTTTTCTTTGTTAAATCTGAAGTATTGCATTCCTTCTATGTGGATAAAATGTTTTCATCAATAATTTTGTATAAAGCTGCAATTTTGCACATTGACCACGTTTTCAATTATTAAAAAAAATATTATTATTATTGTTAGAAAATATAAAAAAAATCTAATATTTTCCCGAAAAATTTTGGCAAACGAGTTTTTAAACGCAATTTTTCTTTTTAAGACAGTCGTTTTGTTTTTATTTCTTTAGCCTTTTCTTTTTCGACTTATTGCTTTTCGGTCTTTCTCGATCTTCCTTATTTATAACGATTTTTATAATAGTGTGCAGTTAAATTTTATTTTCGCGAAAGATAGTTTAGCAGCATAATAATATATTAGGTTAGCAATAATTTTGAAAACAAATTTTCAAATAATTGATTTTTACAATATTGAAGCCATAATAATTTCCATCGTATCCTTTTCTATGAAATTTTGTTTTTATGCAAATTTTTCGCCATTTCCTCAAAAATATTGCAGGTCACTACCTTCAATATTTCTACTGCCTTCAATAAATTATTGAAGGATATTCTTCAAGAAATTCTGGAGAATGAAAGGACAGAGGTCGTTCTCAATCCATCATTTTTTAAAAAAATCTTTTTCTATTACGTTTTTAATTTTTCTGTTTATAAAGATTTTTAAATTGTTGGCTCAATGCGCATTTTAAATTTGATTTGATTTTTGTAATTGTATCCATTTTATTTTTACAGTTAGCTGACATACTTTGCGGCAGTCTAATACTTCTGGTCTATTCATCTGATTTTTACGTATTAGGACTTAATCTTTAATGGTTTGAGGGAGAGACCTCATATATGCTAATTAGTTTAAGCAGACGATATTTTAAATTACGAAGTGAGGCACAAAAACGTACTTATCTGAATAAATTTTTTGACGGATTATGATTCCTGACCCTCAAAATATAAGGCGTAGCCGTAATCTGAGAAATATAGTCCTAATAATTTGGTCAGGAGAGTAATCGAAAATAAGGATCTCTTGATGTTAATGCTACTTTTTGCGTATTTCGTCATATCTCGAGAACTTTTTACTCGAATTGAAAAATTTTAGCACAAAATTATAAAATTTGCTTATCCAAAGATAATTTTATGCAAAAATTATTTTAATTCATTTTTTTATTAGTAATAGTTGAAGAAAGTTTGGATTGTATGGTATAATGTTTTTTTTTAAAGAATATAATTTTTCATTTTAAAAGAAAAAAGTTAAAATAAATGAGTTGAATAGTTTCTGAAAAATAAATTTAATCCGATTACTAAGTCAAAAGTAATTTTTTTTCATGCACTACACTCTATCCACAAATTTCAAATATTAATTTCTAAAATATTCATGTTAAGATAAATTTATTACAATATAAAAGCTGAAAAAATGCACCTATTTCTTCTTATTTTATTTTCTAGAAAAATTATTTCTTAATGCAATAATTTTTTAATGTGTTTTTGTCTAAGATACATAACCATCTTTAAGAATTTTGAAAATTAACAGTAATTTTTGTTGGCCAAGGTTGAAATACTATTCCTTTTTTTTTAACCTTTCTTAATTCATCCTTAAATATAATTTACAAATTTTTTTCAAAGTTGCTTGCAAAATTTTAATGAATTATTCGTTTCACTAGTTAACTATTTATTCAATACCCTCTTTCCTTAATTTAAAAACTTCTGAATTTTTTCAGCAAAATCTGAAGGTTGAAAAGATGTGTTTTGTTTAAATTGAAAAAGACAGTCTATTGAATTATTTTAATCCAAAAGAAGAAAATAATCAAATTAAAATAATAAATGAAAAAAAAGTAGAAAAAAATCAATTACAATAAATATTTTTTAATAAACATTGATATACCAGGCTATAAAGTCATACATTTAATTTACTCCTATCTTTACTTTTTCCCCAAATTGATTATAATTTTTGTATAACTTCATTAAATTAAATACAACATTCAATATCATGCTAAATCACTTAGTTGTTTATATATGCCAATAAAATGAATATAATTCGTATAATGCTAGTTTGATGCACTTTGGCAGATTTTCACTTTTTATTAATTTTATCTGAATATCTCTCTCTTGAAATCTTACTCTCTTATTTCCCCAAACACACAAAAATTAAATTCCAAAAATATAATATGTATACATATTTAAAATTTCAGTTTTAGTTTTACTTTCCAGTAGCATCAAATAAATAAAAAACAACCTGAATGTAAAAAAAAAAAAAAAAAAAAAAAACAAGAATGTAAAATTGCTTATTTGGCAAAACCAAATGTGAAACAGTAATGTGACATCGCGATGTAACGAAACATCGCGATGTTTGAGTGGCAATGCATCACGATGCTGAAATCTTAACATCGCCCAGTCCTAGTCTTGACTTTGCTTTAACTTTGTTTTTTCAATTTTCCATTTTATACTTTTTCTTGAGGTAGGTAATGTTTTACTGCACTAAACCTCTTTTTTAACTTGCATTATTTTACTTGCGTTCTGCTATACTATGGTCTTTCTTTTTTGCTTTATTATTTTTATTAGGGCATGTTGGCCTGATTTGTCATTATCTCCTGTTTTATTTTTGTTATCTTGTTGGATGTGTCACAACTATATTATACAAGCACTGGTTTAAATTTTTTTACTGAATTTTTATAATTCTGTTTTTGTTACCACCTCTTATTCTGATTTTCATACTTTTTTTTTGGAGTTTTACGTATGTATTATGTATTATTTATGTATGTATAAAGTATGTATCTTCTCTCGTATGCCCTTAAATAGGGTGGGTCGAAATCCAAATAAACATTTCTATAATTACTTAACAATAGTTATTTAATACTTCACGAACCAATAACTCACTTTAAGAACTTTCTTTTTCCTTTCACCCATTTTTTTCCGCATGGAGAGAATACTTGGACTCGCATAAATGCCAATTCTTCTAGATTTTGAGGAAGATTCTGTGTTCACATTTAAAGTTAAAGCGAATGAAATGTATAAGCAGGGTTGGGATTTCATTTGGAAGAAACCTATTTCTTCCAGGATACTGTGAAAGAAAGTGCACAAAATGGAGGAAACTGGACAAAATGAAACAAAAAAAAAAATAATAACGACCTGTAAATTTGTTTCGTAATAAGTATTATTGAACAATACGATCCCTTCAACTATTCATGTAAACATGTATCCGCCGTTAAATACAGCCCGCAATAAGTTTCTAGCCATCGCGTTCTCATAACATTATCATAGTAGAATCTGAAGTATTATGTAATAATATTCTTTCAATTCATCATCATGCGGATCAAGGTTACAACAAGAAATTGAAAGAAAAATTAATTAGTCATCATCGAGTTGGGAAGTCTTAACTATTTGTTTATCAGAATCAGGGTAAACAAATCATCTAACATTAAAATAACGCAAGAACTGTTACGTATTAGAATAGTAATAAAATAATTAGATGTTTCAATGTTTCATATACGAAAACAGTTTTATAGTTTTTAAATAATAAACAATTACTTTCAGAAAGGGTCTTAACATGTTTAAAATGTCGACGAATCTGCGAAAAACCTAAATCTTGCAATAGTTATAAGTATCAGTGCCCTAAAATCTTATGGAAAAAACCTTTTTTTGGTAATCTTATTCATCATTATCTAACGTTATTTCTTTATAAAACATTTTATGTATTAAAATTCAAAAATAATGCAATATTTTCACAGATATTATGCAAAAGGAATTTCACATGAATATGAAATACATTCTTAAAAAATTAATTAATTCTAACAAAATATTCCACTTATACAATATTTTTTAATTTTAATGCAATCATTACAAGAATCAACTTGTGATAGCTGTAAAAAATATAATTCTTTGAAAACCTTGAAACATTACATTTTTTTAAAAGTAAAACTACTACAACAAAATTAATATTCAAAAGAAAGATGGAGTTGGTAATCAGCTTAACATACTTTATTCAGATATAAAATTACTCCTCTAGTTTCTAATAATTTTTATGAAAACCACATCTTAAGAAGATTTAGTTTAAACGCTGAATGGCATACAATTACGCTTAGTTCATAGCCTTTTCATTGTGTACTATTTAACTCTGCAACAAAAGTAAATGATAGGCCAATATTAAAAAGGAAAAAAAGCTTGTTGAGTTTTCATAATGAACTAGGGGGCTAAGTCCCCTGATCGCTGACGCTCACCAACCCCCATGGTTGCTTCGCCATAACTATTTTTTCTGTCAAAAAACAGTTGAAATTATTCAACTAAACATATATGTATAAAAAAGAACACTTGTGCCTCTAATTCCCACGTCCAAATATTTCCCTTGTGATACTATTAAGATCTACTTGTGATCATAAATCATTTTTCGAAATCTAACTCTATATATAACATTAATAATTAAAAATATATTATTGAAACATATTTGGTGAATTCACAAATGTAACTTAAAATTTTTGCTTACCAAACGGTATACACCGAAGAGCCATTATATCATGACCACCCTGCTAATAACATGTAGAACCATCTTAAGCCCTCAAAACTGCTACCACCCGCCGTGGCATTGATTCCACAAGGTGCTGATAGGTTGTCTGAGGTATCTGGTACCAAGCGCTCACCCACTGGTCTTGCAATTCCCTCACATTGCGAGGGGGTAGCGTGGCAGCACGAATTTGGTTTTCCAAGTAGGACCGGAAATGCTCTAATGGATTAAAGGCAGGTGAATTTGGGGGCCAAGATATGACTTGAAAGTCACTGGAATGTTCCTCGAATCAATCCATGACGATTCGACCCTTATGACATGGTGCATTATCCTGTTGGTAAACACCATCCCCCGCAGGAAAAACTGTTGCCATGAATGGGTGAACCTGGTCTGCAACTATGTTCAAGTAGCTTACAGACGTCAGGGATTGTTCTTTGAGGATTATGGGTCCTAATGTGATCCATGAAAACATTGTTCCTGGGCGAGAGAAACCATGAAAACCTGGGCGAGCCCATTGTTATAGATGGAGGGTGGTCATAATGTAATGGCTCTTCGGTGCATATTTTAATATAACGGTATAATGTTTGCACTCATTAATTCGTGTATGAAGCTGAGAATTGAATTCTAAATCATTTAACGAATATTTTAAACCGTCATTTATAATAGTATATTAATGTAATTTGCACCAAGAAATAATAATTGTAAAACGGTTAATAAGATTCAATATGAAAATGAATGTGTGAAAACTGGATCCTACCATGTGATTTTCCAGCCAAAAGAAAGGCACCGTCAACAATGAAAAACTGCGACACCCATCATTAGATCTCTAAAATTCGAAATAAAAAATAATATTTTTAAAAACCACGTTTTTGTAGTGGAGAATAATAATTAAAAAAAATTTGAAAAACGAAAAACGTGGGGCGCATGAAATACATAACAGTAATGTTATATTAGTGTGTGTATGTGTGCTCTTGAGAATATGTGTATGTATATCTGTAATTGTAATTGTATCTGAATGTGGATGTGGAATATGTTTGTGTATATGCATAGGTATGTGGATGTATATGCGGCTGTGCATGTGTATGAGTAAGAAAATGTGTATATGTATGTGTATATGTACTGTTATGTATTTCATGCGCCCCACGTTTTTCGCTTTACAATTTCTTTTTAAATTATTATTCTCCACTACAAAAACGTGGTCTTTAAAAAATATTATTTTTTATTTCGAATTTTTTTATTTTAAATTATAATTTTTTTAATGTTTAATTTTTATTTTATATTTTTTAAAAATTATTACTTTTCAATTATTATTCTTCACTACAAAAAACGTGGTTTTTAAAAATATCTATATATATATTTCTCTTACACGGCACCAAAAAAAAGCCTCATTACAACTCCCCGAATGGCAACGTTAGAAAATCGACCAATGATTGCTGCTAAAAATGTCACATGGCAAATGTCACATGTGGTGGCTCAGCATATAGCGCTTTTAAAAACGGAAGCAATAACCAGAGTGAGCATTATCAGGTTGTTCAATTCAGATTCATGCCCTAAAAACATGATAATATTTAATTTAAACTCAATTAGGAATTAATTAGGCTGGCCTTCTCCTTGTCTATAAGTAAGTCACAAGGTCAGACTTTTGAGAAAATCAGTTTAGTATTGACTAAACAAGTTTTTAGTCATGGATAACTTTATGTTGGCCTGTCAAGAGTTAAGTCATTTGACAGCCTTTCAGTAATTGCTCCAAGATGCCAAACCTAAAATTGTGTTTTCAAAGAAATTCTAAATGCTTAGTGTTAATTTTTTAGAGCTTTGCAGAAAAAAATGTTTTTGGAAAAAATTTAATTGAAACTTCTATTGGTAGTAGGCAAGGGGAACTGCCAAAATCAAAACTCCCCCGATTAGAAATGCAGCATGGCGACCTCCACGTGGTATTTCTCGGGTAATGCTAACAACCATGCATTTTAATTTAGTGTATGCAAAACATCCTTACTTTGTTCTAATGTTATGTACTTTATCACAAATGTTAATTAATATAGAAATTGATTTCAATAATGCTGATCACCAAAAAATACTTCATTTGGCGATAAAGCAAATTTTTGTGTTCTTGAAAATGAAAGACTTTTTGAGGGTTATTATCTCACAAGGAAAAGTTAGGGTTTAAAGTTTACAATTTTTATATAATAAATTTTTTTTCTAAAGCTTTCAGAATTTCTAGCATTAACTAATTTATTATACACATTTAGTTGAATTTAGGTAACTGCAATATTTGATAATTTATTTTGCTAATATGTTTCTCATTTAGCTAATGTTTTGATTTTTTCACCATGTACAATCTAAATAGCTAATATACTTTTTTAAAAGCCAATAAGAACATTGATAGAATTCTTCTGCATAAGTACAATACTATGTCTTTGATGATTAAATACTATGTCTTTGATGATAATATACTATGCCTTTGTGCTAGAACATTGTGTTCATTGGCGAGCGAAACCACATAGGATTGCGTAGCAATTCTTGGGGTTTGGCGAGCGTTAGCGAGCAGGGGGCGGAGCCTCCTAGTATATTTTTATTTAGATTATTTTTCTTAGTCAAGAGTAGTCAAGACTACTGCAAATAATAGAACTTTCATTTTAAATTAGGGATACAAAAACAATACCTTTACGACTTTCATTAGTTTTATGCTGATGACAACCAAGACAATCTGGAAATGAATGAGGAAAAACTGGATCCTACAGCGTGATTCTTCAGCCAATAAAAATACTCCGACAATGAAAATCTTTTCACCTGACATGTTATACTAATTTGAAATAATGGAATCGTCAACAAAAGACAATCTCGAAAATAATTTATTTTTAAAATTTTAATTTTATTTTACTTTGCATGTCTTCTTTCTCTTCATTTTCATGCATCGTCATCCAATTCTGAATTATGTGCCAAATTTGAAGTTTGTAGCTAGTCGGGAAGTTAGTTTGAAATCGATTACAAAATTCCACCCGGACAGACATACACGAAGGCAAGTTTATATAAACGTGGTAATAATAATAATAAATAGTTAGATACGTATATTTATTAAAATACGTAACATTATAATACACCATATTACACAATATACTTAATGTAAGCATACATAAGGTGGCAAAGCAAAACATAATAATGTCTGTGTGAAAAATTGCTCCACAGATAATTTATAGTTAATTCGTATAAAATGCAAGCCATTTTCTTACGTATTTTTAAATTAAATAAATATAGGTTTGAAACTGAAAATAGGCCCGATCACAACAAATCTGTTGCGTTAAAATGCGAGGCATTAGAAGATTAAAAGTGAATAAAAATGCGGGCGAATAAACTCCCACATATATTCATGGTAATAAATACTTATTTTACAATTGTTTCTTCAATTTTATTATATCCTCACCTTAATATCATGATTATCAAACAAATAATGTGCGAATTAATTATGTCAATACACTTTAATAAATATAACTTTTTATATATTAAACTAAAAATAATCAATGACTTCAAATAATTAAATGCAGTGCATAACTTTGACTATTTTTTAATGTTTCAAAATTTAATAACGTTAATCAATTAATTAACGTGAAATTATTGAGAACTACTGAAATATAATGTGTGCGTTTGTGCAATTAACTATATTAATTTATAACAGAAAAAAAGTTAAAATTTCTTAAAAGTTTTATTTTTATTGTTAAGTTAGCAATATTTAGCATGAAATGACTCCATCCTCTAAAAGCAAGTACACTGCCCTACAATAATGGAAAAGACAATTTCAGTGTTTGACATTTATTTTTAAATTTCTCAAACAATTCTTAAAAGATTATTTAATAATTTTATAATTTTTTTTAGTTCATGCGATTTTTCATGCTTAGAAATAAGATTTAAAGTTTTTAGAGGCTTGAGAGACCTACAATAAATTACGAAAGTAAACAAGTATTTTTGAACACTCTGTGCCAGAAAAAACCATCTTTCCAAGTTAAAAAAAAAAAAAAAAAAAAGAGTTATTAACTCTTTTTAGAATAGCAAATTTCAATTGAAAAGTCTGGCCGGGGAGACCTTAGAGTGTACAGTCTAAAGAGATACCAACTTTCTGAAAAAGTTTTTATAAATGGGTAGCGAATGAAATAGTAAAACTTGCAGAATAAGTTCAATTAGCCAACAAATTGACCTTCATTTTTTTTTAAATAATTGATTCATCGTGGTTGTTCAAAAACTTTTTCCGAAACTTCAAAATTTACCACTAAGAAAATTATTTTTTAACGATTGCGCAAGTTGGCAGCCATATTATTGCGTTGAAATTGCATTTGATATGATTGGAAATGTAGTGGTAGACAATTGCTATAAGGGAAAAATACTAAACTAAAAATAAATTTATTTTCGTTACGACCGTACGTTTCGTTAGAAATATTTTCTAACATTTCTTCACAAAGCTGAGCCATCACCTCCTACATCAAAAAGCCTCCACACGGTCTTTTATAAGTAGTCCGCTCAGACTATTTAAAAAGTGAACCAGTTGTGCGCATGAACCCAAAACCATTTATAAAAGTAACTTGAACTTGAACTATAGTAGGGAACAAAGTACCTGTCCGCGAAGCGGACAATTGACTTCTTCATCTAAGGTAGTGCCCGAGGGCGCCTGTAATAATGTCGATAGAGTTCGATAAAAAATCGAGTCCTTATTGGGGGTTGGCATGAGATGGAGTAGAAGATCATCATTCTGTAGGGGAAGACCCCTTGATTAGAGATTAAAGTAAACCTAGCACTTCTTGATTTTTCAGGATCTCCTGCAGTTCCTTGATGATTGAAACAAGTCGATGTGCTGAGGTAGCAGGTGAGAAAGAAAAGAAAATTTTTGCCCTAACTAATTGAAATGTTACTTTCTGTAAAATCACGATGAATTTCTGGATTTCGTGGTAAGGCCTTCATATAGCATTTTTAAAAACCAACTTGATTCCAAAAATCTATCGAGTTTAAATCACAATCACTTTACTAAATTACCAACCTTGCAAAAATTTACAGTTTACAACTCTATCAAACTTTCCAGGAAAATTTCATTTTTATATTTAAATGGATAGCAAAACTTCTACTTTCCTATTCTATACATGGCTTGATAAATTTAATTTTATTTTATAACCGTTGTTGAACAGCCGACCCAATTTAGGGTTTATGTTACATACGAGGGTTGTAAATTAAATAGTGGCAACTTAACCTTTAAACTCACATGCGCAAATTAGATATGGGAGCTGTGAGGTGGGGCTGTTGTCGATGTGTAGAGTGCAAAAAAAAGTCGATTAGCTTAGAAGGGTAGTTGTTGTGTGGCGTTAAAGTGAGGAGTTTCGTTTCCATCGCTCTAAAGCATGTTTTCAAAAGGTGATCAGCGGTCGTGGCTTACAATCGAGGTTGCCCGAGGCAAAAATGCAACAGAATGCTATCGAGGATTAGTGGAAGCCTTTGGAGCAAATGCTTTACCATATAGGACAGTAGCACGATGGATTCAAGCATCTCGTCTTTTTTCGTCATTAAGCCTTTTCACAACATGCTTTAGAGCGATGGAAACGAAACTCCTCACTTTAACGCCACGCAACAACTACCCTTCTAAGCAAATCGACTGTTTTTTGCACTCTACACATCGACAACAGCGCCACCTCACCGCACCCATACCCTATTTACGCATGCGCGCCCTTTTGTGAGTTTCAAGGTTAAGTTGCCACTATTTAATTTACAACCCTCGTATGTTCAACTCCGTTACCTTGTCATTTTGAGCCCAGCTCAGAAGACAAGACAACTCATGGATCATGTATAGAGAGAAATTTGCCTTCGAGGAGGATTTTTGATGGAACTAACCCCCATTTGCAATACATGGAGGGAAAACCGTGAGAACTTTACACGGTTAGATTGACGGCAAGGGGACTCTAACTCATGGTTCATCTATCGCTGAGTAAATTTTACGTCAGTACTGTAGTCGGTGCGAGCCGGGTGCTGAATTCACATCGACCAGAGATCGCGGGGATGCGAACCCGGTTCACCTCATTGGGAGGCGAGCGCTCTATCGCCTGAGCCACCTCGGCTCTATAAATCCGTCGTTGAACAGCCGATCCAATTTTTTGGGTATGCGACCTTTATTTTTTAACTTCGTAGCCTTGTCATTTTGAACCCATCCAGAAGACAAGGAAACTCCTGGATCAGCAAGTACCCCCAGAGATGTTGATTTGTTATGGGAACACGGAGGACTTTGCGACTCTCGACAGATTTAACGTGCATCACTCGCCATTTAATCTACACGGAGAGTCTTTATAAATTTAATTTAGAATGATTTTCAACCTACACTGCAAGGCTATTCCAGACGAGTCGTTTACCAGAAAAGCGATAAGAGAACAGCCAAGACAAGAGACATAATTTCAAAAACATGGCTGGTGGACCCCGGCTGTCTGCAGCTTCTGGTGGGTTTCTCTCCCGTTATATAGTGCGGCTTTGAGGAGAACTGCTCCAGACTGAAAGTCTGGGGCTGTCTGCTGCTATGGTAACAAGCGAGAGCACATTTCTAATGGGGGTAAAATGGAGGAAAGAAAGTGTCGATTGGTTTACTCACGACGACCTACTTTAAGATTAAAAGAAAACTATTCACCCCACACCCCTATTCGAAGTGACCTTCCCTCGTAACCATAGTACCCGCCACGACGCGAGACGGGTGTCTGGAGGAGTTCTCATGAAAGCTGCACTATACCAGTCCCTCATAATTAATAAGGTTTAAGTTTAATTATACAATTTTAATGATTTTAGAAAATTTGCATTTATTTAAAAAAAAAACATGTTTTTTCCCATTTTGCAAAGATTTTTAGTGTGTTTAATTATTTATCCGTAGTGATAAGACAAAATTATTTAATTTATTAATAATTAGGAAATGTAACCCCAATTTGAATACATCGACGTCAAAAACGTGTTCTTTTCTTTTCTTAACTAGGTATATTCTTATTTGGCTAACATGATGACGACATTCGCTCTGACGGTTCCTTTCTATTTGATCTTGGAAGTCCCACTCACTCATGTGGACAGAATTATATTTTCCCACAATCAGGAGAAAACAACCCAACAGGACAACAACTTGTCACCGGAAAAACTGAATTGGAATCCACAAAAGGATATTTCGGAAAATGTGATTACACTGACAATTGTGAAAACTCCCCTCTAAAGATTCTAATAAAAAAAGATTCCAAATTATAAACAGGACTGTGTTATACAATATAGAGTCAATAAACTTCGGTTAAAACGAAAACGCTTAACACGATTTTTTGCTTAAGACGAAGAAAAACTGTTTAAAACTGTGTTATATAGTCAAACATTGTCAAAACAAAAATGCTTAATACGAATTTTCGTTTAAGACGAAGGAAAACTGTTTCTTTGTCACGTTTTCTTAGAAAACATTAATAATTTCAAAGACATTATTAATTTTAAACATTATTAATTAATTCATAATGATATAAATACTACAATCTTCCAATAACTTTGATTTTATTTTATTTTATAACCGTCGTTGAACAGCCGATCCTATTTTTTGGGTATACGACTTCTAATGCTCCGTAGACTTGTCACATTGAAGGAAATTCCTGGATCAAGTATTGGGAGAAGTTTGCCTTCGTGGAGGACTTTTTGATGGAACTAAACCGCATTTGCGTTACATGGATAGGAAAACAACAAGAATCTCCCATGGTTAAACTGACGGCAAGGGGACTCTAACTCATGATTCGTCTACCATTAAGGATATTTCACGTCAGCACTGTGGTCGGTGCGAGTCGGATGCGAAATTCGTATCCACCCGTCACCACTGGGATTCGAAACCGGTTCATCTTATTGGAAGGCGAGCGCTCTATCCCCTGAGCCATCGCGACTCAATAACATCGATTAGACGATTTTTGCTTTTTATTAGCCATCACTTTTTGCATTGCTATGCGGTAATATTATACCATTAAAACAAACTTCTGCCATTTAATACGAAATAAAAATAGTATTTAATGAAAACAAATTCCTCCATTTGAAGTGACTTTCCTGTGTGAAATCCTTTTTCTGAAAACAGAGTTTAGGGAACTGAAATGAGATTGTCTTTAGTTCACCAAATGGGTGACGTCACCACATGAACACGTTAGGGTTAAAAACAGAATGACCCTTTGAATATTTCTCTCCCTGCTGAAAATCTTGCTTTATCTTGCTTTTGAGACCATCACTCTTTCGTGGGCGTTTCATTGACTCATTGTTGGTTTTAACTGTGTTCATGCGCTTATTGTAGAAATGAAAATAAAAGTCTATATGTTTGGAGACTATTATATATGTTATCGAGCCGTAGTGTCTCAGGGGACCTTCCAGTAAGGTGAACCTGGTTCGAATCACATCAATGTAGGTTTCCGCACCCGTCACACACCGATCACAGTGCTGACGTAAAATATCTTCAGTGATAAACGGATTATGGGTTAGAGTCTCTTTGCCGTCAGGCTAACCATGGGAGGTTTCCGTGGCATTCCTCTCTATGTAACACAAATGCGAGTTCCATCAAAAAAGTCCTCCAAGAACGCGAGTTTATCCAGGAGTTCCTTTCTCTTCTGGATTCGGTTTAAAATTGCAAAAGGCGACGGAGTTGAGCATGAGTAGTCGTCAACCCGAAAATTGGGTTCGACTGTTCAACGACGGTTATAACGATGTTGGGATTTTTTTTAAAAAAAAAACAGTGATGACAGGAGACGCTACAATTGATATTATTGTGACGCTACAATTGATAGCAGCGCACTCAGATTGGTCAAAAAATGTGGTGGGGGATTTGTCCTTCCAAACAAGCTTGGTCTCAGGTCGCTCTGAGCAGTAGGAGCGGTAGGACGTGTCTTCGCGCAAAGTCTTTTTTTCGATCGAGTCTCGGCGTGATGGAGTGTTCGTTCGCTGGAACAGCGGTATGCGATAAAGTTTTGTATGCGACTTGGGAAGAATGTGACGGAAACTCATCCCATGCTTCAAGACGACTTTAAGAAGGAATGCATTTCGAGATCTCAGTGTGGAAGGTGGCACAAGGCCTACAAGGAGGGTCGGGAGAAGGTCACCGACGAGCCTTGTTCTGGAAGCCCAACAACAGCCCAACCCGATGAAAACGTCCAGCATGTGAGTGAAGTTTTGGAGTCAGACAGTCGGTTAAGCATTCAGGTAATCGCTAACACCCTAAACTTGTCAAAATGTGTGGTACATGGGATTGTGACGGAGGATTTGCAAGTGCAAAAGGTCTGTGCCAAAGGTGTTGACAGAGGAGCAAAAAGAAGCTCGAGTTTTGCGCGGTGAAGAATTGCTGGAATTGATGAGTTGGTGCCCCAGCCTCCCTATAGCCCTGACTTGGTGCCGTGTGACTGTTTTTTGCTCCCCCGACTGAAAAGAGAACTGAAAGGAAAGCACTGGGAGTCGGTGGAGAACATCCAAGCTCATGCTACAAGGTTCCTGAGAGGCATTCCTATCGAGGAGTTCCAGGGTGCCTTCCAGACGTGGCAGAATCGTATCCGCAAGTGTAGTGATGCACAAGGGAACTATTTTGAAGAATTTTAACCATTTGTACCCATAGGATCAATAAATCTATTTTTCCCAGAAAATGCGCATTACTTTCAGAACGCACCCTGTATTCCTTCGTCGTTTATTAAGAATCAAGAACGAATTGAAACGACTTGTACAAATGTTACCCATTTTCGAATCGATATTAACTCAGAACGAACATAAAATGTTGCACCACAGATAAATTATTTGATATCTCTGTTTTAATTGTGTGCTCCAAAAACACTTGAACACCTTTTGCTATTTTTTATCGGTTAATACGAAATTTGACGAATACGAAAAGAATGTTGCTATCTTTCAACTTCATCTTAATGAATTTCCATTATTTTTCATCATTAAATATTGATACTTCATCTTTTTATTTTATCCTCTGCATAATGCTACTCGTCTAGAAATTACAAAAATATAAATACTTTTCAACTCTTTAAACTTGTTTCCTCTTGATCAAATTACAAAAAGTTAAACTATGCATACTTAGTTAAAATAAGCATATATAAAATATACATTATAGTTAGTGTATCCTAAATCCATATATTTTTAAAACTGAAATCAACAAGGGTCTCTTTATATATAAGTAAAGATGAAACCCTTTTTTTAAACTTCTAAAATCCTTCTATGAGCAAATACAAAATTTCCTATTTATTTTTGACAACACTATAAACCACTGAAATTTTATTTCATAACCGTCGTTGAACAACCGACCCAACTTATCGGGTTGACGACTACCAATGTTCAACTCCGCTGCCCAGTAATTTTGAACGTAAAATGATGTCTGATTTTTCGTTGGAAACTCAACTTTTTATATTTCAAATATCTTTTGTTTCTTCTCATTCTCGTCTGGCAAGTCTTGGAAATTCACACCTGTTTTTTCCAATTTGTATACAGGGTCTTTATAATTAAAGTTCCATTTTGAAATGGCTATAAAAATAAAACTTCCCGACCAAATGTCATCAAACTTGGTAAATGTCTATAAAGGTCTGGTTTCTTAGGACAAGCGCCTTATCTGGGCGTCAGCGGGACGTCAACGTTCCGCTGACGCCAACAAAACACTGGTTTGTTAGCTCAAGGCCTGGTTTCTTAGAACTAGCGCCTTATCTGAGCGTCAGCGGAAAGTTGACGTAGAGCTGACGCCAAAAAAATACTTTTTTGTTAGCTCAGCGTGAGCAGTCGGTCCAACGCAGACATTATCTCACATTGCGCATGCGTTAAATAACGTAAACAAATATTTATTTTGAATTTGTATTGATTTTGTTTTTGTCGACCAGCGTTTTAGAGAACAAATAATGACTTTGTCCAAGAAAAAACACATTATAGCTGAGCTAAATGAAGAGTGCTATGTTAAATGAAGAAGCAATCTTTAATGTCAAAATCAAAATCTTGGCTGATTTCCATATGCTGTTGGATGTTGTCCGCCATTGCTTCTGTGGTTAACGTCACGTTGTAATCCAACTGCAGTTGAGTTGGACGGCAATTGTAGTTCAAGATGAGCGTTCGATGACGTATACTATCAAACTCACAAATGGACCAATCAGAGGTTAGCGCTGATTTCCAGCTGACGGCGTCCTGTCCTAAGAAACCAGGCCTTTAGAGGTCATGGGATTTTAGTTCCCGCAAAAAAAAAAAGTAAAAAAAAAAAAATGGTTCAAAAATTCACCATCAGCGCAGAATGGCGCTGTATGCAATAGTGTTAAACAAATGTGAAATATGCAAATTTGTTTTACACGTCATGTGACTTTGCAGTTATAAAAGTGAGGCGCCTTGTCTGAGCTGTCAGTGTTCTGAGTCGACAATGTCTGTTACCATGCAAGACCGTGCTTTGCTCGTGAAATGTTACTATGAATGCGACAGCAATGAACGGAGGGCTTTACAAAACTTCCGTACTGTAAGAGGAAAACGCCGAGGTCCAATGACACCGCAAGGTTTACGGCAAATTTACGGTAAAAGACGTGTAAAACAAATTTGCATATTTCACATTTGTTTAACACTATTGCATACAGCGCCATTCTCCGCTGGTGGTGAATTTTTGAACTTTTTTCTTTATTTGTTTTGTTGCGGGAACTAAAATCCCATGACCTCTTATAGACATTTACCAAGTTTGATGACATTTGGTCGGGTAGTTTTATTTTTATAGCCATTTCAAAGTGGAACTTTAATTATAAAGACCCTGTATTTTTGAAAATAATGAAGTTTCAAATAAGATAATAAGTATATTTCTACTTTAGTGTTACATGCGGCAGTCTCATTTATGAAATTATACATCAGAGTCAAAATTTCTCAGCTTTATATTTTTCATAAAACTATGTACATTTAGTAGACTTTTATGAGGCATGGGTTAAAATAGTTTCTTAAGGAAAGAAAATGATTTCCAGTTTGTTATAAGCTGCTGAATTTCTTTGCTCTTTATTAAAAAATTATGTCTCGAGAATCACTGAAAATAAAAATTTCAGGCAAAAAAAATAGTAAGTGCTTTTCAAAAGAAATTTAATATCTCCTTAATGTTAAAATTAAAGTATTAATACTAGAAAAAGAATTTTTTGTTTTCAAAAATTAAAAAAAATTCTCTCGCTAAGGTAAATAAAAACAATGCGAAATGGGCTATTCATTGAAGATTTAAATGACGATGAAAAAAAATAGTCCGGCATTTAAAAAGAGTATGAGTCATGAAATATTTTCCACAGTTTGTTTACCTGCAGTTCTTATAGAAATTACACTTTTTAATCGATTATCATATCAATGCAAAATAAAGAGAATCTCATGGGAGGAGAAATAGGCTATTCTTTAATTATTAAAGAATGAAATTGCACTTTCTCTGGGGGTAGAAAAATCACTTTCTTTTTAAGAGGCAATCATTAAAAAATATTCAATTAGTTTTTATCTTTTCATGTGCTGCTATTTTTTTTTCAAACATAAAGTAAGCAAGCAATTCTTAAAAGTTGATGCAAATTTAACGTTTTTCTGTGTTGAGAACAGAATTCAAATTTCAGAAAAACCATTTTTAAAAAAACTCAAAACTTATCGTCGATGAAGTAGCATGTTTCCTCCTATTAAAGCTATAAATTAATAAAAGTGCTTAAAAACTTATATAAAAATTGTAAACTGTTTTGGCACAAAAAAAAAATGAAAACGCACGAGAACGCTATCTTAGTAAACAGACAGCTGCCTTTGTTCTGATGGGTCTAACCATTTCGATGTCTTGGGATATGCATCCACTTTTAGATGCACCTGGATAAAAATTTTTTAAATTTTTTTCCGCACATGCGCTGTGTAAATCAACTACTTCAATTACTCTTATCTAGCGCAGTTTTTATTATTATTTTTTTAATTTTAAAGCAATAATTTCGTTATCAGTTTAAAATTGATTCAAACGCTTTGTTTAATTTTATTTAAATATTTAAGCTACAGAAAAAGTGGCACTAGACCTAGTATATATTTCGGACATTTACCAAAGGTCTAGTCATACTAGGTCTGGTTAAGTGCCATTGCCCGGTATACCCTACCCTGATGTTTTTTTTAAAGTTCAGTGCCACTACCCGGTATACATTTGCCCGGTATATCCTACACTGATGCTTTTTTAAGGTCAAGTGCCACTGCTCGGTATACATTTGCCCGGTATACCCTACACTGATGTTTTTTTAAGGTCAAGTGCCACTGCTCGGTATACATTTGCCCGGTATACCCTACACTGATGTTTTTTTAAGGTCAAGTGCCGCTGCCCGGTATACATTTGCCCGGTATACCCTACACTGATGTTTTTTTAAAGTCAAGTGCCACAGCCCGGTATACATTTGCCCGATTCTCCAAACACTGATGTTTGTTCTAATCTATCGTCAGTAAGTATTAAAATATCGAATAAATGTAATTATATCCACGTATAAATTACTATCAAATCGGATGTAATAAATATTTCGGACATTCACCAAAGCGACTAATTTGATTATCAACATTCACCGGTGAAAGTCAACAACCACCGATTTTGGTCATTCACAGTAACATGCACATCATTTACATAATAACCTCATCAGGACGATTACTTCATACTTTGCCTAAATAGCATCCGGCATTTCAAAAAATAAAAATAATTGGTTTTGTTGGTGATGAACTCGTAAGGTGATATAGAATCATGCGTAGTACAGGTAAGGAAGCTATTAACCACGAAGGAAAAGTGGATGAATACCCTCTCTTTCAGATATTCTTTGAAAATATCAAATAACAAAATAGTACCACACTGTTTTGATAATTATCAGTGAACGAACAAACAGATTTTGGAGAACTTTATGTTTCTAAGTCAAGAAGTGTTCCATTTTAATAATATAACATTATCCCTCAGATGTCGGAGCAAAAATGAGTTCAGAACTGAAGCGGTCAATGTTTGAAGCTGGAATTCAAAATCTGTTGGTTTGGGAATCCGTAGAGGTGAACGCAATCATGGCGACAT
The DNA here is from genome assembly GCF_982258835.1 of Parasteatoda tepidariorum. Taxonomy (NCBI): domain Eukaryota; kingdom Metazoa; phylum Arthropoda; class Arachnida; order Araneae; family Theridiidae; genus Parasteatoda; species Parasteatoda tepidariorum. Next base: position 2,913,716 of record NC_141759.1, read on the forward strand.
CTCGAGTCACTAGTTTTTAATCACTTTTGAAAAATAATTTGGTATAGCAACAGTGTATCTTGGAGAATCGATTACAATAATAGTTATTGCTAGAATGAGGATTATCAATATTATGTTTTCGGAATTGTGACAAAGCGAGGCCCATTCACTTTGATATTATTATTTAACACCTAACTAGACGCACTTCATATTTTAACACAAGTACACGCTTGGCGTATTTTATACGTCATGGAAAAATCAGGAAAAAAATAAATGCAGCTCAACAGTTCCACAGTTCAACATTAACCAAAATATCAATGCCACAGAAACAGTAAGACTGGCGGACATATATATATATATATATATATATATATATATATATATATATATATATATATATATATATATATATATATATATATATATATATATATATATATATATATATATATATATATATATATATATATATATATATATATATATATATATATATATATATATATATATATATATATAGATATAGATATAGATATAGATAGATAGATAGTAATTATCGAATTATTATTTAGTATTAGTCCGAATTATATGAACCTCACAAAATGGCAAACAAAAATTCAAACTTGCAATTTTAACTTCATAGTTCGAATTGCTACACAATTAAAATAAAATTAGTAAAAGGAATTGTTTACTTGTAAATTGTTTATCTCACATATAACGATTTTTTTTTATACGGTTTCACTTTTTTTTAAACTATGCCCGCTGGGACATTTGAAACCAAGACTTTTCCCATCGGTCAGCAATAGGAACGTATAGGGTAAACTAACCAGTGAAGGAACACTTAAGCTTCGCTTGCCTTTTAAAAAATCATATTAATTTCAAAATTCGTAATTTCAGTTAAATGACAGTGTCAACATATTTGTTACTAATTGCAAATTATGCAAAAAAATTGCAGAGAACTTACATAATATTGTTTTAAAGTTTTGGAGGTTCAAATAACAAGTAGTAAGAAGACCCAGTGAAGGAACAGCTTTCACCAGTGAAGGAACACAAAATTGCCCAGTGAAGGAACACTTAATTTTGGTTATTTTTTAATGCTCTTTATGAATTTTTTAGCCATACAAATACAGTCGGACATCTATTTAACGAACTTCCATTCTACGAATTTCCCTATTTTACGAATTTTTTCGAGGAACCAAGAGCATTTTGGAAATTTTTTTGTAAAATAACTTCCATATAGCGAAGTGAATTTTCTATTTAACGAACTTTTCATTGAGATCCAATTTCCCTATTTTCCAAAATATTTCTTAACATTTTAAACTTGTTAAAGCAATTTATGGGGGAAATGACATTAAATTAATTTTCGAAGCCACTGCTTTATGAAATGTATTACTGTTTTGTCTAAAAATTATCTTAGAGAAAGCAGTAAATTCCCTTTCCCTTTTTGTTTGCTCTTCAAACGAAAAACTCACTTCAAATTAACGGATTTCATCCGTAGCAATTTAACTTAACGCAAGTGGTAATGTATGTTTAAAATTACTTTTATAATAAATGCAACTATATTTTTATACATAAATTTAGACTTTTTTTAGTTGAAAATGTATATAGCATGATAGTGTAACACTGGATAATGTTTTGCTCTATTCTTGCTTTCCATGCAGATTTCTTTTATGGTTGAGATTTATATGATAAATAGTAGATACTAGTTTACAAGATAAAAGTGTATCAATTGCTATTTTAATTATGTCTAGTGTTTAAGAATTTAAAACCTGTTTTGTGTTGTTTAAGTATTTTAAGAGGTGATTTTCTATTTAACGAATTTTCCATATAACGAGCTTATTATTGGTATTAAGTGATTTTGTTAAATAGAGGTTCGACTAAAAACAAGACTATTTGTGAAATTATGAGATACAAGTACTTGTAAAATGCTAACTTTTTTCTGTAATCATGAACTAGAAATTAAAGTGATGTTAAATACAAAATAAATTTAAAAAAATCGTTCTTTCTTATAATTTGACAGTCAAATCTAAATCATTGTGTCATCCGATGCTGTTTATTATCATTATTATTTTATCACCTTTTTGTTTACTCTTTTTCCTCTTATTTCTTGAAGCTTTTTTTCTTTTTTAAGTATTTTTTCTTTCTTTTTCTTTTCCATGTTCTCTTGTTTTAATGTTTTTTAGATCTTTCAGCCTCTTGAAATTTTTGCCATTTCTCTGAAGTTAGTGCAAAAGGTAATTTATTCGCTTTTCTTCTTATTTGATCTTTCTTTTTATCATCAATATTTGGCCAATGTAAATGGCTCTTCCAAACTTCTTCTGATTTTTCAGCAACATTTCTAGAATGCCTTTCTCGAAAATAGACGGGGGAAAGGTGTCTTGAAGTTTGAGGCAAATCCATCTCTTGTTGACTTATATCTAGAGGATCTTTAGAAGTACTGATTTTACTTACAGAATCATTTCTTTTCTCAACTAAGAGAATCAGCATGAGGACTCATTTCAAATTCGATATCTAATATGCATTCATTATCAATACTAGCTTCAGTTCCTAAGTTTGACTTAACCAAGTGGTCTTCTTTTAATACGTGCTTCTTCCATATTGGAAAAAGTACAGGCTCTTGAACATTTTCGATATTAGACTCTTCCGTCAATGCTGTGTTAAAAATTTACAACATATCTTGAGGGATTTCCCTCTCAAGCTTCTGAAGAAATTGAGTATCGTTTCTGTTTAACTTTGTTTTTTGTTGAGGAACTTACTTCTAAATTCTAACATTGTAAAGTAGTTTCTATAAATTATATAATCACGTTGCTATCCTATAATGATAGCTTATTAGGAGTTCTTGGTGCAAAAGCCAGCAAAAAAATGTTCTATTTTTATGATTATATTTAATTAGTTTTCGATTTGTAAACATAGTTTATTAAGTTGCCTAACATTTGATGTAACTACACACCCCATTAATAAATATAAATTATAATTTTTTCATAAATTAAGCTATTAAATTAACATTTTGAACTGAAATTATTTCAGGAATTATTCATACAATTTTTAACAAAATTTCGGTTGTCCTCAATATAGCAGAATTACTTATCCTAGAGTCATGTAAAATCATATATCACACATTACTGTTCATTCACTGGAAGTATTCCCAGTGTAGGAATATGCCTGTTTCTTCACTGGTTAGAAGCTGGTTTTTGTCTTTTAAACAGAATTTTGATGTATAATATGACTAAAAGTACAAGAAAATTACGAAATTTCTTTTATTTTCATTAACTGAGAAATGAACCCAGTAAAAAAACATTTGTTCCTTCACTGGTTTTTCATCGTTTGGTGATCCAGTGAAGGAACATGCCTGTTCCTTCACTGGTTGGAAGTTGTTTTTTGTCTTTTAAACAGAATTTTGATGTATAATATGACTAAAAGTACAAGAAAATTAAAAAATTTCTTTTATTTTCATTAACTGGGAGAAAAACCCAGTAAAGGAACACTTGTTCCTTCACTGGTTTTTCATCGTTTGGCGATCCAGTGAATAAACACCCCCTTATCTCAGTACTTGATTATGCTATGGTGCTTTAAAAAAAATAAAACGTAACTTCAATAACTATATTTTGAATTCTCTTTTTCACAGTGAGAAAAATAAGACTACTACATGCAATTAATTCCACTTCAAACATATAAGTACAAACACTCACCTTATAATTTTTTCAACGAAACAAGGTGTTGCAGAGATAATAACAAATTCAAAAATTTTTTCAGAGAAATCTATTTGACCAGGTAATCCAAAATATTGCTAGATGACTTCCTATTGTTTGGCAGTAAGCTATTGTTACCAATCAATCTAAAGAAAAACTTCCAAATTCTTATTTTTAATGAATATATATGAAATGTTCCTTCACTGGTTGGTTTACCCTATTTTCTAAGTAAGGAATGATTTGGCAACAGTTTTCACCAAGAAAATGTTAAATCTCGCTTGCAATGGAGACATTTTTTTTTAGAAAGTCTCCATTTCATTTTCTTTTCAGAATTTCTTTAACCACATAAAAAGTATCTACAGTACACTCTCGATTATCCGTGCGTGGATTATCCGGTTTGTGGATTATCCATGCTCATTCCGGAGTCATACAAAAAATATAAAGAGAAACATTTTCAAGAAAAAAAATTGATTCATGAAGTTATAACACTACCAAATTTTTGGAAGCAATATTCGTTATTGGATTGCAGTATATGGAATATCAGCAGCATGGTCGTCTACGTTATCACGATCTTGGAGAAAGATCATACCGGTTGATGAACAATTTTTTTCAGATGTTCAAGAAAAATATGATAGCAGTATTCTCGAGCAAGCAAAAGAAATCTAAGGTTTTCAAATTCTAGATGAAGAAAATTTAGAATATTGGTTTCAAACTGATGCATGTGATCCTGGCTTCCAGTATTTGACTGATGAAGATAAATCAAATAGTGATGATAGTAACTGATGCAGAAGATGTAGTAAATGAGGGAAATACAATTTCTCATTCTGCTGCTCTGTGGAAACTTTATTAGATTATATGGGAGGATTTGATTACAGTGGCATTACTGCGGTTCGTAAAATTTGCGTATCGATATATGACGAAGACGCATTACACATTTTTTTTAAAAGTAAAATTCCTAGTCTGATGTTATGCATGCAAATGTCAGTAATTTATATTTTTTTCGGACTGATATCGATTTTTTTCTTTAATGAAAGGAGTTTTCGGATTATCCGTGTTTTTTGATTGTCTGTGCAACCTGTCCCGGTGATTAACCCGGATAATCGGGAGTACACTGTATTTGGTTATTGTAAATTTAATTACACAAATATAGAAAAATTTTAATCTTAAAAGGAACTGTATCCCTGAATTCATAAAATGTGAATATGTGAATGTGAAATGTGCCCCCCCCCCCACCGGTCCTTGACCTGAGAACCCTTTCGAACTTTGTTCCATTAATATTTTTAAAAGTGTAGAGAATTTTTAACCTTCTTCTATTTCTTTTCATTGAGCTATAACTTGAAAATTTAAACAAAAAAGTTTTTTACACTATACTGGTTGTTTAAAATATTGCACTTTTTTTTCGACCCTTTATAGCTCTTCTTCCAGTTGTGCAGAAAAGAAGGGATTCCTTTTCTTACCACGAAGAATTTTTCAAGTGTTTTAACTTTGTATATGATTGTACAGCAACAAGTCTTCATAGCATGATTACCCCAAAAAACTAAAATAGTTAGTTTTGCCGAAAATTACCTGTAAAAGTTATTGATTAATTTTATGACTAGCTTGAAAGCTTCATTTTCCCGTAAAGCACTCCAATAAATTGTCGCGCAAGTTTCTCTAATAAAGGAAGGAAGTGTCATTTAATGAATGTTTTCTTGAATTCCAAGGAATAATTTCTTATAGAAAATCTTTATAGGCACCCTTCATGCATTTATTTTCATACTAGCAGAGAAAAACTATTTATTATTGTGGATTGGAAACCCAAATAGATTGTAAGGAAAATTTTCACCAAAATTTATCATTTTTATAAATATATTTCATATCATTGGTTGCATAAGAAGCCATCACTGACCGGGTGGCGACTTTACACATTGTCGACTCCCGGGCACCTCCACTCGCCGCGGTTTTATTTGTCAACTGTTTCGCCGCCTTATCTAGTAACCCTCACTCAGAGGCAACCCTACGCTCGCCGCAATACAGCACTCGCAAAAGTCATAAACGAATCTTCGCGCTCATGGATATTTTTAAAAGTTGCTTGTTGAATTAAGTTAAAATTTTATCCTCGTTTAAGACTAGAAAAATTCAAATAACGAGATCAAAATACTTCGTCCTTCTATAAAGAAAAAGTTACATACACACAATTATTTCAGTTAATTACATACATATTGCGGTTAAAAAAAATTTCAAATAGAAACTATTCTTGTAAATTAAATAAAAATCTGGAGTAATAAAATATTTATATCTTCAGAATAATCAATTTCTTTTAAATATCTTAATTAATAAACAAAGTTTAAAAAAATAATCCCCTATATGAATCATCACATTATTAAGTGTACATATTTTTAAAGATAAAACTATTAAAAAAAAATTTACGCAGTTTGAAACATAATTATTTTCATTTCCTTCATTTTTACCAGGTTTTTTCAATTGTTTCTATTTTGGAAAAAATACGTATTCTTCAAAATGCTTACAATATCTTAAAAAAATTGCATATATTTTATACTGAACAACTTTTGATTGACAATATTTCCTTCATAAGAGAGTCTTTAAAAAAATTTGAAAATATTTTCATCAAATCTGTTCAAATATTTTCTGTAAAATGCGTGCTATTATGAAAACAAGGAGAAAAAATATTTTTAGTAAAGCCATGACATAAAGAAACAAATCTCTGACATACTCACTACTATTTTCGTATAGTTAATTTATTTTTTATAACATCAAATCATATTTATTAAAACTTAAAGTTGTGGCTGCTTAACTTTTTTTAATGTTTCTTAAATTTGTCAGGGAAAATTCCGATATTTTCCATTTTTCTTGCTTCTATCACTATTATTTGTATATATCTGAAATTACTCACCTTCGTTTTAATTGTTTCCTAATTAATTTTATCATATATTTTACTACATATATTTATCCTTTCATTCTATGCTTCATTAATTTCATAACTTATCCATCTTGTAACTTTTTATTCATAATTTTATAACAACTTTAGCTCATTAGATTCTATAACTCAACAATTGGTATATATATTTTATAATTTCTTTATTCAATTTTTAGGCTTCTAAATAAGATATGGAAAAAATACTATTAAAATTATTACATTTATTGTCAATCTAAAATTAGGCCTATTTTTCCTCCTAAATGCGAAAACACATTTACTAACTTAAGGTAACGTAATTTAACACCATTCATCTATTTTAATAAGAACGATTCAGAGAAAAGCAGGATCAGAAAAAGTGAGATGTGTATTTTAATTTATATTCTGCTTCAAAAATGAGACAAAAGAGACACAGAAAACTTTTCTGTTATTATTTAATAGTATTCATTAGTCTTTAAAATTCCAAAAGAATTTTTTAGTTGCTGGAATCATATAATAGTCTCATTTGTAACAACCTGTTTTTTAATTTTTTTTTTACACAATATCTTTTATTGTATGTAATTTGCTTTAAAAGTTCAAATATTTATTCTCAGATTGTCATGCAGTCTGTGTGTCTGAAAACTGTATGGCATATTTTATTTTATTTGTTCCTTGCAGAATGGTAATAATTGTTTCTTATTTGATAATAAAAATCTTACTTTTGCTGAGATAACTGATCGCAAGAGTTTTGTTTTATTATCATAACATCGATTAAATTTTTTTTTGAGAAAAGTGTAAGTCCTCAGCCTTTCAACCCAATTGCTTTAAAACTACTTTCTTTATTTAAAGTAAATTATTAAATTTAAAAATTGTTAAGATTCTCTTATTTGACTCAATATCTTGTCTTTAATGAATCAGAAATAAATAAACAGATTGTCCTTAAATTGTTATACAGTTATGATATGAGAATGTCAAAGTTGATGCTTACTGTTTACATTATATTCTTATTTTACAAATCATAAAAAGTTTTCTTTAATCAAAATTGTGTTCACCTCATAAATATACATTAACTGCCACAAATTTTTAAGTCTTGGCTACCAAAGCTGTGGACGTATGAAGGAATACATATGAAAGAATTTATCGTTTGGGACATAACATTTACAAAAAAGTGTCAAATCTAAGTACAATTGTTTGAGCGCAAATATTATTGGCACTGCAAATGGGAATCATGACATCAAATTTAATCATAGATATCAATGTCAGAAAAGTAAAAAAGAATAAATTCATGCATAAAGCTGACAGCAACAATCTCCTCTTCATTACACGTATATAAAAAGAAAATGCTTAAAACTCATAAATTGTGTAGTTACTTAAATTAAAGGTTTTAAAAACTAAACAATAAGGTACAAAACCCTGCTGCATTATTGAATATTGTGTCCACATACTTGGCAAAGACACCATAAATTATTTGCAATAAATTTATGAAAATAATTAAAAAGCTATACCCTACTCATATATCCTACACCCACAACAAAACTTTATCCTAAAAAGGAAATAAAAAAGTAAGAAATAAATATGTGTTTCAGGAAGTCCGAATAAAAAGAGAATGATAATACACAAAAACTTTTAAAGCAGCTAAATTTATTCACACCTCATGTTCACTCATGCGTTTTTTAAATCGTATGTCGCAAGTGAAACATGCGTGAATTAATGTTCGAAGATTTTCGCGAGAAAATTTGAAAGCCGACTTGGCGAATGTAAGATTGGCGAATTTCAAAATACGGTGCCAAAGAAGTGCCCGGGAGTCGACAATATGTAAAGTCGCGACCGGGTGTGGCCCACTAGTCGGAAATCACTAGATATTCGGCTTCTGCTACTAAGAAATGTTTCCATCTGTGGGAGCAGGCCGCCGAAACTCAACGCACATATATAATTCATACAGGACAGGTTGTTAAAGTACATTATCGTCTTTAAATACTTAAAGATAAGATGAACTATCTTACTTAAAATAGTATACATAAATTATACTTAGTTTACAGTGTTTAAATGCACTTTTTTTTTTCTTTCTAAACTTTTTCTTTAGAATCTGTAGAACTTTCCCTTTTTCTATTCATTCTGAATGTCATAATGCTTTTTTGTATACTATTGGAATAATCAATGATTTTTGCTAAAACGTCGTCATTGAATGTTCAAAGGAGTCTCAGGAAAAAGTGTTTCGAAAACAAAGTTAGCTGTTAAATAATGTATAATACACTAAATTTATGAAATTAAAAAAAATAATTTCAAAAATTTGTAAAAAAAAAAAATGTTTTGCGGAAACGTTGAAAAGTAACGACTTCTTCCGATATTTTCGTTACTAATATTTGTATGTACAGTCGGCAAAAAAAAAAAGATATCACCCTGAATAACTTTCGTTCTAATGATCGGATTTTCACGAACTAAGTGTTAATCTTAATGGTTCCTGGGGGTGACCTCAAATATGCTAATTAATTAGTGCTAACTATTAATTAAGTTACGAAATCAGACACAAAAACGTACTTTCTCTGAATAAACATATATTTTTTCTTACATATTTGGATTTTTAACCTTCAAAATATAGGGGGTAGCCGCAATCTGGGAAATATGGTCCCCATAGTTTGGTCAGGAGAGCGATCCAAAGTTCGTACCCCTTAATGTTAATTTCACTTTTTACGTTTTTAGTCATATTTTAAAAACTAATAAAGCAATTCGAAGAAAATTTCACCCAGTCATAAAACTCATTTACCCAAAGATAATTTCACGAAAAAAATAATTTTTAATAATTGTTAATTATTTTTTATTATTTAATTAAATTAAGGATGAAAAATTTTTGAATTATAAGGTATGAATTTTTTTATACCATATTAATCTACATATTTTTAAATTGAAAAATCTAAAGTTTCAACTGTTTTTATTTATTAGAAGCTGAGAAAAATTAAAATTAATTATTTTTAAAAAAATAATTTGGCGACAATGAAGAAATGATTAAATGGAGCGATTAATATTAAAATGTGATAAACTTGCGAGGAACTCGACTTCGCGCGCCTAGCATAAAATTTCATTCATATTTTTTTCGCTAATAATCGTTTGCTTATCTTTTCATTTTTATTTTTTTAAGCTATAAAATACGATGTTTCTTCTTTAGTCGTTTAAAATTCTATTTGCAATTTAGTAAAGAAATTTGAATAAAACATTTTATTGAATAAAATACATTTTATTCAGAGAATGTGGAGTTTTATAAAAGCATGCTTCTGATAGAATATGATTATACAACAGATTGTGCTTCGTTAATGTGATTATTTTTTATTTATTTTTTCTCAATAACTGATAAAATTTCAATAATATACATACGAATGAATAAATTTGGAATAAAATATTCATCAATTTCATGAATATATATTTTATAAATATTAATAAAAATACGCAGTCAACATTTTTAAGCATCTCTCACAACATCGCAAATTTCTCAAAATCTTATAGTGTAAACTAACCAGTGAAGGAATACTTAAGCTTAGCTTGTCTTTAAACAAGAATCATAAAAATTTCAAAATTTGTAATTTTAGCTAAATGACGTATTTGTTATTAAATGCATGTCGACATATTTGTTATTAAATGCAAATTATGTAAAAAAAATTTAGATAACTTACATAATATTGTTTTAAGCTTTTGGTGGTTTAAATAATAAGTAGTAAGATAACCAAGTGAAGGAACAGTTCTTAAATTGAATAAACACTAAATTTTCCAGTGAATGAACACTTAATTTTGAGAATGTTTGATGCTCGTTAGGAATCCTTAGGCCACACAGATATCTGTCGCCCTGTAGATGCCTGAATTGACTGATGTTAAATCAGGCGGGCATTAGGAAAAAAAAATCTTTTAAGTTTTCGTGCCCCCATTTCAGTATCTTAAGGGCCTTACGAGCTCTGTTTAAAAAGAGAGTATCATATCAGAGATAGATAGATATATATATATATATATATATATATATATATATATATATATATATATATATATATATATATATATATATATATATATATATATATATATATATATCTGATATATATATATATCTGATATATATATAACAAAAATAATCATAGTAGCAGTATTTGGTGGTAAATGTAGCTTATCGTAATTGAAGAATATGCTGTGCGACATTTTATGGTGAATTTGCGAACGTAAGTTTCAGAATGTATCGAAACATGTGGATGCTATTTGCTAATCATCTTTATCCAAAGAAAACCATGTAACGTAAATATCTAGCAAAATGAAGCAATTTTTTAAACAATGAATCATACAATATGCAACATATTATTTCAATATCTTATTCTTAAACATAACATATTTCAATGTTTTTAAAATGCCACTAAACATTCAGCAATTCATTGAGTTATAGAAAAAAGAAATCGTAAATTACAGAAAACCTTATGAATGTGCATTAGAATTACTATACAATCTACATTTTATTTTTCATGCATTTTTTTTTTCTTCAAACTTTCATGCCTAGAAGACTCGATTAAAGCTGTAAAAATCATTATCCCTAAAATTTTGTATATAGCTATTATAAGTTATGTTAATTTGATTTTAGTATGAAATCCTCGAATAAACATAGCAAAAATAGCATAATCTAAATAATATCAGATAAAAAGTTCATGTATTTAAATTCTGAAAACTTATAAATCGATTCAAATTTTCTTTTCCAAAGAGATTAAAATAATTTTTTATTTTATTTATTTATTTATTTTTTTTTTTTGCTTTTTGGACATAAATGAACTTAAAAATTGTCTATTGCCTAGAAACTTCGAGGTGTTTTCTATTAACTATTAATTAAACCTCTCAGAGCAATCACAAAACATTATTTCAATTTTTTTACAGTCAGAAATTGGTTGCCTAGCAACCTAGTAAAATTAAGCGTTTCTCTTTTGAATCAGTCAAGGGTTATCTTAAAATATTTATTTGCGCAGGCGAATTTTTTTGGCGGTTTTCTGGACTATCGCCAAATATATAAACCTTTATTGCAACCCAATTTACGACCCAATTGTTTTAAAATTTTGTCTACCCCCCCTAATTCAAGTGTCTAGATTCCAAATATGTAAAAAAAAATATATGTTTATTCAGAGAAAGTACGTTTTTGTGTCTGATTTCGTAACTTAATTAATAGTTAGCACTAATTAATTAGCATATTTGAGGTCACCCCCAGGAACCATTAAGATTGACACTTAGTTCGTGAAAATCGGATCATTAGAACGAAAGTTATTCAGGGTGATATCAGGGTGATGTTTTGCGGAAACGTTGAAAAGTAACGACTTCTTCCGATATTTTCGTTACTAATATTTGTATGTACAGTCGGCAAAAAAAAAAAGATATCACCCTGAATAACTTTCGTTCTAATGATCCGATTTTCACGAACTAAGTGTCAATCTTAATGGTTCCTGGGGGTGACCTCAAATATGCTAATTAATTAGTGCTAACTATTAATTAAGTTACGAAATCAGACACAAAAACGTACTTTCTCTGAATAAACATGCATTTTTTTTCACATATTTGGATTTCTTATCTTCAAAATATAGGGGGTAGCCGCAATCTGGGAAATGTGGTCCCCATAGTTTGGTCAGGAGAGCGATTCAAAGTTCGTACCCCTTAATGTTAATTTCGCTTTTTGCGTTTTCAGTCATATATTCAAAACTAATTAAGCAATTCAAAAAAAAATTGCACCTACTCATAAAACTCATTTACCCAAAGCTAATTTCATGCAAAAAAATAATTTTTAATAATTATTTATTATTTTTTATTATTTAATTAAAGTGAGGATGAAAAAATTTTGAATTATAAGGTATGAATTTTTTTATACCATATTAATCTACATATTTTTCAATTGAAAAATCTAAAGTTTCAACTGTTTATATTTATTAGAAGCTGAGAAAAATTAAAATTAATTATTTTTAAAGAAATAATTTGGCGACAGTAAAGAAATAACTGATTGGAGCGATTAATATTAAAATGTGATAAACTTGGGAGGAACTTGACTTCGCGCGCATAGCGTAAAATTTCATTCATATTTTTTTCGCTAATAATCGTTTGCTAATCTTTTTATTTTTATTTCTTTCACACTATAAAATACGATGTTTCTTTTTTAGTCATTTAATAATTTATTTCCAATTTAGTAAAGAATTTTGAATAAAAAACACTTTATTCAACAAATGTCTAGTTTTAAAAAAGCTTGCTTCTGATAGAATACACCAGATTGTGCTTATTTAATGTGATTATTTTTTATTTTTCTTATTTTGTTTTTCAATAACTGATACAATTTCAATAATATACATACGTATGCATAGATTTGGAATAATATATTTATCAATTTCTTGAATATATATTTTATAAATATTAATAAAAATACGTAGTCAACATTTTTAAACATCTCTCACAACATCGCAAATTTCTCAACATCTTATAGGGTAAACTAAACAATGAAGGAACAATTAAGCTTAGCTTGCCTTTAAAAAAAATTCATAAAGATTTCAAAATTTGTAATTTTAGCTAAATGATGGCGTCGACATATTTGTTATTAAATGCAAATTATGTAAAAAAAAGTTAGATAACTTACATAATATTGTTTTAAGCTTTTGGTGATTTAAATAATAAGTAGTAAGATGACCAAGTGAAGGAACAGCCAGTGAATAGACACTAAATTTTCCAGTGAATGAACACTTAATTTTGAGAATGTTTGATGCTCGTTAGGAATCCATAGGCCACACAAATGTCTAAAAACAAGATTTTTTTTGGAATTACGACATATAACCATAGTTAATGTGGAAAATATTACTTTTTTTTTCAGTCATGGAATGGAAAGTAAAATATGTTTGAATACATAATTTTAAAAAAATGTTTTTCATTTTTTTCTCACAGTTTAATACTCCGTTCTAAATTATGAATGTTTATCATTGTGTAATCCGATGATGTTTTTATTATTATTATAATTCGATCATTTTTTTGTTTACTCTTTTCCCCATATTTTTTAAGTTTTTTTTAAAAAAAATCTTCTTAAGTATTTTTTTTCTCTTCGTCATGAGTAATTTATTTCTTTTTCTTTTGATTTAACCTTCCTCTTTTTTCCAAATTTTGGGCCAATGTAAATGTATCTCCGAAATTTCTTTTGATTTTCCTGTTCCATTTCCAGAATTCCTCACTGGATAATAAATGAGAAAAAGGAGTTTCGAAGGAGTAAAACCCATCCCTCATTGACTTATATCTAGTAGTTACTTATAAAACCAATTGATTCTGCAACTAACAATGCCTCAAGAGGACTTATCTCAAAATCAGTTTTCAAGATACTTTCATTATTAATGTTAGTTGTCTCAGCTTCAGAGCCAAAATTTGATTATACAATTGTTCTTTTTGAAATAAATTCTTCAATATTGAAAAAAGCACAGGCTATTGGATATTTGGGAGATCAAACTTTTCTGTCAATGTTCCTTTAAAAATTTGCAACATAACTTGTGAGATTTCCTTCTCAAGTTTCTGAAGAAATAGCGCATCGTTACTCTCAAAGCCTGTGTTTTGTTGATAAGTTGTCTCGCTCATTAACTCTTGGTGTCTGTTTTGCATGCATTTGTTACAGTCAACGTTTTCTACATCGAATGGAAAAATATCGCATTTCATAAAAGCATTTTAACTTCATCAGTTGATGCCTCAAATCTTATTTAAAAATGGATGTAAAATTTTTTAGACATATTGTTTTACAATTCTTTTGTTTTCAAGATCTAACGAGAGATTTCCATGAATTAGGTAGAAAACTAAACCAGAAATTTTTTTTTGAGGAACAAAACTTGCTCAGTATCAAATTGATATGAGATTTATACCTATCCAGAAGAAGCAAAATATGGAATTTGATTGCATTTTTAATTAGCTATGGGTAGAAACATTTGCAATACATTTGTAAAATGTTACTGCGGTCATCGTTTCATTTCATGAATAGCTTTTTCCAATGAAATATGTAGCAGGGACTGATTCTGTAATATCTCAACGAATTCTTCTGTAAGGAAAAACTACCAATGGAGGTACTTTTTCTTTCCTAGGTACTTTAGAATATAAATCCTCATAATTTTTAAGGTCGAAGATTTTGCCCGTTTAAGGGCAGTATTCAACTCTTGTTTCATTCGCATTGTAAATGCAATCACTTTATAAAAGGAAGCCAGGGCTACTTCCCTCCTAAAGATTCTTCTGAAGTTTTTAAAACCAGTATTTCGAATATTATTCTCTAAGGGAAGTTTTGCCTTTTGAAATTATCTTCGCATTGCACTGAGTTATCGGTGGATGTCGCCTTAAAAAAAACTTCATCCATTTTTCACCTAGATAATTGTCTTTAAATAGATTTTTCCTACCAGTTCCCGTTAGGACATTAAAGACGGCAATAAGATAATAATTTAGCTAATTATTGGCACAAAATCCTGCAAGGAAATTTTCCATTCAAGCTTTTATTATTATATTTAGTTGTTATATTTAGTTAATAAACATAGTTTATTAAGGTGTCTAAGGTATGATGTAATAACTAATCACTACATTTATAAAGATAAATAATAGATTAATTATTATTATAATTCCTTATATAAATTTAGCAATTAAATTTGCATATTTAAATGAAATTGTTATAGGAACTATTCATACAACATTTAACTGAATTTTACGAGTCCTCTATGTCGCTGAACTACTAATTATCCATGTAAAATCATATTTCACACATACTATTCATTCACTGGGAAATCTATTCTCAGTGAAGGAACATGCCTGTTCCTTCACTAATTAGAAGTTTTTTTATTTTATTTTTAACATAATTTTGATTTATAATATGACAAAAGGTACAAGAAAATTAAAATTTTCTTTTATTTTCATTAACTTGAAAAAATCCCAGTAAAGGAACACTTGTTTATTCATTGGTTTTTCATCGTTCGGTAATCCAGTTAATAAACACCCCCTAATCTCAGTACTTGCTTATGTTATGATGCTTAAAATAAATAAAACGTAACTTCAATGACCATATTTTGAATTCTTTTTTTCACAATGAGAAAAAAAAAGCATTATTATATGCAATTAATTGTAGTTTAAACGGATAACAACAAACACTGACCTTATAATTTTGTCAAAGAAACAAGGCGTTGAACAGATACTAACAAATTCAAAACTTTTTCCAGAGAAGACTCAAAGACCAGGTAACTAAATGCATTGTTAGATGACTTCCTATTGTTAGGTAGTAAGCTACTGTTACCAATCAATCTAAATTAAAACGTTTAAAATCTTATTTCTAAGAAATATCTATGAAATGATCCTTCATTTGTTGGTTTACCCTATATCATCCTAATCTTAAACGAAATTTCCGGAAGTGTATCGCAGAACTATTTTACCAACTATTTAATTAAATTTTAACATTTTAAAAATCTTATTCTGTACCATTTTACGTTTATTATTTCTTCATTAATATACTAATAAATGTTTTTAGAACTTTAATTTAGATTTTCTTTAATTTAGGTTTCCTTTTTAAATTATAGTCAAGTTATTTTTTAAATAATTATTGTCTGCTAGCTCAGAATAATACCTTGTTAAGAAATTAAAAACATTCAGCTGTTTAAAATTATTTAAGGCAAAACAGCTGATTATTTACTTAGCATACTATTTTTTTTTTTTTTTTTTGAAAAAAGAATATAAATTATTGATTGTCTCTTTTTTTGTTTCTTGTGACTTCAACTTAGATTATCTAAAATAGTGTTGATGTTTTATAAGTCACTACAAAGAGGATAAAGATACCGAACAGCTGTGGAATACGTAGCCAATTTTTTTAGTGTCTTAAAATATCTCTGTATCTTAAATGTCGTCCTACTATCTTGGTTGTGAAATTAAATTTTTAATTATCTGACCACGTGTGATTCACTAATTATTTCATTACATCTTTTACTCTTTATGATACCAAGTAGATTTTTTTTCTGATAATATACTAAACTATTTTGTTTAATTTTTTACTTTAGCATGATTTCCAAGATATTATTGTAGTATAATTTATTATCAGGAAAATGCCTTATTTTGTTAAGCAGGAAATGCTAAAAATTGAAATTTTAGAGTCATCTGATTTTTAAAAAAAGTGCTATATAAAATACACGCACTCCGAACTTATTTTAATAAAAAAAAATTTTAAAAAAAACGTGGTAAGTAGTCTAACATACTTTTTACAGAAACTGTGAAAACTAATTTTTCCTATATTTCGTCAAAAGAGGATAAGAATGATATTGCTCCAAGGGACCTACTCAATAATTTTGCTATTTCCAGAATGAAATCTGTTTGATCGAAACATATCCTTCCTTGAAAATTCCTTCCTTGTATTCCTTGAAAATTAAAACGAGGGAAAAATTAACTTTTATTATTTATCTAAGCTTATTCCATTTATTTAATGATAGCTGTATTAAGGTTAAGGATATGTGTTGGAAGCTCCGTTTATTATTATACTATAAATGCATTAAATCATGAAGCTTGAATAATTTATTTTAAGTAAATTATTTAATAATTTTAAGCAAATAGGGGTGTAAAATTAAACTCGATCGAAATACTCCGAAAGTATGCCCTGAAATATATGTAGAATAAACTTTGGAATCGATATATAAAAAATACCTTTTCAAACAACTTCGAGTAGGACGGAAACGCTAACTTGTTTAAAAAAGTTGTCCTTGTAACTATTTAATTTCGATTCCTGGTACTAGGGGACATTCCATTTTCACATTCGACTTTTGAAATTTGAATTGTAGACGGAATTTTTTTATGACCTTAAATTAAAATGTTAAGGCTTGCAGCAAAAAAAAAAAAAAAAATTTTTTTTACTGCATTGATTTTTTTTACAAAGTAGTGAATTATTATTTTTTCAATCTAAGAACCTGTGCCTATAACATATGTAAAACTTATTTTAATATCGAGTGAAATAATTTAATATGTTGTGTAACTAAATGGATAATCCCAAGAAACTGAATCGAAAATATAAAAACTTCATTGATTTAAAAAAATAATAGATGATAATAAAAATAGACATGTTTTGAGCGTCCAATAATAAAAGCCACAAGTTATCCAAGCCTGACAAGTCTTGAGAATGGGCGATTATATTTGAAATCTCGAAACATGTCGACTTTTACTTCCCTCTTCATATGTTTTGAAGCCATTAGAGTTTTTATCGTCAATTATACTGCTTTACATTTGGATCTTGATCATTATTTTGATAAGGATTTTACACTCGTTAAAGTAAACATATGCATTTTAATATTTTATCGGGATTCATGTGGTCCTTAAAAGCGTAAGAACATCAATATTGTAAAAGTTATATTTAACTTAAAAATTAACATTTTGACACCAGATATTTTGAGTTAATGAAATTAAATAATTTATCTTTTGAGTTTTTGTGCCCCCATTTCAGTATCTTAAGGATCTTACGAGCTCTGTTTAAAAAGAGAGCATCAGATATATATAAGAAAACAAAAATAACCATAGTAGCAGTATTTGGTGGTAAATGTAGCTTATCGTAAATGAAGAATATGCTGTGCGACATTTTATGGTGAATTTGCGAACGTATAAGTTTCAGAATGTATCGAAACATGAGGATGCTATTTGCTAATCATCTTTATCCAAAGAAAACGATATAACCTAAATATCTAGTAGAATGAAGCGATTTTTTAAACAATGAATCCTACAATATGCAACATATTATTTCAATATCTTATTCTTAAACATAACATATTTCAATCTTTTTAAAATGCCACTAAATATTCAGCAATTCCTTGAGTTATAGAAAAAAGAAATATCGTAAATTATAGAAAACCTTGTGAATGTGCATTAGAATTATTATACAATCCACATTTTATTTTTCAAGCACTTTTTTTTCTTCAAACTTTCTTGCCTAGAAGACTCGATTGAAGCTGTAAAATAAGTTATGTTCATTTGATTTTAGTATAAAATCCTCGAATAAATATAGTAAAAACAGTGTAATCTAAATAATATCAGATAAAACGTTCATGTATTTAAATTCTAAAAACTATCATAAATAATTTATAAATCGATTCAAATTTACTTTTCAAAGGAGATTAAAATAATTTTCTTTTTGCTTTTTGGACAGAAATCCCCTAAAAAAATTGTTTATTGCCAAGACACTTCGAGATATTTTCTATTAACAATAAATTAAACCTCTCCGAGCAATCACTGAACATTATTTCAACTTTTTTACTATCAAAGCTTGGTTGCGTAGCAACCTAGTAAAACTAAGCACTCCTCTTTCGAATTAGTCAATGGGTTATCTTAAAATATTTATTTGCGCAGGCGACTTTTTTTGGCGGTTCTCTGGACTATCTCCAAATATATAAACCTTTATTGCGGCCCAATTTACCACCCAATTTTTTTAAAATTTTGTCTACCCCCCTAATTCAAGTGTCTAGATTCCAAATATGTAAAAAAAAAATATATGTTTATTCAGAGAAAGTACGTTTTTGTGTCTGATTTCGTAACTTAATTAATAGTTAGCACTAATTAATTAACATATTTGAGGTCACCCCCAGAAACCATTAAGATTGACACTTAGTTCGTGAAAATCCGATCATTAGAACGAAAGTTATTCAGGGTGATTCGTTTTTTTTTTTTTTTTTTTGCGGACTGTACTACTTTCGTTAGAAGCAACCGAAGTAAAAGCATTGCCATGTAATTTAGATGTTATGCTTTAAAGAGAAACGCCCACTTTCGTTTCAGAGTCTTACTCGGAAGTGTGAACAATTTTATATCACAGAGAGAATGATTTAACAAAGCAGTTTATTGGAAGTAAATAATATTTAAGATTGTATAACGCGTGATTACTATTTTTTTTTTATTGCGCAGTCTCTCTCTTGAGTCAAGGTAATATGAAAGCATAAATTCACCACCCAAGTTTAAGCAGATCCAGCTTATTTTTCAAAAACTTTTGTTAGTAAACGTTGGTACAATTTGACTGGTAGAGTGTCAAACAATTGACACTATCTTGATCTTCTTGAGCATTTCTCCTTCTTTTCATTGTTAGGCAACACTGCAAGCTTGTGGATGCTGCCCTTCAAATACTTACTTACTTTATTTACAAAAATTGGGCACCTGGGCTACTTAGCGGCCCCTATCCCATACATCTAGAAATTTACAGAAAATTTATAGTAATAACATTTTGAATTTAGCAGTCGATGTGGTAGCCAATAGAAAAACAAGCACTTTGCTTGAGTAAATATAACATTTGAATATCTGATTCATCGAATCTAAGTTGATATATATAAATATAAACATAATTTGACATATATATACATAAGTTGACATAAATAAATAATAACATAAATTGATACATATTTCACTAATTAAATTTCTATATTTTAACTAGCACATATTTAATTGTGACATACATTGAAGTTCATTCGAATACATTGTGGTAACCATAAAAAAAATTAAGCCGTTTGCTTGTGAAATAATAAAACAATGAAATTTAATATGACAAATTGACTTAACACTAGAAATATTGATTGTAGACTTAAATTAAAAATAAAGATAAAACATGATTTGATATGTACAGTAATTGATTTTTGAAAAATGAAAGGCATAATTGATGAATATAGATAAATCATACCTTGATACATGATGAAATAACATATTTGGAGAAAATGCAGTGAATATATTTTATCAGAGAAGTATTGCTCATTAAATACAATAGAATTTTCAAAAGAATTTAACATGCAAAGTTGATATATATGTATGCATAAATTGGTTATATTATCAGAAAATAATTCCTAATGTAATTTAATTTAACTTAAGTAAAAGTCTGATGTGGAAAGTTCAGTGAATTTAACTTGAGAGTCTTGAAAATAAAAGTAGAACTCACTGGGATTGAGATGGCCCTTCAAATACATAGAACTGAAATGTAAAGCAAGTCTAGTCCTAGTCCTAGTGTTTAGATTTTACTGGGCACCTGGGCCGCGAAGCGGCCCCTATCCCATTCATCTGGAATTTTTGAACAGTTTTGGTTGAGCAATGAGGTAAGCAGGCAATGGAGTTGCTTTTATGAATGTTTCAAGCTCTTTGCTTGAATAACTATAAAGGAATCAAAAATAAATTGAGCAGCTTGCTCTAAACTGTGTTTGTTTGATTTTGGAGTTGTTCAGAATTGTATCAGCATGAGTAAACGTTATTTTCAGAAAGGTTGATGAAATTATTTGTTTTGATAGTTATGATATGAGGCGTCGGAGGTGAAATGTGCAGCTATTGGTCTGTAGTTTTTATCTTTGATATAATTTTCAAATTTAAAGATTTCATTAAAATTTGCTGCTTTACATTCTATGGCTTTATCGAAAAAATCTGCGTTTAGCTTGTATATATGCTGTGATAGAGTTGGTATTTTTAGGTCTGCATGTATATTGGTATTCCGGATGAACCATCTTGCACAGGTTATTTTTCTAAGGATCTTGTTTTGGCATTGGTTTAATTTCTTCAGTAGATGTTGAGGTATCGTTGTCCAGGCAGGTGAGGCATAGGTAAGTATTGGGCGGATCATTGCTGTATATAGTAGCTTCTTTAGTTTAAGTGACATATTCTGATTATATATTAATGGTTGTATGGCTATTATTGCTGCATTTGCTTTATCTATTGTGCTTTTGATGTGATCATTCCAGGTGAGTTTGCTATTGATTATAAGGCCAAGATAATTTGCTTTTTTAACTATTGGTATTGGTATGTTGAACATTTTTGGTTGAAGTTGTGGAAGTATTTTAATTCTTCTTTTTTGTATAATTAATATTTGTGATATTCCAGCATTTACTGCAGTTTTCCATTTTAAGCACCAGTCTTCTATTTCGTCTATATGGTCTTGTAGTTTTTGAAGAGCATGATTTGGGTTTCTGCATTTAATAATAATACCGGTATCGTCTGCGTAATAGGCTGTTATGCTGTTATAATCGGCTTTGTTTGTAGGAAAATCATAAGTGTATAATATGTATAATATCGGTCCCAGGTAAAGGAAGTCTATGAAAAAAAATATAATATTAGTAAGAAATATAATTACAATTTGGCTGGTGAGTAGCAAAAGCAATATTTTTACTTCTTGAATATTTTGTCAATTTTTATTATTTAGATACCTAAATAAGAGGTTAATAATGTAATATTAAGATACATATTGCTAGAACTAAAATAAAAAAAAAAACATCGGTATTAATGACAACACAATTACAAAGAGGGCTTCTGAAACTAAATCGAACTGTCAAATAGGAATTAAGCATTCTGCTTTTCCCCATTCTAAGATCAAAGGTAACGCCTACTTTTGACTGAAATCTTAGGATGTCTTAGATACAGATGTTAGTATTAGAATCGATTTAAAGATAGAGGATATAAACATCCCACTACTTGCCTACTTTCTCCTTAAATCAGGCTGGGTTTAGATTTATTTATTATCGGGAACTAAGGATAAAAGCAGGCATTTTTTTTTTCTTTGAAAAATTTAACCTGAAAATTCATTTTTGACGATATAAAATAAATTTTTTGATCACATTAAAATATTGGTTTTAATTATTAAAAATGTATTAAGTATATTGTATAAATATTGTATGTCAAGTGCCCATACAGATGTTTGAAAGGCAAGAGATTAAATTTTTTATTTTTTAGAAATGCCGTTGAATTCATAAATCAAGTTGTGTATACTCGCGCTTTAAAAACTTGGTGAATTGAATACCAGTCCTTCGCATAGAGTGAATGAAAAAGATTAAATAAAACAGATGGTATAAAGACCGAGCTGTGAAATCATACGCAAAGGCTGCGTGACGTGATTATTTATTTTGGGCGACAGAGTCCAGCCAGGGACTCTATTCCCAACTTAATCTGAGATTACATCACATATTTGTGACTGCTGCATATTTTTCAAAAATATCTTGCATATTTTAATAGCATATTATAAAGTTATTAGGTAAATATAATTGTAGAGAAAAATATAATTACAATTTGAAAGTGTCAAACAATTGGCACTATCTTTTTGAGCATTTGTGCTAGTTTTTATTGAGTAAAATTACTGCTTCTTTTCATTGTTAGGCAACACCGCAAGCTTGCAGATGCTGCCATTCAAATACATAGATCTGACTGAAATGTAAATCATATAGCTTGTCTATTGAGAAAAAAAATATTATATTAGTGAAAAATATAATTAAAATTTGGCTGGTGAGTAGCAAAGGCGATATTTTTACTCCTTGAATATTTCACCAATTTTTATTATAAACTAGATATACTAGATACCTAAATAAGAGGTTAATAATGTAATATTAGGATACATATTGCTAGAGCAAAAAAAAAGAGAAAGAAAAAAAAGATCGATATTAATGACAACACAATTACAAAGAGGGCTTCTGAAACTGAATCGAATTGTCCTCAAATAGGAATTAAGCATTCTGCTCTTCCCCACTCTCAGATTAAAAGTAACGCCTACTTTTGACTCAAATCTTAGCAATTAGGAATAGGATGTTAGCATTAGAACCGATTTAAAGATAGAGGATATAAACATTCCACTACTTGTTTATTTTTCACTCAAATCTTTAGGTAGTCTTAGGTACACTGGTCAGATGTTAGTCTAAGAACCGACTTAAAGATAGAGGATATAAACGTTCCACTACTTGTCTATTTTCCCCTCAAATCAGGCAGGGTTTAGATTTATTAATTATCGGGAACTAAAGATAAAAGCAGGCATTTTTTTTTTCTTTGAAACATTTAACCTAAAAATTCATTTTTGACGATATAAAATAAATTTTTTGATCACATTAAAATATTGGTTTTAATTATTAAAAATGTATTAAGTATATTGTATAAATATTGTATGTCAAGTGCCCATACAGATGTTTGAAAGGCAAGAGATTAAATTTTTTATTTTTTAGAAATGCCGTTGAATTCATAAATCAAGTTGTGTATACTCGCGCTTTAAAAACTTGGTGAATTGAATACCAGTCCTTCGCATAGAGTGAATGAAAAAGATTAAATAAAACAGATGGTATAAAGACCGAGCTGTGAAATCATACGCAAAGGCTGCGTGACGTGATTATTTATTTTGGGCGACAGAGTCCAGCCAGGGACTCTATTCCCAACTTAATCTGAGATTACATCGCATATTTGTGACTGCTGCATATTTTTCAAAAATATCTTGCATATTTTAATAACATATTATAAAGTTATTAGGTAAATATAATTGTAGAGAAAAATATAATTACAATTTGAAAGTGTCAAACAATTGGCACTATCTTTTTGAGCATTTGTGCTAGTTTTTATTGAGTAAAATTACTCCTTCTTTTCATTGTTAGGCAACACCGCAAGCTTGTGGATGCTGCCATTCAAATACATAGATCTAACTGAAATGTAAATCATATAGCTTGTCTATTGAGAAAAAAATATTATATTACTGAGAAATATAATTAAAATTTGGCTGGTGAGTAGCAAAGGCGATATTTTTACTCCTTGAATATTTCACCAATTTTTATTATAAACTAGATATACTAGATACCTAAATAAGAGGTTAATAATGTAATATTAGGATACATATTGCTAGAGCAAAAAAAAGAGAAAGAAGAAAGAAAAAAAAGATCGATATTAATGACAACACAATTACAAAGAGGGCTTCTGAAACTGAATCGTATTGTCCTCAAATAGGAATTAAGCATTCTGCTCTTCCCCCACTCTCAGATTAAAAGTAACGCCTACTTTTGACTCAAATCTTAGGAATAGGATGTTAGCATTAGAACCGATTTAAAGATAGAGGATATAAACATTCCACTACTTGTTTATTTTTCACTCAAATCTTTAGGTAGTCTTAGGTACACTGGTCAGATGTTAGTCTAAGAACCGACTTAAAGATAGAGGATATAAACGTTCCACTACTTGTCTATTTTCCCCTCAAATCAGGCAGGGTTTAGATTTATTAATTATCGGGAACTAAAGATAAAAGCAGACATTTTTTTTTCTTTGAAACATTTAACCTAAAAATTCATTTTTGACGATATAAAATAAATTTTTTGATCACATTAAAATATTGGTTTTAATTAATAAAAATGTATTAAGTATATTGTATAAATATTGTATGTCAAGTGCCCATACAGATGTTTGAAAGGCAAGAGATTAAATTTTTTATTTTTTAGAAATGCCGTTGAATTCATAAATCAAGTTGTGTATTTTTGTATATTCAAGTTGTGTATTTTTGTTGTCAAGTTGTGTATTTTGTATAATTTGTGTATTCAAGTTGCATATTTTTAAAACATGAAAAAACTAGGTGAATTGAATACCAGCTCTTCGTTTCGTATGGAGTTAATAAAAAAATACTAATGAATTGGAACTGAAAAATGAAACAGTGTTAAAATTCCAGATGAATGGGATAGGGGTCGCTTCGCGGTCCAGGTGCCCAATAAAATCAAAACACTAGGACTAGGAACTGAAAGATGATATAAGCATAAGCTGCATGACGTGACCATTTATGCTGTGAGACGGCCTAAGGTTACTATAATAGTCTCCATTACTATAATAGTCTCCAAGACATAGTTTGAGTCGTATTGCTGATTTTTCTGTCCCCCTGACTTGCTTCTCATCATTACCCTTTTCCACCTTCTTGGGTTGGCCCAATCCTTCGCGGAATTACTGCGGCTCATTCTGATTCAATTTACTAATACAACTACTAACAATGCTAATCACTAACTGCTTATTTGTCAATAATTATAAATAAAAAAAATAATGATAAATAAATAATATAAAATAAAATATTTTCTTAAAGACTAATGACTTCATTCGTTTGTTTATGTTATTATCTCTCTGTGCTATCTCTGTTTCGTTCTGTCCTCTCTATATGTTTTGTCCACGATATTATTCAACTACCAAACATTAAGTTTACTAACCCAAATAATTTTAACATCAATGGCCTTTGATTCAATTTGTAATCAAAGCATTTAACCCTTTCGCACCGGACGGGACATGTGCTGTCCCAGTCCATTGGTGAAAGCCCTTATATAGCAAGACGGAAAAGAGAAAAACCTGGTACGTAAAACATTTCATTCCAGCATTTTTTGCGAAAAAAATGAAATATCTGTAACTATCAAGATTTCTTTTGTAATTCTGGCATAGGGTAAACTAACCAGTGAAGGAACACTTAAGCTTCGCTTGCCTTTTAAAAAATCATATTAATTTCAAAATTCGTAATTTCAGTTAAATGACAGTGTCAACATATTTGTTACTAATTGCAAACTATGCAAAAAAATTGTAGAGAACTTACATAATATTGTTTTAAAGTTTTGGAGGTTCAAATAACAAGTAGTAAGAAGACCCAGTGAAGGAACAGCTCTACCCAGTGAAGGAACACAAAATTGCCCAGTAAAGGAACACTTAATTTTGGTTATTTTTTAATGCTCTTTATGAATTTTTTAGGCATACAAATATATAAAAACAAGACTATTTGTGAAATTATAACATACAAGTACTTGTAAAATGCTAACTTTTTTCTGTAATCATGAACTAGAAATTAAAGGGATGTTAAATACAAAATAAATAAAAAAAATCATTCTTTTAATTAATTTGACAGTCAAATCTAAATCATTATGTCATACGATGCTGTTTATTATCATTATTATTTTATCACCTCTTTGTTTACTCTTTTTCCTCTTATTTCTTGAAGCTTTTTTTCTTTTTTAAATATTTTTTCTTTCTTTTTCTTTTCCATGTTCTCTTGTTTAAACTTTTTTTAGATCTTTCAGCCTCTTGAAATTTTTGCCATTTCTCTGAAATTAGTGCAAAAAGTAATTTATTCGTTTTTCTTCTTATTTGACCTTTCTTTCTATCATCAATATTTGGCCAATGTAAATGGTTCTTCCAAACTTCTTCTGATTTTTCAGCAACATTTCTAGAATGCCTTTCTCGAAAATAGACGGGGGAAAGGTGTCTTGAAGTTTGAGGCAAATCCATCTCTTGTTGACTTATATCTAGAGGATCTTTAGAAGTACTGATTTTACTTCTAGAATCATTTCTTTTTTCAACTAAGAAAGGATCAGCTTGAGGACTCATTTAAAATTCGATATTTAAGATGCATTCATTATCAATACTAGCTTCAGTTCCTAAGTTTGAGTTAACCAAGTGGTCTTCTTTTAATACGTACTTCTTCCATATTGAAAAAAGTACAGGCTCTTGGATATTTTCGATATTAGACTCTTCAGTCAATGCTGCGTTAAAAATTTGCACCATATCTTGAGGGATTTTCCTCTCACGCTTCTGAAGAAATTGAGTATCGTTTCTGTTTAACTCTGTTTTTTGTTGAGGAGCTTGCTTCTAAATTCTAACATTGTAAAGTCGTTTTTATAAATTATATAATCACGTTGCTATCCTATAATGATAGCATATTAGGAGTTCTTGGTGTAAAAGCCAGCGAAAAATTGTTCTATTCAAATTTTTATGATTATATTTAATTAGTTTTCGATTTGTAAACATAGTTTATTAAGTTACCTAACATTTGATGTAACTACACACCCCATTAATAAATATAAATTATAATTTCTTCATAAATTTAGCTATTAAATTAACATTTTGAACTGAAATTATTTCAGGAATTATTCATAAAATTTTTAACAAAATTTTGGTTGTCCTCTATATAGCAGAATTACTTATCATGTCATATCTATATAGTAAAATTACTGTCATGTAAAATCATATTTCAAACATTACTGTTATTCCCAGTGAAGGAACATGCCTGTTTCTTCACTGGTTAGAAGTTGTTTTTTGTCTTTTAAACGGAATTTTGATGTATAATATGACTAAACGTACAAGAAAATTAAAAAATTTCTTTTATTTTCATTAACTGGGAAATGAAGCCAGTAAAGAAACACTTGTTCCTTCACTGGTTTTTCATCGTTTGGTGAGCCAGTGAAGAAACACCCCCTTATCTCAGTACTTGATTATGCCATGGTGCTTTAAAAAAAATAAAACGTAACTTCAATAACTATATTTTGAATTTTCTTTTTCACAGTGAGAAAAATAAGACTACTACATGCAATTAATTCCACTTCAAACATATAAATACAAACACTCACCTTATAATTTTTTCAATGAAACAAGGTGTTGCAGAGATAATAACAGATTCAAAAATTTTTCCAGAGAAGTCTATTTGACCAGGTAATCCAAAATATTGCTAGATGACTTCCTATTGTTTGGCAGTAAGCTATTGTTACCAATGAATCTAAAAAAAACTTTCAAATTCTTATTTTTAATCAATATATATGAAATGTTCCTTCACTGGGTAGTGTTCCTTCACTGGTTGGTTTACCCTATATATAAAACTGCTTCTTTTCCAAGATAAAGTAGATATAGTTGAAAAATTTAAAAAAAGAATAAGTAAACTCCTCCCCAAAACTAGCTGTAACTGAAATGGTTTTACTACCAGCCTTTCCTCTTTTCCGTCTCGGTAAGTCAGCAGGGGTGAACCCTGCTGATTTTTCGCCGCATTGAAAGGGTTAAGGAGGGGGACTTTTTGGCCAGGCACTCCGGAGCACCAACTTCTAGTTTCCGTACATGACTCCTTTACGTTGTATTATTAGGCTACACCGGAAGTTGGCAGATGCTGCCCTTTTACCAAAACAATTCCATTCATCCCATAATACTTGCTCACACGATCTTATAATGACCGCACAGCATCACCAACACAATATATTTTTGTCAAACAAAATGATATAAATAGGCCGTAAGAAAACTTAAATAAATTTTTTAATTTTTAAACTTAGCGTAGTAAGCAATCAGAAGCTTTTTTATTCATTTTACAATCAAAGTCTTTTCGAATGTCTCTTGTACAAGATACATTATTATAAGTTATTTTGCGAAAAATACACTTAAGAGCTTTTTCGCACCGCTAAGTATGTAAACTATTAATTGTTATTTTATGTTAGCAGTTATTTAAATCTTTACATTCTACAACTGCAGCACCTTCTTCTACTGAATGAATTTATCGAATATGATTTCGAACAAACGAAAAAGCCATTATTCAATAAAAATGCAGTGCATCCTTATTGTAGAAATATCCTTGTTGTTGTAGTTCATTTACGTCGTACTAGAGTTGCACAATGGGCTATTGGCGACGGACTGAAAAACATCGCTGAGGATGATCCGAAGACATGCCATCACAATTTTGATCCTCTGCAGAGGGGATGGCACCGCCGCTTCGGTAGCCTGATGACCAGCACGCGAAGTCGAGCAGTAGAACAGTTTAACGAGGACCAATACCGCACACCCTCGGTCCTTACTCAGACTAATCCAAGTGGTCACCCACCCGCACACTGACGGCAGCACGTGATGCTTGACTTCGGTGATCTGCTTGAAACCGTGTCTTAACGATCAGTCCACTGCGGGACAGAAATATCCTTATTGTAGAAATACATGAAATGTCTAGAATTCTTATCAAATTTTTCAAGTATTTACAATTTTAACAAATTAAATCGTCAAACTTTTTGATAAATTTTAGAGTGCTTTGGGATTAAACATAGCATATAAGCTAATGAAGGCGTTACTTTTATCAGAAAATTAAGTGGCTCATTCCATGTGAAATCGACCGATGGCTGTAACTGTCACTTAGAGATTTTCCTCAATTTTTTTGTTAAGTACTTTATGAACTACTTCTAGAATGACTTTTTCAGAATTTTTCGATCAAAATTAGAGTTAGAAGGCCACTTTGATATTTGACTAATTTTAACAAAATTGCGGCTCTTGGCAATGTGGTTCAGATGTTTGAAATCTCTACTTCGTTTTTATTTTATTTATTAACGAGTTTTGATTTTCGGTGTCAGTAGAAAAATAAAACTATCAGTTATGTGTTCAATTAAAATGCTAAATATACACAAAAAATGTTTTAAAATTTGCTCTAAAAATTTTGGGAAAATTTTTTGGCAAATTTTAGGATTTTTTTGCTGAGAAGTTACAACTTTTAACACTTTGGCCATCTTGGCAACACTTATTTTTCCGTGCTTGGCTGTAAATTTTCAGAATGAAAAGCATTCAAAAGATGAAAAATTTTTAATTATCATTAAAATAAAAATGAATAACATAAATCCATATGTAGGTAAATAGAAGCAATTATCATGTATTTTTATAAAATAATAAGTTTATAAAAATATTTACCGTGTTTTAGTTTTTTTATTGATGGTTTTTTCCTTTGTAAAATAAACAGCTCTAGTTTTAAAACTTTTGTTTCTTAACGGCTGAATATGCTGTTAATTAAGATCATTAATTCACATAATTAATAAATTAATTCACATTTTTTAAAAAATTTTCTTTTTAAAATTTAAAATTGTGTCCTTAGATCATTTATTAATAGGAATTATATCAATTAATAGGAAAATATATATCAAAAAAAATTTTTATGTTTTCTTTTACAATTTAAAATAAATAATTTTAGCTGAAAAACTTCTTAGTCAATGACTCACCAATTACTTTATGATTCCCAAAATAAGTTCAAAAATAATGAATAATATATAATATTAGGGGGACTGGAAAGTAATGTCGTGTCAGTGCATTTGATATTAGTTATCAAGATTTTACCTTTAATCAGTATTGTATTATCTCTTGTCAGCAACAACCTTCAATGCCGGATAGAAAATGGATCGAAATAAATCGGAGAAAAAAAGAAAGAAAGAATTGGTTTTTAAGACTATGGAATATGTAATACACCAAAGCGACATTACTTTCCCGTCCTCCTAATATATAATATATTACATATAATATAATATATTATATAAGATCCTATGATACATTTAGTGCAACAAAAAAAATTAATCCGAAGGAAAAAACACGTTGAAACTGAAAAGAAAAAGATCATAAAAGGATTTGGATTAAAACTTCCTTTTTTTTTCTATAGCTTAAAGAGTTCTAAAAAATAAATTTTTTTAATTAGGCTTATTAGAAAAAAAAATGATTCTTCGAAGAAAACTCATTGTCTTGCAATTAAGTAATCTTAAAAAACAAATACATAAATTATAAATTTCAAAGAAAATGCTCAAGCTGAGTGAGTTTACAATGAAAACTAGGGTTGAATTAAAATCAGATTATGCTGTTCCCTTTGCAATTTTATTTATTTATATATTTTATTGGCGTGGAAGTGTGTGAGTTATAGAATCTTTAACGGTCTTCTTAGTTACAATATTTTGAAAAAATTTTTTTTTAGCCGTCTCTCCAGTCTTATGCTGTACCACACCAGAATTTAATTCCTTCTTATTCTTTGTAACTACATACGATAGTGGGTAAATATTTGATTTTATCATGTTTATATATGAGAGACTCCTTATTGCGGCGAATTATTCATTTCTTTCAGAAAAAGCTACGCAGTCTATTTAAGTATGGTTTAAACATATTTTTAAACATGGTTTGCCTGTTTCAAGACCTACATGAAAGTTTGTGTTTTAAACAGGCAAACAATTTAAGAAAAAAATGCATGAAAAAATAAATGAAACTATGTAAATAAATAATAGAAATTTAAATTTATTGTTTAGCTCTATTTATGAAACTGATATTATTTTCCTTTATTTTCGTAAATATTATTTTTGCAAAATTTATTACTTTGTAGTAGCGAAAATGAGCTTGAGATTTCTTTAAAGAATTCTTCCCTTACAGATTTTCTATAAGAGTATTTTAAAAAAGTGGAATATATATATATATATATATATATATATATATATATATATATATATATATATATATATATATATATATATATATATATATATATATATATATATATATATATATATATATATATATATATATATATATATTACTTATTATTATTTTTTTTAAAATTTTTATATATACATTTACAAATTTTTAAATAAAGTAATTTTCCCATTATGAAACTTCCAGATTTGTAACGCCCTAAAAATTTATTCATATTTTGCAAAGCTAGAAGGAAAAAATTAATTGAAATTATTTTTGTGTAATAATTTATTTTTAAAATACTTTCATATCTATCGCCTTACCTTCAGATAGAAGCTCCATTTATGCGTATGATATGAATTTTTATAGTATTACATATAAAACTATGCGTAACCATTACAATATATTTCCAATTTGTTATTATTTAATAAAAATTAAAAATATTAAATTTGTATTTAAAAAACATTCCAAATTTCGAGTTTTAAATTTCTTTAAAGTTTCATGATTTTAGGAAGTTTACGGGTACTTAGATTTATTTAATTCGAACAATTATGTTCGTAGTTTGATTACATATTCATATTTTTAATTATTATGAATACATTTCTTACTATAATGACTTTAAATTTTAAAAAATTTTAAAATGAGCGTGCAAAAAATATTTATATGCCATTTACAACGCACAACGATTTGTTTTCAATTTATATACGAGGCATTCATTAATTCAATTAATTTGCATGAATTGTTATAATTTTATAAGTAGTGAAGAATCGTCTAATATTGCGTTAATCGTGATAAAATAAATTAACTTGTAATTAAGTATTTTAATCAGAAATCATGCAGCTAATTTTTTATAAAATTAATACTTTAGACTAATTGTAATTAGTTATGGCATTTAAACTCGCCTATCACTTCGAAGCTGATTAATCTATAACAATAACCAGGATTCAATCGAACTCCTGCATCTAGTATTGGGACAAACTAGCCTTCGTAGCTTCATTGAACTAATAACCCTCATCCACGATACATGGCGAGGAAAACCACGAAAATCTCAATCGGTTCGCCCAAAAGAAAGGGAATTCTAACCCTGAGTTGTCGACCACTGACTATAACCACTGCCAGCTAAAAATAAAACCTTGCTAAGAAATCAAAAACAATACGCTGTTTAAAATTATTTGATGCAAAACAGCTGATTATAGCATACTATTTTTTTCGAAAAATGAATATAAATTATTGTCTTTTTTTTGTTATGTTTGTTTCTTGTGACTTCAACATAGATTTTATAAAATAGTGTTGATGTTTTATAAGTCACTACAAAGAATATAAAGATACCGGACATAAAAAGCTGTCGAATACGTAGCAAAATTTTTAAGCGTCTTAAAATATCTCAGTATCGTAAATGTCGTCCTAACATCTTAGTTGTGAAATTAAATTTTTATAATCTGACTACGCGTGATTCACAGAACTATCCAACTAATTATATCTTTTACTCTTTCTTTATGATACCATGTCGATTTTTTTCGGACTAAACTATTTTGTTTAATTTTTAACTTTAGCACGATTCCCAAGATATTATTGTAGTATAATTTGTTATCAGGAAAATGTCTTATTTTGTTAATCAGGAAATACTTAAGATTGAAATTTGTAAGAAGATTCCGAAACCGTGCTAATTTTAGAATAATCTGATTTTTAAAAAAATGCAATAAAAAATACGCAATTTTCGAACTTTTTTTGAAAAAGGAAAAAGAAAGAAGAAAAAAAAAAAACGTGGCAAGAAGGCTAACATACTATTTTCAGAAACTGTGAAAACTAATTTTTCCTA
This sequence comes from Parasteatoda tepidariorum, assembly GCF_982258835.1. NCBI lineage: Eukaryota > Metazoa > Arthropoda > Arachnida > Araneae > Theridiidae > Parasteatoda > Parasteatoda tepidariorum. Next base: position 2,946,822 of record NC_141759.1, read on the forward strand.
TATTTCGTCAAAAGAGGATAAGAATGATATTGCTCCAAGGGACCTACTTAATAATTTCGCTATTTCCAGAATGAAATCTGTTTGATCGAAATATATTATTCCTTGAAAATTAAAACGAGAAAAAAATTAACTTTTATTATTTATATAAGCTTATTCTATTTAATTAATGATTCCATTTACTTAAAAAATGTGGCAACTATGCGGATAGAAATTAGTAAAATAATAATTGATAATCGTAATAAAAAAAAAACAATTCCTTTCTTTAACAGTGTAAGGAGAGCAATGATTAGAAAATGCATATGAATTATACATATGCAAGGAGTTATTTATAATAAATTTTCAGAAACCTTGTTAAAATTTAAGTTAAAGAAGATGCATTAGAATATATAAACTTTATCGAACTCAGGAAGGCAAGACTGAAATCATCAAAACCAGTTTTATTGCTAGAGGAAACGGAGAGTAGTTAAACTGCTATTATTATAAAAATATAGAAACCACCATTTTTCTTCTTCCTTACTATTCTCTTTTTATTTCTTTTTATGTGTTACGGTAAAAGTATTAAACTAGTGATTATACATAATGACCGGTAATTATGCATAATCACCATTTGATTAATTTTTGAGAATTTTTCAGATTAACCGGTTTGTTTGGATAATTCTCAACTAGTAATGGTAAATGTAATAAATATCATGACTGATTGGGCCAGTAGAATCGAGTGCAATTTCTTTTTGTAGTTACTATTCAGAAAGATATTTTTTCGTTGGAAACTATGGCGTAAGAGACCCCGAATTGCAATATTTTAAAATAAAAATGTCACAAAATATGCAGTTATTTAGCCTGAATGAAATTTCAATCAAGAACTGACAGGTGTATTTTACTGTTAGAAACGAAGCTTCTATTTCAGCGAATGAAATTCCAATGAATAAGTCTAAGAGAATGCTCTCGTAAGGATTCAGACTTAGATGGTCAAGGATTTCTGTATTGCAACTTGACAAAAATACAACTTGAGTCATTGCAAATGTAAGAAATAAAAAGCACTTAGTAATTCTAAATGTAACAGTAGCTTTTATTGCCATAATTAGTAATTTGTTTATCGTTAATAGTAATTTGTAAAGCAGTTATGAATTTTTAATATTTTTTATTATTTTATTTTTTTTAAAAAGTAATGTGATTACGAATTAAAGTATACCCTACACTGATGTTTTTTTGTTATTAGATTAAGTGCGACTGCCCGGGGTACATTAGACCAGTATATCGTACACTGATGTTTTTCAAAAGTACTGAAATCACGTGATTGTCACGTGTTGATAAAAGCCAAGCAGTTGCGTAAACTGAACTAATTTTCGTAAAGCTATGGACTTTTCTCACATTCACCATTACGAGTTGAAAACTATGGTTATTATACTGGTTATTATATATAACTGGTTATTATACTGGTTATTATATATAACAAACAACTGGTTATTATAACAAACTGGTTATAATAACCAGTTATAATAACCAATACTGAAACAAACTGGTTATTATATATAAACACCGGATTAATCACACTTAGAGAAAACATGGAAAAAATATTATAAAGTTAAATGAAAAGTGATGAAAAATTTTAAAAAATGAATATATCTCCATGTTTTCTCTATATTTTTAACTTTTTTTATGAGTTTTACATATTTCGGATTATGCACAGTAAATAAAACTTATTTTAGTTTTTTTAATTTTCGTCGTTATTCTCTCTTTTCTTTTATTCCTCTTTGTCTTTATTGTGAAATATATATATATATATATATATATATATATATATATATAAATGATGAAAATATATTTTTAAGAAATATATGTTGTTTAACTGTTGTATCAAGAATATTAAATGTAACCGCACGTTGTCCAATGAAAAGGGGCTTGAGAAAATCGGTGTTTATATTTCTCAAGCTATTGCGTTGAAAATTGGAATTAGTAACACTTCCGGGTATGCTTGAGAGAACCCCCTTGTGACGCGACACAGTGGGGGTGGTGTGACTTTTATTCCAACCTCCTTGACCAAGGGCTATTATCCCAACTGTACAAAATATATTCAAAGCAAAATGTATTTTAAATCCCTTTTCTTGACCGTAAAAACAAAAAGAAAATTTAAATTTTTTTATACATATTTTCTAGTTTTTCCTCAAAATTTATGTTTTTCAATAGTAATTATGCAAAAAGTTGTACGATTCTTAATGAAATTGCCTGGTGAAATGTCTTTACACGATAACTGATATAAAATTTTAAATTACTCTTAATAAGTTTTCCTCTCCATTTTACTTAAATATTAAAAAAAAAAAAGCTATTAAAATTCTGTTAAAATTTATCGTTAACTTGATGTATTTCATTTAAATTTAACTTATATACCTCAAAAAGTAGTTTCGAAAGTTAAAAAAAATTAAAAAAAACTTAATGTTCATAAATTTAATTTTAGAAATTAAACTGAAAATCTCTGTCATTATTTTGTATTTGATTTCTATCATTTTCTTTATACAATCCAATTACATGTTTTTTAAGTCAGTAATTTTTTCTCTCAATTCAATGGTACTTTCTAAGTTTTACGTCTGAAATGTTTCTTATTTTACATTCAATTTTTTTTTAAGTACAGTGACCTCTCACTTATGCACCACCTCTTTTATGCACCTTTTTCATTTCTACGACGATTTTTACAGGTCCCAGTACATAAGGTATGAAAATAATGGTAAACATCCTTCGTTTATGCGTCGCTCTAAAAATAAATTTTTCAATTATGCGCCGAAATTCTAGACTAGCATTTTAATTTTTTTATCCTTTAAATCTTTTTTTCTTTTTCTAAAAAAATTTTTTAAATTAAAAATTAAGCAAATAAGCAATCCTCGTTACAGATAAAAAGAAATATATGTTGCTATATCCCATTGAATTTTCTTCCCCCTGTCACATTTTCATTATTGCTGTTTCTGGAAAGACATTCTTTCCAGAATTTTGAATAGTGTGTCTTATCTATTGCACTAGCAACATTGAAAGTCTATTCATCTTTAAGAAAATGACCATTCCTCTTGTCCAGAGGTTTAGTTTTACTCCCATACTGTTTTCTAGAAAAAGAGGACACCTGGAATACGAAAGATGAAAGAGACCGCAATCACTTACTTGCAGTCAAATGGACATCATGAGTAAATAAGAGGAGGTTCAACTTATTGTGCAGCATATTAGGACGTCAAGTACTTTTCTAAGAAATTTAACATGTGATGTTTCACTATATCATATTTTTTTCATATTTTTTTCAGTTGCTAAAATATATCTTTCAGGAAACAAAACTAAATTATCTCTTATTCATCCTTAAAAATTATTCCCGTAAACTCATTGAAGTAATCTGTTATAAGAAATACAATACATATTCCATTAAACACAACTATTCAATAATATAATAAATATTACTTTTAAAATAGAGGTTTATTATAGCTTAAATATAAAAAGTATTCTTACATTTTATTACAAATGTCTATTATTTAGTTAATTTCATTGAAATTGTAACCCATTGTTACAATTTGGTGAGTACTTCGGAAATATCTTTAATAAAGATTCTTTCTTTTAATTGCGCAGGATTTAATGCATTTATTTTGTTTCTTTTCATTTACGATTTTAAACACTTATTTTTCATGTTATTTTTGTTGCAAATTTTCTTTTCATATTTCTTTATGCACAAAATTTTATTTTTATTTTTACGCTTGAAATAAACATATCTGATGCACAGAAATCTTAGTAATGTAAGCATTGTTTCAATTTTAACATGTGCATTTTTCTTTCCATATATAAAATAAGGGATTTTGTTTTCAAATTACTGTTACTGGAGAAATACATTAGAAACCAATATACGAGAATAGAAAGCTTTTCTTATTTCTTCAAAATTCCTCTTCGCAAACTACAATTCTTCAAATGTGGGGAAGGGAACTTACCAGCTCATCGCCTCCAGCAAGGAGTTCTAAAGAAAAGGTTAAAAGGTCACATTTCTTATCTGCAAGGGCAACTGGACACCCTGTTTCTCCCCCACTCCACTAACATTCTTTGCATTAAAATTTTCTCAAGACTGACGTACTTTTTTTTAAAAAAAAACGCAGTTAAATTTTGCAGAGGATCCTTAACTTTCTTAATATAATACTTTTAGTTTTTCACGAAATCGAACGTGTGCTAGGAGTTGCTTTGTCTTCTGGGTTAAATTTACAATTATTACAGAAATGCAGAATTTAACAAGAACGACAAATCTACCTTATCGATTTTCTGTTAAAATTTAAATGCTCAGTACTTCTATTCAACGAATAAGTAAAACTTCTATCAAACTATTAAAAAACTTTAGAGCTTGAACTACCTTAGTTTCATTGCACCTAAGATAGATTGATTATCATTGAATAGTTAAACAACTAATCGCCAAGGTTTTCTCAAAGCTGACGTATTTTTTAAAAACTAAATTGAATTTTATAGAGAATCGTTAAACTTTCATAATATAATACTTTTAGAAATTCTTCGTATAAATAAAAAGAAAGAAAATTCTGAATCAACAATATCAGAATTATTCAACCATGATTTCTGAAGATTTATTCAAAGATGATTTTTTAAAGGAGATTGTTAATCTTAATAAGTTAATATTCAGGATGTATAGAGTGCCCTATAAATATATATGGTTACTTAAATGCTCGGTATTAAAACTTTCATAAAGCAATCATCGTTCTTTCAATACTTTTTTTCTTTTCAGTTTTTAAATAATTTAAGAATTTTACATCATATAATATTTTTTTCATCACTAATTTGGGAATTTTAAGTTTCACTATTGTGCAAATCTTAATAAATTAGGAGAAATTAGATGAAAAAACGTAATAGAACGCTTTGAAAACAAAATAAAATATATCCACAACAAGACCATACTTTAATTTTAACTGTTAAATCTTATTTAAAACGTTACAAAATTAGAGTTAAAATATTAGAGTTCTGTTATCGTAAGGTTAAGTGTGGACAGTTTTTATGATTTATCACCCTAATTAACGTAAATACAGAGTTAATTTCACAAAAAATAGTTTTTTTTCAATTTGTATTCCATTTTTGTTTTGAAATTCAAAATTGTATATAATTTAAAAAGTAAATTTGCAATTAGAGATGTTTCGTATTAAACAATGATAACTGCGTTTTATTTTGAATTGATGTGTAATTTGTATTAGAAACCGTTTTAAGTGTTTTGCAACTTGATTATTTTTTCTTTATTTTAGATTTTTTTTTAAAAGTCATATTAGTTTAGTTGCATTAAATATTTCTTTAATTAGAATGTTTGATCAAATTTTTACTGCAAATATAATTTGTTTTATAATATTCAGAATGTTTTAATATTTGATATTTCGAATAAAATTATTATTTATTTATTATCATTTAAATTACTTGTTGTTAATGGTATTTAAGCGCAAACATAATCGAATGGTTTTCTATTGTGTAAAATATGTCATTGTTTCAGATTTTTGCAAGTTTGCAAGATCAGTGGGAAATTTTCTTTAGTACCGTAAAGTTATGTTATAGTACATATTAAAAAAAAATCATTCGATTCTATTTTTTTTTAATACTTTTTATTTATCTTTTTTTTTTTCTTTTAAAGAAAGAGAGGTTTCAGTAAAAAAAATAATTCGTCTTTAGGCCATTTTTAATTATGACAGAAAGTTTCATTAGTATGAACGTGGTGTTAAAAAATAAAGCATAATATGAACATAATTATGGTTACGAAAATTTTATATATTTTCCGCATTTAGTTATTTTTGATAAGTCAAAAAATAATAAATATTTTTATTTATAATTGGTTCATTGTTGCAATGTTAAAAAAATTAATTCTTTTTATGTACATATGCTTAAATAAGGAATAAAATAATGAGGTACAAATTAGTGAAAACTTTATAAAATGGTTTCTTTATTTTGATTTATTTATTTTAAAAAGTTGTTATACATTTTCCATTTACAATAAAAAAGGTTGTAAAGGAAATCAAATTTCCATTTTAAATAAGTGATTAGGTTTTCGTGACTGGCGTAGTATACATGCAGGCAGAATCCAAAAAATTATAATTGGCCGTATTTTGGTAAATGATTTTTAAGAAAAATATACTTATTGTTTTCTTTTTATCTTTATTCCATTTTTATCCTGTTTAGTTCAAGATGAATCCGTTCCCTATGGGACTCTGGATACATCACTTTTAGGAACTCCTTACATTCAAAAAATATTTTAAAAAAACTCAAATCGAAATAATTAATTTTGAAACCATTTCATAATATTTTATATATAATTAAATACTTGATTTTGAGAAAATTAATTTTTAAAATAATAAAACTAAAAGTTTTTAAATAAATAAATCCCATTTCATATCCATTCAATATTTAAATTCTCAATTTAATATATTTTCCCTCTTCATCATCAGGATTTTCATATAAGTTATTATGTTTATAATTGTTCAATTAAAAAAATAAATCGAAAAAGGTAACAGCAGCACTTTTAAAAATGTATTTCAATAAGAAAAATAATTTCTCAGGGTGAATAATTCATGAAAAACTATTATATACAGATAACTGAATATACAATTATATCAAAATTTGTCACAACCATTAAATGAATGAAATTTACAATACTCAACTGGCAACACTTCTGCGAAAAAGACATAAATAATTGCTTTACAATATATCTTATTATTTCTTTCTATAATATTCGTTAAAAAGTTATTGAAATTTTCAGTAATTTTTTTTTAAATAATAAGATTTAAAAAAAGAATTTCCGTTCTCGCCTATTTTGTAGAGAGAAAGTCTAATATCGATATAAAAGCCATGGCAACGAAAAGAGCCAAAATATAAATTCAGTTAAGTTTTGGTGCTTTTAACGCTTTGGTGATAATTCGCTTTTGAAGTATTTTCTTTGTTTTTCTTATCCTTTTTTCGTTTTGAACTCTAGGGTAAACGTCTCTAAAACTCTAGTAGAGTTCAATTATTTCTCATAGATTCTTAATCACACATCTATGCATGCATAAGATATACATTGATAAATTGTAATTTACTGCAATAAATATAAATAATAATTGCATAAAGCAGTTCAATTTTTTATTACATTAGAAAACTTAAAACATAGTGTTTATTTTTCCTTTCTGAACAGCAAAATATAAAAGAAAATGTTTAGTGGCGCCATCTGTTGGCTCTTATAACAGATCCTGGTGTACGAAATTAATGTTACCAGCCGAGGATAAAATAAACGCAAAATTATGGAAATATCGAAATTCCCCATCATAACAACAAAATTAAATAAATTTTTGTTTTCATAAAATGCATTCTTTTCTTTTATAAAGGAGAAAAATTTTCGTAAAATTTTGAAAAGCTATGAAGAATGTCATTAATACGGTGATATTTTTTGTTTGACTACACTACTAAAAATTTGTTATTAAGCTTGCATTTTATTGTACATTTAATGAAGAAATCAGAATTCTATAACATAAAGTATTGAATTAATGTCATCATTCATCGTTTTTAAATGCTCAACTACAAGAAATTTTAGATTAGATTTTCACTGTAATATCATTATGAAAATATTAGTAACGCGAAGAATTATGAGTTTTTATTTAATATCTTATCTGAGATAAAAGCTTTGCTTTTGTTATTTTAACATTTTACAAGAATTAAATAAGGTCCCGTATTGGTTAGTAAAAATCATACTACTATATTGCGTACTACGATATACATTGTTTATTAAAAATCGTCACTTTCCATAAAAAAGACTCCTGAGTATAAAGATGAATTATTTTAATTAACTACATTAAAAACTAATGATATAGATTAATTTTACTGAAAACTAATTATATTGATTAATTTTGCAACAAAAATATTATATCGATTAAATTAACTAAAAACTAATCATATCGATTATTAATTAAAATGTTTAATCGATTAATTTTTACAAAGTTTTGATAAATGAAAACGATCAATCGATATAAGATATCGATTAATTATATATCGAAATAATGACAGTCACTGCTATTTGTCACTGTTACTTTTGGATCCCAGTAGCAGAAGTAACAGTGACTGAAAAGTAGCAGTTTTGCCCATCTCTAATATGCATATACATACCTTCCGCGCATTCATTGCGCAGAAGGTTTCAGTAGTCAACAGAAGGATAAATATTTACATGGTTCAGTTACCTAATTTATAAATATAATAAAAAATTAATATATTTAGTTACTGGTAGATTAAAATTAAGATATGGAGTTGTGTTTTTGCTATTTTAATAAAATTAGAAAACTATCCTATTTATAGTACTTTTGTCCATTATGTTTTATCGATTAATGTGCAAAGAAAATACAACGGTGCTGCTATGACTCTCAACATTTCTTCCAGAACTCTGTTAAAGTTATGATATTTCATTTTTCTCAGTAAGTATATATATGGGAGAATTTTCAAAATATTCGAAATTTTAAAAATATTTTAACAGTTTTAACATTGGGTACATTATGATATTTTTGAAAGTTAAATTTTATTCACGTCTTTCGTGATTTCATTGAAGATGTTTTTACCATAACCAAGATGTTCGTACTGCAAAGGAAAGAATAGAAGAGAAAGTAGGCGTTACTGTATAAAGTTGACATGCTTAGTTGTTTTAAGGACTTCTAAATAACAACAAGTTGACATGCTCTTATCAGCCTCCACAAGACACGCTTAAAGCTGCAGTTCATAAATACAAAAACTGATTTACAACTCCAAAGTGAGCATCAAACTCAGAAAGAAGACTTCAGTATAAATCTATGTTAAGACCTATCCTCACTTAAGCGTCGCCTGCTTGATGCACATAAGCAGTCAAAACTCAAGACAATATTATAAACACATATGGTTTTAGAAACATTCAAGTGGTCTTAAAATTAAATACATAATCGAATTCAGGGCTTCACAATAAATGATAAATTCTAAAAAATAATAAATTACAAAAATTCAATGAAAAAAAAAATTATTTTCTACGAATAGTTTTTTTCATTAAATTAAAGCTGTGTTGAGGAAAAAGATTAAATGCTAACTAAAGTATTCAATCTTTTTCCTCTCTGTCATATGCAGGAGTGAAAGCGAGACGGTAAATAGGAAAGACTGGTAGTAAAACCATTTCAGTTAGAATTAGTTTTTGGGATGAGTTTACTTAATCCTTTTTTTAAATTATTCCAGTATCTAATTTATCTATACGTTGGAAATATGAAAAATCTCAGCATTCGGCGCGAAGCGCCGCTAACTGATTCATCTAAATTTTGATGTCATAAACTAGAAAGTCCTAGATAACACCATGAAGGGTAATATTTGAGTTCAGGTTCACATCATTGCAGGGGTGGGACGTTGCTTGGAGTAACATGGATCATCAGTTGGAAGGGGAGACCCCCTTTAGTAGAGTTTGTAGCAGGGACAGCACTTCCTGGTTTTTCATGAGATCTTGTAATTCTTTCACAAGTGACACGAGTCGATGTGCAGTGGCTGTAGGAGTCTTGGCTCTGGTCTGGAAATTCTTTCTACTGGGGCGGGCCTCGCACCCAGTAAAGTTGGAGGTGTGGCTCTTTCCGCAGTTGCAGCAGGTGGCTGGGGTGTCTCGGCTTTTCGTGCACTGAAACGAAAGATGCCCTCCGGCACATTTCATGCATCGTGGTTTTTCTGTACACGTTCGCTGAGAATGTCCAAATCCCTGGCATCGGAAACATTGTAGCGGCCGCCGGCCGCCATAGAAGCGCTCTACACTAACCGGGTGACCCTTGATTTCTTCCGTGTAGTAAACTTTCTTGTGATTGGCTAGCGTAGGCAGGATAACTAGGAAAAGTGGGAGGAGCTTGATGGCTCCACCCACCCTTTTCTGGAACTGGATCACTTTTGTGACTTCTAAGTTTAGCTTCCCTAATTCTAGAGAAATTTCCGATGGATCAAAGTCCTTAGGGAGACCTCGAAAGAGAACTTTCATGTACTTTGGTTGTGCTTTCTCATCAGTAGTTGTTTCCATCTGTTCATTGGGTTTCTCCCTCGTAGTTTCCTTTGGGGCTGTGATGTTTATCTCAGGCTGAAGTGGGGTATCAGAGTCGAGAGAGCTGATTTTCTGCTTTGTTGATCTGGCTTTGCTTTGCTTCTTTCTCCTCTTTCTCCTTTTCTTCGCTGGATGTTCGAGAATGTGTTCAGAGTCTGTGGCCGTAGCCTCGACGCTGTGTTCCATTTTTTCTTCCACAGGGGTAGGAGTGTTTTTTGTAGTAGTTGGGATAATCTCAGATGCAAGAGTGATAGGCTCAGGAACACTAGCAGATTCTTGGATTTGTACTGGTTCCTCCTTTTCTATTTGCTCTAATTCTTTCTTTTCCCTTTTAATCCTCAGTTCTTCCAGTCTTTTGTTTTTGTAAACTATGGTAAGGATATCAAGCATTTCTTGGAAGTAGTCGAAAATTTGTCCATATTCGCAGGATTTCAGAAATATCATAAGCAGTGTTCTTGCTTCTTTCAGTTCGTCTATGCTGAAAGTTGAGTAGAACTCGACTGGGAGTACAACCCATCTTTGTTGAATGAATTTTCTTTGAACTTTGGTTGCAGCAAAGGCTTCTTCAAATGAATCGTATTCAATAACATCAACGTATTCGAAACCTTCTTCACATTCTTCAAGTTCGGGTTGCTCGGGTGTAGTCGGGCGGCTAGGCGGTAGCACCTTACCGCCACGTGCTATTCTGTTGTTCGGCATTTGCGGAGCAGAGATAAAACACGTCTTGTCACAGGCAGGGCATGAGCTCTGGTCAAAAAATCTAATTTATCTATAAAAAGAAGCAGTCTTATATAGATGATAAAATTATAAAATAAATCGTGGTAGTTACAGATATTTTATTTTTCTTGAAAAAAATGCTAGAATGAAATATCTTTCGTAGCAGTGTTTTCTCCTTTCAGTATTGCTATATAGGGGCTTTCAGCGATGGTCATATGCAAGAAAAAAAGTTTTTTTTTACGGAGGGGGGGGGTGACATTCATGTTGTGTGGAAAAAAAATCAAGAAGTCTGAAAAGAAAATATATAATTGAATTTGGGGCCTAACAATCCATAGAAAAACTGTTTAATTTAATCTTAAAATTTTATTTCAACTTATCGAGGGGCACATGAATATAAATCAATCTGCAAACCATGGAAGGAGTCAACAATACATAGCGAAAGACGAAGTATAATGATAGATGACCTACACTTTGAGTGTAAAGAGAAATATTTATGTGTGATTTTATACACTCGCAGTCATTTCCTTGAAAGTTAGTCGTCAACATTCAAAGTTAACATACATTAGCCAGTAACGCCTATTTTAATCTTCCATACTTTACTCTGCAGTACGAACAACTTACCTATGGTAACGATGCTATCTGCAGTAAGATCTTGAGTGAAACTGCGAACAACGTGCATAAATTTTAAAGGCCACAAGTTTAAAATTGTTAAAATCTTATGGTAATCCAGCATATTTTGAGAATTCTCCTTTATTGATGCAATTACAGACAAAAGGATATTATGAAATATCGTAACTTTATTCAAGTTCTGGCAATAAGAGTGAATCCTACATCATTAACAACTTACTGTGTTTTCCTTGCATTGTCATTCATAAGACATAATATAATGCTTTTTTTTTCCTACAAATAAAAATCAGTGAAAACTAATTTAAACCCTTAAATTTTTAATTACCAGTATATATAATAGATAAAATTAATTTATTTTATTTTATTTTTTAAAATAATTATTAATTCGTTACCTATAATATCATTCTGCTGTCAGCAGAGATGCCAACTTGCTCCGGACAGCAAATTATTTTAAAGTGGCAGTTTTTCAATTGTGATTCTTGGTTTAATAAATTCAATTTAGTATATTTTTATTCACCACTATTTCTAAATAATTTGTAGGCCTATATAATTCACCACTTTATTATAATTATGTCATGCTATGCTTGGTAAAAAGCAAGCATAAGTATTAAGTAGCCAAATCGTTGCTAAATTTACTTTGTAGTTATTTACCGTTTTTTTTTAATTATTTTGGCGTGTCCGGAGCAGTTGGCATCTCTGTGCAGAAACTAGACGCAGAGGGCATGAATGTTACAGCGGTTAAATCGTTTCACATTTCTTTCCTTTTCCGTTGTTGTAGCTGCCAGCGACCGACTTTATCGGAAACTAAGGCAATAAATTAAGTCCGATTCCATATTCATAGTTTATTGCTTACAGGTGTAATCAAGTGTAGCTGCGTTGATTATTTTTATGTTAAGCTCTTCACTTATGATTCAGTAAATAAAGTAAGTTAATTGTTTTGAATAAATTTTTTTTATGTTATAATATTGCATCAATGTATTTTTAACGTTTACCACATTTTATTATTCTAATTATCTGTTTTAAAGATTTCCACGTTACTGAGTTAGGATCAGTAACATGTTTTCCGATTTTATCTTTGATATGATAAATGTCTGTTAATAAAAAGAGAATTATTTTAAAGATTCGATAGTTTATTCTTTTGAACATAAAAACTATAATCAATACAAAAATTTCTGAACTGTTTAATTCTATTATGTGTGTTAAAAATATGATAAAAGATAATTAGGGGCCGTTCAAAAAGTACGTACACAAAAATGGAGAAATTTTAACACCCTCCCCCCTTCGTACATTATCGTACATAAGTTCCTACTCCCCCCCCCCTTAGAGTACGTACATTTTATTAGACTACACCCCTTTCACATAAAAATTAAAATAATTATGTTTTAAATGAAATTAAATATTTATTTAAAATGATTTATTCTTCAAAGTCAAATTTAAATTTGGTGTATGCTTATAATGTACGTACTTTGTATAATACCTCCTCCCTCCCCATCGTACAAAACCGAACAAAATAGCAAATCAGGATGTACGTACATTTTGAACGGCCCCTTATCCGGGGTTAAAAGGTGTCAATGTACCATCATTCACAATAAAAAGGTTATTAATTGTAAATGATGGTACATTGACATCGATAATTACTTTTCTTTAAGATTATTTAATCGTATGTAGATTCTTAAATTATGATACTTATAAAGATGAATTGAATGAAATTTTTAGACGTATTGAGTTTATAATCCTTATTGTTTTTCTGATAATAAAAAAAAAATTGACTACTATGAATGAGCTTACATAGTAATGTGGTAATTGTAGACTTGTATTTTACATTGAATTAATTTTAAGTAAGCACTGTAATAAATCTATCAAATGTTATCTGATTCATTCATTGTTTTATAATTGGTGTAGTTTTTACTAATTGATGTATTTAGCGACATATTTTCAACTGAATTTAATTCCAGTAAAGTTAAGATTATTTTATAATTATATATATTTCCCATCAATAATTGATGAAATACCAGAATGTATATAAGTACTGTAAGATTTCAGCAGAGGTTGTGCAAGCATTACCTTTAACTGTGGAGAAGTGATGCAGTTTAGCGATAATATATGATGCAGGATGGCTCAGTGGGGCTTTAGTGAGGGAACTTGTTTATTATTTTGATATCAAGTCTTTCCTTCTATTGCCCTTCTAAGCCGCATCTTTTGATTTCCACATACAACTGTCTCGATGTGGAGTTTTTTGGGAATCTGATAATATAGGTGTATTAGTAAGTATAATGGTGAGTATTTTACCTTATATGTATATAGTTTTTGTTTACATCCTTATAAAAAGAAATATATATTGTATTATTAAGTTGTATGTAGATTAATATATACTGCATTATATTTAAGTTTTTTTAGCAGCTAATATAAATAGTTCATTTAACCTATGGATTTTGGATACCTAGATGCTTAACAATTTTGTATGGTGCGTATTAAGTGTTGCATTATCTTACTAAATCTAAGAGTCAAAGTATGACAGTTAGTGAGGTATTTATTGGTGCCCAATGTGTTTTGATTACCATGTCCAATCATGAGCAAAACATTTATGAATGCTAAAGGGGAGAGGTCAGCTTATCCGATTCACTAGCTTTGAAAATTTACACTAGGATATTACTAAAAGTGCCTCTCCTTTTGTGGCGAAATAATGACAGTTGGTAAATTTTGTGAAACCTGCATACAAAACGTAAAATAGATGAAGTTTGAATGCTTGTATATAAAATTTAAAAGAAAAATAAAGACAATTTGAATGGAATACTTTTATTACTTAATTTTCTAATCATTATGTTCGTGCTTATACGTACTGTGTAACCGTTATTGCAAGAGGGTGCACTATTATTTACAAGCGTAGCATGCCTAATTTTTCATTTTATTTACAGCTTGTACAAGGCTTTCACATGAATTCCCAAATGATAAGCATACTGTTCAGTTTTTACTAGTACATGGGCGTATATACAGTTTGAGATAGGTAATTTTGTTAATTGATGTTTGTTTTATGATTTTAATATTTAGTAGTGTGTTAAATGGTTTTTAAGATAAAATATGCTTCTCTTGGTGTTACTTATTTGATAAATATTTATTACTTCAGTAAGTATAAGGGATAATAACAGTCTAGACTAAAGTACAATATGGCAAGATAACTTATATTTTAAGAAAGGATATACCTATTATTGAAATTTTCCAATTATATATTTTTGAAATTATCAAATCATTCTGAAGTAACGTCAAAAGTAACCATTTAAAAAAAATGTTTAATATTAATAACATTATTTTATGATTATTAGTTATTAAAAATTGGTAATCCATTGTATATTTTAGATGAACTTGTAAGAAAAATAAATCATTTTAAAGTACTCAGAGTGCAAAGGTTTATTAAGTGGCTGAATTTCCATGAAACATTATTTATTGGCAATAGTTTTTAAGTAGTACTTAAATGCTCAAAACCGCATAATTAACAACTAAATGTATAATTTCAGTAAAGTGTCATTACACGCTTGTCTATTTTTGTTTCTTCAATTCTAAGAATCTTTTTAAATCTTCTGTGCTTTAAATACATCTTTTAAGGCAAATTAAGCTTCGCCTAATCATGTGAGAAATAATAATTAAAGCAGTAAGATTGTCATAATCATATTGAAATTATATTATTTAATCATATTAATTGCAATATTTAATCATGTAAAGTTAATTTACATATAATGACACACAACTATAATTTTACCTATTTGTATGAATTAGGCTTTAAATGAGTGTTCTGAATAGGATCAAATTAATTTTATCCATGTTTTGTATCAATCTTTAATATTTACAAAGAATGAATTGTTAAGATAGTAAAATTGAATTACCAAATAGTCTGTTTTTGTAATTGTATGCAATGTCTTAATGAGAAAAATATGTACTATCACTTAAATAATAGATTTTGTTTGTATATAGCTATTTATCTAACTATGCGCATGATTTTGGGATGCATATATATACATACATACGTTTGAAAAATTCTTGGAAATAAAAAATTATCATGAGATTGCATACTTTTAAAGATATGGGTATACCCAAAGATGCTATTATATAAGATTAATTATATAATAGTATATTAGTAGTATAAGTTAATTACTGTAGCTATCAGCACACTTATTTTTTCTTTTCACGAATATTATAAGACAATTTTAAAAAATCATCTATTTTCTGAAAATTCATTAAGAACTTAATATCATTATTAAATGAAAATTTATTCCTCTTATCACTATCTGTTCGTTGAAATTTAGCGCCATCTGGCAATGATTTGATAAACTTTCTATCCAAAGCCGAAAATCTCGCAGCCAGTTGTAAAGGGATAGGTTTGCAACATTTGGCAACTTTTCGCTGTTTACAACTGGCTGAGGTGTCAAAAATTTCTCCCTGCGCATGCGCAGTTGCTCAGCCGGTTGTACCCACAAACACAAGTCACTTAAAACGTAAACATACTAAGAAAAGTAGCTCTTACTTTTTCAGAATACTAAATAAATATACTAAGAAACATAACGCCTACTACATGTTTACTAAATTGCAAAGAGCGTCAGTAAACAATTTACGGTAGAAATTTTTTTTTCTTCCCTCATTCATGTAAATACTTGATAGTTTCTTTGTCTTTACAGGAAAACTGTTGTTGTGAAGTAATATTACGATCAAGTTCCCAAAAGTGGGCGAACCTTAACATATGCGATTCTAGATTCTTTAGAGTAGCGAGCGATATAGCCAAGAACTTCAACAAAGATAGATAATGGCGGATGTCTTTCACCTTTCTCCTGAACTCAGTCTTCAGAACTATAGGGTAGGATGACCGAGCGCTAATATTGTGAAGCGATCAAAAACAGAACAGATACTTGATACGATACAGAAAACCCAAAAATTATTTTTGTTTCAAATTACTGGTAAAATTGTTTTCTTATACTTGTAATGTTTACACAAATAATTACACTCGAGAACAAATTTATAGCATTTATGCAAATTTTGGATCTTACCTAATTTGGGTGTGGGGATTATGTCCTTCAGTGTTATCTTTTATCAAACAGTGTGTAAACTAATCTTTTGTCGTAATTTCAACGAAATATAAGTTTCTGAACCTCCTTCAAACAGGGACGATTAAAGCACTTGACCTAAGGAAAAGTAGGTGTTACAGATTGCTGGCAATTTAATTTTAAAATGACAATAGAACTGTGTAATTTTCACTCACACTGTTTCATAAAAGAAGATTAATGTTTAGAGGGATTAATTTTCAGAATAAAATATATTTGAGAATAATATAAAATAAAATCTTCTTCTTTTGAGATTACTGAAATATTTCTAGAGATCTTGTCTTTTGATGAAAACTATGTCCTTTCAATTACAACAGCAAAGGATTTGTGCTAGGAACAGAATTAAATATAGAAAATAATCAGAATATGTTTTTTTTTCCATCTACTTTTGCAAATGTTTTTCTTAGGTCGGTTACTCATGCTTCTTTTTACATAATTACACTCGGGAACATATTTTTTGTTGCATTTTCAGAAGTACTTGATCTTCCCTATTTCGTTTGTGAGTATAGTAAATGTAACACTAATTTCGTTTGGAATAATGCAGATGTATATCAAAATGATTTTTAGTTTAGCTTTTTGGCTGAATTTTTAAAAACAGATGACGTTAATATATCGCGTCTTAAATTGAAATATATTATCGCTCTTTTCCTTGCCCATCCTACGTTCTACAAAAATGGAGACACTTAGTATTCACTCGAATGAATTTAAAAAAAAAGTCCTGGTTTGGAATTAAATATGATATGGTGTTCCAATTAACAAATGATTCAAATTTGAAAGAGAAAAGAAACTGCATTTTTCGTACTTAAATAGTTTAAAAATATTGAGACATCGCATAAGATAGTCTCTATTAATTTCTCCACTAAAGAAAATATTGTGAACAATGGAAAAATTATTGGGAATGCTTAAATATATTTATCAAGCAGCTGATGCTATGTTCGGATCATGATTAAAATGAAATATTAAAATTGTTTTCATTGAAATCTGTGGAATGATTTAAATTGACAACATTCCGATTCCTTATATTTAATACATTAACAGTGAAACACTATCTCTTACACAAATCTACTATTCCCAGAAATGTCAACTTGCTCTATTTTGTAAGAATATCTTTTCTTGTTGTCACGAAATTTATGCCATTTTCAGTGAAGTATTTTTCATTTTGAATATTTTTTCCTGGTTGTATATTGAGAAAATATTAGATATTTTATGAGTAATAATCATATATGGCAGTACTTTTACTTTCGTTACTTGTACCGCCGGTACAAGTAAAAAGTACGTACTTTTACTTGTACTTCGTTACTTTTTAAATTTAGTACTTTTACTTGTACTTTCGTTACTTTTTTAGGGAAAAAGTACAAGTATTTGTAACGGAAATGTCGAATGAAATCGTTACTTTTTTCTAAAACTCAGTAAGCTTTCTAAAAATTTTTAATATCTAATTATTCATAAAAATTTTATATTTCATATAAATTTTAATATCTAATTATTTTCTATTTATAAAATAACATTTTATATTTATTTGAAACATTTTTCATTCATTTAAATATGTTAATTAAAAATTTTGTTAACAATGTGTGCGCACTGGATGCTTTTTTAAATAATTTAAATAAGTAATTTCATATTACTATTACAAAAAATTTTGACACAAGTTTTACATTTTTTAACGTTAAAGTATTAAATTATAAAGACAATTCTTTATTTAATGGAGATGTAGTATGCATTAAAAAAAATCTAAAATATTATAATTTTTTTAATTTTGCAACAAAATATTTTTTTTGAATTATATTAAACGTAACATATATACTATTACGTAAACGTATTAGTTATTCATTTCATAAAATTTTAAAATGAAACCTTTGTTTATAATTTTTGGATTTAGTATTGCACATCGTGGATTATTAGTTACTTATTTCATAAAATTTTAAAATAAAACATTTGTTCATAATTTGCACATCGTTATTACAAATCCAAAAATTACCATTATGAAATATTTTAAAATGAAAAAAATTTATAGTTAAAAACAAAATATAATTTGTAGTTTATTGGATTTATAGGGGTTTCCTGTATATGAATGTATTTTTTTAAAATTTATTTTCTAACATAAGTTGTAATGTTTATCAAATTTGTGGAACAAGGTAATTTATTTATAAAATAAAGCTTCCGAAAATAAAAAAAAAATTTTTAAAAAAATTTATAGTTCTAATATTAACATAAATCTAAGCTCCTTTTTATATGTAAACAGATAATTTTGATTTCTGGTTTGGCTCCTGGGTATTTCAAATGTTCACTATTGCAGGAGCTTTTTAACATTCGAATTAGATTTTATTCCGTAATAATATGATTTCTACCACTTTCATCTTTTTTTTCATTTAAATGAGTTAACAAATATTTATTTTGAATTAGCAAATAAAAATTTTTATTTAAATAAAAAAAAAGACTCTCTTTAAGTTAATATAAACTAGGGAAAGAAGAAAGAGCTGTCGTTTCCGTAAATTTTGAAATTCGTTTCTCATTAATCAACTATATTGAGGTTTATTAATTATAATTGTGTACTATAAGTCGCGCCAACGATATTTTAAAGTTAGAGGGACTTGCTTACTCGTAAATATTTAATCAGTTTATTTCTTTTCTTTGAACCAGTTTTCAAATTTTAGATAAAATTTCTTTTTCGTGCAAATCCATAAAAAGTTTGATATTAAAATTATATTTGATTTTAAAATTATATTATACGATTATATTATAAAATTTTATTATAATATTCTTCCGAATTTAAAAATAAATTAATGTCCATAACTTTCAAAATTAAAAATAATTAAATAAATAACAACAATTTTGCAAAAACATTGAAGAACATAGGAATATTATTCAATAAAATTTTAGGTTACTTTGAATTTTCGATTTCCTAGAAATGTACTTTTAAATCGTTACTTTTTTTGTTTAGTACTTGTACTTTTACTTGTACTTTTGACTCGTTACTTTTTAAAATAGGAACTTTTTACTTTTTACTCGTTACTTTTTTTAAAATTACTTGTACTTTTACTCGTTACTTTTTAAAAGTAACGTTGCCATATATGGTAATAATATAACATATTCAAATAACAATTATAATAAAAGAAAATATTTGACCTTTATATATTGAATTGTATTAACGTAGAATGCCCCTCCTTGGTTGAAAAACTTTTTGTAGCAAAACAGCTTTTGTGGAGTAATATCAAATTATATATAGTAAGGCCAATGTCGAAAACAATAGTTAATATAATTTAGCCGAAATATTACCAGGGAAAGGCTTTGGTAATAATACGCCGATATATTAACTGGGCGGATGTTACGAGTTTCCTGGAGTGGTTATTAAGTTAGATCTAATGACAACTTGCAACTCAGGCATCGTAACTACATTTGCTAGAGCAAAAAAAAAAAGAGAAAGAAGAAAGAAAAAAAAGATCGATATTAATGACAACACAATTACAAAGAGGGCTTCTGAAACTGAATCGTATTGTCCTCAAATAGGAATTAAGCATTCTGCTCTTCCCCCACTCTCAGATTAAAAGTAACGCCTACTTTTGACTCAAATCTTAGGAATAGGATGTTAGCATTAGAACCGATTTAAAGATAGAGGATATAAACATTCCACTACTTGTTTATTTTTCACTCAAATCTTTAGGTAGTCTTAGGTACACTGGTCAGATGTTAGTCTAAGAACCGACTTAAAGATAGAGGATATAAACGTTCCACTACTTGTCTATTTTCCCTTCAAATCAGGCAGGGTTTAGATTTATTAATTATCGGGAACTAAAGATAAAAGCAGACATTTTTTTTTCTTTGAAACATTTAACCTAAAAATTCATTTTTGACGATATAAAATAAATTTTTTGATCACATTAAAATATTGGTTTTAATTAATAAAAATGTATTAAGTATATTGTATAAATATTGTATGTCAAGTGCCCATACAGATGTTTGAAAGGAAAGAGATTAAATTTTTTATTTTTTAGAAATGCCGTTGAATTCATAAATCAAGTTGTGTATTTTTGTATATTCAAGTTGTGTATTTTTGTTGTCAAGTTGTGTATTTTGTATAATTTGTGTATTCAAGTTGCATATTTTTAAAACATAAAAAAACTAGATGAATTGAATACCAGTTCTTCGTTTCGTATGGAGTTAATAAAAAAATACTAATGAATTGGAACTGAAAAATGAAACAGTGTTAAAATTCCAGATGAATGGGATAGGGGTCGCTTCGTGGTCCAGGTGCCCAATAAAATCAAAACACTAGGACTAGGAACTGAAAGATGATATAAGCATAAGCTGCATGACGTGACCATTTATGCTGTGAGACGGCCTAAGGTCATTCTCCATTACTATAATAGTCTCCAAGAAATAGTTTGAGTCGTATTGCTGATTTTTCTATCCCCCTGACTTGCTTCTCATCATTACCCTTTTCCACCTTCTTGGGTTGGCCCAATCCTTCGCGGAATTACTGCGGCTCATTCTGATTCAATTTACTAATACAACTGCAAACAATGCTAATCACTAACTGTTTATTTGTCAATAATTATAAATAAAGAAAATAATGATAAATAAATAATATAAAATAAAATATTTTCTTAAACACTAATGACTTCATTCGTTTGTTTATGTTATTATCTCTCTGTGCTATCTCTGTTTCGTTCTGTCCTCTCTATATGTTTTGTCCACGATATTATTAAACTACCAAACATTAAGTTTACTAAACCAAATAATTTTAACATCAATGGCCTTTGATTCAATTTGTAATCAAAGCATTTAACCCTTTCGCACCGGACGGGGACATTTGCTGTCCCAGTCCATTGGTGAACGCCCTTATATAGCAAGACGGCAAAGAGAAAAACCTGGTACGTAAAACATTTCATTCCAGCATTTTTTTCGAAAAAAATGAAATATCTGTAACTATCAAGATTTCTTTTATAATTCTGGCATATATATAAAACTGCTTCTTTTCCAAGATAAAGTAGATATAGTTGAAAAATTTAAAAAAAGAATAAGTAAACTCCTCCCCAAAACTAGCTGTAACTGAAATGGTTTTACTACCAGCCTTTCCTCTTTTCCGTCTCGGTAGTCAGCAGGGGTGAACCCTGCTGATTTTTCACCGCATTGAAAGGGTTAAGGAGGGGGACTTTTTGGCCAGGCACTCCGGAGCACCAACTTCTAGTTTCCGTACATGACTCCTTTACGTTGTATTATTAGGCTACACCGGAAGTTGGCAGATGCTGCCCTTTTACCAAAACAATTCCATTCATCCCATAATACTTGCTCACACGATCTTATAACGACCGCACAGCATCACCAACACAACATATTTTTGTCAAACAAAATGATATAAATAGGCCGTAAGAAAACTTAAATAAATTTTTTAATTTTTAAACTTAGCGTAGTAAGCAATCAGAAGCTTTTTTATTCATTTTACAATCAAAGTCTTTTCGAATGTCTTTTGTACAAGATACATTATTATAAGTTATTTTGCGAAAAATACACTTAAGAGCTTTTTCGCACCGCTAAGTATGTAAACTATTAATTGTTATTTTATGTTAGCAGTTATTTAAATCTTTACATTCTACAACTGCAGCACCTGCTTCTACTGAATGAATTTATCGAATATGATTTCGAACAAACGAAAAAGCCATTATTCAATAAAAATGCAGTGCATCCTTATTGTAGAAATATCCTTGTTGTTGTAGTTCATTTACGTCGTACTAGAGTTGCACAATGGGCTATTGGCGACGGACTGGAAAACATCGCTGAGGATGATCCGAAGACATGCCATCACAATTTTGATCCTCTGCAGAGGGGATGGCACCGCCGCTTCGGTAGCCTGATGACCAGCACGCGAAGTCGAGCAGTAGAACAGTTTAACGAGGACCAATACCGCACACCCTCGGTCCTTACTCAGACTAATCCAAGTGGTCACCCACCCGCACACTGACCGCAGCAAGTGATGCTTGACTTCGATGATCTGCTGGAAACCGTGTCTAACGATCAGTCCACTGCGGGACAGAAATATCCTTATTGTAGAAATACATGAAATGTCTAGAATTCTTATCAAATTTTTCAAGTATTTACAATTTTAACAAATTAAATCGTCAAACTTTTTGATAAATTTTAGAGTGCTTTGGGATTAAACATAGCATATAAGCTAATGAAGGCGTTACTTTTATCAGAAAATTAAGTGGCTCATTCCATGTGAAATCGACCGATGGCTGTAACTGTCACTTAGAGATTTTCCTCAATTTTTTTGTTAAGTACTTTATGAACTACTTCTAGAATGACTTTTTCAGAATTTTTCGATCAAAATTAGAGTTAGAAGGCCACTTTGATATTTGACTAATTTTAACAAAATTGCGGCTCTTGGCAATGTGGTTCAGATGTTTGAAATCTCTACTTCGTTTTTATTTTATTTATTAACGAGTTTTGATTTTCGGTGTCAGTAGAAAAATAAAACTATCAGTTATGTGTTCAATTAAAATGCTAAATATACACAAAAAATGTTTTAAAATTTGCTCTAAAAATTTTGGGAAAATTTTTTGGTAAATTTTAGGATTTTTTTGCTGAGAAGTTACAACTTTTAACACTTTGGCCATCTTGGCAACACTTATTTTTCCGTGCTTGGCTGTAAATTTTCAGAATGAAAAGCATTCAAAAGATGAAAAATTTTTAATTATCATTAAAATAAAAATGAATAACATAAATCCATATGTAGGTAAATAGAAGCAATTATCATGTATTTTTATAAAATTATAAGTTTATAAAAATATTTACCGTGTTTTAGTTTTTTTATTGATGGTTTTTTTCCTTTGTAAAATAAACAGCTCTAGTTTTAAAACTTTTGTTTCTTAACGGCTGAATATGCTGTTAATTAAGATCATTAATTCACATAATTAATAAATTAATTCACATTTTTTAAAAATTTTTCTTTTTAAAATTTAAAATTGTGTCCTTAGATCATTTATTAATAGGAATTATATCAATTAATAGGAAAATATATATCAAAAAAAATTTTTATGTTTTCTTTTACAATTTAAAATAAATAATTTTAGCTGAAAAACTTCTTAGTCAATGACTCACCAATTACTTTATGATTCCCAAAATAAGTTCAAAAATAATGAATAATATATAATATTAGGGGGACTGGAAAGTAATGTCGTGTCAGTGCATTTGATATTAGTTATCAAGATTTTACCTTTAATCAGTATTGTATTATCTCTTGTCAGCAACAACCTTCAATGCCGGATAGAAAATGGATCGAAATAAATCGGAGAAAAAAAGAAAGAAAGAATTGGTTTTTAAGACTATGGAATATGTAATACACCAAAGCGACATTACTTTCCCGTCCTCCTAATATATAATATATTACATATAATATAATATATTATATAAGATCCTATGATACATTTAGTGCAACAAAAAAAATTAATTCGAAGGAAAAAACACGTTGAAACTGAAAAGAAAAAGATCATGACAAGGATTTGGATTAAAACTTCCTTTTTTTTTTCTATAGCTTAAAGAGTTCTAAAAAATAAATTTTTTTAATTAGGCTTATTAGAAAAAAAAAAATGATTCTTCGAAGAAAACTCATTGTCTTGCAATTAAGTAATCTTAAAAAACAAATACATAAATTATAAATTTCAAAGAAAATGCTCAAGCTGAGTGAGTTTACAATGAAAACTAGGGTTGAATTAAAATCAGATTATGCTGTTCCCTTTGCAATTTTATTTATTTATATATTTTATTGGCGAGGAAGTGTGTGAGTTATAGAATCTTTAACGGTCTTCTTAGTTACAATATTTTGAAAAAAATTTTTTTTTAGCCGTCTCTCCAGTCTTATGCTGTACCACACCAGAATTTAATTCCTTCTTATTCTTTGTAACTACATACGATCGTGGGTAAATATTTGATTTTATCATGTTTATATATGAGAGACTACTTATTGCGGCGAATTATTCACTTCTTTCAGAAAAAGCTACGCAGTCTATTTAAGGGTAGAGTTTTTGTTTGTTCATAGAACTAGATTTCGAAATAACAATGTAAAACATATGTTCTATAGGTTTTGCTTCAACAAAAGTTTGTCAGAGAAAAGGAAGTAATAGTAAAGAAGTTGTTTTAACAACCGTATGAGGTATGTGTGAAACAGATATTGAATAATTGAAGCTGAGAAGTAACCGTCATATGATTAATAATGTTTGTTCTTGCCATATAAAGGTTATGTTTAGGATTATTTTGAAAATAGACATAGAAATCGACAGATCTTTTTAATAAGAGTCATAAACAGAATTTTAAAAAAAAAAAACTTTGAAGGTTGTTACCTTAGCCATGTCGAAAAATATATAGCTCTCTCACTTATTCCGGGGGAGAGAAAAAACTTTGTATAACATGCCGCAAAGCCATTTTATCTTTTATGCTGTCAGAGGAACCCAGGGATGAAAGTGAATTTAAAGATTCAGAAAACTTACTAGTTCTGTCAAAATTTTCAATGGAAAAAACTTAACGAGAGTTGTTGATTACTTGAAATCTCACAATTCAAGGTTTCTGAAATAATAAAAGACACGCATTCAGGATACATAGGATTTAAGTCTTGGAAATTAGCATTAAAGCTTCAGGTAGCAGCATTAAGCATTGCCTATCCTTTTCGAAAATCTAACTGAAAGTCAAGGTGGGGATGAATGCCTTTATTGCAACATTTTAATGCGAAAACTTCAAGAAAGTTTTAGCACGAGCTGTATTCAAGAAATAATTCAAATAATTAAATCAACACCGACATCATGGAGCATTGAGCAAAATCAAAACATTTTCGAACCTAACTATGGTTAAAAAATTAAGAAAATTATGCTAAGAAAGTGGTGTTAAGTCAAAAGAAAGGAAAAAGAAGGAATCAGATTAGAAAAAAGTGTGGAAACACATGTCCGGAATTTTACTACGATGATGACGTAAGTCAAATGTCTCCAAATAAAAGAGATTGTTCCCATCTGAAAATGGCAAAATATTGTACATGAATAAACGACTAATTTTGCTTTACTTAAAAGATGTTTACTTATCTTTCAAAACAAAATATCCTGCTGACAAAATTGATTTTTCAAAGTTTTTCGAACTTAGTTAAAAAGAATGCGCTGCAGTAAACAGTCATGGAATGCATTATGTATGTGTATGTATTTATGCAATTAATGCTGCGTGCTGCAAATATAACAGAAACGTATACTGAACTGTTAAAAAAGCTAGTTTGTGACACACTCACTGAAAACTGTATGCTGCAAATATAACAGAAACTTATACTGAACTGTTAAAAAAGCTAGTTTGTGACACACTAACTGAAAATTGTATGCTTCAAATGTAACAGAAACTTATACTGAACTGTTAAAAAAGCTAGTTTGTGACACACTAACTGAAAATTGTGCATCGTCGTTCTGAATGTCCAGGAGAGTATGAACTGCATCTAATGGAGATCAAATGCTACAAGATGTTGAATATGCTATATTCAAGCGGTGGTCCCAAACAGACTGGGTACCTACTCTGGATACATTACAGGAATTAGAAGAGTTTATTGAGTCTCTAGTACAAAAATGAAAATACTCGACGCAATATCGTTACATTTCAAAGTCATCACTTAAAAGTAAGGGAAAAAATATTATCGGATACTTCATGCAAAACTATTTTCATTATTGTGGATTTCTCAGAAAACTATACCTGTCTAGTTCAAGATGCTGCACAATGCTTACACTAGAAGAACATTCAAGCTACTCTGCACCTATTCATTGGTTACTACATATATATTTTTCTAAAACCATAATTGAACAGCTGACACAATTTTCGAGTTTCCGACTACTAATGTTTAACTCCGTAGCCTTGAAATTTTAAGCCCAATCCAGTAGGTAAGGGAACTCGTGGAACAAATATTGGGAGAAATTTGCCTTCATGGAGGACTTTTTTTGATGGAACTAACCCGCAATTGCGTTACATGGAGAGGAAGACCACGAGAAGCTCATACGGTTAGCCTGACGGCAAAGAGACTCTAACCCATGATCCACTGAGGATATTTCACGTCAGCACTGTGGTCGGTGCAAGCATCGACCAGCCATCACTGGTTTTCGAACCAGGTTCACCTCATTGGAAGGCAAACGCTCTATCTGAGAAATCATTTACTAATTATGTCACATAATTCCGTTTTGGCATGTGATTGTTTCAACTATTCCTTCTAGAGAACTGCTTTAGCCTTCGTTCTGGACAATTTATTATAAATCCAAAATATCATTTATTTTCTGTTCAGTCACATCCTTTATATTGCTCAATACACAAACTTTGTAAATTTGTGTAATCACTGGCCAGAATGACAACCAAATGGAAAAATTTTGGCATAAACAAGCAATGGAGTTGGTGCTGTTATTAAGTGTTCAGCCACCAGAGCAAGTTCACAACATTCTTATGAAAATTCAAATTTTTTTTTTTTTTCATTTGCCAAAAATAGCGTTTTAGGAAAACACACGTTTAATGTTACGATTGTAGAAGTAAGAAAATTATCACTTACGTTAAAATCACGATATCAAAATGCTATCATAATTACAAAGACTAGGATTAAGTATTTAGGGGGTGCCCACTGGCAATTTCATATGTATAGAATATTTTTTCAAGTCAATGGGCCATCGGACATTAATTTCTATATTAAGAAAAGATTATTTTCAAAGTTTCAAGTATTTATGCAATAGTTTTGAAAATACGTTGAATACAGAAGTCATGAAATTAAGAAAAATTGGTTGAATGTTTCTATTAAACTTCATTTTAATACTAAAAAAATAATTTTTTCTATACGTACAGCATTAAAGTACGTAGTCTTAAGTTTAATTTGCACAAAGAAAGAAGTCTATATGTGAAAAATTGTTCGAGTAATTACAAATTTACAAAAAAATTGGATTTCGGGTAGCCCCGCTCACATGAATGTCGGGTATCACCGCTCAATTTCATTTCGTCGATAAATGTACAGTTGCAAAGATTATCATTTTAATGTTTCAAATTTGAATGTTATATGCATTTTTAACAACAAATATATGTTTTAATATTATATGAAACATTAATTTATATATTTAAAAACGCAAATTAAATATTTTTAAAATGTAATTGATGTATCCAAATTAAATTTAATATCAAGAAATCATAAATATTATGATAAGCTATTCGCATACTTATTTATTTTCACTTATTTGCGAACGAATCAGTCTACAGAAGCATTTGAATGCAATCAAAATACAAAGTGAATTTGTAATTTTATAAGAAGTATTAAGTTTATAAGTAGAGATCAAGTTAGTAGATTAAGTTTATAAGTAGTAGTTTATAATAAGTTGATAAGTAGAGATTAAGTTTATAAGTAGAGTATATTAAGTTTATAAGTAGAGATCAACCAAATAAGTTTATATTGTAAAACAACTATTCTACACATTTTGAAAAGAGCTGAAAAACAAGTTTTTTTAAATTTCGATTTTTTTTTAAGTTAAACTATTCTTTTTTTGGTTTATTCTTTTTGCATTATTTAATTAGATGATAAAACAATAGAAACATGCAAAAATATTGATTATTACTCAATATTATACAGAAATATAAGCAATACTCCTTAAGTGGGCTGGGCTACCCGACACTCACCTACATCAACCATAAGTCGAAAAATATTTACTGATTATGCATGTTTAAACATAAAATCAATATTTTCTAGGTTCACTTTGGCTTCAAGTCAAAAAACTACCTACTACGATTATAAAAGAAATTAGTGGCAGCAATCTTTAACGCGTTGAATGTCATGCTAATTTTACAAACATGGCTTGCCCGTCCCGTCTAGCCTGGCCAATCGGTAAACAGCTACCTAAAATGAACCTCTATCTTAATGCAATCCACCACATTCGCTAGAAGAAGACATCAGCTTCCTGCAAATGTTCTATCTAAAGAAGTTCCGTTCAATGTTGGTACCCTATCTTTTACAGTTGTAGCTCATGCTCAACCAATATTTCAATTTCATGATTCACTCATTAATTCTACCGCTACCAATAATTGGTAGAAGTTAATGCTTTGTTAAACAACTATCTCGAATACAGGGATGCCAACTGCTCCGCTTTCTGGAATAGTTTTAATAAAGTGGTAGCAAATCGTATAGTAAAATTCGTTAAAGAAAGATAGTTACGCCTACTTTTTAATAGAGTAACCAGTATATTGAGGAGATAAGGTTGCATTTAATATGATACTTATAATTTTTGACATTTAGTGGTGAAAACATTACTTAAAATGAAAAATACTAAACTAAAAGTAACTCAAATTTCGCTACCACTCGAAAATACTATTTTACAAAGCGGAGCAAGTTGGCATCCCTGCGAATAGTGAGGATTCCATTCAACGCGACATCAATTCAAAACAAATAATCTAAATATTTTTCCTTTATTTCGACTGGTAGTTTAAATTGATCAACACATAAAAGGAAACAGTATATAAGTATACGAACTTGCGTTTTTTTTTTTTTTTAAAAAAAAAGATTAAAAGAAAGCTATATCTCGAGAAACACTGAAAGAAATAACACAAATGTTTCAGACAAAATAAAATAAAAAGTAAGTGCTTTTCATAATCAAAATAAGGAATTTATTAAAAAATTTAGAGACGAAATAATATAGTTCAGCACGTAAAAAATGCAAATTTTATGAAATATTTTATATTGTTTCTTAGCCTTCATTTCTTGTTATCACTTTTCATTCAATTAATTCAAAAATAAGGAGAATTTTTGTGGGAAGAGTCGTTATTTCAATGAATAAATGATATTGAACTATTTCTGGGGGTAAAATAAAAAAAGTCACTATCTTTTTTAAAAAAAACGCATTAAAATTGTTTTGTTCTGTTGATGCATCATTTATTTCGAAGAATAGTGTTCGTAATGTTTAGGTTGCGTGAATAAATACAGTTATCAGATTTAAAATAATTTATTTAAGTACATTGTTACTGCAGCATGGCAAAAAACTTATTTATTTCTACTGATTTTTACAGTCAAAGTTTAGTTAGAGTTCTGAAAAGTATACAATAAAATAAATTAGAAAGATAGTAAATTTTATTTTAACTTTTATCATTCATAAAACTTTTTTAACATACTATGTAAATATATTTAAATGTAACGTATTGCTTATTAATAACTAATGTTATAATTTTATGTTATTGACAGAGCCTTTAATTTAATTTTAGATAAACTTAAGATTATGTAGTGCTTATTTCTGGTGATGGGATTACTAAGCTCTTAAAGTTCTGTTAAAGTGTTGCATGATTTCTTTCTTTCATTTTTTATCATTAAAATCTTTTGTAAATTTCCCATTTAACACTGTTTTTTATTTTTAGCAAAAGGGAAAACATTTTTTTAAGGTTTCGAAGAAATGTGTTTTTATCCAAAATTATTATAACACATATGACAGCTTAAGACAGTATTCAGCAAGATTATGACTTATTTATGGAAAATGTTTGATTGCTTCAACATAATTCAATACCAATTGAAACTAAATGTGAATGACCGAATTCAAGAGGATGTCAACTTTCAGCGGTCACATAGTCTCTTAGGTCAATGTCCGAAATATCCGATGTGACATTAATTTATTTCTTCATATTATTATATTTATTCGATATTTTAACAGCCCTTAGGAAAATTTGCCACAGAGAAGCCTATGGTAATCTATGGCAACCTATGCTACCATAGAAATTTGTATGGCAAGATACCATACGCCTATGGTTACCATAGAGATTTGTATGGCACAACCCCATAAGCCTATGGCTACCATAGAAATTTGTATGGCAAGATACCATAGGCCTATGGTAACCATAGAGACCTGTATGGCATTTATATGGCACGTCACCATTCTCCTATGGCAACCATAGAAATTTGTATATCAGTATACCATAGGCCAATGGCAACCATAAAGATTTGTATGTCAGTATACCATAGGGAAAAGCTGATCTAGATCCCCACCAACGAAACAACATCTCCTATGGTGTCCTCAAAAACATCTTCTAAAAGAAATAAATATCCATTTTTTCACCCCGAAGTTAATTAAATTCAACATGTAATCCCACAAGGCATTCCTGGTGAGTCATATCCGGCCTCCGGGTGCCCAATTTTTTCCATTTTTGAGTGTTTGAAATCCAATGTTCCATTGATCTAGGCTTAGAGTATCAGACCGCCATATTAACGTGTCATCCACTACAAGTGGAATCTTTCGCTACTTATTTTAATATTTTTCCGATCTCATTCCTGATCAAAAGCATTTAATTGCAAACGCTTATGCGATTATCTATCTGAATGTATTATGTTTTTAATTTCCGGCTGTCTGGTACTTTTATTATCTGTATCTTTTCAAAATGTGTCGCGATTGGGTATAGGTTTTCGCTATGTTTAATTTTGCCATTTGTTAACGCTGACTTTGTACACTTTAATTAATATCTCGCTGTTTATATTTTTTTCTAAAATTTTTATGTTTCTTTCTCCCAACTGTTTCTGATTAAACGACATCTTTCTTTTTATTTTATCCCCTCCCTCTGATTTTATATAAATTTTTATTAATGGTGTTCTATTCCCCATAGCAATTTATAAACAATCTTCATGATGAAAAACGCAGTTACGTACTTATCATCAAGCCAGATCCATCATTTCTTTAATAATTAAAATTTTTTAATTCTTTTAACTTGTTCGGTGACAATTTCATTTTATTGCTGTCCTATATCAATATCAAATTCAGTGTTTACATTCTTATTAGTTTTTGATGTTAATTCCACTTAGGTTCTTGCAATGCTTTTTTACATTATCTTACATATGTTAGGGCTTTATATTTTTATTTTGTGTTTAATTTTTGCTTGCCATTAAATTTTTTTTATCATGTATCTGTGTTTTACTATCTTACAACTAATATTTCTTAAGTATCCACATATATTTGTACAATGTTCTGTTACATATTTATGCATAGCTTAGGGTCATCACTTAACTAGATTTGCTGGATTACTGGTTGACAATTGTTTTGCCTCAATATCATCAACGGGACAGTCCCTGGCCATGTCATCTGCTGCTGTTACCAAAATGCGTTTAACAATTTAATCTTTCCTTAAGTTTACAACTTTTTCGTCATAGTGATTTCCTATACCCAATTAATTTTTATTTACTATCCCTGACCAAGTGTCAATAGCAATTATTAATTTTACCAATTTTAATCATGTCTTGAACATGTTTTGTACTTACCAATGTTTCTATATTGCGTTCTCTTTTCTGACTGTGCTTGACACAACTCAACATAAATTTTCTGAGTTGTATATCCCTCACTAGTAGGGGATCAACTAATTTAGCCTGTTTTCTATTCTTGGCTTTTCATAGTCTAATACCATCTTTTTTAAAGATGAAATTTTGTTCACATGCCACTGGTTGCACCGTTACATATTCGGCTTTTGTCCCGTTTGGTCTAGTTTAAACTAATTTCGCTTCGACCACCGGCCCCACTCTTTATCTTTTGAGTTTTCATAGTATTTTATTGTTTTAGTGGTTTCTATTTCTACTTCTGTTTAATTTTTAGCTTAGTATCACATATCAAAATTTTAAAAAATTTCATACTCGCTCCGACCATCGGACCATTATTCTACTTCACTTTCTTTTAGGTTCCTCCAATATCTGACGCTTATCTAACTAATTATGATACCATTCAATCAAATTAACGTTTTTTATACTCGCTTCGACCTCCGGACCCACTTTTTATTTTCTTGTTTTTTACAGCTTTAGCAAATATTGGTTGCCTATACTCAATGTATTTTGCTCCTAATCAACATAACCAATATTTTCCCCCCTCGCTCCGACCACCGGACCCATTTTCTAACGGTTAGTACTAACCGTTTAAAATTTATTTGAATAAGAACAGCATTCAGAAAGGATTCTGCAAGTAAAACAGGGGAAGTTTATCAAAGAAATTTTTAAAAAAAAAGCTTTCTGGATATATATTTATTCTACAATTATTAAGTTTTGCATTTTTAATATACATTGCGAAAGATTCTTATAAGTAATTATTTTTTGATGTATGGTGAAATATCAACGAGAAATGTTGCCATCGCTGTACGGCAAAGGTGTACCATAGTCTATGGAAAAACATTTCTTCATAAGATGTAGCACATCTTAGTTTTATGGCAAAAATTTGCCATATAAAAAAATGCCATAGGATATTCCTATGGGCTTTTGCCATACGTATATGGCAAAATTTTACCATAGGCATAACCCCATAGGAATATCCTATGGCATTTTTTTATGGCAAACCTATGGCAAATTTTCCTAAGGAAGAATAGATTAGTAGAAACATCGGTGTTTGGAGTACCGATTAAACGGATACTGGGACCTTAAAAAAACATTGATGTAGGGCATACCGGGCAGTAGCACTTAACTAGACTTAGTATAACATTTCGGACATTTACCAAAGCGACTTTGTGATTGTCAACATTCACCGGTGGAAGTCAACAACCACCCATTTCTGTCACAGTATATAATGAAAAGCTATTGAGGAATGGGTTCAGGTGGAAAATAAAAAATTTCTGTACTGTTATTGACCCAATGGTATGTAATTATTTTGGAAGGCACTATAATAGTATTCGGTGGAATTTTAATCAGTACCAATTAAACCGATGTAAGTGAGTATATTTGTTACCTTTTTAAATTGTATTAATATCGTGTCATTTTAAATGTAGATAATGCGTCAGGATGTGTTTTGCAGACCTTCAAATGGGATATGTACATATATGGCAGTACTTTTACTTTCGTTACTTGTACCGCCGGTACAAGTAAAAAGTACGTACTTTTACTTGTACTTCGTTACTTTTTAAATTTAGTACTTTTACTTGTACTTTCGTTACTTTTTTAGAGAAAAAGTACAAGTATTTGTAACGAAAATGTCGAATGAAATCGTTACTTTTTTCTAAAACTCAGTAAGCTTTCTAAAAAATTTTAATATCTAATTATTCATAAAAATTTTATATTTCATATAAATTTTAATATCTAATTATTTTCTATTTATAAAATAACATTTTATATTTATTTGAAACATTTTTCATTCATTTAAATATGTTAATTAAAAATTTTGTTAACAATGTGTGCGCACTGGATGCTTTTTTAAATAATTTAAATAACTAATTTCATATTACTATTACAAAAAATTTTGACACAAGTTTTACATTTTTTAACGTTAAAGTATTAAATTATAAAAACAATTCTTTATTTAATGGAGATGTATTATGCATTAAAAAAAATCTAAAATATTTTAATTTTTTTAATTTTGCAACAAAATATTTTTTTTGAATTATATTAAACGTAACATATATACTATTACGTAAACGTATTAGTTATTCATTTCATAAAATTTTAAAATGAAACCTCTGTTTATAATTTTTGGATTTAGTATTGCACATCGTGGATTATTAGTTATTAGTTACTTATTTCATAAAATTTTAAAATAAAACATTTGTTCATAATTTGCACATCGTTATTACAAATCCAAAAATTACCATTATGAAATATTTTAAAATAAAAAAAATTTATAGTTAAAAACAAAATATAATTTGTAGTTTATTGGATTTATAGGGGTTTCCTGTATATGAATGTATTTTTTTTAAATTTATTTTCTAAAATAAGTTGTAATGTGCATCAAATTTGTGGAACAAGGTATTTTATTTATAAAATAAAGCTTCCAAAAATAAAAACAAAATTTAAAAAAAAATTTATAGTTCTAATATTAACATAAATCTAAGCTCCTTTTTATATGTAAACAGATAATTTTGATTTCTGGTTTGGCTCCTGGGTATTTCAAATGTTCACTATTGCAGGAGCTTTTTAACATTCGAATTAGATTTTATTCCGTAATAATATGATTTCTACCACTTTCATCTTTTTTTTTTCATTTAAATAAGTTAACAAATATTTATTTTGAATTAGCAAATATAAATTTTTATTTGAATAAAAAAAAGACTCTCTTTAAGTTAATATAAACTAGGGAAAGAAGAAAGAGCTGTCGTTTCCGTAAATTTTGAAATTCGTTTCTCATTAATCAACTATATTGAGGTTTATTAATTATAATTGTGTACTATAAGTCGCGCCAACGATATTTTAAAGTTAGAGGGACTTGCTTACTCGTAAATATTTAATCAGTTTATTTCTTTTCTTTTAACCAGTTTTCAAATTTTAGATAAAATTTCTTTTTCGTGCAAATCCATAAAAAGTTTGATATTAAAATTATATTTGATTTTAAAATTATATTATACGATTATATTATAAAATTATATTATAATATTCTTCCGAATTTAAAAATAAATTAATGTCCATAACTTTCAAAATTAAAAATAATTAAATAAATAACAACAATTTTGCAAAAACATTGAAGAACATAGGAATATTATTCAATAAAATTTTAGGTTACTTTGAATTTTCGATTTCCTAGAAATGTACTTTTAAATCGTTACTTTTTTTGTTTAGTACTTGTACTTTTACTTGTACTTTTGACTCGTTACTTTTTAAAATAGGAACTTTTTACTTTTTACTCGTTACTTTTTTTAAAAATACTTGTACTTTTACTCGTTACTTTTTAAAAGTAACGTTGCCATATATGGATATGTACCAATGAAAATATCTTAATTGCCAAAATTTTGATCATCATGATTTGGTCTCCATCAGTGGCCGAATAAACTACATTACTTTTGTAGAACTACATTGTTACAAATGAAGTTAACTGGAACAATTTTTTTTTTTATTTTATATAATTTTAGTGACTACAAACTACTTTCGACTACTTCACTCATTTAGGAACTTTGCTGGAGAAATTAATTTGCTTATTATGTTCAAAATGGGTTTGAATAAAAAATTGGCTTATATTAAACAGGAAGAATTATTTAGAAATATTTATTCATGTTTACATCAAGCAATTTGTTATTCTAAAAATAAAAAAAAAATCGAATTTGTTCATTTGATGTTCAACTTATGCCCTTCTCGAAAGCGAATATTTAATTTTAGAAATTCTGGAAAATTATCAAATACTTGCAATTTGTTTACGTACTTAATGCTTTTTATTTCCTCAAAGAAACGAAGTATATTTCCTTCCTTTGAAATAACATCAATGAGAAAGTGCAACCAAAGTGATAAATTCGTAATTGCTAACTTAATTATTAGCTTTGCGTGTTTCTAAATGCGTAATTTCTGTTAACTCACAGTCGGAAGAGCATTTTAAATTGCATCCATTTACGGATCCGCGAAGATTTGCACCCATTAAATTCGAAAAATGAGTTGTGTTAGAACCCTGTTTCTTTACTAAACTATACGTAAAAAGTAGTTGACAGGATAATCACTACAAACTACTGTTGTTTGTATTGCACTACTCACTACATTTTTTTTTAAATAGCACACTACAGCACAAACTGTGAAAAAGAGTAGCGACTACAGTAGTTTCGCTACTTTGCAGTACGCTACTTCTGACTTCTGTTCAATAGAGCATCATTCCGAATTGAATAGTTGGGGTCGTTATTTTGATAGAATGAAAATACCTTGTTTTTTTTTTTTTATTCTAAAAATGTAAAGAGGAGAAGAAATTTTTTTAAAATTATTTTAGCTTTATTAATTGTGTTGGAATATCTTTCGGCTTTGTGCATGAGTGTTTTTCGGTATGGATAGTTTTTTTCACCCCCGCACGGAGAATGAGTATACATCAGCTATACATAAATAAAGCAGATGTAAACATAACCGTCTTCGTGGAAATAAGGATTCTCTTTTTGACTAAAATAATATTTATACGATATTGTTTTATGTTCTATGGCGAGTTTTCTTTTTCGGTTGAGGAGTACAATGCAAATTCAAAGTATAAATACATATTTATATTTGTCATCCCCTAACCTTGGATTCCATTGCATTTACCTCTGACAGTAAATTTCTGCAGCTGAAGTAAATGAAAGAACAAGTAATTCTGCAATATTCCTTTTAATATTAACAACTCCAAAAATATATTTCTTTAATATATAGACTGGTACTTAAAAATTTTCAAGTCTTTAAAAAACAATAAGTTTGCATTAGATCTGCGGAAAATTTTATCCGCGTGCATTTCCTTTATATCAAATTCTCCCTTAACTTGACTTGATCTGGTTTTTGTTGAAGTGCCTGCCCGCGGCAGCGGGCACCCGACTTCTCCATACGAGTTAGGCTTAATGGCGACTGAGACTAATGGCATTATGGAAAAAGCAAGGATAGTTGATGACTGAGTAGTCTGCTGCGTTTGCAGGTCATATCTGAGTATATCTGTGATGTAAATAGCAAGTGAGCATGGTAGTTACATGGGGGCACAATTAGGTTAATGGCTAGGGGTGGTATACTCCCGAGCTAGGAATCACCCTTGTTCATTTCCTCTTCTCGGGAGCATCCATATATGATATAGAATGGGGGGGGGTGCATCTAGATACTATGGATTGATACTATGGTCTGAAATTATCCCGTTAGAGAGCAGGAAGTGTAGGATTGGGTTATGCATCTTTGCATCCTGTATTGGTTCTTTATCTAGAATGAGATTGAAATCGGCAGTGGTACTTTTCTTAGCATCGCTAAAGAAGCTAGTATTCTGTTTAGTCATGAATTCTTCAATTGAGTCCATATTTAAATCTTTCCTGATATATCTGTTTGGTAAGTGCCAAGGGGCACCAGTCATTCTCCGAAGGAATTTATTTTGAAGAGTTTCCAGCTTTTTTAATTGTGTCTTGGTTAGGCAACTCCATGCTGGACTAGCATATGTGATGATCGGTCTGATGCAACTTATATATAGTTGCCTTTTCAAATTTAATGGTAGTCTGGAGTTTGCATTGAGTAGTGGTCGTAGGCTAGCAAAGGCTGCTTGGGCTTTTTTAGAGAGAGGTCGAGATCAAATGCAACCACTGGGATTCTTAAATAAAGTGGAATATTTGACTTTTCGAGGAAATTATATTTGAGACATAATATATTTAAAAATGTAGTCATAAAAATAAACGGTAGCTATAAAATTCTTCAATTCACATATTTTTCTGTATATGCATCTCACGATTGCTAATAAGATATTAAAGCACTACTGTTATATCACAAAATTAGCTTTTTACTAAAAGTAAGTCTTAATTTCAATAAAATACTCAGTTTTCGAAGAAACTTCAAAACGTATTAAATGTTGGGAACTTACGAGTACGCCCATTGACCTAGGGCAGATTTTGGAGTAAAGCTCTACAAAAATATTAGGAAAATACTCTTTTTAAATAACAGCCAACTTATGTGATTGTTTCGGAAAACTTGGCTGTGTTATAGCAACAACTGCATTTGAAAATTTAAATTTTGCTTTTAAAGTTATAAAAGAATTTTGTTACATCTATTAAGATAAATCATTAATTCGTACTTATGTATGCGAGATTCACTATTATTTATTACTGAAGTAACACATCAGATAATTCAGTGAAAGGCTGGTACCAAGACCAAGCAACAAGAAAAAAATACAAGATCGTTTTATATCTACGTACACGGCTAAAGAAGTGTCCACGGAGGATTTGAACTTGGCTTTTGCTCCCTATTTGGATGGAATGGGAAGAATGGTAACGCTTACTTACTTACAGTGCATTCTAGTATTCTATTAATAAAACTAAAGTAAAATATATCAATATATGCTGAAATTCTGTCTTTTCGTTTTTTTACTGAATTTTTTAATATTAAATGTATTTTTAAAAAAATGTTATTTTTGGGGGATTTTCTTCTCCTTCAAAATTTTTATATATATATATATATATATATATATATATATATATATATATATATATATATATATATATATTGTATCATTCTAGCCAAAGAAAAATATATCAATACTATAGTGTAAGGAGCATTCCAGAAAGTTTTTACAAAAAATATTTTCTTAACAATATTGATAGATTAGAAAATATGAAAGGAAAAAAAGCGCAAATTGAGGTAAAAGCGTAAATAGAGGGATTTTGTTTTATAGTGTTTTCTTACTGCAGTATTGAAGTGCGATTGATTTGTTAGTTACCAAGGATGAGCCCGAAAAAGGAGGCGTGTGTTCGCTTTACAATTTTATAGTGCCCGAAGAAAATGCATAACCTTATTTTTCATCCAATTCTATTCCGGTACCTGAACAAATAAAGCCTGAAAAGTCGACTTCATCAGCTGACGACCTAATTATGGAAATCAATGACGGAGACCAGAATATGGAGCAGGGTAAAGAAATTTCGACCTCTGAATCGGAAAGTATCAACAAAAACAGCACAGAACCTTTCGCAACGAAAAAGCTAGCAGATGTAAAATAAATAAATAAATAATAATAATAATAATAATTAAGATAATCACACATTCACGACTACAAATAGCTACTCTTTTTCAACCTTTCTTATCCCGTCAGTACCACCACTATTTTAGTACTATCAGAATCCAAAGAGGATTCCAACTAAGCTCCACATCCTCCCACAATACTAGAGAGAGTGCTGCATAGATACAGTTAAAATACTGGGCTCAACTCTATGGCTGCATATTAAGTTTACAAAAGTTTTAAGTAAGTTGTACCCACAAACTAATCCAGTTTAAGGGAAGAGTGGGCAGGGCTTATAGGCTCCTCCCACTTTTCGTGACAATCTTTAGAGAAACGACGAATCACCTGCAAGTATTCACCATGACAGACATTTCGTGGATCCCGGTTCGAGTGGAACGTTTACGCGGAGGTCGGGGACCAATGCACTGTTTCAAATGCCAGGATTACGGCCGCACTCAACGGCTATGCAATGCACCTTCTAGATGCGTGGATTATCACCGATACTTCGTGTGTCGAAGGGATGGACTCACTACTCCAAAGTGCTACAACTGTGTGAATAGCCCTCGTGCTGGTGCTTCCACAACTTATGTCTATATATGTCAAATTATGTCCATATTTATCTATGTCAATATATGTTAATATCTATATATGTAAACTTAGATTCGATGAATCTGATATTCTTTCAATTGTTATATTTATTCAAGCAAGGTGCTTGTTTTCCTATATTAGCTACCACATAGACATTGCTGGGGGGGGGGGAGATAAAGCACCATATAGGGAGCGTCCGGCATCCTACAAGATCAACAATGATTTGAGTTAGGCTGTACCACGCGTGCTTCGGATACGGCGATTAATCTCCGGCTAATGCCCTCCTATAGTAATGTGTTAAATAATATTGCTTCCTCGCTTTATATAAGTTTATAATATTGTTTGTATTGAAATTACTTTATATAAGTTTATAATGTTGATAATAAGTTCCTCTGACATTTTACAATCCTATCATATTCTCTCTATGTGATGTTGGTGCAGAAAAATTGCCGGCTAATCTCCAAGAAAACGACTTTAAGTTTGTTGTAATGTAATTGCGAAAGTGTAATTGCGTAGCAATTATCGGGGGTTGGCGAGCGGTAGTGAGCAGGGGGCGGAGCCCTCCAGTATAGATATATTAGAATTAAGTTTTTTAAAAAAAAAGTTTCAACAAGATGGCGCTGTACTTTCGACAGAGTTTTTTTTTTTTTTCTTTTTTTTTTTTAAAGAATACAAATGCTGTTGGACTGTTTATAGTCCTAAACAGTTATATTCCAAAACGAGAAAACACGTTATTTAATAGAATAGATTGTTTAAACCTCCTACTACGACGCAACAACCTCCTTTCAACTACAACTGATGAAAGATGACTTGCAGTGCCATCTGTTCAAAATTTTTAAAACTAAATTCCAAAAATTCCTTTAACATTAAACATAACGTTTGTTTAACAGCGAAATCTTTCATTTTGAAATCAGTCTGATGGACACCCGGTACAACATAACACTGGGAAAATAATGGATCTTGTTTTTTCCCGTAGCGATGCTTCAAATTACATTAAAAAACGGAAATTGAAATGAATCCGAGTTTTCCGAATTAACTAAATGAATTGATGTCACGTGGAATAAAACTCATTGCGTCCCTTTTCATTAACTCTAAATTTCAATCCTATTTTTTTTATTCAACCAACATTCAATTAAATATGTGTATCCAAGGTTAATATAAAACCGCCTCCTCCTAAAAAAGGGTATTCGGTGAAGCTTTTAGATCCGTCACCGCGATAGAGAGGGGGGGGGGCACACCGGCGAATTCCTTCCGTGGCATTTATTGAGCGAAGAAATAAAATGACAGAAATCAATGGCAACAACTGGGAATTGTATGCAACATAAAAATTTATAAAACAGTATTTATAGTTGTGGTGTTCTTCTTGTGGACATTTCAAGTTTTTGTAAGGTCAAATGACCCTTATAAAAGTTAAAACTAGGTAAAATTGAAATCCAAACAAATCAAACCAAGATGTTTCATGTCATTCAATATTCACCAGTATTCAAAGTCAATCCAGTGTTCATCAAAATTCGTGTGATCCAAAAAATATGAAGGGGACCGGAAAATAATGTCAGTCCGGCATATTAAATATTCGTTAGTCTTAAAAACCAATTCATATTTTTCTTCGATCCATTTTGATTCATTTTCGATCCAGTGTTGAATGGTTGTTACCAACGAAGGTGAATACGTTATTGATTTAAACTAAACTTGCAAATATCTATTGCACCGAAACAACGTTACTTTCCGCCCCCGCCCACCCCCCTAATACATAATGACGACGACAAAATAACAATCATTAATATCGAAGAAAGTGAAATAAAAGTAACGCAATTTTTGGTGACTTTCATTCACTTTAAAACTTCTTTATTGGATGATTAGTTACGAAAAGAGAAAGAAAAGAAAATTTTTGCCCTAACTAATTGAAATGTTACTTTCTGTAAAATCACGATGAATTTCTGGATCTCGTGTTAAGGCCTTCATATAGGATTTTTAAATCCAACTTGATTCCAAAAATATATCGAATTTAAATCACAATCACTTTACTAAATTACCAACCTTTACAGTTTACAACTCTATCGAACTTTCCAGGAAAATTTCATTTTTATATTTAAATGGATAGCAAAATTTTATATTTAAATGGGTGCTTTCCTATTCTATACATGGCTTGATAAATTTAATTTTATTTTATAACCGCCGTTGAACAACCGACCCAATTTAGGGTTTATGCTACTTATGTTCAACTCCGTGGCTTTGTCATTTTGAACCCAGTTCAGAAGACAAGAGAACTCATGGATCAAGTACTGAGAGAAATATTATCTTCGTGGAGGACTTTTTGATGGAACTGACCCCCATTTGCAATACTTGGAGAGAAAACCGTGAGAACTTTACACGGTTAGATTGACGGCAAGGGGATTCTAACTCATGGTTCGTCTACCGCTGAGGAAATTTTACGTCAGCACTGTAGTCGGTGAGAGCCGGGTGCTGAATTCGCATCGATCAGAGATCGTGGGGATGCGAACCCGGTTCACCTCATTGGGAGGCGAGCCCTATCCGTCGTTGAACAGTCGATCCAATTTTTCGGGTATACGACCTTTATTTTTTAACTTCGTAGCCTTGTCATTTTGAACCCATCCAGAAGACAAGGAAACTCCTGGATCAGCAAGTACCCCCAGAGGTGTTGATTTGTTATGGGAACACGGAGGACTTTGCGAATCTCGACAGATTTAACGTGCATCTCTCGCCATTTAATCTACACGGGAAGTCCTTATAAATTTAATTTAGAATGATTTTTAACCTACACTGCAAGGCTATTCCAGACGAGTCGTTTACCAGAAAAGCGATAAAAGAACAGGCAAGACAAGAGACATAATTTCAAAAACATGGCTGGTGGACCCCGGCTGTCTGCAGCTTCTGGTGGGTTTCTCTCCCGTTATATAGTGCGGCTTTGAGGAGAACTGCTCCAGACTGAAAGTCTGGGGCTGTCTGCTGCTATGGTAACAAGCGAGAGCACATTTCTAATGGGGGTAAAATGGAGGAAAGAAGGTGTCGATTGGTTTACTCACGACGACCTACTTTAAGATTAAAAGAAAACTATTCACCCCAC
The DNA here is from genome assembly GCF_982258835.1 of Parasteatoda tepidariorum. NCBI lineage: Eukaryota > Metazoa > Arthropoda > Arachnida > Araneae > Theridiidae > Parasteatoda > Parasteatoda tepidariorum. Next base: position 2,989,317 of record NC_141759.1, read on the forward strand.
ACCCCTATTCGAAGTGACCTTTCCTCGTAACCATAGTACCCGCCACGACGCGAGACGGGTGTCTGGAGGAGTTCTCATGAAAGTCGCACTATACCAGTCCCTCATAATTAATAAGGTTTAAGTTTAATTATACAATTTTAATGATTTTAGGAAATTACATTTATTTTTAAAAAAAAACATCATTTTTCCCATTTTGCAAAGATTTTTAGTGTGTTTAATTATTTATCCGCAGTGATAAGACAAAATTATTTAATTTATTATGTTTAGGAAATGTAATCCCAATTTGAATACTTCGACGTCAAAAACGTGTTCTTTTCTTAACTAGGTATATTCTTATTTGGCTAACATGATGACGACATTCGCTCTGACGGTTCCTTTCTGTTTGATCTTGGAAGCCCCACTCACTCATGTGGACAGAATTATATTTTCCCACAATCAGGAGAAAACAACCCAACAGGACAACAACTTGTCACCGGAAAAACTGAATTGGAATCCACAAAAGGATGTTTCGGAAAATGTGATTACTAGAGCCCGGATTTTGATGACCAAAAAAATCTCAACTAATGCCCTTAAAAAGGGCAAAAAATGCCCTTAAAAATGCGAAAATTGCGCAAAAAATGCCTTAAATAAAGTAAAAATATTGAATTAAAAAATGTTTTGCTCTTTAAAATTATTATGAGTCATTTAAAAAATATAAAGCAATGCAATACTTGTTCTACGTACATTAAAGTTTGAAAAATATGTTTTATATTCTAAAATAACAAAAAAAGGAAAATATATTGACACCAAAATATTTTTCTTTTGTAGAGAAACTTTGAGGGATTTAACAACTCCCATCTTATAATATTACTAAATATCAGAATTACATTGGATTATTAATTTTTTATTTTATTTTATTTTTTTTTTTTGATAATTTGAAATGTAAACGAGCGTCTCTCGTCTGAAAGTAAATTTTCATTCCTGCAGAAGCTTCTTTCAACGTCTACTGATGTTATAGGTGTGTACTTGAAAAAGACGGTCTCACTTACTGACAATTCTTCTTCAATTTGAAAAGATTTTGCTTCATCTATTAATATCCTGTAGATTTTCTTCATTGTTTGAAAGCCAGTGTAATAATGAAAATTGATAAAAAATAATAAAAATTGGAAAAAATTAACCGAAAACTTTAAAAAATGCATTAAAATGCAAAATACGCCCCAAAATTTAAAGAAAAATGCCCTATAAATCTAAAAAAATGCTCTAAAAGACAAAAAAATGTCCTAAAATGCAAAAAATGCAAAAAAATGCAAATGTCATCAAAATCCGGGCCTTAGTGATTACACTGACAATTGTGAAAACTCCCCTCTAAAGATTCTAATAAAAAAATTTCCAAATTATAAACGGGACTGTGTTATACAATATAGAGTCAATAAACTTCGGTAAAAACGAAAACGCTTAGCACGATTTTTTGCTTAAGAGGAAGAAAAACTGTGTTATATAATATATAGTCAAACATTGTCAAAACAAAAAGGCTTCATAGGAATTTTCGTTTAAGACGATGGAAAACTGTTTCTTTGGTACGTTTTCTTAGAAAACATTAATAATTTCAAAGACCTTATTAATTAATTCATAATGATATAAATACTACAATTTTTCAACAACTTTGATTTTATTTTATTTTATAACCGTCGTTGAACAGCCGATCCTATTTTTTGGGTATACGACTTCTAATGCTCCGTAGACTTGTCATTTTGAACCCAATCCAGAAGACAAGGGAATTCCTGGGTCAAGTATTGGGAAAAATTTGTCTTCGTGGAGGAGTTTTTCATGGAATTAAAACGTATTTGCGTTACATGGATAGGAAAACAACAAGAATCTCCCATGGTTAGCCTGACGCAAGGGGACTCTAACTCATGATTCGCCTACCATTGAGGATATTTCACGTCAGCACTGTGGTCGGTGCGAGTCGGATGCGAAATTCGTATCCACCAGTCACCACTGGGATTCGAAACCGGTTCATCTTATTGGAAGGCGAGCGCTCTATCCCCTGAGCCATCGTGACTCAATAACATTGATTAGACGATTTTTGCTTTTTATTAGCCATCACTTTTTACGTTGTTAGGCGGTAATATGATACCATTAAAACAAACTTCTGCCATTTAATACTAAATAAAGATAGTATTTAATGAAAACAAATTCCTCCATTTGAAGTGACTTTCCTGTGTGAAATCCTTTTTCTGAAAACAGAGTTTAGGGGACTGAAATGAGATTGTCTTTAGTTCACTAAATGGGTGACGTCACCACATGAACAGGGTGCAAGAAATCTTTTAAAAACAGGATGAGTGACCCCTTGAAAATTGTTCTCCCTGCTGAAAATCTTGCTTTACCCTGCTTTTGAGATCATCATTCTTTCGTGGACGTTTCATTGGCTTATTGTTGGTTTTAACTGTGTTCATGCGCTTGTTGTAGAAATGAAAATAAAAGTCTATATGTTATCGAGCCGTAGTGTCTCAGGGGACCTTCCAATAAGGTGAACCTGGTTCGAATCACATCAATGTAGGTTTCCGCACCCGTCACACGCCGATCACAGTGCTGACGTCAGTGGTAAACGGGTTAGAGTCTCCTTGCCTTCAGGCTAACCATGGGAGGTTTGCGTGGCATTCCTCTCTATGTAACACAAATGCGAGTTCCATCAAAAAAGTCCTCCAAGAGCGCGAGTTTATCCAGGAGTTCCTTTCTCTTCTGGATTCGGTTTGAAATTGCAAAAGGCGACGGAGTTGAGCATGAGTAGCCGTCAACCCGAAAATTGGGTTCGACTGTTCAACGACGGTTATAACGATGTTGGGATTTTTATTTTTTTTAAAAATCAGTGATGACAGGAGAGTAAAAAATGCCTAATATTCCTTCGTCATTTATTAAGAATCAAGAACAAATTGAAACGACTTGTACAAATGTTACCCATTTTCGAATCGATATTAACACAAAACGAACATAAAATGTTGCAACGCAGATAAATTATTTGATATCTCTGTTTTATTTATGTGTGCTCCAAAAACACTTGAACACCTTTTGCTATTTTTTATCGGTTAATACGAAATTTGACGAATACGAAAAGAATGTTGCTATCTTTCAACTTCATCTTAATGAATTTCGATTATTTTTCAATCTTAAATATTGATACTTCATGTTTTTATTTTATCCTCTGCATAATGCTATGTACTACTCGTCTAGAAATTACAAAAATATAAATACTTTTCAACTCTTTAAACTTGTTTCCTCTTGATCAAATTACGAAAAGTTAAACTATGCATACTTAGTTAAAATAAGCATATATAAAATATACATTATAGTTAGTGTATCCTAAATCCATATATTTTTAAAACTGAAATCAACATGGGTCTCTTTATATATAAGTAAAGATGAAACCCTTTTTTTAAACTTCTAAAATCCTTCTATGAGCAAAACAAAATTTCCTATTTATTTTTGACAACACTATAAACCACTGAAATTTTATTTCATAACCGCCGTTGAACAACCGACCCAACCTTTCGGGTTGACGACTACCAATGTTCAACTCCGCTGCCCAGTAATTTTGAACGTAAAATGATATCTGATTTTTCGTTGGAAACTCAACTTTTTATAATTTAAATATCTTTTCTTTCTTCTCATTCTCGCCTAGCAAGTCTTGGAAATTCACACCTGTTTTTTCCAATTTGTATACAGGGTCTTTATAATTAAAGTTCCATTTTGAAATGGCTATAAAAATAAAACTTCCCGACCAAATGTCATCAAACTTGGTAAATGTCTATAAGAGGTCATGGGATTTTAGTTCCCTCAAAAAAAAAAGTAAAAAAAAAAAAATGGTTCAAAAATTCACCATCAGCGGAGAATGGCGCTGTATGCAATAGTGTTAAACAAATGTGAAATATGCAAATTTGTTTTACACGTCATGTGACTTTGCAGTTATAAAAGTGAGGCGCCTTGTCTGAGCTGTCAGTGTTCTGAGTCGACAATGTCTGTTACCATGCAAGACCGTGCTTTGCTCGTGAAATGTTACTATGAATGCGACAGCAATGAACGGAGGGCTTTACAAAAGTTCCGTACTGTAAGAGGAAAACGCCGAGGTCCAATGACACCGCAAGGTTTACGGCAAATTTATGGTAAAAGACGTGTAAAACAAATTTGCATATTTCACATTTGTTTAACACTATTTCATACAGCGCCATTCTCCGCTGGTGGTGAATTTTTGAACCATTCTTTTTTTTTTTTTTTTTTTTTTTGTTGCGGGAACTAAAATCCCATGACCTCTTATAGACATTTACCAAGTTTGATGACATTTGGTCGGGTAGTTTTATTTTTATAGCCATTTCAAAGTGGAACTTTAATTATAAAGGCCCTGTATTTTTGAAAATAATGAAGTTTCAAATAAGATAATAAGTATATTTATACTTTAGTGTTATATGCGGCAGTCTCATTTATGAAATTATACATCAGAGTCAAAATTTCTCAGCTTTATATTTTTCATGAAACTATATACATTTAGTAGACTTTTATGAGGCATGGGTTAAAATAGTTTTTTAAAGAAAGAAAATAATTTCCAGTTTGTTATAAGCTACTGAATTTCTTTGCTCTTTATTAAAAAAAAAATATGTCTCGAGAATCACTGAAAAAAAAAAATTTCAGACACTATAAAAAAAAAATATTAAGTGCTTTTCAAAAGAAATTTAATATCTCCTTAATGTTAAAATTAAAGTATTAATACTAGAAAAAGAATTTTTTGTTTTTAAAAATTAAAAAAAATTCTCTCGCTAAGGTAAATAAAAACAATGCGAAATGGGCAATTCATTGAAGATTTAAATGACGATGAAAAAAAATAGTCCGGCATTTAAAAAGAATATGAGTCATGAAATATTTTCCACTGTTTGTTTACCTGCAGTTCTTATAAAAATTACACTTTTTAATCGATTACCATATCAATGCAAAATAAAGAGAATCTTATGGAAGGAGAAATAGGCTATTCTTTAATTATTAAAGAATGAAATTGCACTTTCTCTGGGGGCAGAAAAATCACTTTCTTTTTAAGAGGCAATCATTAAAAATTATTCAATTAATTTCTATCTTTTCATGTGCTGCTATTTTTTTTCATACATAAAGTAAGCAAGCAATTCTTAAAAGTTGATGCAAATTTAACATTTTTCTGTGTTGAGGACAGAATTCAAATTTCAGAAAAACCATTTTAAAAAAAAACTCAAAACTTATCGTCGATGAAGTAGCATGTTTCCTCCTATTAAAGCTATAAATGAATAAAAGTGCTTAAAAACTTATATAAAAATTGTAAATTGTTTTGGCACAAAAAAAATGAAAATGCACGAGAACGCTATCTTAGTAAACAGACAACTGCCTTTGTTCTGATGGGTCTAACCATTTCGGTGTCTTGGGATATTCATCCACTTTTAGATGCACCTGGATAAATTTTTTTTAAATTTTTTTCCGCACATGCGCTGTGTAAAGCAACTACTTCAATTACTCTTATCTAGCGCAGTTTTTATTATTATTATTTTTAATTTTGAAGCAATAATTTCGTTATCAGTTTAAAATTGATTCAAACGCTTTGTTTAATTTTATTTAAATATTTAAGCTACAGAAAAAGTGGCACTAGACCTTGTATATATTTCGGACATTTACCAAAGGTCTAGTCATACTAGGTCTGGTTAAGTGCCATTGCCCGGTATACCCTACCCTGATGTTTTTTTTTAAGGTTCAGTGCCACTACCCGGTATACATTGGCCCGGTATATCCTACACTGATGCTTTTTTAAGGTCAAGTGCCACTGCTCGGTATACATTTGCCCGGTATACTCTACACTGATGTTTTTTTAAGGTCAAGTGCCACTGCCCGGTATACATTTGTCCGGTATACCCTACACTGATGTTTGTTCTAATCTATCGTCAGTAAGTATTAAAATATCAAATAAATGTAATTATATCCACGTATAAATTAATATCAAATCGGATGTAATAAATATTTCGGACATTCACCAAAGCGATTAATTTGATTATCAACATTCACCGGTGAAAGTCAACAACCACCGATTTTGGTCATTCACAGTAACATGCACATCATTTATATAATAACCTCATCAGGACGATTACTTCATACTTTGCCTAAATAGCATCCGGCATTTCAAAAAATAAAAATAATTGGTTTTGTTGGCGATGATCTCGTAAGGTGATAAAGAATCATGCGTAGTACAGGTAAGGAAGATATTAACCTCGAAGGAAAAGTGGATGAATACCCTCTCTTTCAGATATTCTTGGAAAATATCAAATAACAAAATAGTACCACACTGTTTTGATAATTATCAGTGAACGAACAAACAGATTTTGGAGAACTTTATGTTTCTAAGTCAAGAAGTGTTGTTCCATTTTAATAATATAACATTGTCCCTCAGATGTCGGTGCAAAAATGAGTTCAGAACTGAAGCGGTCAATGTTTGAAGCTGGAATGCAAAATCTGTTGGTTTGGGAATCCGTAGAGGTGAACGCAATCATGGCGACATCTCGAGTCACTAGTTTTTAATCACTTTTGAAAAATAACTTGGTATAAATATAGCAACAGTGTATCTTGGAGAATCGATTACAATAATAGTTATTGCTAGAATGAGGATTATCAATATTATGTTTTCGGAATTGTGACAAAGAGAGGCCTATTCACTTTGATATTATTATTTAACACCTAACTAGACGCACTTCATATTTTAATATAAGTACACGCTTGGCGTATTTTATACGTCATCGAAAATTCGGGAAAAAAAATAAATGCAGCTCAACAGTTTTCCAGCAGTAACCAATATATCAATGACACAGAAACAATAAGACTGACGGACACGTGACTTTTCATACAGACATTGAAAAGTGGTTGTTGTTAGGCAGTTTGCATCAACAACGTGGTATCTCACACATTCTCTCTTTGGCGCGTCCTCAGCTCTCAACTCTTAAAGCTCATAAGTAGTATATAGGGGGGGCTAGAGGACACATCTAAACTCCTTATATATATAATCATTTTAAGCCTTTTTTGGCAATTTTAACATCGAAAAATGACATAAAATCTTTAAAAACAACAACTTTTGAAAATCAAAAGCACTAAAAAATTATGTTATGAAAAACAACTTTGAGTTAGCTTTGAAACAAAAGCATCAAAATGAACATTCTAATGTGAACAAATAATTGACAAAACAAGTCATATAACTTTGACAAAGTTGTTTTTCGATATGTGAATAAACTCCAATATTTAAGTTTTTTAAAAAGGAAAAAAAAAGCAGCGTCCCCAAGATGGAGACACTGATTTTAAAAATTTAGAAAATAAAAAGTAAGGAAAACTTAAGCTTCTTCTAATTCATAATCAGAAATTTTGTTATTTATCCAACCTTTGAAATTAAATATATAAATACCTTTGTTAATTTTCTTCATGCTTTTATCAGATAATTCTCCTGAACTTTTACTCAAAAAATATTCTTTTTCATTATCTAGTTTTGCAACGACTGTTTCTCCATATTTTGTATCTATTTTTCTTAGAGATATTAAATTGTATTTACCGACTTTTAAATCTCTTAAACTATAAATATCTGTACGTTTCTTAAGACTATTGAATTCTTCCATTTATTATATTTCGTTTTTATAAATACAAATTCATTTTCTCAAGATTATTTTTTTGATATATTTATTTATAATTTCATAAGATGATTCATTCACTATTTCTGTAGCTTTCTCTCTTATTTCCTCATTTTCGATTTTATTTACTAAATCTTCTAATATATCAATATAGGTCATGATCAAATCATCAATTCCGAATCTATCGTGTGTTTCATTAATTTCCATTAAATCACAAATTAAACATGCTAAATCATATATTTCATCACTGGTTTCCAAGTATTTTAATTCCTCCATTTACTAAGAATTGTTTTTTGAAATACAATTCTTATAGTACATGCATTTACGTAATGAACATCCAGGACCTAAAATTTTTGCACATTTTGGTACTTTAATATCTAAATCCTTGGATGGCATATTTAATTCTTGTAGTATCTCTTTTTCCATAATTCCTCCTTTATAAGCAAACGTACCACCATATAAATCATAAAGATTTTGAATATATAATTTTACATTATTATTACTAATCCAGAGCTCTTTGTTATTAGGAGTCTTTTTAAATCTTAGACCATGTATCTCTGTAGCACATTTACGTACTATACTCAGTTCTTGATCATCTAGTTCACAGTCCGGTGTAAATACACTAATTGTTTCACCAAAAGGTAATTTTGTATGTACCCACCCTATTTCTCGGACTATCTTACGATTTGGAAGTATAAATCCTTGAATATTGATAATAAGAGTTATGTCATTCATATTTATTAGAAAGTGTTTTTTATAAATACTTTTCAAAAAGCTTTCTTTTCAACTTGTACAACAGTCTTTTTCCAAGTATTACATTTATAACACGAGGTCATATTCATAGGAAATCCTTTCTTATCCAAAGTAAGAAAGATACCCAAATTATCAGTTCTCTTTTTACATTTTTCGCACCAACGTCTATTATCCATATTTATTAGAAAATGTTTTTTATAAATGAATATAGAAGATTTAAAATATAGAAGATATTAAAAAATGGAAGATTTAAAATATAGAAGATGTAAAAAAAATAGAAGATATGAAAAATGGAAGATTTAATATCCAAAAGGTACAGTGTTATAATCGTCTAAAATTCTTCTCTTATCAAATCCAAACGTATATCTTTTATTCGTCTTAATACTTGAAATATTTCGATCTTTTTCGATTTTAAATTGATTGATTTCTACATCTAAACAATCTTTTTCACCAGTTATTATTTTCATTCTATTATCAAAATCTAATACAGTTTCACTCTGGTATGACATTTTAAATCCTTTAACTTTTCCATGTACAGAATTATCATTCAATATATAACCATAGTCTTTTGAGGCTCCAGCCATCCAGGATTTTATGTATTTATCGTTTCCTAATTCATCAGTCCACTCACCCAACATGCAACCAGTTTCAATTTTATTACTTCCATTATCTATATAAATTATACTATCTGTATCATAATATAAGACATTTTTACCTAATATATCTAATATTTTATATAATCTAATACGAGCAGAACTTGTCGTAAATGCAGCATTATATACATTTGTATTAAAGTTATTTTTCTCATACTTATCTTTCATTTTATAGGTCATTTCAACACAGTCTTCGTTTAAGAATACCATATTGAGATCCTTTATTGTATCATCCAAAATAATTCTGTAAAAATCTTCAATTTCCATTGCGTATTCAGTCTGTTTCATATTTTTTCTTTGACCAAACTTACCCCATAATGAGTTTAAGCAAATTTTTGCAATAAATCTTAAACCCGGATTTTCTTCTATGTTTTGTAATTCTATATTTAATTTATCTTTTACTATTTGCATATATTCATTTTCATTTTTGAAATTATTTTTCCATTTATCACAGGTTTCGAGTTTTATTTTTAAAAACATTTTCACATAATCTCTGAATAAGTCGTTTGATTTATTTTCAAAATGCCAGACTTCATAAATATTTTTTATTTTATATCCTTTTTTAATAGCTAATCTCATTTCATCGGTAGTCCACGTTCCTATTAGACATCTTTCGTTATCTGTGTGTTTACACTCGGAATTTCTTATCTCATAACACTGCTTACATTTTTTCTTTTCTAATGTTGTTTTGAAATGATTGCATTTTATTGTTTCGGAACAAGTACGGCATAGAGAAAATATTAATTTTTCTGCTTTATAAGGTAACACAGGATTATACAGTTTTCTCGGAGGAAGTACCTTACATTGAATTAATCCGTACCACTTTTTATCATATTTCTTAGGATTAAATATCTTTGAAGGGTGACCAACAGGGTAATAATCAAAATAATTCACTGTTGGATATAATGAACACACGTCAATATATCTACCTTTTTCATTATTTTTGAATTCATATTTCAATTTCGTAGGTTCGCATCTGCCTCCATAAAAGGCATCTCTAGGATTCAAAGGTTCTACAAAATCTCTGTTCCATTCCTTTTTCATGTATTTTTTCATATCTTTATTACTATTGAAATCACATTCCCATATTGTTATTAAATTAAATCCTTCTTTTATTATCTTTTTATTTATCTTTTCGGTTCGTTTATACAAATCTTCCATAAGCATTTGATTCTGAGTGTTTATTTGTGTACGAGTGAAACATTTGGTACATCCATGCCAGAAACAACCATGAAATTGGAAAACAGTATTTTCATAAAATCCATCGACCTTATAACTTTTTTTACCCAATTTTAATTTCTTCTCACCACCGTTCAAAGCATGTTGTATATTAATATTTTCTTTTTTTTGATATGAAATCTAACCAAGCAATTGATTTTTTACTATACTTATCTTTATGAATTGTATCTTCGTCAATAGCAATCGTCTCTTCTTTCAAGAATTTGTCTCTATAAATACCCATACATACACCAGCTAAAGTGACATATTTGAATGGATCAACGTTCACAGTTTCTAAAAACAATCGTCTCAATTCCAAACAACCTTCTCTCAATATCTGAACATCCGATCTGCAATATTTTATAAATTCTTTTTGAAAATCAAACGTTTCACATTTTACTGAATCGTACCATTTATTAAATTTTTCTCTTTCATCTTTAACCATATAATCATATCCATAATAATGTTTTTCTGGGTATTTACCTATGTAATTTTGATTCTTTTTTGTATTAAACAGATGAGGAAAATAACCTTTAGCCAACTCAGTCAGACCAAATGTTTTTGGAAATTTTCTGAGAGGAATCATTGTGAAATTAATCGAATCGATAAATCTTATATTATAGTCAGAAACATGCATATATGTTAACTTGTTACCTTGATAAATTGTAAATACTTTAATGTTATTCTTGAAGCAACACTTGGCTAAAAATTGGAAATCGAAACCTTTTCCGTAATGAGCAAGTACAGTATATCCATAGTGTTTTACTTTAAATAACCATTCGCAAAATTGATTTTCATTTTCAAATATATTTTCAATTCCTTTATAATCTTGGCATATAACTAGATTAACTTCATGAGTTCCAGTATCTTGTATAGTTTCCATATCAAAAAACAAGTATTTCTCAGTATATTCATATTTACAAGTTTCACACCATTCTTTTATATTTGACACATTTTTTGGGCAATCATCAATACATTTACCTCCTTTAGATTTTTGTTTCTTCATATAGCATTGATGGTCATTTAATACAAATTTCCAACAGTTTTTACATCTTCTTTCACCACACTGATGTTCTTCTATTTTCCTTTCATATCTATTAATATTTCGTTTGCATTTCAAACATTTCCATAGTAATTTGCAAACACTGCAACCTTTCGAATTTTTCTTTTTATGATTATCAAAACAGTCTTCTCCTAAGAATTTCCGATTGCATTTTTTACAAAACAGATCTTTTCCTTTACAATCAGAATTCTTAACAAAGCACCTATCACATTTAAGAGGACATCTGTGTTGATCTGATCTTTTATAACCAATCTTACAATAATCACAATAATTGTCTTTACCTAAAAACCCTGTAATAGATGTAATAACATCAAAATGATTTTGAATTTTATAAATGTAAATACAAGTAGGTTTGTAATCACCACAATATAAACTTTGATTACAGTTTTCTCTACAATAAATATTAATTTGAATATCTAAGAAATTTTCAAAATTTTTTACTTCCTCCAAACTGCATACTTCTAAGGGAATATGACACAAATCATGTAATTTCGTAGCTAATGTTTTTTGTAACAAACGTCCTTTTTTAATATATATTATATCATTATCTTTCAATTTTTCGTGATTTAATTTTTCACATAACAGGATAGGATTTTGAGAGGCTAACGCTGTCACAATTGATCTTGCTAAACATATATTATCTTTATTTTTTATTTGACATATGCTCCTCTTTTTTGCTGGATCTGTTTCAGAATACATTTTTAATGCCTTGTGTCTACCTCCATAAGGTAATTCAATTACATTGAAATCAAATATACATTCAGTAATATCCAGTTCCTTATATTCAATTTGATTAGATAATTTATCAATATAAACTTCAAAGGCATCTTTTGTGGACATCATTTTATCATGAAAAGGCTTATTTAATTTAGGATTATGTGTTATTACGTCTACTTTGCCAATTATATTTCCTATAGCCTTCCTGAATATATTTTGTATAATACTATGATATTGATTTGGTAAAATCTTCACTCCAATCACATTGTACTTTTTCCTATGAACTTTGTATTTTTTTATAAAGGATCCAGTGGTCTCTAATATTTCATAGTTTGTATGATTTGCGTCTTTTTTAATCTTAGGTTCTTTTTCAGTTAATTTATTATCTTTAAATCTCAAATTATAGGAATCAAATAAATTCTTGATTCTCTTTCTTCTTTCTGGATGATTTATAAATATTTTCCTCTTACGATCTAAATAGTTAGTAGCATCTAATTTTAATACATCAGTCAGTATAGTTTTATATTCACCCGTTTTTCGGATATAAGATATAATAGATTTTATGATTTCTGTTTTAGTTTTACCTTTTGTTTCAATTTTTAATTTTTTTATTATATTTTTTAATTTTGCAACATTAAAAGTGTTCAAAGCATCCTTTATATGTTTGAACTCCATGATACTAAAAAATAAAAAATATTATTTTTTATTTTCTATTTATTAGAAACTATTTTTATAAAGGCTTTTCAGAATTTAATATTTTGAATATAGTTCTGATGATATTTACTTCTAAAGTGTCTTTGTTTATGTGTAAAAGTATATTCTCTACCACACTCACAGTTATATTTTGTGTATTTAACGATAGATTCACACTTCTTGCACTTTTTAAAAATAGTATTTCTATGAATATAAAACTCTTCCACAGATTTTAAAATTTTACAGAGACTACAGAGTTTCTCCGACATGATTTATTAGTAAACCTTTTTTACAAATGGATTATTCACCTATAGCAACCCATTGAAAAAAATCTCGATGAGTAGTTATTTCGGTGCCATCTAATTTTAAACATTTAAATCTAAAACCATATCTATCTACTTCAGATATTTTTAAAGTAAAAAAGATCCCCATATTTATATTTCGTTGATAAAATTGGTATGTGGATTTAAATTTTCTTTGATTTTCAGGGGGTACCACGATGCCTCCTCGTTCCAGGGGGAGAGAATTCTCCCTAGCTGGATTTATCATTTATAAAGGAATTCCATAAATCTTCATATTTCTTTTTCTCTTTAATTTTTATAGAATTATCAATATTGAAAAGATCACAAATCTTCTTCATATAAAACAAGTATTTTAAATTCTTTTCGTAATAACAAAAATCTAAGAACTTGTAAAATAATTCATTTGCCTCATTCGTAAAGTTCAGTTTATGTTTTCTTTTCAAACTATTGAAGAAATATATTCTACTTTTGAGTCGTTGCTTTAAAAAAGTATTTATATCAATATTATAATAGGATTCATCTTCAGAACTATCATAACAAATTTCTTTCTTTTTAATTTGTTTAAACACTTTTAAGTAATTATCAGGAATATCCATTTATTTACGAATGTTTTTTAAAAATAGATGACAGCACTAGTACATTAAGAGAATAATTTTTGAGTGTTATCTTTTAAAGATAAGGAAAGTAAAATGTGTTCCAAACAAAAATAATTATTAAACACAAGCTGATTTTTAAAGTGTAGATAAACATAAAAGATAAAATAAACATATTTTTAAGTATTATTCTTATAAAAATTAATTTATATTACAAGAGAAAAATTTAACTTAAGGAAATTTCTTTTAAAACCTAATAATTTTTTTGTTGAACTGTAATTTCATTTTTCACATATAGATGGCTCTGAGAGGTCAAAGTTTAATAGCTCTTTATATCTTATAATAAGGATAAGATTCTTACACTGTCGGCCTCAGTGGCCGAGTTGGTTAGGGCGCCCTAAGAGAGTTAGGCAGCGAGTTTGAGGTAGTGAGTTCGATCCTCGTTCACCCACTAGGGTAGGAGATGAAACAGAGCTCCACGTAGTGTAGATGCTGAATAGGGACCGAAGTCGGTACCTCCCTCCCTCATAGCAACGAGGTCGAGTAGCCTCCCCCATAGCAACAGGGGTTGAGGAAAAAAAAAAAAAAAAAAAGAACCGGCTGAGAGGTGAAAAAGGCCTATAACATCATCCTGTAAATAAATAAACAGCTACACCTCTCAGCCGAAGAGGCCATTTTGCAATTTTTTTCTTTGATTTTTAATTAATATAATATTAATTAATATAAAAACACAGGTAAATGTTTTTCGTTTCTTGCAATTCTTTTCAATTTTAATACATCTCGTAATCGATACCTCATTGTCTTCAAATTCTGGAAAAATTTCATAAAATATTACTTTTCTAAAATAGTGTAATTTCATTACCTTTTTTAAATGATTTTCAATAATTCTCATATTATCATAAGATTCTAATTTGAAATCGTCTCTCGCTGTAAATATTATATTGTGGTGGTTTTTTCTCCTTAAATTATCATATTCTAACTCTATTCTAAAACTGAATAGATTTATATTAAGTAATAAAATTTTATTTATATTTTTTTCAAACATATTTATTTACATTTAAAATCCAGAGGCCGGAGAAGAGGCCCCTGAAGTTTAGGGGTGTAGAAGGGAGTCGTGTTTTACGACCCCTTAACGTTATTAAAGAATAAAAAAGCTAATTTTGTAGAGTTTTTGGAAAAATAATGTAAAATTCAAAATGAAAATCAACCCCTCCGAATTTGGGGAGGTTGAAATAGAGGGCACTTACCCATAATTTCGATTAAAATCTTATGTTTTTATAAAATATCTTTTTTATCTATCCAACTGTTAAAATCATTTGAATAACCTAACCATTTAACGAGTAATTTATCTCCTTTTTTTTCTAATTATCTTTTCAATTTTATATACTTCATCCGTCTTATTATATTTAACTAATTCATTTTCATAATAAGTACCTTTTATCTCCTCACTATTTAAATCATTTATTCTATAGGTAATTGGATCTGTTCTCAGTATTTCTGCTATGATGAAAATTTCTTCTGTAAATGTAGGGTGATAACCTCTCGTAAACGTTTCTTTAAATTTTGAAATTCTTACTTTATCACCTATTTTAAATTTTGGTTTCCTGATTACTTTTCTAACATACAAGTTATTATAAACAAGATTTTCATTCGTTTTTTTACTTGCTTCGGTAGGTGACATTTTAATAGATCTATGATATGAATTGTTGTAATTTTGAACTAATTTATTTAAGATATCAATATATCTTTCTGTTTTATTAGCTGCCAAGTATTTTCTTATTTTTCCATT
Organism: Parasteatoda tepidariorum; assembly: GCF_982258835.1. Taxonomy (NCBI): domain Eukaryota; kingdom Metazoa; phylum Arthropoda; class Arachnida; order Araneae; family Theridiidae; genus Parasteatoda; species Parasteatoda tepidariorum. The sequence continues at coordinate 3,004,747 of NC_141759.1, forward strand.
TAATGTACGATTAAAGCGTTCAACTACTGAACATTTTATTTCTACGTTTTCAGTTGTAAACCACTTAATATCATAGTCTTTAAATATTTTTTGAGTCTCTTTAGAAATGAATTCAGTTCCTTTATCTGTCTGGATGTGATAAGGATGCCGTTCTTTAAATATTTTTTTAAAGGCATCTGTTACTTCTTTTCCTGTTTTTCTCTGAATGGGAACTGCCCAAGCATATTTACTAAATATATCAATTACAGTTAAAATATAATTCATTCCGTCATTAGATTTACTAAAGGGCTTTATAAACAATAAATCAGCTTGCCATTGATCATCAATATGAGATACATATATTCGTCTTCTTTTGAATTTTCTAACGAGAGGTTTATATCTTGTGTATACATCTTGAGTATGAAGGAAATCAGAAATTTCACTTTGAGTAGATTTTGTTTTCCGTTTCAATTCATTCATTCCACAATAGCCAGTTTCAGGATCATAATATACAGTTTTTATATCCTCCTGTTTCAGGGGTTTAATGACGCCCTGTTCTAGAGCGTCGTTTTTCTTAAAAAAGAACACTTTTTAGATCCGCAAATTGCACATATTCCTTTTGTCATTGGACTACCTTTTTTATTAATTACATGTTCGATATCCTTAGTATCTGTATGATTTTTACATTTTAAACAGTATATCAGTGAACCCATTCCAAATGTCTTTTTTGCTTTTATAATAGGTTTAACAACTGCTCTGTCAATTCTTTCACGAATGGTAGGATTTGGAATTGCATCTAACTCATTTATCATACTTGTATCACATACTTCGTTTCTAGTTTTTGTATCTTTGTTTTTTAAATAACAAACATCGTGTCTGTATGCAGCTTCATCTACTTTATTTATAGGTTTTGACCATTCTTTATATGTTAAATCATCATTCAATCTCTTTTTTCCTCGTAGTAATTGGGTTCCAGGACCTGTAAAATTATGACCTGGTAAATGCATTTCAAAGGGTAAATTGTTAATAGCTTTATTAATTACACCCTTTCCTGTTTTACACTTGCAATTCTTTTTATTACACATTTATTTAGATATAAAAATTATTTGTTGACATACTTGTAACCATTTAATTGAGTTTTCTTTATATATCTTTCTATAGGAAAATATTGTAAATTTTGAATATATTCAACTTCTCTCATATATACTTCTTGCTCAGTCAGATTGCTTGATTTGTACAAATTTAATAGTTGTTTATAGAATTTGAAAGCTTGTTTATATTCACTCTTTTTAGCTGAAATCTTCAAAGATCTATCGATTATTTCAATTACACCAGCTGTTATACTCAGTGCTGATAAGGGTAGGAAAACGAAACTTATTAAGCCAGAAGCACTAAATAAGAACTTTCCTACTGATAGCGATAAACTCAACTTATTCATAAACTGATAAGATTTTCTATAGATAAAAATTCTCTTTTCAAGATATTCTTCCATTTATATAGGATGAAATGTTTTATCTCGGTATCTCATTTCAGGATTCACTAAATCCAACATTAAAAAATCATATGGTTTTATGATGTACTTTCTATACATTTTATTAAATTCTTCTTTAGTTAATCGACCATCTATTTCTCTTATTATTTGTCGAATTTCTTTTTGTTTCATCTCAAAAGGTATAAAGTAGTCACTATTACTTCTTATTGTTATAGGTATTTTATAATAATACTGACTTAAATAAATAATAGAAGCATTTTTCTTTCTTCCACGAATAAAAAATTCTTCAATAGAATGTTGATCTTTTTCACAGATACAATCATCAAATACAACTAAATTCATATAGGAAGGATCCAAGTCATCTACGGTAATAAAATCCTCTAATTTGGAAGAAAACAAAACTTGATCTTTTTTAAATTTTTTATATTCTTTCAAAACTTCTTTTTTATTCTTTAAGCCTTTACATTTTTGAATATCTTCTAATTCTACATCATCAAATTGAGTATATTTTTCTTGTAATTTTACGTATTTAGATTCACATATATCTTTTGCACACACGTAAAGTCTGTCAAAGTGTAAATAGTCATATATTAAATTAACTAATAAATTTGATTTTCCGCACTTTGAGGGACCATTTATAATTAATCTAAAAGTATGAATAGGTAGTAAAGGATGTTGATTTGGATCTTGAAATTCATTAGGTTCATTATAATCTCTTATAATAATTTTAGAATACATTTATTTCCTGTAAAATTTTGTTCTATTCACTAATCTACTCCGAGCAGAAAATAATCTACTCCGAGTAGAAAATAATCTACTGCGAGTAGAAAATAATCTACTCCGAGTAGAAGCAGCTGTCTGAAAATAATCTACTCCGAGTAGAAGCAGCTGTCTGAAAATTAAATATATATAAATGGAAAGTATTGAAAAAGAGAGAAATAAAAAGTTGTTAGAGCAATTAAAAAATGATCTAAGATTAGTTAAACTACAATCTGAAATTAGAAAAAATAATGAAATAAAATTAGAAGAAGATATGGGAATACAAAAATCATTGGCTGATTTTCATGAGCCTTTAATCAATCAAATGGAAAAACTAGAAACCTCTAGAGAAAATCGTTTTCAGGGTATAAAAGAAGCTGTTGATGATTTGTCTCTAACCATGAATGATTTTTCTTTTAAAACTTTACCTCAGATAGAGAATAAGTCAGAAGAAGATTATACTGAAGATGCAGGAAGTATGTTTTTAAAAATAGATATAGACAGAGATGTTGATAAAACTGTTCTAGAAGAACTAGAATTTGAATTACCTTCAATAATGTGGAATAAAACTGATGAAGATATTGATGAAGTTATCGATAGGGCGAAAGAATACAGAGATAAATTTAAAAGAGAGAAAGGAAATGAAAGTAAAAATAAAAATTTTGCAACTAAAGAAAAGAAAGTAGAATATCAAAAAAAGATTGACATTGCTGATAATAAGATGAGTATGATGAAAATATATATAGATGCTTTATTAGCTATTAAAAAAGGTAGATATTACACAGGAAATGGTTTAGAAGATAAATTGAAAATTTTAGCTGATTTGACCGATAAAATTTGTAAAGGTTCTAAAAGTAAAAAATTGTATAATAAAACTGTTCACTTGTTGGATTTACTTTTAAGAGAGAAATCTTTAACAAATGAACAGGTTAAGGAATACTATGGAAAATTTCTTACTAAATAAATGAGTAATTATATTGTAAAAAAAGTATACTTGGGTGACAGTCAGATTTCTAAATTGAAATCAGCTTATAAAAATGGTGAAGAACTTAGCTTGCAAATAGATAAAAGTAAGACACCCAACTTTGATTTACATTTAACAGCTACACAAATTAACCAAATTGCTAAAGGTAAAAGAATTAAAATATCAAAGACTCAACTGAAAAAGAATGGTGGGTTTTTACCTTTTTTAATTCCGCTGCTTTCAACTTTAGCATTAGGAGCCGCTAGCGGAGCAGCTGGTTGGGGAACCAAAAAAGTGTTGGATAAAATTTCAGGATCAGGTACGACTAAAAAAAAAAACCTTGTGGAAAGGGGGTATATCTTCCCTCGGAATATCCAACAAAGTAATACAAGAAAATATGAAAAACGAAAAAGGATTTAGAGGTATATTTACTATAGATATGTTACCTAAAAAGATAAGAAAATTTGAAAACGGAATAATAAATTTAGATATATCTACAGGAAGTGGAACTCATTGGGTTTGTTATTACAACGACCCAAAGTATGATTTTATAGAACATTTTGATCCTTTTGGAGAATATGAATATAACACTATAAAAATAAAAAATGATTTTCTTCCTAAAAATATACAAAATTATTTAAATACTTCTGGAAAAGAAATTAGATATAACGATAGTTTTTTACAACAACCAATTTCTGTAAAATGCGGTTTCTATTGTATGAAATATATAACTGAACGAAATAAGGGTAAATCACCTATTGATGTTTTATATTTGTTTACTCAAGAACCTAGTAATTTAAATGAAAAAATTGTTTCCACTAAATAAATGAAGTATCTTATTTTAGATTCTAAAAATGCAGATAAATCGGAAGATTTTACGATTGAATATTCGAAACCATTTCATTTTAAAGAGGTAGCTCTTCAATCTTTTTCTATGTATATTTCATGGAATAATATTACAGAGAAAAATAATAAATTTTCATATTTTGACGGTGTGAAATGGGTAGATTTCGTTATTCCAAATGGTCATTATAGTATCAGAGGTTTGAATCGTTATATGGTAAAATATTTTGGAAATGATCCACCTATATTATTTGGAATAATTGAAGAAAGGCAAAGATTTAGTATTAAACTCGAGAAGAATTATAAAATTGATTTATCTAAAAGTGAATTGTACAAAATTTTAGGCTTTGAACCTAAAATATATGAAGAATAAGAGCAAGAAGGTAAATTTATTGCTGATATAGCTAACGGAAACGATAATATTTATATTCACTGTGATATAGTTGATGGTGCATATATAAATCAGTTTCAGTCTCAAGTTATTTATTCTTTTACATCATCAAATCCTCCTGGAAGTTTATATGCTAAAGAATTTGATAGACCAATATTTTTTCCTGTTAAATCTGATTCTACATACAGAATTAGAATGAGAATTACAAATCATAGAGGTGAACTGATTGATTTAAATAAACAAGAAGTGCAGTATAGATTTATTACTAAATAAATGAACAAACATAGATTATATAGAAAGAGTAAAAAAATACAAGGAAGAGGCTTCTTTTCAGACTTTATAAGTCCAATTGTAGAAGATAAATCTAAAGAATTTGTGAGAGAAAAATTGAATGAAATATTTTCCAAAAATAAAAAACATGGTGCTGGATTGAAAATTTTTATTCCTAAATAAATGGATAAAATTTACGATTTGAAAGACACTAGTTATTATTATAATAACGACATTGAAAGTTTTGAATATAGGGAAATAAAAAGTGAAAATAGAGATAGAAATAATATTCATGAAAATGCTACATATAATTTCTTTATCAATGATACAAATGCTAATATTTTATATTCTGCGGGATATCTGCAACAAGAATTAAAAATTGTAAAAGGAGATGGAAGTGCAATAAGTAATGAAAATGTTACTCTAGTGAATGGAGGAGGTCTCGTAAATTCAAACAGGTTGACTATAGGAAATACTGAAGTTGAATCCACTATAAATTATAAAGCCATTATGAATCAAGTATTAGGGATGATACACTTCACCCCTGATTATTCAACATCGGAAGCTACCAACATGTTCTTTTATGTAGACACAGCTGATTCTGCTGATAGAAAGGATTTCAAATATAACGGAACTTTGGTAGAAGCTACCAAAATAACTGATTTTTTTAAAAACCTTAAACTAAATGAAAGTTTTAATGAAGGATTTTCAAAAAGATGTAAATTTACTAAAAATAGTCAAACAGTAAAAATATGGATTCCTTTAAAATATATATTTGATTTCTTTAACGAATATAAAAAAGTAATGACAGGTTTCCAAGTTAAAATAGAAATTCAAAGAAATGATAGTAAAAATATGCTGTATTGTAATAAATAGGAATTTATTGGAGTTTTTTTTTTTTGTATCAATACTTCTTAAAGAAAGGTTATTTTTCAATAGATGGCACCACTATGATAAAATTTAAATGCAATCAAAATTATGATATTTCATGAGAAATTTTTATTTATTCTTTTAAAATTGTATTTTTGGGGTAGATTGTGGATATAAATTGTATTAATATTTAAGGAGCTTTAGATTATCTCTTTTATGGCGTATTAGTGGGTTTGTAGCTGGTTTTTCTTGTGGATCTTTTTTTTTTTGTTCTGACGTCTACTGGATGCGGGATGACTTTTGAGCGAGTAAACAGGTCAGTATGAATTATTCCGCCTTGCTGAGAAAAGTATAAGAGGCGTGAAGAGTGGCTGAAAAAGTAGTAAGACGGGAGTGCCTGAAAAAGTAGTACGACGGGAGTGCGGATCGTGCCCGATGGAATGTTGAGTTGAAACATCACCGCTGACAGGATCTATCATGGCTGTTAGAAGTATGTTCTGAGCCGGTATCATCGAGATTGAGTGTAGATTTAGCTGGAATCTCGGAATGAGTTGATCTAGGCGGAAATGCTGAAAGGTTGATATTTGGAAAGAGTCCCTGGATACTGCGACTAAGTAAGCCACATTGATCGGATGAGCTGTTGCCTGGAAAAAAGTTGATCTGAAGCCTCAGAATAAAACGGGATATGATAGACGGAGTGTCGCTAGATTCAAGACGGTTGACAAGAAGTGAGCGTTCCTCGGCAGAAAATCAAGTGTTTCTAAAGAGCTGAATGGTGGTCGGAAGGTCGAGGTTCTCCTAGTCCACAAGTCTACCTGCAGGCCCGGTGGGCGTTCCAGAAGGTGATCTGCAAGTTCCTTTGTATTTATAAACTCTAATTTCTTACCTTTTTAGTAACTTTTTAGAAGAGCATTTTATTCCGTATTTTAAATTATTTCTATCCGATGTTAAGATACCTATTTTAAGATGAGCCTTGGATATTTAATTTTAATTATCTGCTGTAGGAATACAAGGACTTAAAGTTTAAATGTTTTTGTAAATTTAGAATGAGCTAGTATTTTTATTTCGTAAATGTCTCTTTTAGTGTGAATTAATTTAATGTTATGCATATGAAATTTAAAGGTGCTTTTTATCGAAAAGTTTTATCTTGAGAATAACCATTTGGAAATTTAAAAGTGTATAAATTGAAATTTTGAGTGCACATGAAGGCATCTGGAAATGATCGGGATTGTGTTGGTTGTTAATTTATAGTTATAATAAAATTTACTTTTTATTGTTAAAAGTTTCATGTACTTCATTAGTCAAGTGTCTATTTTTGAACCTGGGTAACCGTTACCAAAATTCAATTAATAAATCACAGCCTTGCCAAAGTTTGAAGGGTAACGGTACAGAATTGGTGCCGTGACCAGGATAGGCAAATTTAAGAGAAAGAGCACAAATTAGTGCCGCAATCTTTTGCATTTCCAGATGTTGACATTTGACTTTACTTTTTATGTGTTTTAAGTTGTATCATATTTGAGTGTATTTATGTATCCCCAGTTTTTGAAATAGACGTAAACAAGTTAGGATTTACTCAATTAATAGTGTGCTTGTGAAATTTGAATTATAATCGAATATGTGTCCTAAAGATAAGCTTTCGCCACAGGATGGTCAAACGGGTGTATTTATACCTGGTAATTTTTCCCTTTTAACATTGCAAGTACTCCCCACGTTTAGAGGAAGGGACTCTACAGTATCGGTGGAGGAATTTCTTGAGCGCCTACAAGCTTCCGCGTCGCAGTGGAATTGGACAGAGTCAGAAAAATATTTTGCATTGAAAGATAGGTTGTTTGGGGAAGCCAGAGACTGTATAAATGAATTTGGGGAAGACATTGACAATTTTAAAAAGTTGAAAGATAAGTTGCTTAATCTATATAGTAAAAAAGTTTCTCCTTCAACGGCTCTTTTTGAGTTTATGGCCTTCCGGCAACCCGTAGATATGCCAGTTGAGAGATATTTGGCACAGGCCGTGCAAAAAAGCAAATTTTTGGATTTTGGTCAATGTGACACTAAAATAAAAGAGACACAAAGAAACCATATGCTATTTAGTATGTTAAAGTTAAATTTACACCCTAATATTCTGAGAGGAGTTTTGGCTCGAAACCCGCAAAGCTTGGAGGAGTTAAAAAAGTTAGCTATTCTGGAGGAGAATGCCTGGCTAACCGTGAAGGCCACGAATAATCCGTTTTTACAGTTCCCAACAGAGATATTTAAAGTTGAACAAAATGAGAATGGGTTAGCTGCTGTTTGTGAAAACCTGGCATCCACCATAGAGAAATTAACTGAAAAGGTAGAGAAACTAGAGACTAGAGTAACTGGAAATATGGGAAATCATGATAGAGGGGCAGTAGCGTTTAGAGATAATAGAAGTAATGAGAGGAGGATGGGTCCCTGTTACAATTGTGGTAGAGTTGGGCATATTGCTAGATACTGCCGTGCCAGGCAGAGAATGAGTAGAAATGTCCAAAGTCAACCTGCAGGTAAAGCAGTTGAAGACATTCGCCAGGAAAACTAAGTTCGGGTGCTTCACAGGCACAGGTGACAGCGTGTATGCCCAAGTTCGTGCAAATTTATACTAATGAAACTGTAGGGACCCTTCCCATTATTAGTGTGACTTTTCAGAATTTAAAAGTCTTATCTCTGGTTGATACAGGAGCAGCTCTTAATTTAATTGAGGAATCTTTCCTACCTTCTAACATTAAGCGTCAAAATTGCAATATGTGTGTTTCATCTGTGGCGGACAGTAGGATTGCTTTACAGCATAAGGTTCAAATTGATATTCAAGTTGGCTCGTACAAGTGTAAATGTGATTTTTATGTATTACCCTCTAGATTATCTAAGAATTTTTCTATGCTTTTGGGAAGTAATTTCCTTCACAGACATAGATGCTTAATTGATTATCAAACTAATAAAATTCAAATAGGTGAAGAAATAATACCTTGGTTATGTTGTGAAGAGGGAAAGGTGGCAAACGTAATTGAACAAACTTGGAAAGAAGATATTTACGGTTATTTAAGTAAAAAATATACCCTTGCACCTTTTTCTGAATCGATAGTAAATGTAAACATTAAGAAATATTTTAATTCTGAATTGTGTTTGGTGGAACCTATTTTTAACGACAGGGAATACTGTGTGGCAAGGTCAGTTAACAAATTTAAGAGTAATCATAGTATTCCAGTTTTAGTGTTAAATCCCACAGGAAATGACATAAATTTAAGTAAAAATACTAAATTAGTTAAGCTGGAAAAGGTAATTTCATCAAGTGATAGCAATCTACCTAATTTTAGTATCGAAGCTCATGAAAATTTCGGTGAGTGTGATGAGGCCGATCTTGAATTTGATCAAACTTTTAAGTTAGACCATCTAGATAATAGTACTAAAGATAGGTTAATAAAATTTTTAAAGGAAAACAAAAATGTGTTCGCAGCCTCAGTTAAAGATCTACCGGGCTGTGATACCGTGCTACACAGGGTTCCCCTAATTGATAATGTGCCGGTAAAACGTAGACCTTATAGGGTACCATACAATTTACGTGAGGAAATGGACTCGCAGATAAATATTCTATTGGAAGCGGGAATACTGGAACCCTCAGTGTCAGCTTACAGTTCCCCTATTCTATTGGTAAAAAAATCGACCGGAGATTATCGCCTGGTCACAGATTTCAGAGCCTTGAATGCTAAGGTTGTTCCTGATGCCTACCCTATACCCAACATTAATGAGGCTATTGATAATTTAGCAGGAGGAAGAGTTTTCAGTACGTTAGATCTGACTTCGGGTTTTTTCCAAGAAATTGTTTCACCGGAGGATAGACATAAGTTAGCTATTGCAACCCATAAAGGACTGTATCAATTTACACGCACACCTTTTGGTCTGCGAACCAGCGCCAATTCCTTCCAAAGATTAATGAACGTGGTATTATCGGGTCTCGAACCTTTGAATATTGGCATTTATATTGATGATATTGTTATTGCCAGCAACAGTGTTGAGGATCACTTCCCGAAACTTAAATTGGTATTTGAAAGATTATTAAAAAATAAGTTAAAATTAAAACCAAGTAAATGCTCATTCCTCACTAATAGAATTAGTTATTTAGGTTTTGTTATTCAAGATGGAAAGGTTTATCCAGACCAAAAAAATATAGAGGTTATTAAAAATTTTGAAACACCAAAGAACAAAACCGATGTTCAGTCATTTTTAGGATGTATCGGGTACTATAGAAAGTTTATTCCGAATATTGGTCAAAAATCACTTCGGCTGACAGCCTTAACTAAAAGTGGCAAATTTGAATGGGACAACCAGGCGGAAACGGAGTTTGTGAGTTTAAAAAAATTCTTGATTTCTGAACCTGTCTTAGTTTTACCCAACATGTCAAAATCTTTTCACTTATATACTGATGCCAGTAATCATGCTATCGGATCAGTGTTAGCTCAACTGGATGATGAGGGTTTTCCTCACCCTATAGCTTTTGGAAGTAGAAAACTGAAGCCACCAGAGACCAGGTATTCGGTGACCGAACGTGAAACCTTAGCAATAGTGTATTTTACAAATTACTTTAGACACTATTTGCTAGGAAGGAAATTTTTTATTTACACTGATCATTCCCCTATAGCTAATACCTTGAAGTTGAAGGATTCTTTTTGTAGAATTGCGCGGTGGTCTATTTCTTTGTCACAATTCCAGTTTGAGGTAAAATATATTCCGGGAAAGATTAATAATATTGCAGACTTTCTAAGTAGAAATGTTAACGAAGCAGAAACTATCAATAACAAAATTTTATTTAATGAAGTGGATTGTAATGAATCACTTTGTTCCTTGACAAAATTAATTGAAGAGCAGGAAAAAGATCCTTTTTGCAAAGAAATTGTTGAGGCTTTGGGCAAAAATGAACCAGTGCCATCTAACTTTCATTTTTTTATTAAAGACAAATTATTAAGGTGTAAGAAAAGCCAAATTGCTGAGAGTGAAAAAATTGTTATTCCACTAAGTTTAGTGAAAGACGTCTTGAACTTGTATCATAATTCTCCTTTGGTTTGCCATCCTGGGATTAGTAAGACTTTAAGAAAGATAAAGAAAATTTATTTTTGGCCCAAAATCTCTTCCCATATTGTGAACTTCATTAAGTCGTGTAATAGCTGTTTACAAAGAAAGGCTCATCAACCCAAGCGATTAGCCCCTTTGCAGAAAGTGCCACCTCCATATGGTCCTTTTGAGAAAATAGCATGTGATGTAGTAGGACCGCTCCCTTTAACTCAGGATGGAAATAGGTATTTGGTCACAATTGTTGACCATTTTACAAAGTGGTTAGAAGCTGTCCCGGTTTCATCGGTCAACAGTAAGGATATTGCCATAGTACTTTTAAATTTTATATCTCGTTTTGGCTCTCCAAGAACTTTAATCACAGACAGAGGATCTAACCTGATAAGTGAGGGTATGAAAATAATTTATAAATCTTTGGGAATAGATAAAATTAATGTTATCCCTTATCGCCCCCAGAGTAATGGTGCTATAGAAATCAAGCATAAGACAATCGCAAATTTTTTATGTCATATAGTTAATTCTACACATGATGACTGGGATACGCAAATACCATTTGCCTTACTAGCATACCGAACAGCTATTCAGGAGTCAACTAACTTTACTCCGGCACTATTAACGTATGGTAAGGAATTAACTTTACCTCTGGAATTTCTCAGGAATCATAAACCTTTCTCTTATGCGGGTGCTGAGGACTTTGCCAAAGATTTACTTGGTAAATTGCATAGTACTTATGCATCAGCGAGGGAAAATCTAGAAAATTCTGCGGAAAATAGAAAGGCTCGTAGAGACAAAAACATCAAGCAATATAATTTCCAAGTAGGTGATGAGGTATACTGGTTCAATCCTGTGTTAAAGAAAAACCAGTGCAAGAAATTTGCTAAATTTAATGAGGGCCCTTTCAGGGTGATTGAAGTCATATCTCCGGTCACTTTGAAAATCCAACATACAAAAAATTTTGGCTATACTAGGGTTGTTCATGTGGAGAATGTGGCAAAGGCGGAGCAAAGGTTGGAAAATTTGCGATCCAGAGATAGTGGGTTCGGTGACCAAATCAGTGGCAGGGTAAATAGGGAAAGAGTAGAGACGCCTGCTCCAGGAAATCTACTGTATGAGACAGGTAAATTCGTGCCTTTTCCGCAACCTCGTTATGACTTTAGACCACGAGTAAATGGACGGGTCATAAGAAATTAGAATTTGTAAGAGGGGGGTGTAACTAAATTTTTCTTGTTTTAAATTGGGTTATAAATGTTTTGGGGTGGAATGTCAAATGTTCTCCAAATATGGAGGAGGAGTTTATATCTGGCGGTGTATATTTTGGTTACATAAGCCGGAATGTAGTAGGTCGGTGGAGACTGTTTTTTTTTTCAGGTGGACCACGGTCCTTTTATGTACATAAGTGTGAAGTGTAGGTCTCCACTGGCAATTGTAATGATATATGTAACCTGTAAAAACTGGGTTTGTCCCACTTTTTTTAAATGTTATGTTGAAAATGTAGATTATGAGTGTTTAGATGTTTAAAATTTGAAAGTTGAAAATTGATATCGTTGCTATACGGTCATTTCCTGATCCTTTATGGGCCATTTGGAAGAGTATTGCTAATAATAGAGCAGATTAGTAATGTTTTCTAAATTATGCATAGTTTAAGCTTCTTCAGCTCAAATTTGAAGTTGATTCCTCTTTTCTGTTTCCTTGCAAGGTGCACATTGTTAGGGGCAGATTTGATTTTAGTGATAAAAATCTAAAAGTAGGTTTAAAGCCGCGTGGTGCTTTTAGAGATTTTGAACTTTAAGTAGGAATTGTTTTTTGAACAGCCTAAGGAAAAAGGAAAGACAGATTTTTTTTTTTGATACAAGTAGTCTAGTTTTCTTAGTTCTGGTTAATGTTTCAAAAAATTAAAAGTATCTTTTAATTTTTTTTGGTGAGGCGATGGTATTGTAATAAATAGGAATTTATTGGAGTTTTTTTTTTTGTATCAATACTTCTTAAAGAAAGGTTATTTTTCAATAGATGGCACCACTATGATAAAATTTAAATGCAATCAAAATTATGATATTTCATGAGAAATTTTTATTTATTCTTTTAAAATTGTATTTTTGGGGTAGATTGTGGATATAAATTGTATTAATATTTAAGGAGCTTTAGATTATCTCTTTTATGGCGTATTAGTGGGTTTGTAGCTGGTTTTTCTTGTGGATCTTTTTTTTTTGTTCTGACGTCTACTGGATGCGGGATGACTTTTGAGCGAGTAAACAGGTCAGTATGAATTATTCCGCCTTGCTGAGAAAAGTATAAGAGGCGTGAAGAGTGGCTGAAAAAGTAGTAAGACGGGAGTGCCTGAAAAAGTAGTACGACGGGAGTGCGGATCGTGCCCGATGGAATGTTGAGTTGAAACATCACCGCTGACAGGATCTATCATGGCTGTTAGAAGTATGTTCTGAGCCGGTATCATCGAGAATGAGTGTAGATTTAGCTGGAATCTCGGAATGAGTTGATCTAGGCGGAAATGCTGAAAGGTTGATATTTGGAAAGAGTCCCTGGATACTGCGACTAAGTAAGCCACATTGATCGGATGAGCTGTTGCCTGGAAAAAAATTGATCTGAAGCCTCAGAATAAAACGGGATATGATAGACGGAGTGTCGCTAGATTCAAGACGGTTGACAAGAAGTGAGCGTTCCTCGGCAGAAAATCAAGTGTTTCTAAAGAGCTGAATGGTGGTCGGAAGGTCGAGGTTCTCCTAGTCCACAAGTCTACCTGCAGGCCCGGTGGGCGTTCCAGAAGGTGATCTGCAAGTTCCTTTGTATTTATAAACTCTAATTTCTTACCTTTTTAGTAACTTTTTAGAAGAGCATTTTATTCCGTATTTTAAATTATTTCTATCCGATGTTAAGATACCTATTTTAAGATGAGCCTTGGATATTTAATTTTAATTATCTGCTGTAGGAATACAAGGACTTAAAGTTTAAATGTTTTTGTAAATTTAGAATGAGCTAGTATTTTTATTTCGTAAATGTCTCTTTTAGTGTGAATTAATTTAATGTTATGCATATGAAATTTAAAGGTGCTTTTTATCGAAAAGTTTTATCTTGAGAATAACCATTTGGAAATTTAAAAGTGTATAAATTGAAATTTTGAGTGCACATGAAGGCATCTGGAAATGATCGGGATTGTGTTGGTTGTTAATTTATAGTTATAATAAAATTTACTTTTTATTGTTAAAAGTTTCATGTACTTCATTAGTCAAGTGTCTATTTTTGAACCTGGGTAACCGTTACCAAAATTCAATTAATAAATCACAGCCTTGCCAAAGTTTGAAGGGTAACGGTACAGTATACAGATATTCAAAATCCAGACTTTAAGGTCCTTGTTGAAGATTTATCACTTTGGTTACCTTATGTTAGATTTAAAAATTCAGCATCTGTAAAATTCAATGAATTAAAATTATCAAATACTCCTATAGAAATAAATTGGGATCATTATAACATTATCAAATCGAATGTATTTTATAAAAATGCCAGTGGATCCTATTCTATTCCTGCTACATCTGATGAAGTTTTGAGTTTATATGTCATTCCACAATATGAAGAAAGAAATGAAAATATGAATCAAAATAACATGATGTTTGATCACTTGGATATGATAGAATGCTGGTTAATGATTAATAACATTAAAGTTCCTACTGTAAGTTATATGATGAACTTTAATAATAGTGATTATAATCGATTATATTATGCTCTTTTAGAATCAGGAATGAATAATATAAATTCAGAAACAGGTTGTATGATAAACTATTCAAATTTCAGTAAGTATCCTATAATTTGTTTCAACTTGGCAAACCATGAAAATTATACGAACTTAAGTAATTTAATGATTGAATTCAATTGGAGGTTGAGAAATAATGCTACTAAAAATTATGTTTTTTACTTCATTTTGAAAGAAAGAAACAAATGCTCTGTGAATATGTCAACTCAAGATATAAAAATAATTAAAACTCTAAAAACATAAAAGATTTTTATTATTTTAATAAATGGCTGCTTATTATCCTCTGGGTGATGAAATAAAAGAAGGTCCATCAGGTCCTCCTGGTATAGGATTTAAAATAACAAATGAGGGTCATTATGATATGGAAAGAAAACTTTTAAAAAATGTATTCGATCCTCGAGAAGATAGTGATTCCGCAACTAAAAGTTACGTTGATAGTAGCTACAAGGAAATAAAAGAAAAAATTAATACTTTAACAAATAAAAGTCTGATTCACGGGGAAGAATTTTTCAATGCTAAGCAAAAATATATAAAACATTTAGGAGATCCTAGAGAAGAATCTGATGCTGCAACTAAGAAATATGTTGATGAATTAAGAGATAAATGTTTGATACATGATGAAAATAACTTTGATGCTAAAAATAAAATCATTTCAAATGTAAAAGCTCCTCTAAACAAAACAGATGTAGTTAACAGGGAGCATTTAGAGTATTACTGTATATTATGGGATGTGAGTAAAAGAAATTATCATGCTCATAATGAAAGAATTTCAAATGTAAAAGCTCCTGTAAACGATAAAGATTGTGTTAATAAACACTATGTTGATACTAAGACATTTTGTGCTACCACAAGTAGAGCAGTTCAATTTACGGGTGCGGGATACAAAATGTTTCAATTCGATGAATTTAGTTCAAAGCTTTTGGCTGCAAACTTAAAATTAACTCAAAATATGTATATGAAAATTACCATCTTTTTAGCCTGTGATAAAATGAATGAAAATCCAAGAATACGTTTAGAGAAAATGAAAGAAGTCCTTATTGATAAAGCAATATCTGTCAATGAAGAATCAATAATTGTCTTTGTCTACGGAAAATTAAATGAAAATTTAGTGTTATCGGTATTAACAGAAGGGAACTGTAAAATGAAACCCTATATACATATTGAGAAATTAGAATTTAAGAAAGTGTAAAAATTTTTTTGTTAATAAATGGCAAATGAAATAAATTGGGATGACTTTTCTAGAAAGAAACTTTCAGAAGATATAATTATAAGTTTATCAGATTATTTAAAATGGGAATATGTGTTTCAATATTCTGAATTATCTGAAAGGTTAATAGAACAGCATGCACAACCAGATGATTGGTTCATTATTTCTCAATATCAAAAACTCAATGAATCTTTTATTGAAAAACACACCTCTGATGTAGATTGGGAAAAAATATGTAGATACCAAACATTATCTATCCGTTTTATTGAGAGACATTTAGATAAAGTGACTTGGTATGAAATATCAAGATTCCAAAGATTGAATTTCAGATTTATAGAAAATTATTATGACCGTTTAAATATGAATGTTGCATCTAGATATCAAAAATTATCAATGGACCTTATAAGAAAATTTCAAGATTATGTAAATTGGGATTATATTATACAATATCAAGATATTGATAAAGATTTTGTAATAGAATTTGTTTCTAAAATAGATTTCTGTCTTTTAATAAAAAATAAAAGCAATATATTACCAGAAGAATTTTATAATTCAAACAAAGAAAAGATAGTTTGTATACTTCTTGCTGAAATTTGTCATACACGAGTACCGCTATATGAACCATTTGAATACACGAGTACCGCTATATGAACCATTAAAAGAATAAATTATTTAAAATTAATAAATGGCTGCTTATTATCCAATGGAAGATGATTCATCTACTGTTAAAAAAGCTTTGGAAACTTACATACAAGAAAAAGGTTTATTTGAATCAGATGAGGGCCATTATGATGCTAGAAATAAGAAAATCATAAATCTTTCGAATCCCTCTAAAAACACAGATGCTGTTCATAAACATTATGTGGATAGAAGAATAAAAATAAATGACAAAAAATCTGATAATATTTTAACAAGAGATAATGATGGATTATATGTACCTTCATTAATAAAAAATGGTACTTATAATTTCAGTAACCATAGAATTACAAACGTGGCAAATCCTATTATAAATAAAGATGTGGCAACAAAAGAGTACGTAGACTCTCAAAATTTCTATGCAACTATTCAAGAGAGACATGACACTTATACAACGGGAGGATTTAAACTTATAAATTTTAATGTAATGAGCTCTAAACTGTTGGAACCTAACTTAAAATTAACAACAAATATGTATATGAAAATAACGTTATACTTACACTCTGAAATATATTCATGGAAACCTCTGATAAAAATTGAAATAGGTAATCAAAGAATATTGTCTGTACCTATCACTGTTAATGCTGAATCTGTTACTTGTTTTGCTTATGGAAAAAGGAACGAAATTCTAAAGATATTAATATCAAGTGACGGAGAGTCAAATGAAATAAAACCTTATTTGCATGTTGAGAAAATTGAATTTTTGTAATTTATTAAAAAAACTAAAATATTGGAGTTTATTCACATATCGAAAACAACTTTGTCAAAGTTATATGACTTGTTTTGTCAATTATCTGCTCACATTAGAATGTTCATTTTGATGCTTTTGTTTCAAAGCTAACTCAAAGTTGTTTTTCATAACATAATTTTTTAGCGCTTTTGATTTTCAAAAGTTGTTATTTTCAAAGATTTTATGTCATTTTTCGATGTTAAAATTGCCAAAAAGGGCTTAAAATGATTATATATATAAGGAGTTTAGATGTGTCCTCTAGCCCCCCCTATATACTACTCTCATATATATATATATATATATATATATATATATATATATATATATATATATATATATATATATATATATATATATATATATATATATATATATATATATATATATATATATATATATATATAGTAATTATCGAATTATTATTTAGTATTAGTCCGAATTATATAAACCTCACAAAATGGCAAACAAAAATTCAAACTTGCAATTTTAACTTCATGGTTCGAATTGCTATACAATTAAAATAAAATTAGTAAAAAGAATTGTTTACTTGTAAATTGTTTATCTCACATATAACGATATTTTTTTATACGGTTTCACTTTTTTTTTAACTATGCCCGCTGGGATATTTGAAACCAAGACTTTTCCCATCGGTCAGCAATAGGAACGTATATTTTTTAAGTAAGGAATGATTTGGCAACAGTTTTCACCAAGAAAATGCTAAATCTCGCTTGCAATGGAGACATTTTTTTTAAAAAGTCTCTATTTCAATTTCTTTTCAGAATTTCTTTAACCACATAAAAAGTATCTATTTGGTTATTGTAAATTTAATTACACAAATATGGAAAAATTTTAATCTTAAAAGGAACTGTATCCCTGAATTCATAAAATGTTAATGTGAAATGTGCCCCCCCCCTCCACTGGTCCTTGACCTGAGAACCCTTTCGAACTTTGTTCCATTAATATTTTTAAAAGTGTAGAGAATTTTTAACCCTTTTCTATTTCTTTTCATTGAGCTATAACTTGAAAATTTAAACAAAAAAGTTTTTTACACTATACTGGTTGCTTAAAATATTGCACTTTTTTTTTTTTACCCTTTATAGCTCTTCTTCCAGTTGTGCAGAAAAGAAGGGATTCCTTTTCTTACCACGAAGAATTTTTCAAGTGTTTTAACTTTGTATATGATTGTACAGCAACAAGTCTTCATAGCATGATTACCCCAAAAAACTAAAATAGTTAGTTTTGCCGAAAATTACTTGTAAAAGTTATTGATTAATTTTATGACTAGCTTGAAAGCTTCATTTTCCCGTAAAGCACTCCAATAAATTGTCGTGCAAGTTTCTCTAATAAAGGAAGGAAGTGTCATTTAATGAATGTTTTCTTGAATTCCAAGGAATAATTTCTTATAGAAAATCTTTATAGGCACCCTTCATGCATTTATTTTCATACTAGCAGAGAAAAACTATTTATTGTTGTGGATTGGAAACCCAAATAGATTTTAAGGAAAATTTTCACCAAAAATTATCATTTTTATAAATATATTTCATATCATTGGTTGCATAAGAAGCCATCACTGACCGGGTGTGGCCCACTAGTCGGAAATCACTAGATATTCGGCTTCTGCTACTGAGAAATATTTCCATCTGTGGGAGCAGGCCGCCGAAACTCAACGCACATATATAATTCATACAGGACAGGTTGTTAAAGTACATTATCGTCTTTAAATACTTAAAGATAAGATGAACTATCTTACTTAAAATAGTATACATAAATTATACTTTGTTTACAGTGTTTAAATGCACTTTTTTTTTCTTTCTAAACTTTTTCTTTAGAATCTGTAGAACTTTCCCTTTTTCTATTCATTCTGAATGTCATAATGCTTTTTTGTATACTATTGGAATAATCAATGATTTTTGCTAAAACGTCGTCATTGAATGTTCAAAGGAGCCTCAGGAAAAAGTGCTTCGAAAACGAAGTTAGCTGTTAAATAATGTATAATACACTAAATTTATGAAATTAAAAAAAATAATTTCAAAAATTTGTAAAAAAAAAAAATGTTTTGAGGAAACGTTGAAAAGTAACGACTTCTTCCGATATTTTCGTTACTAATATTTGTATGTACAGTCCGCAAAAAAAAAAAAACGAATCACCCTGAATAACTTTCGTTCTAATGATCGGATTTTCACGAACTAAGTGTCAATCTTAATGGTTCCTGGGGGTGACCTCAAATATGCTAATTAATTAGTGCTAACTATTAATTAAGTTACGAAATCAGACACAAAAACGTACTTTCTCTGAATAAACATGCATTTTTTTTCACATATTTGGATTTCTTATCTTCAAAATATAGGGGGTAGCCGCAATCTGGGAAATGTGGTCCCCATAGTTTGGTCAGGAGAGCGATTCAAAGTTCGTACCCCTTAATGTTAATTTCCCTTTTTGCGTTTTCAGTCATATATTCAAAACTAATGAAGCAATTCAAAAAAAAATTGCACCTAAAACTCATTTTCCCAAAGCTAATTTCATGCAAAAAATAATTTTTAATAATTATTTATTATTTTTTATTATTTAATTAAAGTGAGGATGAAAAAATGTTGAATTATAAGGTATGAATTTTTTTATACCATATTAATCTACATATTTTTCAATTGAAAAATCTAAAGTTTCAACTGTTTTTATTTATTAGAAGCTGAGAAAAATTAAAATTAATTATTTTTAAAGAAATAATTTGGCGACAGTAAAGAAATAACTGATTGGGGCGATTAATATTAAAATGTGATAAACTTGGGAGGAACTTTACTTCGCGCGCATAGCGTAAAATTTCATTCATATTTTTTTCGCTAATAATCGTTTGCTAATCTTTTTATTTTTATTTCTTTCACACTATAAAATACTATGTTTCTTTTTTAGTCATTTAATAATTTATTTCCAATTTAGTAAAGAATTTTGAATAAAAAACACTTTATTCAACAAATGTCTAGTTTTAAAAAAGCTTGCTTCTGATAGAATACACCAGATTGTGCTTATTTAATGTGATTATTTTTTATTTTTCTTATTTTGTTTTTCAATAACTGATACAATTTCAATAATATACATACGTATGCATAGATTTGGAATAATATATTTATCAATTTCTTGAATATATATTTTATAAATATTAATAAAAATACGTAGTCAACATTTTTAAACATCTCTCACAACATCGCAAATTTCTCAACATCTTATAGGGTAAACTAAACAATGAAGGAACACTTAAGCTTAGCTTGCCTTTAAAAAAAATTCATAAAGATTTCAAAATTTGTAATTTTAGCTAAATGATGGTGTCGACTTATTTGTTATTAAATGCAAATTATGTAAAAAAAAGTTAGATAACTTACATAATATTGTTTTAAGCTTTTGGTGATTTAAATAATAAGTAGTAAGATGACCAAGTGAAGGAACAGCCAGTGAATAGACACTAGTGAATAGACACTAATTTTTCCAGTGAATGAACACTTAATTTTGAGAATGTTTGATGCTCGTTAGGAATCCATAGGCCACACAAATGTCTAAAAACAAGATTTTTCTTGGAATTACGACATATAACCATAGTTAATGTGGAAAATATTACTTTTTTTTTCAGTCATGGAATGGAAAGTAAAATATGTTTGAATACATAATTTTAAAAAAATGTTTTTCATTTTTTTCTCACAGTTTAATGCTCCGTTCTAAATTATGAATGTTTATCATTGTGTAATCCGATGATGTTTTTATTATTATTATAATTCGATCATTTTTTTGTTTACTCTTTTCCCCATATTTTTTAAGTTTTTTTTTTAAAAAATCTTCTTAAGTATTTTTTTTTTCTCTTCGTCATGAGTAATTTATTTCTTTTTCTTTTGATTTAACCTTCCTCTTTTTTCCAAATTTTGGGCCAATGTAAATGTATCTCCGAAATTTCTTTTGATTTTCCTGTTCCATTTCCAGAATTCCTCACTGGATAATAAATGAGAAAAAGGAGTTTCGAAGTTTGAGTAAAACCCATCCCTCATTGACTTATATCTAGTAGTTACTTATAAAACCAATTGTTTCTGCAACTAACAATGCCTCAAGAGGACTTATCTCAAAATCAGTTTTCAAGATACTTTCATTATTAATGTTAGTTGTCTCAGCTTCAGAGCCAAAATTTGATTATACAATTGTTCTTTTTGAAATAAATTCTTCAATATTGAAAAAAGCACAGGCTATTGGATATTTGGGAGATCAAACTTTTCTGTCAATGTTCCTTTAAAAATTTGCAACATAACTTGTGAGCTTTCCTTCTCAAGCTTCTGAAGAAATAGCGCATCGTTACTCTCAAAGCATGTGTTTTGTTGATAAGTTGTCTTGCTCATTAACTCTTGGTGTCTGTTTTGCATGCATTTGTTACAGTCAACGTTTTCTACATCGAATGGAAAAATATCGCATTTCATAAAAGCATTTTAACTTCATCAGTTGATGCCTCAAATCTTATTTAAAAATGGATGTAAAATTTTCTAGACATATTGTTTTACAATTCTTTTGTTTTCAAGATCTAACGAGAGATTTCCATGAATTAGGTAGAAAACTAAACCAGAAAATTTTTTTTGAGGAACAAAACTTGCTCAGTATCAAATTGATATGAGATTTATACCTATCCAGAAGAAGCAAAATATGGAATTTGATTGCATTTTTAATTAGCTATGGGTAGAAACATTTGCAATACATTTGTAAAATGTTACTGCGGTCATCGTTTCATTTCATGAATAGCTTTTTCCAATGAAATATGTAGCAGGGACTGATTCTGTAATATCTCAACGAATTCTTCTGTAAGGAAAAACTACCAATGGAGGCACTTTTTCTTTCCTAGGTACTTTAGAATATAAATCCTCATAATTTTTAAGGCCGAAGATTTTGCCCGTTTAAGGGCAGTATTCAACTCTTGTTTCATGCGCATTGTAAATGCAATCACTTTATAAAAGGAAGCCAGGGCTACTTCCCTCCTAAAGATTCTTCTGAAGTTCTTAAAACCAGTATTTCGAATATTATTCTCTAAGGGAAGTTTTGCCTTTTGAAATTATCTTCGCATTGCACTGAGTTATCGGTGGATGTCGCCTTAAAAAAAACTTCATCCATTTTTCACCTAGATAATTGTCTTTAAATAGATTTTTCCTACCAGTTCCCGTTAGGACATTAAAGACGGCAATAAGATAATAATTTAGCTAATTATTGGCACAAAATCCTGCAAGGAAATTTTCCATTCAAGCTTTTATTATTATATTTAGTTGTTATATTTAGTTAATAAACATAGTTTATTAAGGTGTCTAAGGTATGATGTAATAACTAATCACTACATTTATAAAGATAAATAATAGATTAATTATTATTATAATTCCTTAAATAAATTTAGCAATTAAATTTGCATATTTAAATGAAATTGTTATAGGAACTATTCATACAACATTTAACTGAATTTTACGAGTCCTCTATGTCGCTGAACTACTAATTATCCATGTAAAATCATATTTCACACATACTATTCATTCACTGGGAAATCTATTCTCAGTGAAGGAACATGCCTGTTCCTTCACTAATTAGAAGTTTTTTTTTTTTTTTTTAACATAATTTTGATTTATAATATGACAAAAGGTACAAGAAAATTAAAATTTTCTTTTATTTTCATTAACTTGAAAAAATCCCAGTAAAGGAACACTTGTTTATTCATTGGTTTTTCATCGTTCGGTAATCCAGTTAATAAACACCCCCTAATCTCAGTACTTGCTTATGTTATGATGCTTAAAATAAATAAAACGTAACTTCAATGACCATATTTTGAATCCTTTTTTTCACAATGAGAAAAAAAAGCATTATTATATGCAATTAATTGTAGTTTAAACGGATAACAACAAACACTGACCTTATAATTTTGTTAAAGAAACAAGGCGTTGAACAGATACTAACAAATTCAAAACTTTTTCCAGAGAAGACTCAAAGACCAGGTAACTAAATGCATTGTTAGATGACTTCCTATTGTTAGGTAGTAAGCTACTGTTACCAATCAATCTAAATTAAAACGTTTAAAATCTTATTTCTAAGAAATATCTATGAAATGCTCCTTCATTTGTTGGTTTATCCTATATCATCCTAATCTTAAACGAAATTTCCGGAAGTGTATCGCAGAACTATTTTACCAACTATTTAATTAAATTTTAACATTTTAAAAATCTTATTCTTTACCATTTTACGTTTATTATTTCTTCATTAATATACTAATAAATGTTTTTAGAACTTTAATTTAGATTTTCTTTAATTTAGGTTTCCTTTTTAAATTATAGTCAAGTTTTTTTTTTAAAGAATTATTGTCTGCTAGCTAAGAATAATACCTTGTTAAGAAATTAAAAACATTCAGCTGTTTAAAATTATTTAAGGCAAAACAGCTGATTATTTACTTAGCATACTATTTTTTTTTGAAAAAAGAATATAAATTATTGATTGTCTCTTTTTTTGTTTCTTGTGACTTCAACTTAGATTATCTAAATTAGTGTTGATGTTTTATAAGTCACTACAAAGAGGATAAAGATACCGAACAGCTGTGGAATACGTAGCCAATTTTTTTAGTGTCTTGAAATATCTCTGTATCTTAAATGTCGTCCTACTATCTTGGTTGTGAAATTAAATTTTTAATTATCTGACCACGTGTGATTCACTAATTATTTCATTACATCTTTTACTCTTTATGATACCAAGTAGATTTTTTTTCTGATAATATACTAAACTATTTTGTTTAATTTTTTACTTTAGCATGATTTCCAAGATATTATTGTAGTATAATTTATTATCAGGAAAATGCCTTATTTTGTTAAGCAGGAAATGCTAAAAATTGAAATTTGTAAGGATTCCGAAGCTGTGCCAATTTTAGAGTCATCTGATTTTTAAAAAAAGTGCTATATAAAATACACACACTCCGAACTCATTTTAATAAAAAAAAAAATTTTAAAAAAACTTGGTAAGTAGTCTAACATACTTTTTACAGAAACTGTGAAAACTAATTTTTCCTATATTTCGTCAAAAGAGGATAAGAATGATATTGCTCCAAGGGACCTACTCAATAATTTTGCTATTTCCAGAATGAAATCTGTTTGATCGAAACATATTATTCCTTGAAAATTAAAACGAGGGAAAAATTAACTTTTATTACTTATCTAAGCTTATTCCATTTATTTAATGACAGCGGTATTAAGGTTAAGGATATGCGTCGGAAGCTCCGTTTATTATTATACTATAAATGCATTAAATCATGAAGCTTGAATAATTTATTTTAAGTAAATTATTTAATAATTTTAAGCAAATAAGGGTGTAAAATTAAACTCGATCGAAATACTCCGAAAGTATGCCCTAAAAAATATATGTAGAATAAACTTTGGAATCGATATATAAAAAATACCTTTTCAAACAACTTCGAGTAGGACGGAAACTCTAACTTGTTTATAAAAGTTGTCCTTGTAACTATTTAATTTCGATTCCTGGTACTAGGGGACATTCCATTTTCACATTCGACTTTTGAAATTTGAATTGTAGACGGAATTTTTTTATGACCTTAAATTAAAATGTTAAGGCTTGCAGCAAAAAAAAAATTTTTTTTTTACTGCATTGATTTTTTTACAAAGTAGTGAATTATTATTTTTTCAATCTAAGAACCTGTGCCTATAACATATGTAAAACTTATTTTAATATCGAGTGAAATAATTTAATATGTTGTGTAACTAAATGGATAATCCCAAGAAACTGAATCGAAAATATAAAAACTTCATTGATTTAAAAAAATAATAGATGATAATAAAAATAGACATGTTTTGAGCGTCCAATAATAAAAGCCACAAGTTATCCAAGCCTGACAAGTCTTGAGAATGGGCGATTATATTTGAAATCTCGAAACATGTCGACTTTTACTTCCCTCTTCATATGTTTTGAAGCCATTTGAGTTTTTATCGTCAATTATACTGCTTTACATTTGGATCTTGATCATTATTTTGATAAGGATTTTACACTCGTTAAAGTAAACATATGCATTTTAATATTTTATCGGGATTCATGTGGTCCTTAAAAGCGTAAGAACATCAATATTGTAAAAGTTATATTTAACTTAAAAATTAACATTTTGACACCAGATATTTTGAGTTAATGAAATTAAATAATTTATCTTTTAAGTTTTTGTGCCCCCATTTCAGTATCTTAAGGATTTTACGAGCTCTGTTTAAAAAGAGAGCATCAGATATATATAAGAAAACAAAAATAACCATAGTAGCAGTATTTGGTGGTAAATGTAGCTTATCGTAAATGAAGAATATGCTGTGCGACATTTTATGGTGAATTTGCGAACGTATAAGTTTCAGAATGTATCGAAACATGAGGATGCTATTTGCTAATCATCTTTATCCAAAGAAAACGATATAACCTAAATATCTAGTAGAATGAAGCGATTTTTTAAACAATGAATCCTACAATATGCAACATATTATTTCAATATCTTATTCTTAAACATAACATATTTCAATCTTTTTAAAATGCCACTAAATATTCAGCAATTCCTTGAGTTATAGAAAAAAGAAATATCGTAAATTATAGAAAACCTTGTGAATGTGCATTAGAATTATTATACAATCCACATTTTATTTTTCAAGCACTTTTTTTTCTTCAAACTTTCTTGCCTAGAAGACTCGATTAAAGCTGTAAAATAAGTTATGTTCATTTGATTTTAGTATAAAATCCTCGAATAAATATAGTAAAAACAGTGTAATCTAAATAATATCAGATAAAACGTTCATGTATTTAAATTCTAAAAACTATCATAAATAATTTATAAATCGATTCAAATTTACTTTTCAAAGGAGATCAAAATAATTTTCTTTTTGCTTTTTGGACAGAAATCCCCTAAAAAAATTGTTTATTGCCAAGAAACTTCGAGATATTTTCTATTAACAATAAATTAAACCTCTCCGAGCAATCACTGAACATTATTTCAACTTTTTTACTATCAAAGCTTGGTTGCGTAGCAACCTAGTAAAACTAAGCACTCCTCTTTTGAATTAGTCTTATGGATTATCTTAAAATATTTATTTGCGCAGGCGACTTTTTTTGGCGGTTCTCTGGACTATCGCCAAATATATAAACCTTTATTGTGGCCCAATTTACCACCCAATTTTTTTAAAATTTTGTCTACCCCCCCTAATTCAAGTGTCTAGATTCCAAATATGTAAAAAAAAATATATGTTTATTCAGAGAAAGTACGTTTTAGTGTCTGATTTCGTAACTTAATTAATAGTTAGCACTAATTAATTAACATATTTGAGGTCACCCCCAGAAACCATTAAGATTGACACTTAGTTCGTGAAAATCCGATCATTAGAACGAAAGTTATTCAGGGTGATTCGTTTTTTTTTTTTTTTTTTTGCGGACTGTACTACTTTCGTTAGAAGCAACCGAAGTAAAAGCATTGCCATGTAATCTAGATGCTATGCTTTAAAGAGAAACGCCCACTTTCGTTTCAGAGTCTTACTCGGAAGTGTGAACAATTTTATATCACAGAGAGAATGATTTAACAAAGCAGTTTATTGGAAGTAAATAATATTTAAGATTGTATAACGCGTGATTACTATTTTTTTTTATTGCGCAGTCTCTCTCTTGAGTCAAGGTAATATGAAAGCATAAATTCACCACCCAAGTTTAAGCAGATCCAGCTTATTTTTCAAAAACTTTTGTTAGTAAACGTTGGTACAATTTGACTGGTAGAGTGTCAAACAATTGACACTATCTTGATCTTCTTGAGCATTTCTCCATCTTTTCATTGTTAGGCAACACTGCAAGCTTGTGGATGCTGCCCTTCAAATACTTACTTACTTTATTTACAAAAATTGGGCACCTGGGCCACTTAGCGGCCCCTATCCCATACATCTAGAAATTTACAGAAAATTTATAGTAATAACATTTTGAATTTAGCAGTCGATGTGGTAGCTAATAGAAAAACAAGCACTTTGCTTGAGTAAATATAACATTTGAATATCTGATTCATCGAATCCAAGTTGATATATATAAATATAAACATAATTTGACATATATATACATAAGTTGACATAAATAAATAATAACATAAATTGATACATATTTCACTAATTAAATTTCTATATTTTAACTAGCACATATTTAATTGTGACATACATTGAAGTTCATTCGAATACATTGTGGTAACCATAAAAAAAATTAAGCCGTTTGCTTGTGAAATAATAAAACAATGAAATTTAATATGACAAATTGGCTTAACACTAGAAATATTGATTGTAGACTTAAATTAAAAATAAAGATAAAACATGATTTGATATGTACAGTAATTGATTTTTGAAAAATGAAAGGCATAATTGATGAATATAGATAAATCATACCTTGATACATGATGAAATAACATATTTGGAGAAAATGCAGTGAATATATTTTGTCAGAGAAGTATTGCTCATTAAATACAATAGAATTTTCAAAAGAATTTAACATGCAAAGTTGATATATATGTATGCATAAATTGGTTATATTATCAGAAAATAATTCCTAATGTAATTTAATTTAACTTAAGTAAAAGTCTGATGTGAAAAGTTCAGTGAATTTAACTTGAGAGTCTTGAAAATAAAAGTAGAACTCACTGGGATTGAGATGGCCCTTCAAATACATAGAACTGAAATGTAAAGCAAGTCTACTTACTTTATTTATAAAAATTGGGCACCTGGGCCACTTAGCGGCCCCTATCCCATACATCTAGAAATTTACAGAAAATTTATAGTAATAACATTTTGAATTTAGCAGTCGGTGTGGTAGCTAATAGAAAAACAAGCACTTTGCTTGAGTAAATATAACATTTGAATATCTGATTCATCGAATCTAAGTTGATATATATAAATATAAACATAATTTGACATATATATACATAAGTTGACATAAATAAATAATAACATAAATTGATACATATTTCACTAATTAAATTTCTATATTTTAACTAGCACATATTTAATTGTGACATACATTGAAGTTCATTCGAATACATTGTGGTAACCATAAAAAAAAATTAAGCCGTTTGCTTGTGAAATAATAAAACAATGAAATTTAATATGACAAATTGACTTAACACTAGAAATATTGATTGTAGACTTAAATTAAAAATAAAGATAAAACATGATTTGATATGTACAGTAATTGATTTTTGAAAAATGAAAGGCATAATTGATGAATATAGATAAATCATACCTTGATACATGATGAAATAACATATTTGGAGAAAATGCAGTGAATATATTTTATCAGAGAAGTATTGCTCATTAAATACAATAGAATTTTCAAAAGAATTTAACATGCAAAGTTGATATATATGTATGCATAAATTGGTTATATTATCAGAAAATAATTCTTAATGTAATTTAATTTAACTTAAGTAAAAGTCTGATGTGAAAAGTTCAGTGAATTTAACTTGAGAGTCTTGAAAATAAAAGTAGAACTCACTGGGATTGAGATGTTTCCCCGATGATCCCCCGCAGAAGACGGAGCACTTCTTCATTTTTGAGCAATTCCTGTAATTCTTTGATTAATGACACTAATCGATGAGCAAGTTTAGGCGTCGAATATGATGTTGTTCGAGGGCTCCTTCTGCTGGGACGGGTCTCGCACCCAGTATAGTTGGCTGTGTGGCTTTTGTAACAATTACAACATTTTGGAGGTGTAGTTCTGTCTTTGTTGCATTCATGTGACCTGTGGTTTTCAGCACATTTTACACACCTTGCAGGTGCATTGCAGTGGCTTTGTGTATGTCCATAATTTTGGCAGTTGTAACATTGTATAGGTCCTCGACCTCCTCGAAATCGTTCGATTTTGATCGGGATCTGCTGTATGTTGTTGACTTCGAATATTCTTTGGTGATTCGCCGTTGATGTTAGGATTATGAGAAAAAGTGGAAGGAGCCGACAGGCCTCTACCATTCTTTTCTTAAACTGCACAATTTTAAAGGTTTCAATACTGTTTTTCTGTAATTCTGTATTGATGGCATCTGTATCAAAGTCCACAGGCAGGCCCCGGACCAAAACCTTAATATATCTGGCTTGCAGTGTTATTTCAGGTTTGCTGGGCGGATCCCGTACTTTGTCAGTATCCTCCTTAGGTTTTGTTGTCGGCAAGATAGTGACGTCATCTGTTGAATTATGTTGGCTAGAAGAAGGACAGCTGTTTGCAGATATGAGTGTAGAATTATCTTCAATTGTTTTGATTGCATTTTGCTTTTTCTTCTTCTTTTTTCTTTTCTTTGCAGGTGGTTCTGTGCTATTGTTAATATTGATGTCCGTGTCTGTTTCTGTATTCGGTGTTGTATTCAGGTTTTCATCTTTATTTTCCATGGTTATGTCTTCAGTGTTTGGATTAATTTCAGTCATTATTGATTCGAGTTGAATGGAGTTTTTATTCATCTCCTTGTTTTCTTCCGCTTGAAAGTTTTTCCTCTTCCACCTGACGTGATAAGCTGCATTTGTCAGTTTTAGGAAGTAGGAGTATTCATAGTCTCCAGAGTAACTTGATCTTATTTGAATGAGCAGTTTGCTAAGTAATTTATCTAAACCAATCAGCTCCTCTGTATCAAACTGAGTGTAAAACTCTACAATATCGTCAATATGTTCAACTGGTGGAATATATCTTTTTGAAATCCCACAGGTAGCAATGATTTCTTCTAATGACGTGGATTCTTTGCAATGCGACGGTGAATTACGAATGGAGAGTGAGACCTTTCCACCACGAGCTGTTTTATGATACGGCATGACTTGAAAAAACAAAATGGCGGGCTCAAAATCCAGACATCAAAATGGCCAGTTGTCAGTATTGTCTCTCCCGACTCAGGAACCTGACGAGATCAAAATCTGTATCACTCACCTCGTAACGTTTAGGATAATCAGCATCAATTCAGCATAACCGGCATCGCAAGGGAGAAGAGAACGTCAGTAGAGCATGATCAGCATCAGTTATCGGCAGCGTTTTCGCATGGCATCATTTCGAAAAACTCTTCCTTAATGTGACATCACCGCATCTAATCCGTGACACATCTAGTGATTATGACTCAGTTTTCGTAAAGCAAGTCTATGATGCTGGATATTGGGGTTATCTCGGTGTTTGGCGCGAAGCGCCACTAACCGATTCATCGATTCTGTTTTGTTGTAATCTGGGAGGTCCTATATATCTCTGAAGTTGTAGTATGTTGTAACAACAAGTCAAGTCCTTAAGGAGTAAATCTTTAGTTTTGAAGGGAAAATCATCTTTGGATTGGGGAGATCCCCTTGAGTAGAGTTGTATGATAAAGTTAATAGTATTTTGATAGTATGCAGTCTGAGCATAAAAAGGCGGTAATTGGGCTGAAATTCGAATTATCACTGATTATATCAATATCGAACAATTTATTGAAATCCGATGTGGTGCATGTCTTTGCGTCGTTGTAAAATTTTGTGGTCAGTTTAGCTATAAAGCAATTGATATCATCAATGTTTAAGTCTTTTCTGAGCAATCTATTGCTAATCGCCCTTGGGGCGCCAGTCATTGTGCGTAAAAATTTACCTTCAGTTGTAGATAGCTTCTTTTTTAGGTTGTTGCTTATGGTAGTGAGGGCTGGGCAAGCATACGTAAGAATTGGTCGAATCGCTTGTATATAGATAGTTCTTTTATTTGCTAGATCAAGCTTTGAATTCTTATGCAGGAGGACTTTGAGCGCAAAAAACGCTCCTCTGGCTCTTTTGATTATGTCGTTTATGTGAGTACTCCAGCTCAAATTATATGAGATCGTGACGCCGAGGTATTTAGCGTGTTTCACTGGTTTGATCTCAGTATTGAAGAGATAGATATGGGGAGTATTTTGTTGTTTTTTCTTACTATTTATGATTAGGAATTGACTTTTGTCGGGGTGTAGTTTTGTGCGCCATTTGCTAAGCAAGTCTATGAACGTTGGAAATGATGAAAATCTCAGTATTCGGCGCGAAGCGCCGCTAACTGATTCGTCTAAATTTGAGAGTCCTAATTTGCATAGGCATAAATTTCAAAGTGAAATATATGAAAAGTTCGCCACAGCCTGGCGCTGTGGAAGTCATGTGAGTGATAGACTTGTGGGCACTAATTCTTGGTCTCAGGGAGTAGGGATCTAAGTAGCTTCACTAGCTCTTCATCCTTAAGTAGCTCTTTCATTTCTTGAAAAATTTTGAGGAATCTGGTTGCGGAGTTAGTGACATTCTTGGGTTGTCTTTCAACTTTAGGGATCCCCCTGGGTCTTGCACCGCAGCCTGTAAAACAGGCTGGGTGCTCACCATTACAATTGATGCAGATCGCAGGTTCTGTAGGTGGTTTTGTACACTCGTACGTGTAATGTTCTCTGGCGCATTTCATGCAGGCAGGAGCTGTGGCAGTACAATTTCTTTGAGTGTGTCCAAATTTCTGACATTTAAAGCATTGGATCTGGAATCTGCCGCCTCTGAAGCGCTCGATCTGTACTGGCTTTTCTAGGATAGTCTTAATGTTGTAGATGTTTCTGTTGCTGGCTGTATCCCATTGGATGATGAGAAAAAGTGGGAGGGGCCTAAGCTCCTCCCCTCTTCTTCGCTGCAGCTGAACTATTTTTTCCGGGAGAAGTCCGATGTCTTTAAGGTTTTTCTCCAATTCGAGTAAATCTGTATCAGTTTGAAGACCTCTGATGAGGGTTTTCATTTTTCTATTAGGAGTTGAGTCCGTAATTTTGGTGCTAGAAGTGGTGGGTTCAACTTGTTCGGCCTCCTTCTCGCATTCTGCCGGCACTGGGAAGTCGGGAGCTGTACCTGGGTTTGGGCTGGTGCTCTCTGAGTCTGCTAATGTTGTTTGGTTTACACTAGTCTTGGATTTTTTCTTCTTTTTCTTTATCTTTCTCTCGGGGAGATTGGGAATTTCTGTTGTATCCATCTGAGTGGTGGTCTGTGGTTGTATCTCAGGCTCAATGATTGGAGTAGATACGTCTATATCCGTGATTTGAGTATCCATGTTTTCCACTGAAGTCTCGGAAGTCTCGGTTTGTCTGGGGGTTTCAGTCTTAGTAGGTTCTCTGGTCTTGGCTAGGGTCTCAATCGTCTTGGTCTCCCAGTCTTTCCAATTTTCTAAGAATTCAGTGTCCTCAGGGAATAACATCATCCTTCTTTCTGCAAATATTCTAACTTTCTTTATGACGAGTTCTAAATGGTTGCCCGTTTTGTATTGCAAAAGTGCGTTATATCCTTCGATCATAGCGTCTATGTCCTGCTTGGAGCTGTGTTCGAGTGGTGCATGAGGGGTGAGTGGCTTAGCAGCCGTCCTTTTGCCTCCACGTCCAAATCTGTGATAGGATGACATTGTAGCTAGGGAGCTTGGTCACAACACAACCTTACTCCACAGAGTCTGGAACGAGCAAGTCTATGACTGGATCGTGTAATTTTGGCAAGGTACCTGCCCGCGCACGCGGGCACTAGACCTCTGATCTGAAATTTGCCCTAGGGCGACTGGTACTAATGGCATTGGAAGTGATGAGGATGGAAAATTTGGAGGAGTACGAGGCAGTAACGGCTCGAGATGGCTGCATATGCAGATCAAATCATGATAACATATAAGTAAAGGATATGAAAATTGGCAAAAATAAGTAATGAATAATTAAGAAATTTATGTACAATTATTAAAGTACAAGTCTGATAAAAATAAAAGGCAAATATAATAAAATTATTTACAGTATTTACAATATGTACAAGTAGTGTCCTCTGTTAATACGACGACCCGGCCGTCCCGGTACTCTACCGCTCGTGCCGGGTTGCTCGTCGTTCTAGTATTAAAACCTACAGCTTGCCCGGTTGGGACCCTATTTAAAAAACAAGGTTGCTCTTGCCCCGGGTTCGCTGTAGGCCTTGTGTCATGACTGTGTTTTGTTTGTGTGTGTATACCTATCTATTGTATCTACGTGAGAGTATCCCGTCTGATAAAAGGAAATTTATAATTGGGTTATGGTTTCTGCTGTCCTGAATTAATTCTTTTTTCATTATTTGTTTAAAATTGACCACATCAGTGTTATTCACACTATGAAAAAAGCTGGCGCTTAGTTGGTTTATATACTCATAAACTGTATCGATGTTTAGGTCTTTGCGAATTGACTTGTTTGGAATGTGCCAGGGAGCACCGGTGATCCTTCGCAGGATTTTATTTTGTAATGTTTCTAGTCTTTTAAGTTGACTATCAGGTAAACAGTTCCATGCAGGGCATGCGTATGTGAATATGGGCCTGATACAGCTGATGTATAGGTGTCTTTTAATGTTTAACGGTAGATGAGAATTTGCGTTGAGTATCGGTCTGAGACAGGCATAAGCAGCTTGAGTTTTGTTAGTAATTTTCGTGATATGTTCATTCCAGTTTAGTCTATAGTTTAGGGTAAGCCCTAGGTAGTCTGCTTTATTTATAACTGGGATATTATTTGAGAATAGGCATACTTTATTGGTAATCTTTTTATTTCTCTTTTTCCTTCTGATTATTAGAAGTTTTGATTTATCGGTGTTTATAGCTATTTTGTTTTTCGAGCACCAACTCTCAATATTTGGCATTTGTTCATTTAATTTCAGGGCGGCGTGGTTTGGGCAGCGTGAACGAACAGCTATTGCCGTGTCGTCGGCGTAAAAGGCCACCATGCAGTTTCTGTTACTTAAGACAGGGAAGTCACTTGTGTAGATAAGGTATAATATGGGTCCAAGGATGCTCCCTTGGGGGACCCCTGCGTCTATCGGTTTTTTCTCAGACAGTTTATTATTTAGTTTGATTTGGAATGTTCTGTCTTTTAAGTATGAATCAATAATATTCGTGAAGGCAGTGGGTATGTGTTGTCTTATTAGTTTAGTGATTAATGCCTTATGCCAGACGCGGTCAAATGCTTTGGCCACGTCCAGCATAAGGAGGGCTGTCGTCTCATGTTTATAGAAACCGTCGCTAATAAAGTCTATTAACCTAATAAGTTGTTTGGTTGTCGACAATTCTTTTCTGAAGCCGAACTGTTCGTCTGGCAAGAAGTTAATATGTGGAGTGAGTCTTTGTAATAACAGCCTTTCAAAAATTTTTCCAAATGTAGGAAGAAGACTTATGGGTCTGTAGTTCGAGGCTAGTCTACTGTCTTTTCCTGGCTTGGCAATAAGAATTACAGTGGCGTTCTTCCAGGTTTTCGGAAAGATATTATAGTCAAGGCATGCATTATATATGCTGCATAAAACATTTATTTGGTTTATGGGAAGATACTTCATCATTTTGTTATTTACGTTATCCTCTCCTGGGGATTTTTTGTTATTTAACTTGTTAATGACTTGAATTATGTCGGCTTGGTCTATTGGGTCAATAGGTCCGATATTCTTATGCATAAGGTAGTGATCATAGGTTTTATTTATATTCTCTTCCTCATCTTTATCAGTAGGATGAAGGTTGAGTTTAAATTGGGTTTCAATTGTGTTAGCAAATATTTTCAGCTTCTCACTATCACTATAGATATTTATATTATTTTCAAGAATTGGTTTGTTAATAGTTTTGGTTTTTGACGATTTAAGTGCTTTCGCCATTTTCCAGACGGTTTGGTTTTCAGTGCAGAGCTCTGCTACTTTGTCGTTCCATTGGTTATTTCTGTATTCACTACATATTCTTTTTAGTCTTTTAGTGAGTTTATTAAGTTCTTGTTTATCCTTGGGGTCTCCATTTCTTTGCCACCTTTTTCTTATATAGTTTTTATAGGCGATGTCTTCTCTGATATTTTGTGGTAGCGCCATATAGTTCTTTTTATCCACGGATACTTTTGTGGCATTTAGATGTGCATTTTGTATCTTATTCGTTAATGAATGGATGGTGGTCTCTATATCATTTATGTTTTGTATATTACAATGATGTTCGTCGAGCGCAAGAATATTGTGGAACAGGTCCCAGTTTGTTTTCTTAGTCAATGCAGGGGTGTCTTGTATGAAATCGCCGAGAGTGGCTAGGACCGGAACATGATCACTTGCCAACTCTGTGACAGTATGACAGCTCATTGGGGTGTTTGTATTAGTTATAAAGAAATCTAATAAGTCCGATCTTTTATTCGGGGCGTACGGAAAGTACGTGTGGTCTGTGGGTGCAATGACTGTTAAACTTTTCGCAGCCACAATGTTGTATAATTGTTTGCCAGTTTGATTATTCGTACGGCATCCCCAGGATGTGTACTTCGCATTAAAGTCCCCACCAATAATGCAGTCAATGTTGTTCGATTTTTTCGACTGCTCTTTTGAGCAGAGGGATCGCGTTTAAGCCATTTAAAACGCTTACCATGTCATTAAGTTTGTTAAAAATGTCTCTTGCGTCTTCAACAGTTTTTTGTATGTCTAAGCTATTTTGTTTTTTCACTGCATCGGCGTAGCTTTTATTTTCGAATATTTTCTCTTGGGGTTTATTACTGAATTTCTTTGTTCTTTGCTGTTTTGGTCCTAATGGGAATTTCTCACATCCCCGATAGTTAGCTGGGTGATCTTTACCACAGTTACAACAGTGTGGCTTTTCATCTTTCGTTTTGGTACAATTTGCAGTTAGGTGGTCATTTCCACACTTCACGCATCTTGGGTGGAGCTTGCACATTGCGGCAGAATGGTAGAAACCCTGGCACCGGTGGCATTGCGCCGGGCCAGGTCGGGTCCTATAAGCCTCGACATTGATTCTCAGATTTCCTATGTGGGTAACATGGAATATTTCTTTAAATTTCCCTTCTCTGCGTAAGGAGACTAAGAATAATGGTAGTTTTTTGATTATTCCGTTACGCTTACTTGTCATTTGTTTCACCTCGACCACTGGGAATTCGTTACTTATTAGGAATGCCTGTAAGTTTATCTCTTGGTAATCGAATGGAACTTTTTTGAAAACAACTCTCATGTGTCTTTCATTGGGTAGTCTATATGAGAAGTGTTCTATTTGATTATCTTCCATATATTTCCTTATATGTCTATGTGTTCCGTCTGATTTTGGTTTGATAACCATATTCTCTTGACTAGTTTTGCATTCATAATCATAGACCTTGTTTTCCTTCATAGCCTCTTCGAATTTTTCGTAACAAAAGTTATTATCCCTTACAATAATAGGGGGGTTTCTGGTTTTTCTTTTTACTTCCTGAAAATCTACTTCATCTAAGGTGATCTCTTGGTCGTTTTCGACCATTTCGCTATCTAAGTTCTCATTTTCAACATTATCTACAATTGGGTTATTATTTTCTTCCCTAACGGCTTGTCTTTTGATTTCGTTGTTTTCACCTTTAACAGGGGAGGCTTTTCTCTTATTGTTAACTGTTTTGGTATTATCTGTTATCATATCCTCATTTTCTATTATATCTATATTTTCTACTTCGAGTGGGCTAAATTTATTACTTAATGGTTAATTTTGCTCTCTCAGGGGGGAATTTTTAACTTTAGCGAAAGGTGGTTTATAATGTTTTAGACTTTTATGATTTTTGGGGCTAATAAAAGCTTTTTCTGCCGTTACTTCCTCCAAATGTCTATCCTCAAAACCTTTAATTATGTTGCTCATCTGATTTATTTTATCACCTTGCGTAGTTATTTGTTTAATTAAAACATCTATACAACTATGCAATTGTAGGAATGCAGCTTTAATTGAGTCTTCTTGGATCTGGCCTATTACATTGTGCTTAATGGAGTCACTGTAGTCCCTTATCCTAGTACAGTCTAGTTTCCCGTTGACTGCTGCTTTTTTATCTATGCTGAGGTCGCAAAGCCTAACCGTGTTGGGTACTGCAAGGCTCCCATGAGGTCCGTACAGTTCTGGCGTAGTCGTCCCTGCCGGTGCCTCAAGGGTTCCAGGTAGCCCCGCATCTCGTGGCGGCGACAGCGCCGTGCTTCCTATCTTCCGTTCAGAGAATCCTGAAAAGGACTGGGGTGGATAGGTAAGCCCGAGATGGGTGGAATCTAAAGGCGGGATGCCCGACCGTCCGGGGGTCTGGCCCCCGCGACACTCGGACTGTCCTACGCCAGTAGACCCGAAGTCGTTCGTAGAAACCGGTTCCTGGGAAGACATCCTTCTCTGACCGAGTCTGGAATCTGAATGGTGGTGAGCATAGCAAGTCTTCATAGCAAGTCTATGACTGGCTGACTGGATGGTGTAATTTTGGCAAGGTACCTGCCCGCGCAAGCGGGCACTAGACCTCTGATCTGAAATTTGCCCTAGGGCGACTGGTACTAATGGCATTGGAAGTGATGAGGATGGAAAATTTGGAGGAGTACGAGGCAGTAACGGCTCGAGATGGCTGCATATGCAGTTCAAATCATGATAACATATAAGTAAAAGCGAGTCTATGAAGAAAAAAATATAATATTAGTAAGAAATATAATTACAATTTGGCTGGTGAGTAGCAAAAGCAATATTTTTACTTCTTGAATATTTTGTCAATTTTTATTATTTAGATACCTAAATAAGAGGTTAATAATGTAATATTAAGATACATATTGCTAGAACTAAAATAAAAAAAAAAACATCGGTATTAATGACAACACAATTACAAAGAGGGCTTCTGAAACTAAATCGAACTGTCAAATAGGAATTAAGCATTCTGCTTTTCCCCATTCTAAGATCAAAGGTAACGCCTACTTTTGACTGAAATCTTAGGAAGTCTTAGATACAGATGTTAGTATTAGAATCGATTTAAAGATAGAGGATATAAACATCCCACTACTTGCCTACTTTCTCCTTAAATCAGGCTGGGTTTAGATTTATTTATTATCGGGAACTAAGGATAAAAGCAGGCATTTTTTTTTTCTTTGAAAAATTTAACCTGAAAATTCATTTTTGACGATATAAAATAAATTTTTTGATCACATTAAAATATTGGCTTTAATTATTAAAAATGTATTAAGTATATTGTATAAATATTGTATGTCAAGTGCCCATACAGATGTTTGAAAGGCAAGAGATTAAATTTTTTATTTTTTAGAAATGCCGTTGAATTCATAAATCAAGTTGTGAACCAGTGAATGGCACTTTCATTTTTGTTTCGCATACTTTATTATCATGGAATAAGCTATATCATACCAAATTTCATTTATTGATATTCAGTATTTTTTGAGATATTTGGGAAATTGTCTTCCATCTCTTAATTTTGTCCATCAGTGTATTTTTTTTTCTTCAAAAAAGTTATAATTTTAAAATTATGTTTCGTATCCTTATTGAAAATGCTAAAAATAGTAGTATTAAAAATAACCTCTACAGAACGTAGACGGCAAGATTAAGTTTCATATTTTTGCTGCTAGCGAAGAAAAATGTTGTAGTAGTCTGTACACATAAAGCATTATAAGCTCTAACTGGGAAAGGTGAAAAAAGACTTTCAAAATTGTTAGGAAATTACGAAGAGCTTGGTTGGAAACTTTCAATACATTTTTATATTGTTAAAAGCCACTTATTTACGAAATTTCAAAACGATATTTAAAAATTTTAGTAATATTGTTTTTTTATGTTATTCCTCGAGTCCAAAACTTTGTTAAAATAACAAATTCAATCCAAATACTATATATTAAGTAACATTAGAGAGTTGTTAGGAGTACTTTTTCTAATTTTTTACTAAAGAAACAAATAACAGTAAAAGAACAGTCAAGAACCACTCGGGGGGGGGGGGGGGAAATCATCAGATTGTAATAGAAGATCATATATAAATGTAATGTTACTAATTAAATTTTTATAAAAACGTTTCAAAAAGAGTGTTAATAACATTCCTAAGAATATAGTACCTAATTTTCAGTTCAATAGAATAAAAATTAATTTTGCTGGAACAGTTGAAAATCGAAAATTAGCGAAAAAGAACATTCTAAGAAAACTGGCTTTTTTAGTTATTTAGTGCAAATTCAACTTTTGAACAAGCATTTATTTTTTTAAACATGAATAATTATAAATATGATCTTATTAACTACTTAAATAATTAGATGATTTAAAATTTAAGAAAATAAACGCAATTTTCAAAAACTTACTTTACAGTATATTTTTTCAGAACTGAGGAGGAGGCAAGGAGGAGTGTTCTTGACAACAGGGGCGTGGTCTTAACAAAAACTTCATAACATTAGTCCTTTCCTCCGATTCAAATAATGTTTGTTTTTAAATGTTCAGTTAAAAAATAGAAAATCGTTAATTTGACGAATTTTCGTTTATTTAAAAGTCCCTTGTCAATAACTTCTACCAATTATTGGAATAGGTAAATGCGAAGCGAAGTAAAGAATTAGAATTAATGAGTGAATCATGAAATTGAAATATTGGTTGAGCATGAGCTACAACTGTAAAAGATAGGGTACCAACATTGAACGGAACTTCTTTAGATAGAACATTTGCAGGAAGCTGATATCTTCTTCTAGCGAATGTGGTGGATTGCATTAAGATAGAGTTTCATTTTAGGTAGCTGTTTACCGATTGGCCAGGCTAGACGGGACGGGTAAGCCATGTTTGTAAAATTAGCATGACATTCAACGTGTTAAAGATTGCTGCCACTAATTTCTTTTATAATCGTAGTAGGTAGTTTTTTGACTTGAAGCCAAAGTGAACCTAGAAAATATTGATTTTATGTTTAAACATGCATAATCAGTAAATATTTTTCGACTTATGGTTGATGTAGGTGAGTGTCGGGTAGCCCAGCCCACTTAAGGAGTATTGCTTATATTTCTGTATAATATTGAGTAATAATCAATATTTTTGTATATTTCTATTGTTTTATCATCTAATTTAATAATGCAAAAAGAATAAACCAAAAAAAGAATAGTTTAACTTAAAAAAAATCGAAATTTAAAAAAACATGTTTTTCAGCTCTTTTCAAAATGTGTAGAATAGTTGTTTTACAATATAAACTTATTTGGTTGATCTCTACTTATAAACTTAATATACTCTACTTATAAACTTAATCTCTACTTATCAACTTATTATACTTATAAACTTAATCTACTAACTTAATTAATAAACATAATAATCTAACTTAATATACTCTACTTATAAACTTAATCTCTACTTATCAACTTATTATACTTATAAACTTAATCTACTAACTTGATCTCTACTTATAAACTTAATCTATATATATAAAAGTGAATGTGTGTCTGTCTGTCTGTCTGTCCTCTATAGACTCCTAAACCATCCGACAGAAAGCTATGAAACTTGTCATACAGATAGTTCAAAGCACGAGGAAGGTTTCTGTCGACATTAGAACATTCTGCGATAAACCGTTCCAGCGATATCAGTGAAAGTCGAAATGGAATTTTCTGATTGGTTAAAAGCTAGCCATTGTTTTAAATTTTGCTATAAACGATTCAATTTTCAAATATCTTGAAGATAACAACAGTGATATTTTCTATCTTATAACTCTATTCATTTAGAAAAGTAAATTAAAGTAAATTGCATATACTTTAATTTTTAATTCGCGCGTTTCTTTATGTCAGGTGAGCACAAGCAAGTAAAATCAACGAGAATAGATTTCTTAATTGTTGGTCGTATCACGGATTCAGTACTGTGAAAACTGTTTAATAAATATAAAGACAAAAGCAAACTTCATTCAAATTGCACGTTTTCAGAAATATTTATATTTAGTACGTATTTTAGGTTAGCACAATTAAATATAGTTTTCGAAGATTTCAGTGCTGTGACAGTTGTCATTTGAAAACTATTAGTTTGTTTGTTTATTTATGCAAAGTTTTCGAATTCATCCATTTTATTTCTTTCATTTATAAAATTGATTTTTGTTTTTAATCTTATAATTTTCATATTTCTTATTCATCTCATTTTTATTGCTCTTTTTATTATTTAAAATATGTATGTGATATTTCGATTTAACAAATTTGCGACCACTGTCAACTTTTACATTTCTTTTTCTTTGTCAGAAAGAATATTTGCAAAACTTTGCCGCCTAAGCAAATCGCTCTTAGTCGGTCGACATCTCAAGCGCGCAAAAAGAGAACTACCCGTGTTTCAGAAACATCGGAGCAACGGGAAAAAGACTTGAAACTAATCGAGAACAGAATGCTTTTGCCCGTTCCTTAGAAACGTCTGAGCAACAGGAAAGAAGACTGTCAACAAATCAACTACGAACTACACAAGCCCGTTCGTCGGAAACATCAGAGCAACGGGAAGCAAGAATGAAAACCGACCGAGAACGCATTTCGCTATTCAGACGCTGCCAATACTCTGATTTGAATTTCAGTGCATTTCACTATGATCCGACAAAAAAACTATAGTCTTCCCCCAAGTGTCATCATCGGAGAAATATATCAATTATGTATGTTTTGTAATGCTCTCAAATTTAAAAATGAAACAGCTGAAATTT
This sequence comes from Parasteatoda tepidariorum, assembly GCF_982258835.1. Lineage (NCBI taxonomy): Eukaryota > Metazoa > Arthropoda > Arachnida > Araneae > Theridiidae > Parasteatoda > Parasteatoda tepidariorum. The sequence continues at coordinate 3,046,169 of NC_141759.1, forward strand.
GCTGTTCTAGAGGCATACTGAAACTACAAGATTTTACGTCGCCTGCGGAGACATTATCAACCTTCGTATCAGGTCAAACAAACCAATCGAAACATTTTTTGGCGCATATACGCCGGTACAATTCGTGTTTCTAAATGACTTTATTCGGTGCTACACGTATCGTGAACGAGAATTGCATCCCAGCATTCAAAGTGCAAGGCCAAATTTATCATCGTGCAGGATCACTTCTTTCAATGCCTAACGCAGATCATAAATTTCTACAAATTTATTTCATGGATAACACAAATGATCAAGTCAATAAACGCTGTCAGGTAAACAACGGCACTAAACGAAAAATTGTTACCGTATTACAAAAATTTTTCGATCAACATAATCAGTTAATTAGGCTGTTCACAATTGCCCTTGACTAAATGTCATCCGATATTTACAAAGTTGTTATTAGAGCTGAAAAAACACCTGTAGGCCACCACAAAGAAAAATACAATGCGCCAACATTGGATGAAGTGGCTATTGTTATAGTTGGCGAAGAATTTACCTCCCGCGATACAGTTCTTCATCGCAGAAATCGTGACGTTCAAAGAGTTCTCAGAAACGTATCGATCATATGATGCATTGCAATATCCTATTTTATTTTGGTGAGGAGAGGAGGGATATTATTTTAACATAAAATTAAGAAGTCCGCAAACAGGCGAGAAAACTAATAAGAAAGCAAGTGCAATAAGTTTTTATGCATATAGATTAATGATTGCCAAAACGCTGATAATCATACTTTAAAATGTCGACAATTAGTTCATCAATACATTATCGATATGTATGCGAAAATTGAAACTGAACGCCTACTGTATATTAAATTAAATGAAACCAAATTACGTTCAGAAGAATGCATTCATTTACGGGATGCAATAATTAATGATGGTAACGTTAATCCTAATGATGTGGGGAAAATGATTATATTGCCGACTACATTTGCAGGGAGAAAAACTTGGACTCCCTGCAAATGTAGTATTCATACATGTCTGAGTATTCATACATGTGCCTTGGACTCCAAGGCACATGTATGAATACTCACAGGATGCAATGACATATGTTCTCGCATATGGGCTCCTAGATTTATTTATTACATTTACGTGCAATTCTGCTTGGGTTGAAATTAGAGATATTTTGTTACCAGGACAATCATCATCGGATCGTCATGATATTACAGCACGTGTGTTCAAACAAAAATGATAATCTTTACTTTATTTCATTGTGAAGCGTCATGTTTTTAGAGAGACACGGTGTTGGGTGTACTCTATTGATTGGCAAAAACGAGGATTGCCACAGGCACACATTCTAATTTGGCTTATTGAAAAAAAACCACCATGCCAAACTGATCAGATATCAGCAGAAATTCTTGATGTCACCATAGATCCAGTCTTATTTCTGATCATTGTCCAAAATATGTTTCATGCTCCGTGTGCATCACCATACATGTCTGTTTGAAAATGCACTAATGATATCCTAGAGAATTAACTGCTGAGACTATCACTGGTTTTTTTCACCATTAAATAAAATTTGCGTTTCAAATCATAATCGCAAATGTCATTTACACACTTAAATACAAAATTCAAATTCAAATTGAAAGCGTTGCAACGCACGCAGGGTACAGCTAGTACAGTTATAAAATTACAAATTCACTTTGTATTTTGATTGCATTCAAATGCTTCTGTTGACTGATTCGTTCGCAAATAAGTGAAAATAAATAAGTATGCGAATAGCTTATCATAATATTTATGATTTCTTGATATTAAATTTAATTTGGATACATCAATTACATTTTAAAAATATTTAATTTGCGTTTTTAAATATATAAATTAATGTTTCATATAATATTAAAACATATATTTGTTGTTAAAAATGCATATAACATTCAAATTTGAAACATTAAAATGATAATCTTTGCAACTGTACATTTATCGACGAAATGAAATTGAGCGGTGATACCCGACATTCATGTGAGCGGGGCTACCCGAAATCCAATTTTTTTGTAAATTTGTAATTACTCGAACACTTTTTCACATATAGACTTCTTTCTTTGTGCAAATTAAACTTAAGACTACATACTTTAATGCTGTACGTATAGAAAAAATTATTTTTTTAGTATTAAAATGAAGTTTAACAGAAACATTCAACCAATTTTTCTTAATTTCATGACTTCTGTATTCAACGTATTTTCAAAACTATTGCATAAATACTTGAAACTTTGAAAATAATCTTTTCTTAATATAGCAATTAATGTCCGATGGCCCATTGACTTGAAAAAATATTCTATACATATGAAATTGCCAGTGGGCACCCCCTAAATACTTAATCCTAGTCTTTGGAATTATGATAGCATTTTGATATCGTGATTTTAACGTAAGTGATAATTTTCTTACTTCTACAATCGTAACATTAAACGTGTGTTTTCCTAAAACGCTATTTTTGGCAAATGAAAAAAAAATTCTGTCTTAAAAATTTGAATTTTCATAAGAATGTTGTGAACTTGCTCTGGTGGCTGAACACTTAATAACAGCACCAACTCCATTGCTTGTTGATGCCAAAATTTTTCCATTTGGTTGTCATTCTGGCCAGTGATTACACAAATTTACAAAGTTTTTTAAAGTTTGTGTATTGAGCAATATAAAGGATGTGACTGAACAGAAAATAAATGATATTTTGGATTTATAATAATTTGTCCAGAACGAAGGCTAAAGCAGTTTTCTAGAAGGAATAAAATGTAGCCATAGTTGAAACAATCACTGACACATGCCAAAACGTAATTATGTGACATAATTAGTAAATGATTTCTCAGATAGAGCGTTTGCCTTCCAATGAGGTGAACCTGGTTCGAAAACCAGTGATGGCGGGTCGATGCTTGCACCGACCACAGTGCTGACGTGAAATATCCTCAGTGGAAGACGGATCATGGGTTAGAGTCTCTTTGCCGTCAGGCTAACCGTATGAGCTTCTCGTGGTCTTCCTCTCCATGTAACGCAATTGCGGGTTAGTTCCATCAAAAAAAGTCCTCCATGAAGGCAAATTTCTCCCAATATTTGTTCCACGAGTTCCCTTACCTACTGGATTGGTCTTAAAATTTCAAGGCTACGGAGTTAAACATTAGTAGTCGGAAACTCGAAAATTGTGTCAGCTGTTCAATTATGGTTTTAGAAAAATATATATGTAGTAACCAATGAATAGGTGCAGAGTAGCTTGAATGTTCTTCTAGTGTAAGCATTGTGCAGCATCTTGAACTAGACAGGTATAGTTTTCTGAGAAATCCACAATAATGAAAATAGTTTGCATGAAGTATCCGATAATATTTTTTCGCTTACTTTTAAGTGATGACTTTGAAATGTAACGATATTGCGTCGAGTATTTTCATTTTTGTACTAGAGACTCAATAAACTCTTCTAATTCCAGTAATGTATCCAGAGTAGGTACCCAGTCTGTTTGGGCCCACCGCTTGAATATAGCATATTCAACATCTTGTAGCATTTGATCTCCATTAGATGCAGTTCATACTTTCCAGGACATTCAGAACGACGATGCACAATTTTCACTTAGTATGTCACAAACTAGCTTTTTTAACAGTTCAGTATAAGTTTCTGTTATATTTGCAGCATACAATTTTCAGTTAGTGTGTCACAAACTAGCTTTTTTAACAGTTCAGTATAAGTTTCTGTTATATTTGCAGCATACAGTTTTCAGTTAGTGTGTCCCAAACTAGCTTTTTTAACAGTTCAGTATACGTTTCTGTTATATTTGCAGCACACAGCATTAATTGCATAAATACATACACATACATAATGCATTCCATGACTGTTTACTGCAGCGCATTCTTTTGAACTAAGTTCGAAAAACTTTGAAAAATCAATTTTGTCAGCAGGATATTTTGTTTTGAAAGATAAGTAAACATCTTTTAAGTAAAGCAAAATTAGTCGTTTATTCATGTACAATATTTTGCCATTTTCAGATGGAAACAATCTCTTTTATTTGGAGACATTTGACTTACGTCATCATCGTAGTAAAATTCCGGACATGTGTTTCCACACTTTTTTCTAATCTGATTCCTTCTTTTTCCTTTCTTTTGACTTAACACCACTTTCTTAGCATAATTTTCTTAATTTTTTAACCATAGTTAGGTTCGAAAATGTTTTGATTTTGCTCAATGCTCCATGATGTCGGTGTTGATTTAATTATTTGAATTATTTCTTGAATACAGCTCGTGCTAAAACTTTCTTGAAGTTTTCGCATTAAAATGTTGCAATAAAGGCATTCATCCCCACCTTGACTTTCAGTTAGATTTTCGAAAAGGATAGGCAATGCTTCTAATGCTGCTACCTGAAGCTTTAATGCTAATTTCCAAGACTTAGATCCTATGTATCCTGAATGCGTGTCTTTTATTATTTCAGAAACCTTGAATTGTGAGATTTCCAGTAATCAACAACTCTCGTTAAGTTTTTTCCATTGAAAATTTTGACAGAACTAGTAAGTTTTCTGAATCTTTAAATTCACTTTCATCCCTGGGTTCCTCTGACAGCATAAAAGATAAAATGGCTTTGCTGCATGTTATACAAAGTTTTTTCTCTCCCCCGGAATAAGTGAGAGAGCTATATATTTTTCGACATGGCTAAGGTAACAACCTTCAAAGTTTTTTTTTTAAAATTCTGTTTATGACTCTTATTAAAAAGATCTGTCGATTTCTATGTCTATTTTCAAAATAATCCTAAACATAACCTTTATATGGCAAGAACAAACATTATTAATCATATGACGGTTACTTCTCAGCTTCAATTATTCAATATCTGTTTCACACATACCTCATACGGTTGTTAAAACAACTTCTTTACTATTACTTCCTTTTCTCTGACAAACTTTTGTTGAAGCAAAACCTATAGAACATATGTTTTACATTGTTATTTCGAAATCTAGTTCTATGAACAAACAAAAACTCTACCCTTAAATAGACTGCGTAGCTTTTTCTGAAAGAAATGAATAATTCGCCGCAATAAGGAGTCTCTCATATATAAACATGATAAAATCAAATATTTACCCACGATCGTATGTAGTTACAAAGAATAAGAAGGAATTAAATTCTGGTGTGGTACAGCATAAGACTGGAGAGACGGCTAAAAAAAATTTTTTCAAAATATTGTAACTAAGAAGACCGTTAAAGATTCTATAACTCACACACTTCCTCGCCAATAAAATATATAAATAAATAAAATTGCAAAGGGAACAGCATAATCTGATTTTAATTCAACCCTAGTTTTCATTGTAAACTCACTCAGCTTGAGCATTTTCTTTGAAATTTATAATTTATGTATTTGTTTTTTAAGATTACTTAATTGCAAGACAATGAGTTTTCTTCAAAGAATCATTTTTTTTTCTAATAAGCCTAATTAAAAAAATTTATTTTTTAGAACTCTTTAAGCTATAGAAAAAAAAAAGGAAGTTTTAATCCAAATCCTTGTCATGATCTTTTTCTTTTCAGTTTCAACGTGTTTTTTCCTTCGAATTAATTTTTTTTGTTGCACTAAATGTATCATAGGATCTTATATAATATATTATATTATATGTAATATATTATATATTAGGAGGACGGGAAAGTAATGTCGCTTTGGTGTATTACATATTCCATAGTCTTAAAAACCAATTCTTTCTTTCTTTTTTTCTCCGATTTATTTCGATCCATTTTCTATCCGGCATTGAAGGTTGTTGCTGACAAGAGATAATACAATACTGATTAAAGGTAAAATCTTGATAACTAATATCAAATGCACTGACACGACATTACTTTCCAGTCCCCCTAATATTATATATTATTCATTATTTTTGAACTTATTTTGGGAATCATAAAGTAATTGGTGAGTCATTGACTAAGAAGTTTTTCAGCTAAAATTATTTATTTTAAATTGTAAAAGAAAACATAAAAATTTTTTTTGATATATATTTTCCTATTAATTGATATAATTCCTATTAATAAATGATCTAAGGACACAATTTTAAATTTTAAAAAGGAAAATTTTTGAAAAATGTGAATTAATTTATTAATTATGTGAATTAATGATCTTAATTAACAGCATATTCAGCCGTTAAGAAACAAAAGTTTTAAAACTAGAGCTGTTTATTTTACAAAGGAAAAAAACCATCAATAAAAAAACTAAAACACGGTAAATATTTTTATAAACTTATAATTTTATAAAAATACATAATAATTGCTTCTATTTACCTACATATGGATTTATGTTATTCATTTTTATTTTAATGATAATTAAAAATTTTTCATCTTTTGAATGCTTTTCATTCTGAAAATTTACAGCCAAGCACGGAAAAATAAGTGTTGCCAAGATGGCCAAAGTGTTAAAAGTTGTAACTTCTCAGCAAAAAAATCCTAAAATTTACCAAAAAATTTTCCCAAAATTTTTAGAGCAAATTTTAAAACATTTTTTGTGTATATTTAGCATTTTAATTGAACACATAACTGATAGTTTTATTTTTCTACTGACACCGAAAATCAAAACTCGTTAATAAATAAAATAAAAACGAAGTAGAGATTTCAAACATCTGAACCACATTGCCAAGAGCCGCAATTTTGTTAAAATTAGTCAAATATCAAAGTGGCCTTCTAACTCTAATTTTGATCGAAAAATTCTGAAAAAGTCATTCTAGAAGTAGTTCATAAAGTACTTAACAAAAAAATTGAGGAAAATCTCTAAGTGACAGTTACAGCCATCGGTCGATTTCACATGGAATGAGCCACTTAATTTTCTGATAAAAGTAACGCCTTCATTAGCTTATATGCTATGTTTAATCCCAAAGCACTCTAAAATTTATCAAAAAGTTTGACGATTTAATTTTTTAAAATTGTAAATACTTGAAAAATTTGATAAGAATTCTAGACATTTCATGTATTTCTACAATAAGGATATTTCTGTCCCGCAGTGGACTGATCGTTAGACACGGTTTCCAGCAGATCATCGAAGTCAAGCATCACTTGCTGCGGTCAGTGTGCGGGTGGGTGACCACTTGGATTAGTCTGAGTAAGGACCGAGGGTGTGCGGTATTGGTCCTCGTTAAACTGTTCTACTGCTCGACTTCGCGTGCTGGTCATCAGGCTACCGAAGCGGCGGTGCCATCCCCTCTGCAGAGGATCAAAATTGTGATGGCATGTCTTCGGATCATCCTCAGCGATGTTTTCCAGTCCGTCGCCAATAGCCCATTGTGCAACTCTAGTACGACGTAAATGAACTACAACAACAAGGATATTTCTACAATAAGGATGCACTGCATTTTTATTGAATAATGGCTTTTTCGTTTGTTCGAAATCATATTCGATAAATTCATTCAGTAGAAGCAGGTGCTGCAGTTGTAGAATGTAAAGATTTAAATAACTGCTAACATAAAATAACAATTAATAGTTTACATACTTAGCGGTGCGAAAAAGCTCTTAAGTGTATTTTTCGCAAAATAACTTATAATAATGTATCTTGTACAAGAGACATTCGAAAAGACTTTGATTGTAAAATGAATAAAAAAGCTTCTGATTGCTTACTACGCTAAGTTTAAAAATTAAAAAATTTATTTAAGTTTTCTTACGGCCTATTTATATCATTTTGTTTGACAAAAATATGTTGTGTTGGTGATGCTGTGCGGTCGTTATAAGATCGTGTGAGCAAGTATTATGGGATGAATGGAATTGTTTTGGTAAAAGGGCAGCATCTGCCAACTTCCGGTGTAGCCTAATAATACAACGTAAAGGAGTCATGTACGGAAACTAGAAGTTGGTGCTCCGGAGTGCCTGGCCAAAAAGTCCCCCTCCTTAACCCTTTCAATACGGTGAAAAATCAGCAGGGTTCACCCCTGCTGACTACCGAGACGGAAAAGAGGAAAGGCTGGTAGTAAAACCATTTCAGTTACAGCTAGTTTTGGGGAGGAGTTTACTTATTCTTTTTTTAAATTTTTCAACTATATCTACTTTATCTTGGAAAAGAAGCAGTTTTATATATATGCCAGAATTATAAAAGAAATCTTGATAGTTACAGATATTTCATTTTTTTCGAAAAAAATGCTGGAATGAAATGTTTTACGTACCAGGTTTTTCTCTTTGCCGTCTTGCTATATAAGGGCGTTCACCAATGGACTGGGACAGCAAATGTCCCCGTCCGGTGCGAAAGGGTTAAATGCTTTGATTACAAATTGAATCAAAGGCCATTGATGTTAAAATTATTTGGTTTAGTAAACTTAATGTTTGGTAGTTTAATAATATCGTGGACAAAACATATAGAGAGGACAGAACGAAACAGAGATAGCACAGAGAGATAATAACATAAACAAACGAATGAAGTCATTAGTCTGTATGAAAATATTTTATTTTATATTATTTATTTATCATTATTTTTTTTATTTATAATTATTGACAAATAAACAGTTAGTGATTAGCATTGTTTGCAGTTGTATTAGTAAATTGAATCAGAATGAGCCGCAGTAATTCCGCGAAGGATTGGGCCAACCCAAGAAGGTGGAAAAGGGTAATGATGAGAAGCAAGTCAGGGGGATAGAAAAATCAGCAATACGACTCAAACTATTTCTTGGAGACTATTATAGTAATGGAGAATGACCTTAGGCCGTCTCACAGCATAAATGGTCACGTCATGCAGCTTATGCTTATATCATCTTTCAGTTCCTAGTCCTAGTGTTTTGATTTTATTGGGCACCTGGACCACGAAGCGACCCCTATCCCATTCATCTGGAATTTTAACACTGTTTCATTTTTCAGTTCCAATTCATTAGTATTTTTTTATTAACTCCATACGAAACGAAGAACTGGTATTCAATTCATCTAGTTTTTTTATGTTTTAAAAATATGCAACTTGAATACACAAATTATACAAAATACACAACTTGACAACAAAAATACACAACTTGAATATACAAAAATACACAACTTGATTTATGAATTCAACGGCTTTTCTAAAAAATAAAAAATTTAATCTCTTGCCTTTCAAACATCTGTATGGGCACTTGACATACAATATTTATACAATATACTTAATACATTTTTATTAATTAAAACCAATATTTTAATGTGATCAAAAAATTTATTTTATATCGTCAAAAATGAATTTTTAGGTTAAATGTTTCAAAGAAAAAAAAATGTCTGCTTTTATCTTTAGTTCCCGATAATTAATAAATCTAAACCCTGCCTGATTTGAAGGGAAAATAGACAAGTAGTGGAACGTTTATATCCTCTATCTTTAAGTCGGTTCTTAGACTAACATCTGACCAGTGTACCTAAGACTACCTAAAGATTTGAGTGAAAAATAAACAAGTAGTGGAATGTTTATATCCTCTATCTTTAATAAATCGGTTCTAATGCTAACATCCTATTCCTAAGATTTGAGTCAAAAGTAGGCGTTACTTTTAATCTGAGAGTGGGGAAGAGCAGAATGCTTAATTCCTATTTGAGGACAATACGATTCAGTTTCAGAAGCCCTCTTTGTAATTGTGTTGTCATTAATATCGATCTTTTTTTTCTTTCTTCTTTCTCTTTTTTTTTGCTCTAGCAAATGTAGTTACGATGCCTGAGTTGCAAGTTGTCATTAGATCTAACTTAATAACCACTCCAGGAAACTCGTAACATCCGCCCAGTTAATATATCGGCGTATTATTACCAAAGCCTTTCCCTGGTAATATTTCGGCTAAATTATATTAACTATTGTTTTCGACATTGGCCTTACTATATATAATTTGATATTACTCCACAAAAGCTGTTTTGCTACAAAAAGTTTTTCAACCAAGGAGGGGCATTCTACGTTAATACAATTCAATATATAAAGGTCAAATATTTTCTTTTATTATAATTGTTATTTGAATATGTTATATTATTACTCATAAAATATCTAATATTTTCTCAATATACAACCAGGAAAAAATATTCAAAATGAAAAATACTTCACTGAAAATGGCATAAATTTCGTGACAACAAGAAAAGATATTCTTACAAAATAGAGCAAGTTGACATTTCTGGGAATAGTAGATTTGTGTAAGAGATAGTGTTTCACTGTTAATGTATTAAATATAAGGAATCGGAATGTTGTCAATTTAAATCATTCCACAGATTTCAATGAAAACAATTTTAATATTTCATTTTAATCATGATCCGAACATAGCATCAGCTGCTTGATAAATATATTTAAGCATTCCCAATAATTTTTCCATTGTTCACAATATTTTCTTTAGTGGAGAAATTAATAGAGACTATCTTATGCGATGTCTCAATATTTTTAAACTATTTAAGTACGAAAAATGCAGTTTCTTTTCTCTTTCAAATTTGAATCATTTGTTAATTGGAACACCATATCATATTTAATTCCAAACCAGGACTTTTTTTTTAAATTCATTCGAGTGAATACTAAGTGTCTCCATTTTTGTAGAACGTAGGATGGGCAAGGAAAAGAGCGATAATATATTTCAATTTAAGACGCGATATATTAACGTCATCTGTTTTTAAAAATTCAGCCAAGAAGCTAAACTAAAAATCATTTTGATATACATCTGCATTATTCCAAACGAAATTAGTGTTACATTTACTATACTCACAAACGAAATAGGGAAGATCAAGTACTTCTGAAAATGCAACAAAAAATATGTTCCCGAGTGTAATTATGTAAAAAGAAGCATGAGTAACCGACCTAAGAAAAACATTTGCAAAAGTAGATGGAAAAAAAAACATATTCTGATTATTTTCTATATTTAATTCTGTTCCTAGCACAAATCCTTTGCTGTTGTAATTGAAAGGACATAGTTTTCATCAAAAGACAAGATCTCTAGAAATATTTCAGTAATCTCAAAAGAAGAAGATTTTATTTTATATTATTCTCAAATATATTTTATTCTGAAAATTAATCCCTCTAAACATTAATCTTCTTTTATGAAACAGTGTGAGTGAAAATTACACAGTTCTATTGTCATTTTAAAATTAAATTGCCAGCAATCTGTAACACCTACTTTTCCTTAGGTCAAGTGCTTTAATCGTCCCTGTTTGAAGGAGGTTCAGAAACTTATATTTCGTTGAAATTACGACAAAAGATTAGTTTACACACTGTTTGATAAAAGATAACACTGAAGGACATAATCCCCACACCCAAATTAGGTAAGATCCAAAATTTGCATAAATGCTATAAATTTGTTCTCGAGTGTAATTATTTGTGTAAACATTACAAGTATAAGAAAACAATTTTACCAGTAATTTGAAACAAAAATAATTTTTGGGTTTTCTGTATCGTATCAAGTATCTGTTCTGTTTTTGATCGCTTCACAATATTAGCGCTCGGTCATCCTACCCTATAGTTCTGAAGACTGAGTTCAGGAGAAAGGTGAAAGACATCCGCCATTATCTATCTTTGTTGAAGTTCTTGGCTATATCGCTCGCTACTCTAAAGAATCTAGAATCGCATATGTTAAGGTTCGCCCACTTTTGGGAACTTGATCGTAATATTACTTCACAACAACAGTTTTCCTGTAAAGACAAAGAAACTATCAAGTATTTACATGAATGAGGGAAAAAAAAAAATTTCTACCGTAAATTGTTTACTGACGCTCTTTGCAATTTAGTAAACATGTAGTAGGCGTTATGTTTCTTAGTATATTTATTTAGTATTCTGAAAAAGTAAGAGCTACTTTTCTTAGTATGTTTACGTTTTAAGTGACTTGTGTTTGTGGGTACAACCGGCTGAGCAACTGCGCATGCGCAGGGAGAAATTTTTGACACCTCAGCCAGTTGTAAACAGCGAAAAGTTGCCAAATGTTGCAAACCTATCCCTTTACAACTGGCTGCGAGATTTTCGGCTTTGGATAGAAAGTTTATCAAATCATTGCCAGATGGCGCTAAATTTCAACGAACAGATAGTGATAAGAGGAATAAATTTTCATTTAATAATGATATTAAGTTTTTAATGAATTTTCAGAAAATAGATGATTTTTTAAAATTGTCTTATAATATTCGTGAAAAGAAAAAATAAGTGTGCTGATAGCTACAGTAATTAACTTATACTACTAATATACTATTATATAATTAATCTTATATAATAGCATCTTTGGGTATACCCATATCTTTAAAAGTATGCAATCTCATGATAATTTTTTATTTCCAAGAATTTTTCAAACGTATGTATGTATATATATGCATCCCAAAATCATGCGCATAGTTAGATAAATAGCTATATACAAACAAAATCTATTATTTAAGTGATAGTACATATTTTTCTCATTAAGACATTGCATACAATTACAAAAACAGACTATTTGGTAATTCAATTTTACTATCTTAACAATTCATTCTTTGTAAATATTAAAGATTGATACAAAACATGGATAAAATTAATTTGATCCTATTCAGAACACTCATTTAAAGCCTAATTCATACAAATAGGTAAAATTATAGTTGTGTGTCATTATATGTAAATTAACTTTACATGATTAAATATTGCAATTAATATGATTAAATAATATAATTTCAATATGATTATGACAATCTTACTGCTTTAATTATTATTTCTCACATGATTAGGCGAAGCTTAATTTGCCTTAAAAGATGTATTTAAAGCACAGAAGATTTAAAAAGATTCTTAGAATTGAAGAAACAAAAATAGACAAGCGTGTAATGACACTTTACTGAAATTATACATTTAGTTGTTAATTATGCGGTTTTGAGCATTTAAGTACTACTTAAAAACTATTGCCAATAAATAATGTTTCATGGAAATTCAGCCACTTAATAAACCTTTGCACTCTGAGTACTTTAAAATGATTTATTTTTCTTACAAGTTCATCTAAAATATACAATGGATTACCAATTTTTAATAACTAATAATCATAAAATAATGTTATTAATATTAAACATTTTTTTTTAAATGGTTACTTTTGACGTTACTTCAGAATGATTTGATAATTTCAAAAATATATAATTGGAAAATTTCAATAATAGGTATATCCTTTCTTAAAATATAAGTTATCTTGCCATATTGTACTTTAGTCTAGACTGTTATTATCCCTTATACTTACTGAAGTAATAAATATTTATCAAATAAGTAACACCAAGAGAAGCATATTTTATCTTAAAAACCATTTAACACACTACTAAATATTAAAATCATAAAACAAACATCAATTAACAAAATTACCTATCTCAAACTGTATATACGCCCATGTACTAGTAAAAACTGAACAGTATGCTTATCATTTGGGAATTCATGTGAAAGCCTTGTACAAGCTGTAAATAAAATGAAAAATTAGGCATGCTACGCTTGTAAATAATAGTGCACCCTCTTGCAATAACGGTTACACAGTACGTATAAGCACGAACATAATGATTAGAAGATTAAGTAATAAAAGTATTCCATTCAAATTGTCTTTATTTTTCTTTTAAATTTTATATACAAGCATTCAAACTTCATCTATTTTACGTTTTGTATGCAGGTTTCACAAAATTTACCAACTGTCATTATTTCGCCACAAAAGGAGAGGCACTTTTAGTAATATCCTAGTGTAAATTTTCAAAGCTAGTGAATCGGATAAGCTGACCTCTCCCCTTTAGCATTCATAAATGTTTTGCTCATGATTGGACATGGTAATCAAAACACATTGGGCACCAATAAATACCTCACTAACTGTCATACTTTGACTCTTAGATTTAGTAAGATAATGCAACACTTAATACGCACCATACAAAATTGTTAAGCATCTAGGTATCCAAAATCCATAGGTTAAATGAACTATTTATATTAGCTGCTAAAAAAACTTAAATATAATGCAGTATATATTAATCTACATACAACTTAATAATACAATATATATTTCTTTTTATAAGGATGTAAACAAAAACTATATACATATAAGGTAAAATACTCACCATTATACTTACTAATACACCTATATTATCAGATTCCCAAAAAACTCCACATCGAGACAGTTGTATGTGGAAATCAAAAGATGCGGCTTAGAAGGGCAATAGAAGGAAAGACTTGATATCAAAATAATAAACAAGTTCCCTCACTAAAGCCCCACTGAGCCATCCTGCATCATATATTATCGCTAAACTTGATCACTTCTCCACAGTTAAAGGTAATGCTTGCACAACCTCTGCTGAAATCTTACAGTACTTATATACATTCTGGTATTTCATCAATTATTGATGGGAAATATATATAATTATAAAATAATCTTAACTTTACTGGAATTAAATTCAGTTGAAAATATGTCGCTAAATACATCAATTAGTAAAAACTACACCAATTATAAAACAATGAATGAATCAGATAACATTTGATAGATTTATTACAGTGCTTACTTAAAATTAATTCAATGTAAAATACAAGTCTACAATTACCACATTACTATGTAAGCTCATTCATAGTAGTCAATTTTTTTTTTATTATCAGAAAAACAATAAGGATTATAAACTCAATACGTCTAAAAATTTCATTCAATTCATCTTTATAAGTATCATAATTTAAGAATCTACATACGATTAAATAATCTTAAAGAAAAGTAATTATCGATGTCAATGTACCATCATTTACAATTAATAACCTTTTTATTGTGAATGATGGTACATTGACACCTTTTAACCCCGGATAAGGGGCCGTTCAAAATGTACGTACATCCTGATTTGCTATTTTGTTCGGTTTTGTACGATGGGGAGGGAGGAGGTATTATACAAAGTGCGTACATTATAAGCATACACCAAATTTAAATTTGACTTTGAAGAATAAATCATTTTAAATAAATATTTAATTTCATTTAAAATATAATTATTTTAATTTTTATGTGAAAGGGGTGTAGTCTAATAAAATGTACGTACTCTAAGGGGGGGGGGGAGTAGGAACTTATGTACGATAATGTACGAAGGGGGGAGGGTGTTAAAATTTCTCCATTTTTGTGTACGTACTTTTTGAACGGCCCCTAATTATCTTTTATCATATTTTTAACACACATAATTGAATTAAACAGTTCAGAAATTTTTGTATTGATTATAGTTTTAATGTTCAAAAGAATAAACTATCGAATCTTTAAAATAATTCTCTTTTTATTAACAGACATTTATCATATCAAAGATAAAATCGGAAAACATGTTACTGATCCTAACTCAGTAACGTGGAAATCTTTAACACAGATAATTAGAATAATAAAATGTGGTAAACGTTAAAAATACATTGATGCAATATTATAACATAAAAAAAATTTATTCAAAACAATTAACTTACTTTATTTACTGAATCATAAGTGAAGAGCTTAACATAAAAATAATCAACGCAGCTACACTTGATTACACCTGTAAGCAATAAACTATGAATATGGAATCGGACTTAATTTATTGCCTTAGTTTCCGATAAAATCGGTCGCTGGCAGCTACAACAACGGAAAAGGAAAGAAATGTGAAACGATTTAACCGCTGTAACATTCATGCCCTCTGCGTCTAGTTTCTGCACAGAGATGCCAACTGCTCCGGACACGCCAAAATAATTAAAAAAAACGGTAAATAACTACAAAGTAAATTTAGCAACGATTTGGCTACTTATGCTTGCTTTTTAACAAGCATAGCATGACATAAATATAATAAAGTGGTGAATTATATAGGCCTACAAATTATTTAGAAATAGTGGTGAATAAAAATATACTAAATTGAATTTATTAAACCAAGAATCACAATTGAAAAACTGCCACTTTAAAATAATTTGCTGTCCGGAGCAAGTTGGCATCTCTGCTGACAGCAGAATGATATTATAGGTAACGAATTAATAATTATTTTAAAAAATAAAATAAAATAAATTAATTTTATCTATTATATATACTGGTAATTGAAAATTTAAGGGTTTAAATTAGTTTTCACTGATTTTTATTTGTAGGGAAAAAAAAGCATTATATTATGTCTTATGAATGACAATGCAAGGAAAACACAGTAAGTTGTTAATGATGTAGGATTCACTCTTATTGCCAGAACTTGAATAAAGTTACGATATTTCATAATATCCTTTTGTCTGTAATTGCATCAATAAAGGAGAATTCTCAAAATATGCTGGATTACCATAAGATTTTAACAATTTTAAACTTGTGGCCTTTAAAATTTATGCACGCTGTTCGCAGTTTCACTCAAGATCTTACTGCAGATAGCATCGTTACCATAGGTAAGTTGTTCGTACTGCAGAGTAAAGTATGGAAGATTAAAATAGGCGTTACTGGCTAATGTATGTTAACTTTGAATGTTGACGACTAACTTTCAAGGAAATGACTGCGAGTGTATGAAATCACACATAAATATTTCTCTTTACACTCAAAGTGTAGGTCATCTATCATTATACTTCGTCTTTCGCTATGTATTGTTGACTCCTTCCATGGTTTGCAGATTGATTTATATTCATGTGCCCCTCGATAAGTTGAAATAAAATTTTAAGATTAAATTAAACAGTTTTTCTATGGATTGTTAGGCCCCAAATTCAATTATATATTTTCTTTTCAGACTTCTTGATTTTTTTTCCACACAACATGAATGTCACCCCCCCCCCTCCGTAAAAAAAAACTTTTTTTCTTGCATATGACCATCGCTGAAAGCCCCTATATAGCAATACTGAAAGGAGAAAACACTGCTACGAAAGATATTTCATTCTAGCATTTTTTTCAAGAAAAATAAAATATCTGTAACTACCACGATTTATTTTATAATTTTATCATCTATATAAGACTGCTTCTTTTTATAGATAAATTCGATACTGGAATAATTTAAAAAAAGGATTAAGTAAACTCATCCCAAAAACTAATTATAACTGAAATGGTTTTACTACCAGTCTTTCCTATTTTCCGTCTCGCTTTCACTCCTGCATATGACAGAGAGGAAAAAGATTGAATACTTTAGTTAGCATTTAATCTTTTTCCTCAACACAGCTTTAATTTAATGAAAAAAAAAACTATTCGTAAAAAATAAATTTTTTTTTCATTGAATTTTTGTAATTTATTATTTTTTAGAATTTATCATTTATTGTGAAGCCCTGAATTCGATTATGTATTTAATTTTAAGACCACTTGAATGTTTCTAAAACCATATGTGTTTATAATATTGTCTTGAGTTTTGACTGCTTATGTGCACCAAGCAGGCGACGCTTAAGTGAGGATAGGTCTTAACATAGATTTATACTGAAGTCTTCTTTCTGAGTTTGATGCTCACTTTGGAGTTGTAAATCAGTTTTTGTATTTATGAACTGCAGCTTTAAGCGTGTCTTGTGGAGGCTGATAAGAGCATGTCAACTTGTTGTTATTTAGAAGTCCTTAAAACAACTAAGCATGTCAACTTTATACAGTAACGCCTACTTTCTCTTCTATTCTTTCCTTTGCAGTACGAACATCTTGGTTATGGTAAAAACATCTTCAATGAAATCACGAAAGACGTGAATAAAATTTAACTTTCAAAAATATCATAATGTACCCAATGTTAAAACTGTTAAAATATTTTTAAAATTTGGAATATTTTGAAAATTCTCCCATATATATACTTACTGAGAAAAATGAAATATCATAACTTTAACAGAGTTCTGGAAGAAATGGTGAGAGTCATAGCAGCACCGTTGTATTTTCTTTGCACTTTAATCGATAAAACCTAATGGACAATAGTCCTATAAATAGGATAGTTTTCTAATTTTATTAAAATAGCAAAAACACAACTCCATATCTTAATTTTAATCTACCAGTAACTAAATATATTAATTTTTTATTATATTTATAAATTAGGTAACTGAACCATTTAAATATTCATCCTTCTGTTGACTACTGAAACCTTCTGCGCAATGAATGCGCGGAAGGTATGTATATGCATATATTTTGAAACGTGATAGGATGGACATAATTGAAGGATTACAGACGGACTCAAAAGATAACAACGCCCTCTTTCTGAAATCTGGTAAAATGTTACATCTCTGTCACTGTTTCTTCTGTTAGTATGACTCTAAACAAGCAGCGTCTGTGTCAGGCAAATATAAATTTTAAATAATTCGGTTAATGTTGTAAAATCTTGGTTAATAATCGATAATAAAATTTTTTAATAAATTAATCGAATATAAAGTAAAATAATTATACGTAATATTCATTGTGATAATAAGCATTTAATGAATTCTTACTATTTGAATTCTTTGTGATTTTTCGAATATTTCAAAATGAAAAAAAAAATTTTTATATCAACTATAAAATTAAATCAAACCTCAGAATTTTTTGCGACTGAAACTCTTACAATTGTAACGTTATTATCGTAATAAATACATCTCGAAATTTAGGTAGGTAAGTTATTAGATCCTTAAAACCATTTTTGATTACATCAATTTAAATTAGCAAATTAAAAAGTTTCCGATATTTTATTTCAAAGAATATTTATTTTTTCATTTATTTGTACAGCAAAGTGAAGATGCAATGATAAGTAATATAATGTTGTTAGACATTTAATATGACTGTATTAATTAAATTTAAAATATCTTTATTGCTGTATTAATATTTTTTTTTCCTTTCTAAAAAACAGGAATGCAAGGTTTGAAAACTAAAATCTATCTATTTTTTTTTGGGCATAATTTCCGCCTTGCCATCTGTCGCGCCCACTACTACCGCAAGATGCCAAATCGTTTTTAAACTTACAATTTTCTTTTTAAAAAAGGAAAGCTAAGCTGGTAGCTAAGATATGGTTTTAATGTATTATTTTTTATTCATTTATACTCA
This sequence comes from Parasteatoda tepidariorum, assembly GCF_982258835.1. Lineage (NCBI taxonomy): Eukaryota > Metazoa > Arthropoda > Arachnida > Araneae > Theridiidae > Parasteatoda > Parasteatoda tepidariorum. Next base: position 3,064,943 of record NC_141759.1, read on the forward strand.
TATCCCTCGTCACTACATACAAAAGATTTTAAAGTGATCTCTCTTGGTGAAGCTTTCATCCCTTTTCCTAGTGCACTTTACACTCACAAATAGAGTCTCGGTGCTGCCATCTAGTGTGGCAGAAACTAGACGTCCAAATTAACATGACCAACGGTATCTCACCCATTGTGGTGGTCCTGAAAGAATGGATACCACCTCTGGAGAAAGCACTAGGTCTGCTCATCGGCAAGACCGATTGTGCAGCTCATTGGAAATAAAATTTAAAAAAAAGCTTTCATCCCTTAGACGAGTGAGAATCGTCATGCATTTATTTTGAATAAATAAACAGTGGTTGCAAAAGTATGTTGCTATGTTTTGATAACTGTCCAATCGTTGAAATGAAAATGTTGTAAGGTATTAAGTTTCACTTGCTAACCAGTCGGAAAAAAATAAATAAATAAGAACAAAAAAAAAAAAAACTATCTTTATTTAAAAGCTTACTACCAGCTTTTAATTTGACTGCTTTTCCTTCGACTGGTATTTAAAAACATCGGATTCCAAGGGGTAAAAATGCTCACAAAAATTTCCGAAAATTCTGAAAGCTTTGGTTTTTAAATGCCTACCACTCTATAAAATATTTTACAAAAACTGTAGTATTTGGCAAACCTGAAGATCAGTTGTTATTATAGGTTCTATTTTGATCGCTATATACACACCATTTCCTCCGACTTGTGATTTTAAGGGTTTTCCTGGTCGAGAATTCTCAAAATATCCGATGGTTTTTATGGCATCTTTAGATACCTCATACTTAGCGAAACCGTCATATGTGAGCGAATATATGAATGATAGCGAATGTGAGCGAATATATGAATATATATGAGCGTCATATGTATGATACCTCACATGTGAGCGAAACCGTTACCCCCGGTAGCGGTTTGCGGCTACCCTTGAACGTTTTTTAGACAAAGGGACAGCATTCAAAATATTGCAAAACCTTACTCTTTATTTATGTTTTGCTATTGAGATTTTCTGTGTAGAGGGCAGGGAGCTGTCCTTGCATCAGAAAGGTTCTGGGTTCGAATCCCGGGCAAGGTATGGATGTTATTTCCTTCTCTGTACTATTTGTTCTTACTGTGGGAGTGACGTTGGCCCACCTAATATGGTGCCCCTGTAAGAGAGGTCAACAAAATCGCCCTGTAGAAGCCTGAATTGACGGATGTTAACACAGGCGGGCATTAGAAAAAAAAATTATTGAGATTTTCTTAAATTTGCTTTAAGCTCACAACTAGTTGGAATTTGTAAGTTTGCCGGAAAGTCTATTGAATGGTGAAATTACGCGTAAATTCAGTCACAAATTATGATAATGAAACTTCCTGGAATATTCAGCCTGTTAACACATCACCTCGTAGGCATAACATAAGCGGTGGAATACACCGGAAGTTTTCAAAATTTCTTCCTGTTCTAGGAAGCGCATTATTGCTAACATTCAGTATCCATACCAAGTACTCAGAACTAGAACATGCCCAGAATACCGCCAATGCTCGAAGTTGGAAAACAGGTAACAAAAAGTTCCACCTCCCACGCTTTACTTTAAAATGATCGAATGATTGATCATCTTATTCACATATCGAAAAATTCTCAAAAGAGGTGCTTAAATGGGAGAAAGATATTATTTCATACCTGCCAACTTTTACGCATTTCGCGTAAAATTTTATTTCTGTATTTAAAGTGGTAGTAAAATCTAAAGGCTAACCTTATAGTGTAGATAAGTGCTTTATTATTTTTAATAAAAATTTTTATTTACATTGAAAATTTTGCCAAACCACATGCGTATATAACTGCCATGCAAACCACATGCGTATGCCATTTACTCGTATATAATTGGTAAGTATAAATTTCTAAATGAGGCATTTAAGTTGAAAATGACATTCTGATACTAATAAAATCGTTGTGTTTCTAAACACATTAATTTAGATTTAAGTTCATCATATAGTTCCGAGAGATCTTTCGCTTTTCCGCCCGTAACATTTCGCATGACCATGCTAAGTAGGTCACGGACGTATATTTGCACTAATAAATCCTCCCGTCCAAAACGATTCTTGAGTTGTGTGATACACTTTTTATAGTTCTCTTTCGTTGGAGGGAAACTCATCACTAACCTTGAGGCTTTAGAATTAGGGACCATCGCCTGAATTAGGTATTGAAATTCGTCGTCCTCCGAGATTTCTGAGTCTTCGTGTATTTTCTCAAACTGGCTCCAGAATCCTAAATATTCTCTCGCATCCCCGCTGAACTTCTTTAATTCAGTTGTAGGTAATTTATATTTTCTTTTTTCTGGAATTGTCAGTTCTTTTATTGCAGTAGGATGGTCCTCCAAAGTACTACACATTTCAGAGTATTTATCCATAGCCACCGAGAGTGAAGGCCTCTCAGTAGATTTGTGACGTCATTCTCTGACGGGTTAGCGAAGCATAAGATAACGCGGTATTCAGATTTGAATTAAGAGAAAACTATAATAAATAATTCAAACTTTTGAGCCACGTAATATATTTTTGCCTCAGCTAATTTAATAGCACTTAAATTTTTTTTCAAGTGGTGAATTTTTAGCTTTTTCAGTTATTTTTAAAGTTATAACTCAATAAAATTAACCTGTAGGACTTCTTGATGCTTTTCAATAGAAATGAATGAATGGAAATGAAGAAAGCAAATTTAATAAGAAATTTTTCACTTTTGATTTTTAAATCTTGATTCCTTATAACTATTTTTTAATATCAAAAGAATAAACCTTATTTAAGTGTATAATTTATTATTTTCTAATATGTAATTAAACATTAGATTTAATCATATATTTGAAAATAAGAAATAATACATTTTAATAATGAAACGGATACGAGACAAATAAAAATATGTTATATCATGGCAAAACAAAAAAGAGACAAATAAAGAAATAATGGTTTTATTGGCACATTTATGAAGTTTTTATTTTACATATACTCTTCCAGACTTATAAAATAAGCATTAAATTTGGGATAAAATGAGAATAGTATATAAATATATATATAACTTAGATCTCTGGAGCAAACTCAAAATTCATTTATCCTTAAGATTGCAAAAATCTAAATTCAAATTTTATTTATTTTTTCTTTAAAAAAAAGGACATATACTCTTCCAGACTTATAAAATAAACATAAAAATGGGAATAAAATGAGAATAGCAAATATAATCTGGAGAAAACTCAAAATTTATTTATCTAAGATTGCAAAAATTTAAATTTATTAAAAAAAAAAATTTGAACATATACTCTTTCGGACTTATAAAATGAACATAAAAATTGGAATAAAATGAGAATAGTACATATAAGCTGGAGCAAACTCAAAATTTATTTATCCTTAAAATTGCAAAAATCTAAATTTAAATTTTATTTATTTTTTTTAAAAAAAAATAGTGTTTCTTTTTTAGTTTTAGTATAGATCATTATTTGGTAGTTCAAAAAATAATAAAGAAAATATTAACATAACAATTTAATAATATTTTTTTGTTGCCTGATTTGTACAAAAATATATTACAAGGAGGAAATATTGATTGGATAATTATGGGGAAAAAAACATATTCTAAGAAAATAGAAAAGATTTTTTAATATGAACAAACTACTTTGAATATTAATTAAAAAGTTGTCTATTATATTCTAATATATACACACTAGCAAGTAACGGCAGAATTTTAGATTGGTTAGCTTCGTGGGGAAAATTACAATGTTCCGGCTATATATATATATACATATTTTATATATAGTATATATACATGCCTTTCACAAAATGAGGGAGAAAATGATACAGAACGAAACAGTTTCAGGTGCGAGTTTTAAAACGAATTCAACATAGTAAATAAAATACATTAGTTTACAGAACTGTCCTTTATTGGTATGAAATGTTAAGTGTTAAAATAGTAAAAAAAAATTTTTTAAGGTATCAGCACAAAGATAACACAAATACGATTCATCTGTATTCGAAAGATTCATACCATATGAATCAAGAACAACAGTTTCATTAATATTCATTAAAATAATAACATACAAAACTTAAAATGGCTACTAACAATGAATCAAATTCCTTTTTTATTAATATAATCTAATGTATCGGAGTTTTTTTTTTCAAGTATGAATATTTATGAAGTTTTACTCATATGATCGTAAGCTATCGTTAAGAATAAATAAGCTTCAAATGCCAATCATTGTTATTAATTTTTCTTTCTTTTAAAAGTATAAAGCTAAAGATTCTTTACTAGTTTTATTAAATAATATAAATGTTAACTCTTAATGACATCTTATATTTGTTTATATATACATTTAAACACGACAAATGATGTTTAAATTTGTTTTATTCCACGTCTAAGAGTTTTTCAAAAGCACGAATGTTTTGCTAGTTTCATATTCTAATGCTAGCCAACAATAAGCAATACCTAAAGCAATGTAATTCTTAAATACAACTTATTTCAATATTTAATTAAAAAGCTTATTATTAAGTCTGCAAAAACGAATATTAAAACATGAAAGATAAATAACACTTACTCGACTATTAACGGTTATTTGATAACTGTCTCGTTTGGTAGAATTAATCCATTTTTTTTTAAAATTTCCTCATTTTTTGGAAACCTAAATACTGATACTTTAGGCACATTTTTGAAGTTCCCTTTACATCTTGGAACTACACACGATTATTTTAAATCGTTTAAAAGGACACGTCCGACGGACAAACAACACTGCTATTCAATGAAGGACAAATATTTGAAATTGGCGGCTAATCACATATCCCCACAGAATGTGACGTCACTAAAAGACCTTGATGATCTCGACGGCCTTATTTCTCGGTGGCTATGATTTATCACGATAAGTTTCCGCTGTCTGGAAATCTTCATCATAATACACCATCAAAGTTTCTGTTGATAATAATAAGTTGCTTATTTCTTCTTGAATTAATTCCAATCTTGAGAATTTATCGGGGATTTGCCTTTGCAAATTCGGAAAGTTTGTTTTATCCACTATTTCTGTTTTTAAGGTATCCTCAATCTTGGTGACGCATTTAGTAAACGCAGCACGCAGGCTTTTCCGCTGCGTTTTAAGTATGTCAAATCTTTTGGTAGTTTCGTCATCAGCCATTTTTATCCTTTTATTTTATAAAGTTCACGGACGCCACGATGTAAGATGCTGGACCGTAAAAAATTATTCTATATAGCAATCAAAGGAGCAGGAAAGGGACAAATAGGCTGGTAAACAGGATAATTACAATTTTTCTTTCAACTTTATTTAAAATTATTAACAAGGGAGATTGGTTGGTTATGACCGCTCTCATAGGAATCCTTGAAGCCGCTACATTACTACATTTACTGAGAGAGAGAGGATGACGCAACAATTACCATTGAGTTAAATTCTCTACAACATTCTGTTCTTCTTTGAGGCTCTTGTTTTCGTGAATATAACCTTATTGTTGACCTAATAATTTCCTTAAAATACTGTATAAGTTATAGAAGAAATGTTAATTCTCGTTTTTTCCGCGAGTGTATGAATAGTTGAATGAAATGTGTTTGAATATGAAAGTATGAAATGCCACTTTGCTTTTAAATCAAGTTGCTTTTAAATCAAGTTGCTTTTAAATTATATTTCAAAATCAAGTTGGCATTTCATACTTTTATACAAAACAGCTAAATTATCTCTAAATTTGCATTTTAAAAAAAACATGGAAAAATAAGCACAAATTTAGATAAGTTAAAAACTATAATAATATATAAGTTTGAACTATAATTCAAAAGCAATGTGGCATTTAATACTTTTATAAAAAAACACCAATGAAATTATATTTAAATTTAAAAACAAAACATGGTAAAATTAGCACAAATTTAGATAAGTTAAAAACTATTATTAATAAATAAGTTTGAAGAAAAAATACAAGGTGGCATTTCGTACTTTCTGAAAAAACAACGAAATTATTTTAAATTTCAAAACAAAGCATTTTAAAATTAGCACAAATTTACATAAGTTAAAAAAATATCTTTAAAATTTAGAACCTACAGTTGTATTTTAACTGTTTAGGCACCTCACTGTTTGTTACGCATCCATATTGATCTGTTTCGTCTTTTTTTCACAACATCCTTTTCCTCTTCTCGGGTTTTTGTTCTCCAACGGCATCCATCAGACTTTGCAAAAAATCATCATACCTTTAACATAAAAGCAACAAGCGAATTAGGCATAACTTTCGAAATTTAGGATGATGAAATTCTGGAAGAAGTTAAAAAGTTGTGCTAACTATTTCATGAGATTGTCTTTAATTTTAAAGGCTTTACTTTCATGTCAAGGTTGTTTGTTTTGTACTCTTTGCGTAGACACTTTTTTTAGTGCTAGTAAATTTTATTTTTTAATGTCTGATTCTTTGATGAGTAATTTCGATATAAAGTTATACTCCCCACCGCTATCAGTAAATGATTCAATAGCTCATATAAAAGATCACCTGTCCTTCAGTGTCTGGTGTAAAGGCGTTAAAGATGATCTCAAAATTAACTAATATCAGGAGAGATTTAATTTTAAATGGTCTGTCAGTCTATGAAATATTTCGCTAAAAAAAGGTTGTAATTGAAGGAGAAACATTTTTAGAGTATCTATAATCAGGATGAGAAGAAAAAGTGGTATCAGAGCTACTAGGTCTGCCGGAATGTGTCTCATTATACATTAATGTGTCCCATTATACAAGGATTATACATTAACGTGTCCCATTACATGAGGTAGCAAAAGGAGCCTTTATAAAAAAAATAATTGTGCATTTATCCTTAAATGTAGGTCTCAGATGTATAGCTCAGTTCTGTCGGATGCTTTCATCACAAGTTTGAACATGCTCTTTTGCACCATGTATGCTGCGTCACTTTAATCTAGAACAATACCATTGATTCAAAGGGAAAATAATCCAACACTTTTATTGGTGAAACAGCCTTTTTTATTACTGTAAATTACTGTTTGTACTACTGTTTTGCGTTACTGTACTGAAGGTGTATGCTTTTGAGGACAGAATTATCCGGTAGAACTAATATCTATCATAGATTTATTAGATAGCTAGGTGGCTTATTATTCTTTGCCTCATTTTATATACCCCTACTTAAGTAAAAAGGAAAATAATGCAAGCCTGTTCAAAACTAATGTTAGTTAGTTATGCAGATAATAAAGTATAAGTAAAAGCGATTTTGTTACATGTAACATATTTCTACAAATTTTCTTTGCCTTGCCTGAAAAAATCAGAAGTATTGTTTACTCAGGAAGTACTACTACTACTGTGACTATCGAAACGACTCTGTAACTTAAAGCGTTTAGGAATAACTATCCTCATTTTTCTTTACATGTTCATTACTTATGATACCCATAATGGGCGCGGTAACAAGACAATACCATTTATGTAACACTCAACTGTATCAATAGTTGAAACTCGAATGAAAGAATAAAACCGAACGCAAGTTTATCGGTATGCAAAAGCACTTAATGATTCCCTTTAAGTAGGGGTGTGGAAAAGGGGTATTTTTTAGCAGCTGTTCCCATTTCTTTCATCTGTTCTTTTTTTTTTTTTAATATTAATGCAGAAAGAATCTGGAAAACAGAATTTTAATTAAAATGTCCTATATCTTAATTTAAAATTTTCATTCTTCAGAATTTTCACAATTTTTGATGAAAAGACTCACGTAGAAGAAAAGTTCTATAACAATTCACATTTTTCAAAGTTGCAATCTAAACAGTAAATTATTTTACCCCCTTAAATATTTTCAAATAAAGTTCTTTGAAGTCAGTATGTCTAACTAATCTTAATTGCCTGATTATCAGGTCCCATATATTTTTTAAATTGTTGTAATGGTGTTCAAAATCATTGCAAATCATAATTATTAAACCCAAAATGAAATTAAGTATTATAACTTATCTAACTTATATTTCAGAAAAAATATGTTGTTAGAATTAGGAGAATTGGGAAAGTAAGACAATAAAAAATTATAACTGATGACATGATTCTTAACAATAACCTACCACAATTTCGCCAGTAATTGTAACAATGTTTGTGTTTACAAGAACTTAATTTTCATTGACACTGCACTATATATTTTACAATGGACAAATGCTGTGTGAATTGTTTAATAATATAATCATAATTAATTATTTTTTAACTACCAGTATATTAAATAATACTATATTAATATAAATATATACTTTCTGATTATAAAAAAATTAAAATTAGTTACTTAATTTAGCAAATAGCTGTTTGAATATTAACATTTATTTATTATACTGGTAGTTCGAGGTTTTATAATAGTTTTTATTATTTTATAATTATTTTTATTTAATTTAAAATATTTTTTCTTTACTTTTTAAGTAATTTTTTTAATAAAAATCAGAAAAATGTCAATTCACTCACTGGATGTCAAATCATGATAAACATTCCCTGCCCATTTAATTTTTAAAAAGCTCAGTCCTGGTTAATGAAGACAGTTGTCATCCTTAAAGCATGTTATAATAACTCTTGTTTTACTATTACAGACCTGCTGATACCTGATACATTTGCGGTTTTCGTCTTTAGGCAAAATTTGTAAGAAGTCTGAGTGCTTCCTAATGTTATAAGACTACTACTTCAAAAACTACCTATATCTAAACTTTCAAATTGACAGTCCTGCAAATAATAAAAAAAATCCCCAATTGAAAGTGTTATTGTTGTCAGCGCGACACTTGACAATATTTTGTGATCTATTAGTTGGTATAAGTTTCAAAAAATATAAAATATGTCTAAAAAAAATACAAAATACGTTTTGTAAGAATACAAAATAGGTTTAAAAATAAAACAAATATACTTTTCAAAAGAAAACAAAATACGTTTTGAGAGAATCGACATATTTATTCCCGTTTAAATTACACGAGATTATGGAGGTCATGCTCAAAATGTACCTTTGCAGTGTTTTTTTTTTTTTTAATAAGGTAAAATGTCTTAAACATCTGATAAACTCTTACGACAAAATTTGTATTGTGTTTGACAACTTTTTAATGTTACAAAACTACCACTTTAAATATTTTAAGAGTCTAATATGGCTGTTCTGCAACCACTAAAAAGAATATTATTTGCATATATTCTAATTTTACTCATAATTTATCATAACTTATGAATGCATCAAATTTAAATTCCATTCAATGCTAAAATATCAATTGTAATTGTTTACACATTAATTTAATTCATATTTTAATCACAACCTATGATTGCATCAAATTTAATACCAATCAATGCTTAAATATCAATTGTGCTTTTTATATTCACGAAAATTTCTGATTATTGCATAAATCATGACTTATATTAAATATCAAATCATGTTTAATTTATCAAGCAAATATGCTTGATCTTCTGTAATGCTACCTAAATGCTGCATAATTCAAAATGTTTTTTAATTCAACTTGTAAATACTTCATGATGAATGGGTTAGGTGCCGCTGCGCGGCCCAGGCACCCAGTTTTAGTTAAATAAAGAGAAGAGAAGAAAAAGAATATTTAAACCAAAGAGCAATATTTAGTAACTCAGTTCTTAACACTAATTTAAGATCTATTAGCTAATATGAAATTAAAAGAAATACAAATTATGTTCGAAAATAATTTAAATATTTATTTCCATATAAAGAATTTCTAGAATAAGGATAATCTTTGAAATGTACCGTTGCACATGTACCTTATTTTTGCTCAGGTTCTTACAACGTTTAAGCATATGTAAAGGTACCAAAATTTTTCAGTTCTCCTAAAAGATCTTTTAGTTCACTAATCATGTCTTTTGCGTCTTCAACAACAGTCATTATTAATTGCCCTGATATTTCTTATTTTTTTTCTCCGAGAGTGCAGCTGCGTGTGAAACATAGGGACGAGTTCTATTTCTGTGCACGTTATTGCCATCTCTATTATAAATAGGTCCTTCTTCTAATTTGGGGAATTAAGGAAATATTTGAACATTGGCCGAGTGTGGACCATTACAATTAACACATTTCTGTTCGGACTCTTTACTCTTATTGCAGGTATTTGTGAAATGCTCATTGACACATTTTAACCATTTAGGGGTGTATCGGCAGGAACTTTGCTCGTGGCCAAAAGACTCACATCTAAAACATTGGGTAACTCTATTTTTCCCCCTGAAGTTGTCTACCTTTATTTTTAGCTGAAGTACGTCAGTCATATTAAAAATTTCTTTGTTTTTTTTTCCATTTTTAGGTAGACTATAAAATTGGGCAGAAAAAGAATTTCTACAATAAAAGTAATCCTTGATATATACCTTTGCAGTGTTCTTTTAAAAGCAAACAGTTTACAAGACCTGGCCTCTTACGTGTGCCACTATCACAACAAATACTATGTAAACATGAAATTTTCGACTACTAAGGCACGGAATTCTTTACACTGATTTCGGGGATTCCTATAAACTGACACTTTTGCTAAACTGCTATTATTATTAAAACTCAAATAAACTAAATATTTTTTTTTTTTTGAAAATAAATGCATAATGTTAAATAAAAAACATTGATTGATAGAGTGAAGAAAAGGATTTTTTTCCTTGACCTGTCAACTCAGTGGAAATTTTTAACTCATTAAAAAGAAAAAGCAATATAAAAATTAGACATTGTTCCTTTCTCATTATTTACAGCAGCTAAATCCCTGCAATCACACTAGTTATTTCTACAGTGCATTTGTAATAATTATAAATAATTGCCATATTTACTACTTTGCAAAAAAAATCAGGTTTTGTACGCAATAAAGAAATTTTATTACATTTTATAAACGTTGTTGAACAACAGACCATGGGTGAAAGCCCTTATATAGCAAGACGGAAAAGAGAAAAACCTGGTACGTAAAACACTTCCTTCCAGCATTTTTTTCGAAAAAAAATGAAATATCTGTAACTATCAAGATTTTTTTTATAATTCTGGCATATATATAAAACTGCTTCTTTTCCAAGATAAAGTAGATATTGTTGAAAAATTTAAAAAAAGAGTAAGTAAACTCCTCCCCAAAACTAGCTATAACTGAAATGGTTTTACTACCAGCCTTTCCTCTTTTCCGTCTCGCTTTCACCCCTGCAACAGACACAATTATTGAGTTTGTGATTATTATTGTTCAACTCCGTAGTCTTGTAATTTTGAACAGTGCCCAAGTCAGGTAGCTCGATCAATACGCTCACATTGAAGCATTAAAAAAGGGGAAACGAAATTTCTTTATCTACCACACCAAAATATTGATTATAAATAATATAAATTTTAATCTTTCGATATCATGTGTGCTGTAACAACTGGATGCTGGATATTAGGGTTATCTCGGCGTTTGGCGCGAAGCGCCACTAACCGATTCATCGATTCTGTTTTGTTGTAATCTGGGAGGTCCTATATATCTTTGAAGTTGTAGTATATTGTAGAGATGGGCAAAACTGCTACTTTTCAGTCACTGTTACTTCTGCTACTGGGACCCAAAAGTAACAGTGACAAATAGCAGTGACTGTTATTATTTCGATATAGATTTAATCGATATTTTATATCGATTAATCGTTTTTATTTATAAAAACTTGGTAGAAATTAATCGATTAAGTGCTTTAGTTAATAATCGATATGATTAGTTTTTAGTTAATTTAATCGATATAATATTTTTATTGTAAAATTAATCGCTGTAATTAGTTTTTAGTAAAATTAATCTATATCATCAATTTTTAATGTAGTCAATTAAAAAAATTAATCTTTATACTGAGTCATTCTTATGGAAAGAGATAATTTTTAATAATGTATATCGCAGTACGCAATTTAGTAGTATGGTTTTTAATAACTAATATGGGACCTTATTTAATTCTTGTAAAATGTTAAAATAACAAAATCAAAGCTTTTATCTCAGATAAGATATTAAATTAAAACTCATAATTCTTCTCGTTACTAATATTTTCATAATGATATTACAGCGAAAATCTGATCTCAAAATTTTTGTAGTTGAGTTATTGGCATTTAAAAACGATTAATGATGAGATTAATTCAATATTTTATATTATAGAATACTGATTTCTTCATTAAATGTACAGTAAAATGAAAACTTAATCGCAAGTAAATTTTTAGTAATGTTGTCAAACAAAAAATATCACCGTATTAATGAAATTCTTCATAGCTTTTCAAACTTTTATGAAGATTTTTTCTCCTTTATAAAAGAAAAGAATGCGTAGTATGAAAACAAAAATTTATTTAATTTTTTTGTTATGATTATTGTTATGAATTTAGATATTTTCATAATTTTGCGTTTATTTTATCCTTGGCTGGTAGCATTAATTTCGTACACCAGGATCTGTTATAAGAGCCAACAGATGGCGCCACTAAGCATTTTTTTTTTAAATTTTGCTGTTTGGAAAGGAGAAATAAACACTATGCTTTAATTTTTCTAACAGATATAAAAAATTCAACTGCTTTATGCAATTGTTATTTATATTTATTTCAGTAAATTACAATTTATCAATATGTTTCTAGGCATGCATAGATGTGTGATTAAGAATCTATGAGTAATAATTGAACTCTACTAGAGTATTATAGACGAATACCCTAGAAAAAAGGATAAGAAAATCAAATAAAATAGTTCAAAAGTGAATTATCACCAAAGCGTTAAAAACTCCAAAACTTAACTGAATTTATATTTTGGCTTTTTTCGTTGCCATGGCTCTAATCGCTATAAATATCGATCTTAGACTTTTTCTCTACAAAATGGGCGAGAACGGAATTTCTTTTTTTAAATCTTATTATTTAAAAAAATTACTTAAAATTTCAATAACTTTTTAACGAATATTATAGAAATAAATAAATTTAATTTAATTTACTTAAATTTACTTAGTTGTTTTCAAAGAGGTTGATTAATTTTTTAATTTGACATTTATTGATAGCAGTCTTTATTCTCTTCACGATTTGTACAGTTCTTAAATTAAACAAAAATTAAGATAAAAAGTAAATGTCATCAGTCTTTCTCACCCAGTTGTGGTAGAATTACAATAATTTAAATGGGAAAAAAAATTATGATCAAAATTTCACAGAAATTAACTAACTACGCACAATTATTGCCAGAATTTTGGAAATGATATCTATTTTTTCTTTTATAATATTCAAACAAACTTTTCATCCATTAAAGTAGACATTTTAAAAGATTTCTTAAACCTGACATTTTACCATTTATTTTTTAAAAAATCATAAAATAATCTATTAAAAAAATAATTAAATTAAAATTTTATGTATGCAACTGATATCGACTTGTATTTAGTTGCTTGAATAAATTTAATAGAAAATATTAGCCGCAAAATTTTGATAGGTATAAATCTATAAATAAAAATGTAAAAATTGACACTTGCTTTCCCGAGGCATCGAACCACAGACCTTTCATACACTAGCGCGGCACTGTACCCACTATACACTTTACGTCCGAGAAACAGATTGCTTATAAAAAATTAAATTATTATTACGTACTTTTAAATATTTATAGATATTTCTTGAAATTTTTACTTATTGTTGATTGTTACATTGTTGATATTTAGTAACTTGTACTAATTTTTCGATTTAAGGGGGAAAAAAGAAGATAACATTTTTCCTTTTTTTTTCACGACTTAAGATATAAATAAAAATGTTTGCTATGTCTGGAAACTTGATGTAAAAAATTCTAATCTTTAAACAATATCTGTTTCTTCTTCTACTTTTTTATATGCTGCATAATTGATATTTATGACCGAAAATTCAGTTCCCTTTAAAGAAGAAAAATCAATAAAAATAATAATTTGTTTTAGATTTCAAGTATGAATATAAACTAAGCTACGGTTGAATATATACAAAAATATTATATATTCGAATTATATCTTGTTCAAATATATAATATTGTATTAAGATTACTATTAAGATTTTTCTATTATCGAACAATTTATCTAATACTAAATTATAAAAATTATCAAAATAAAAATAGAAATCATGGCTTTTTTTAATTTCTTTTTTTCTTCAAACTAAAATAGAGACTGAACTCCGTTATGATATTTGATCAAAAATAACAGCAAAATTTTTCAGAGTGGAGCAGCTTGAATTTAGAAGCGACGAAAATGCTTCCATTCGCAGGGTACGAGCTGGAGCATCGGCCGGCAATATTCACTGGTATTTCAGTATGTTTTTTGGAGCAGTGAATATACCTGTGGCATTTGGAACAGCTAGAGTAGCAGTGATAATTGTCACAGTGACAGTAGCAGTGAAATTTGTCACTGTGACAGTAGCAGTGAAATCTGTCACAGTAACAGTAGCAGTGATTTTTGTCACAGTCACAGTAGCAGTGATTTTTGTCACAGTGACAGTAACAGTGACTTGTCACAGTGACTGCTCCAGTCACTGTGACAACTTTTTGGTTGGAACAGGCTGTCACAGTGACTGCTCCAGTCACTGTGACAAGTCACTGTTACGTTACTTTCGACTCATCTCTAGTATATTGTAACAACAAGTCAAGTCCTTAAGGAGTAAATCTTTAGTTTTGAAGGGAAAATCATCTTTGGATTGGGGAGATCCCCTTGAGTAGAGTTGTATGATAAAGTTAATAGTATTTTGATGCTGTAACAACTGATTCGAAAATTAAATAATACATCCGCCATTGGAAACTTCAGCTGGTGGAAGTAATGAGTACATTATGTAATTTATTCTTAGTAAGCGATGTGATTCAGCGCATAGAACTTGACTCGTCGGAATATAATCCAAAGGCGACTGGCTCTGAAATCGAAAAATTGTAGGTGGACGTTTTCCTGTGAGAACGCGTCTTTAATTCAAATAAAGCATTACTTTGACTTGTGTGTGTAGAATATGATGGATTAACCCCTTTTAGAAGGCCTTAAATCTACATATGTTGCAAATCATGTATCAAGAATTTCTAGAATTAAGGTAATTTTAAAATGAGCCTTTGCAGTATTTTTTTTAATGTGAAATGGTAACGCACTTGGCAAACTCTTGGGGCAAGTTTTTTTTAATGTTTCTGACTATTTCTTAATCTTATAATACTGTTGCTTCAAATATTATAATAATCTAAGACTTCCTAATTGGCTGTTTCGCTACCACTAAAAAATCTCCAAATGAAAGTGCTGGTGTTAGCAGCTTTGTCCTCGGCACTAATTTATGATCTATTTGTTATTATACAATTCTAAAGAATACGAAATACGTTTCCAAAAAATTTAAATATTTATTTTGAATGGGCGTAGAAAATATGCAGAGAGTTAGAAAGAAAATACAATTTGATTATTAGTTTTATTTCTTTTATAACCGCCGTGGAACAACCGACTCAATTTTGAGTTTACGGCTACCAATGTTTAACTCTGTGGCCTTGTAATTTTGAACCCAATCCAGAAGAACTGTTAGATTAGTACAAAGAGGTATTTATTTGTTATGAGGGGTTGGTGGACTTTGCGACCCCGACAGATTTAACATGCACCAGTCACAATTTTATACATGGGTATTCGTCTGCCGGCTGGAATGAAACTCCCATTCTCACGATTATGAGTCCAACCAGGCTATCCCGGGCAAATTTATTAGTTTATTTTATAACAGTTATTGCACAGCCGACCCATTTTCGAGTTTACGACTACTAATATTCAACTCCGTGGCTTTGTAATTTTGAACCCAATCCAGAAGACAAGGGAACTGCCAGATTAGTACAAAGAAGTATTTATTTGTTATGAGGGGTTGGAGGACTTTGCGACCCCGACAGATTTAACATGCACCAGTCACAATTTTATACATGGGTATTCGTCTGCCGGCTGGAATGAAACTCCCATTCTCACGATTATGAGTCCAACCAGGCTATCCCGGGCAAATTTATTAGTTTATTTTATAACAGTTATTGCACAGCCGACCCATTTTCGAGTTTACGACTACTAATATTCAACTCCGTGGCTTTGTAATTTTGAACCCAATCCAGAAGACAAGGGAACTGCCAGATTAGTACAAAGAAGTATTTATTTGTTATGAGGGGTTGGAGGACTTTGTGACCCCGACAGATTTAACATGCGACTGCCTGCGATCAGTAACAGTTGGGAGAACAATTTGATCAGCCTGCGCTGGGACCGTGTGAGAGTGTTTTCGGTTCCCGTTAGACTGTTATAGCTTAAAGTGCTTGAATTCGCATGCAGGTCGTCGAGCTACCAAAACGAGGGAGCCATCCCCTTTTCAGAGGATCAAAGTTGTGATGGCGTGTCTTCGGATTGTCCTCTGGGATGCTTCCCAAACTGTTTAGTGCATGGGCATCTGCAGGTGCGACTTTTGGACAATACGTTCTATATGAAGCGACATACTTTCGTCCATTGTTGTTTAAAGAATAGCGGTTGCGTTTAAAAACAATTAATATCGCATTTAAAATAGTTTTGAACTTTTGTTGATTTAGTACTGCCAGGCTGGCAATACTGCATCCGAAAGAGTTAAACCGAAATCTAACTTCACCCAGGTTGAGATATATGCCCAATAATTTACACTAATGACCTGACAAAAAATAATAAGTGATAGCCAAGTTATGTGCACATTTAAACCATTATGTGAAAGGTAGACATTTGAGTTTTAGCTTTCGCTCTTTTTCTTAAAAGTTGTCCGTTTGAAGAGTAAATAATTTGATGTTATAAACTTTTTTAAATTTAAAATTAACATTATTTTAAAGACAGAAATAAAACCTTAAAAGGTTTCACGCCTGCGCTGAATTATTTAAATAAGTTACAAACTGGTTACACCATGGCTTTTATCACAAAAAATGAAGACTGCGAAAAAAAATATTCTGTGTTCACTTTAATAGATATAAAGCTTTGAATTTGGAACTGTAATTATGTCGTTATTAAGTTTAGAAGGTAAAGAGATAGCTTACTTTATACAGAATAGTCAATATGAATACGAATGTACTATCATTCATTTCATTTATCACTTATTCTACCATGACAAAAGAAAAAAAACTAGGACTTTAGTAGATATTTAATACGGTTTAAAAGTTTTATCGCCAGATTTTTACTGACCCTTTGTTGCCTGGTCGTCTTTCCATTATATTTTTTTGAAATGTTGATAGTGGGATTAACATTAAACACATTTCATAATTCACGTTTTTCTAAGTTAAACAAATCATTTGTATTTTGTATTCCCCTTACAATAATTATAATAAAAATCCATATGCATAATAAGGCATTAAGGAAACACTCTTCAATTTTCCTGAAAGGGAAAACTAATGCCCCTTTTGTAAAATGTAAAGCAACTTTCATTATGGTAACATTTTTTACAGTACTACAAAACTTTAAACCTAACGGTACTACTAACTACGGTACTTTAAACCTAAAGTTTAAAAATCTCATAATCCTCTCGAATTATGCTGATAATAAATTTAAGTCATTAATAATAAAATACATGATATCTGATGTTTATTCAAAGGAATATTTGATATTTAAATTACTTTGTTGTAAAATTGGTAAATTCAGAAAGATTTTAATAGCTCCATAATCGTAAGGCAAAAATTTTGAAAAAATCAACATAACTTTTTTTAGGACTTTTCTACAAGAAAAATTCTAAGAAGATCGGCACTTGGAAGAACTATAGTATGAAACGTAACACTTACTATTTCAGAGTACTAGATAATTACACTAAGGAGCGTAACGCCTACTTTCTTTTCAAATCTTAACTGAGTTGCAAATACCATCAGAAATTACACCGTGCAACATTTTTTTTGTATTTACACAAAATACTTGATCTTACGTAATTCGGGTGCAAGAAAATAACTCTTAAGAAAACATGTAACCTTTACAAATCACTTTGCATTAATGTGCCTGTCCTTGTTTGGTAAGTTTTTGGCTAGAGAGAAGTGATATTAGTATATTCTACATTCAAAACAGCCAAGATATAAAATGGGCGGATCTTTAACTTTTGTGATTTTAGAGGGGAAAAATCATAAAAGGAGGGTGAGCGAGCTAGTTTTGGAGAAGTGATGGCCGCGACAGACCAGTCCACGTCACTGCGAAGAAATTAAAGATATAGATGTAGCGACAATCTCTTCTTAAGGGATTTCTTTTCAATATAAAGTAGAGATGGGTCAAAAGTAACGTAACAGTGACAGCCTGTTCCAACCAAAAAGTTGTCACAGTGACTGCTCCAGTCACTGTGACAAGTCACTGTGACAAAAATCACTGCTACTGTGACTGTGACAGATTTCACTGCTACTGTCACAGTGACAAATTTCACTGCTACTTTCACTGTGACAAATTTCACTGCTACTGTCACTGTGACGATTATCACTGCTACTCTAGCTGTTCCAAATGCCACAGGAATTTTCATTGCTCCAAAAAACATACTGAAATACCAGTGAATAATGCCGGTCGATGCTCCAGCTTCATATCGTACCCTGCAAATGGAAGTATTTTCGTTGCTTCTAAATTCAAGCTGCTCCACTCTGAAAAATATTGCTGTTATTTTTGATCAAATATCATAACTCTATTCAGTCTCTATTTCAGTTTGAAAAGAAATCAAAAGAAATAAAAAAAAAGTCATGATTTCTATTTTTATTTTGATAATTTTTATAATTTACCATTAGATAAATTGTTTGATAAGAATAAAATCTTCAAAATAATCTTAATACAATATTATATATTTAAATAAGATATAATTCGAATATATTATATATTCGTATATATTCAAATAGTTTATATTCATACTTGAAATTTAAAACAAAATAAAATTTTTATTGATTTTTCTTCTTTAAATGGAAAAGATTTTTTTTGTCATAAATATCAATTATGCAGCATACAAAAACGCAAAATTAAGCAAAGTATGTTCGATATATGTTGATATGATATATATTCGAAGAAACTGATATATTTTAAGACTTGGATTTTTTACATCAGGTTTTCAGACACTGCAAACATTTTTATTTATATCTTAAGGTAAGAGAAGAATGAAAAATTTTATCTCCCCCCCCCCTTTAATCGAAAAGTTAGTACAAGTTACTACATATCAGTGATGATTTATGAGTACAGATTTCAAAAAAAAATATCTATTATTATTTAAAAGCATGTATTAGCTTTTTAATTTTTTGTAAGCATCTTCTCTTTGAGAAATAAAGTGTATAGTGGGTACAATTCCGCGCTTGAGAGTAGGGGGTCTCAAGTTTGATGCCACGCGAACGAATGTGTTAATTTTAAATATTTATTTGCAGATTTATACCTATCATAATTTTGCGGCTAATATTTTCTATTAAATTTATTCAAGCTACATAATACAAGTCGTTATCAGTTGTATATATAAAATTCAAATTTCAATATTTTTTTATAAATAATTTTATGAATTTTTAAAAATAAATTATAAAATGTCAGGTTTAAGAAACTCTTTATTGGGAAAAGAAGTTTGTTTAACATTAAATATAATTTCCAAAATTCTGCCAATAGATGTGAGTAGTTAGTTAATTTCTAGGTAATTTTCATCATAACATATTTTGTTTTCATTTAAATTATTGTAATTCAACTGGGAGAGAAAGACTGATGACATTTTCTTTTTATCTTAATTTTTGTTTAATTTAAGAACTGTAAAAAAATCGTGAAGAGGATAAAGACCGCTATCAATAAATGTCAAATCAAAAAATAAAACTAACCTCTTTGAATACAACTAAGTAGATTTAAGCTTAATATAAATGTAAATATAGACCATAGATGGCGCTACAACACTGCCTAACTAAAATTATTATTCACGTTATGTATTCACATTATGTATACGTAAACTTTGGCGATAGATGGCGTTGAGACATTTCTTCAACAGGATTTTTGCCATCATGAAAAATTATATATTTAAACATGTTTTGTTTTTTTAAGTATGGTTTAAACATATTTTTAAACATGGTTTGCCTGTTTCAAGACCTACATGAAAGTTTGTGTTTTAAACAGGCAAACAATTTAAGAAAAAAATGCATGAAAAAATAAATGAAACTATGTAAATAAATAATAGAAATTTAAATTTATTGTTTAGCTCTATTTATGAAACTGATATTATTTTCCTTTATTTTCGTAAATATTATTTTTGTAAAATTTATTACTTTGTAGTAGCGAAAATGAGCTTGAGATTTCTTTAAAGAATTCTTCCCTTACAGATTTTCTATAAGAGTATTTTAAAAAAGTGGAATATATATATATATATATATTACTTATTATTATTTTTTTTTAAATTTTTATATATACATTTACAAATTTTTAAATAAAGTAATTTTCCCATTATGAAACTTCCAGATTTGTAACGCCCTAAAAATTTATTCATATTTTGCAAAGCTAGAAGGAAAAAATTAATTGAAATTATTTTTGTGTAATAATTTATTTTTAAAATACTTTCATATCTATCGCCTTACCTTCAGATAGAAGCTCCATTTATGCGTATGATATGAATTTTTATAGTATTACATATAAGACTATGCGTAACCATTACAATATATTTCCAATTTGTTATTATTTAATAAAAATTAAAAATATTAAATTTGTATTTAAAAAACATTCCAAATTTCGAGTTTTAAATTTCTTTAAAGTTTCATGATTTTAGGAAGTTTACGGGTACTTAGATTTATTTAATTCGAACAATTATGTTCGTAGTTTGATTACATATTCATATTTTTAATTATTATGAATACATTTCTTACTATAATGACTTTAAATTTTAAAAAATTTTAAAATGAGCGTGCAAAAAATATTTATATGCCATTTACAACGCACAACGATTTGTTTTCAATTTATATACGAGACATTCATTAATTCAATTAATTTGCATGAATTGTTATAATTTTATAAGTAGTGAAGAATCGTCTAATATTGCGTTAATCGTGATAAAATAAATTAACTTGTAATTAAGTATTTTAATCAGAAATCATGCAGCTAATTTTTTATAAAATTAATACTTTAGACTAATTGTAATTAGTTATGGCATTTAAACTCGCCTATCACTTCGAAGCTGATTAATCTATAACAATAACCAGGATTCAATCGAACTCCTGCATCTAGTATTGGGACAAACTAGCCTTCGTAGCTTCATTGAACTAATAACCCTCATCCACGATACATGGCGAGGAAAACCACGAAAATCTCAATCGGTTCGCCCAAAAGAAAGGGAATTCTAACCCTGAGTTGTCGACCACTGACTATAACCACTGCCAGCTAAAAATAAAACCTTGCTAAGAAATCAAAAACAATACGCTGTTTAAAATTATTTGATGCAAAACAGCTGATTATAGCATACTATTTTTTCGAAAAATGAATATAAATTATTGTCTTTTTTTTGTTATGTTTGTTTCTTGTGACTTCAACATAGATTTTATAAAATAGTGTTGATGTTTTATAAGTCACTACAAAGAATATAAAGATACCGGACATAAAAAGCTGTCGAATACGTAGCAAAATTTTTAAGCGTCTTAAAATATCTCAGTATCGTAAATGTCGTCCTAACATCTTAGTTGTGAAATTAAATTTTAATTATCTGACTACGCGTGATTCACAGAACTATCCAACTAATTATATTATTATATCTTTTACTCTTTCTTTATGATACCATGTAGATTTTTTTCGGATAATATACTAAACTATTTTGTTTAATTTTTAACTTTAGCACGATTCCCAAGACATTATTGTAGTATAATTTGTTATCAGGAAAATGTCTTATTTTGTTAATCAGGAAATACTTAAGATTGAAATTTGTAAGAAGATTCCGAAACCGTGCTAATTTTAGAATAATCTGATTTTTAAAAAAATGCAATAAAAAATACGCAATTTTCGAACTTTTTTTGAAAAAGGAAAAAGAAAGAAGAAAAAAAAAAAACGTGGCAAGAAGGCTAACATACTATTTTCAGAAACTGTGAAAACTAATTTTTCCTATATTTCGTCAAAAGAGGATAAGAATGATATTGCTCCAAGGGACCTACTTAATAATTTCGCTATTTCCAGAATGAAATCTGTTTGATCGAAATATATTATTCCTTGAAAATTAAAACGAGAAAAAAATTAACTTTTATTATTTATATAAGCTTATTCTATTTAATTAATGATTCCATTTACTTAAAAAATGTGGCAACTATGCGGATAGAAATTAGTAAAATAATAATTGATAATCGTAATAAAAAAAAAACAATTCCTTTCTTTAACAGTGTAAGGAGAGCAATGATTAGAAAATGCATATGAATTATACATATGCAAGGAGTTATTTATAATAAATTTTCAGAAACCTTGTTAAAATTTAAGTTAAAGAAGATGCATTAGAATATATAAACTTTATCGAACTCAGGAAGGCAAGACTGAAATCATCAAAACCAGTTTTATTGCTAGAGGAAACGGAGAGTAGTTAAACTGCTATTATTATAAAAATATAGAAACCACCATTTTTCTTCTTCCTTACTATTCTCTTTTTATTTCTTTTTATGTGTTACGGTAAAAGTATTAAACTAGTGATTATACATAATGACCGGTAATTATGCATAATCACCATTTGATTAATTTTTGAGAATTTTTCAGATTAACCGGTTTGTTTGGATAATTCTCAACTAGTAATGGTAAATGTAATAAATATCATGACTGATTGGGCCAGTAGAATCGAGTGCAATTTCTTTTTGTAGTTACTATTCAGAAAGATATTTTTTCGTTGGAAACTATGGCGTAAGAGACCCCGAATTGCAATATTTTAAAATAAAAATGTCACAAAATATGCAGTTATTTAGCCTGAATGAAATTTCAATCAAGGACTGACAGGTGTATTTTACTGTTAGAAACGAAGCTTCTATTTCAGCGAATGAAATTCCAATGAATAAGTCTAAGAGAATGCTCTCGTAAGGATTCAGACTTAGATGGTCAAGGATTTCTGTATTGCAACTTGACAAAAATACAACTTGAGTCATTGCAAATGTAAGAAATAAAAAGCACTTAGTAATTCTAAATGTAACAGTAGCTTTTATTGCCATAATTAGTAATTTGTTTATCGTTAATAGTAATTTGTAAAGCAGTTATGAATTTTTAATATTTTTTATTATTTTATTTTTTTTAAAAAGTAATGTGATTACGAATTAAAGTATACCCTACACTGATGTTTTTTTGTTATTAGATTAAGTGCGACTGCCCGGGGTACATTAGACCAGTATATCGTACACTGATGTTTTTCAAAAGTACTGAAATCACGTGATTGTCACGTGTTGATAAAAGCCAAGCAGTTGCGTAAACTGAACTAATTTTCGTAAAGCTATGGACTTTTCTCACATTCACCATTACGAGTTGAAAACTATGGTTATTATACTGGTTATTATATATAACTGGTTATTATACTGGTTATTATATATAACAAACAACTGGTTATTATAACAAACTGGTTATAATAACCAGTTATAATAACCAATACTGAAACAAACTGGTTATTATATATAAACACCGGATTAATCACACTTAGAGAAAACATGGAAAAAATATTATAAAGTTAAATGAAAAGTGATGAAAAATTTTAAAAAATGAATATATCTCCATGTTTTCTCTATATTTTTAACTTTTTTTATGAGTTTTACATATTTCGGATTATGCACAGTAAATAAAACTTATTTTAGTTTTTTTAATTTTCGTCGTTATTCTCTCTTTTCTTTTATTCCTCTTTGTCTTTATTGTGAAATATATATATATATATATATATATATATATATATATAAATGATGAAAATATATTTTTAAGAAATATATGTTGTTTAACTGTTGTATCAAGAATATTAAATGTAACCGCACGTTGTCCAATGAAAAGGGGCTTGAGAAAATCGGTGTTTATATTTCTCAAGCTATTGCGTTGAAAATTGGAATTAGTAACACTTCCGGGTATGCTTGAGAGAACCCCCTTGTGACGCGACACAGTGGGGGTGGTGTGACTTTTATTCCAACCTCCTTGACCAAGGGCTATTATCCCAACTGTACAAAATATATTCAAAGCAAAATGTATTTTAAATCCCTTTTCTTGACCGTAAAAACAAAAAGAAAATTTAAATTTTTTTATACATATTTTCTAGTTTTTCCTCAAAATTTATGTTTTTCAATAGTAATTATGCAAAAAGTTGTACGATTCTTAATGAAATTGCCTGGTGAAATGTCTTTACACGATAACTGATATAAAATTTTAAATTACTCTTAATAAGTTTTCCTCTCCATTTTACTTAAATATTAAAAAAAAAAAAGCTATTAAAATTCTGTTAAAATTTATCGTTAACTTGATGTATTTCATTTAAATTTAACTTATATACCTCAAAAAGTAGTTTCGAAAGTTAAAAAAAATTAAAAAAAACTTAATGTTCATAAATTTAATTTTAGAAATTAAACTGAAAATCTCTGTCATTATTTTGTATTTGATTTCTATCATTTTCTTTATACAATCCAATTACATGTTTTTTAAGTCAGTAATTTTTTCTCTCAATTCAATGGTACTTTCTAAGTTTTACGTCTGAAATGTTTCTTATTTTACATTCAATTTTTTTTTAAGTACAGTGACCTCTCACTTATGCACCACCTCTTTTATGCACCTTTTTCATTTCTACGACGATTTTTACAGGTCCCAGTACATAAGGTATGAAAATAATGGTAAACATCCTTCGTTTATGCGTCGCTCTAAAAATAAATTTTTCAATTATGCGCCGAAATTCTAGACTAGCATTTTAATTTTTTTATCCTTTAAATCTTTTTTTCTTTTTCTAAAAAAATTTTTTAAATTAAAAATTAAGCAAATAAGCAATCCTCGTTACAGATAAAAAGAAATATATGTTGCTATATCCCATTGAATTTTCTTCCCCCTGTCACATTTTCATTATTGCTGTTTCTGGAAAGACATTCTTTCCAGAATTTTGAATAGTGTGTCTTATCTATTGCACTAGCAACATTGAAAGTCTATTCATCTTTAAGAAAATGACCATTCCTCTTGTCCAGAGGTTTAGTTTTACTCCCATACTGTTTTCTAGAAAAAGAGGACACCTGGAATACGAAAGATGAAAGAGACCGCAATCACTTACTTGCAGTCAAATGGACATCATGAGTAAATAAGAGGAGGTTCAACTTATTGTGCAGCATATTAGGACGTCAAGTACTTTTCTAAGAAATTTAACATGTGATGTTTCACTATATCATATTTTTTTCATATTTTTTTCAGTTGCTAAAATATATCTTTCAGGAAACAAAACTAAATTATCTCTTATTCATCCTTAAAAATTATTCCCGTAAACTCATTGAAGTAATCTGTTATAAGAAATACAATACATATTCCATTAAACACAACTATTCAATAATATAATAAATATTACTTTTAAAATAGAGGTTTATTATAGCTTAAATATAAAAAGTATTCTTACATTTTATTACAAATGTCTATTATTTAGTTAATTTCATTGAAATTGTAACCCATTGTTACAATTTGGTGAGTACTTCGGAAATATCTTTAATAAAGATTCTTTCTTTTAATTGCTCAGGATTTAATGCATTTATTTTGTTTCTTTTCATTTACGATTTTAAACACTTATTTTTCATGTTATTTTTGTTGCAAATTTTCTTTTCATATTTCTTTATGCACAAAATTTTATTTTTATTTTTACGCTTGAAATAAACATATCTGATGCACAGAAATCTTAGTAATGTAAGCATTGTTTCAATTTTAACATGTGCATTTTTCTTTCCATATATAAAATAAGGGATTTTGTTTTCAAATTACTGTTACTGGAGAAATACATTAGAAACCAATATACGAGAATAGAAAGCTTTTCTTATTTCTTCAAAATTCCTCTTCGCAAACTACAATTCTTCAAATGTGGGGAAGGGAACTTACCAGCTCATCGCCTCCAGCAAGGAGTTCTAAAGAAAAGGTTAAAAGGTCACATTTCTTATCTGCAAGGGCAACTGGACACCCTGTTTCTCCCCCACTCCACTAACATTCTTTGCATTAAAATTTTCTCAAGACTGACGTACTTTTTTTTAAAAAAAAACGCAGTTAAATTTTGCAGAGGATCCTTAACTTTCTTAATATAATACTTTTAGTTTTTCACGAAATCGAACGTGTGCTAGGAGTTGCTTTGTCTTCTGGGTTAAATTTACAATTATTACAGAAATGCAGAATTTAACAAGAACGACAAATCTACCTTATCGATTTTCTGTTAAAATTTAAATGCTCAGTACTTCTATTCAACGAATAAGTAAAACTTCTATCAAACTATTAAAAAACTTTAGAGCTTGAACTACCTTAGTTTCATTGCACCTAAGATAGATTGATTATCATTGAATAGTTAAACAACTAATCGCCAAGGTTTTCTCAAAGCTGACGTATTTTTTAAAAACTAAATTGAATTTTATAGAGAATCGTTAAACTTTCATAATATAATACTTTTAGAAATTCTTCGTATAAATAAAAAGAAAGAAAATTCTGAATCAACAATATCAGAATTATTCAACCATGATTTCTGAAGATTTATTCAAAGATGATTTTTTAAAGGAGATTGTTAATCTTAATAAGTTAATATTCAGGATGTATAGAGTGCCCTATAAATATATATGGTTACTTAAATGCTCGGTATTAAAACTTTCATAAAGCAATCATCGTTCTTTCAATACTTTTTTTCTTTTCAGTTTTTAAATAATTTAAGAATTTTACATCATATAATATTTTTTTCATCACTAATTTGGGAATTTTAAGTTTCACTATTGTGCAAATCTTAATAAATTAGGAGAAATTAGATGAAAAAACGTAATAGAACGCTTTGAAAACAAAATAAAATATATCCACAACAAGACCATACTTTAATTTTAACTGTTAAATCTTATTTAAAACGTTACAAAATTAGAGTTAAAATATTAGAGTTCTGTTATCGTAAGGTTAAGTGTGGACAGTTTTTATGATTTATCACCCTAATTAACGTAAATACAGAGTTAATTTCACAAAAAATAGTTTTTTTTCAATTTGTATTCCATTTTTGTTTTGAAATTCAAAATTGTATATAATTTAAAAAGTAAATTTGCAATTAGAGATGTTTCGTATTAAACAATGATAACTGCGTTTTATTTTGAATTGATGTGTAATTTGTATTAGAAACCGTTTTAAGTGTTTTGCAACTTGATTATTTTTTCTTTATTTTAGATTTTTTTTTAAAAGTCATATTAGTTTAGTTGCATTAAATATTTCTTTAATTAGAATGTTTGATCAAATTTTTACTGCAAATATAATTTGTTTTATAATATTCAGAATGTTTTAATATTTGATATTTCGAATAAAATTATTATTTATTTATTATCATTTAAATTACTTGTTGTTAATGGTATTTAAGCGCAAACATAATCGAATGGTTTTCTATTGTGTAAAATATGTCATTGTTTCAGATTTTTGCAAGTTTGCAAGATCAGTGGGAAATTTTCTTTAGTACCGTAAAGTTATGTTATAGTACATATTAAAAAAAAATCATTCGATTCTATTTTTTTTTAATACTTTTTATTTATCTTTTTTTTTTTCTTTTAAAGAAAGAGAGGTTTCAGTAAAAAAAATAATTCGTCTTTAGGCCATTTTTAATTATGACAGAAAGTTTCATTAGTATGAACGTGGTGTTAAAAAATAAAGCATAATATGAACATAATTATGGTTACGAAAATTTTATATATTTTCCGCATTTAGTTATTTTTGATAAGTCAAAAAATAATAAATATTTTTATTTATAATTGGTTCATTGTTGCAATGTTAAAAAAATTAATTCTTTTTATGTACATATGCTTAAATAAGGAATAAAATAATGAGGTACAAATTAGTGAAAACTTTATAAAATGGTTTCTTTATTTTGATTTATTTATTTTAAAAAGTTGTTATACATTTTCCATTTACAATAAAAAAGGTTGTAAAGGAAATCAAATTTCCATTTTAAATAAGTGATTAGGTTTTCGTGACTGGCGTAGTATACATGCAGGCAGAATCCAAAAAATTATAATTGGCCGTATTTTGGTAAATGATTTTTAAGAAAAATATACTTATTGTTTTCTTTTTATCTTTATTCCATTTTTATCCTGTTTAGTTCAAGATGAATCCGTTCCCTATGGGACTCTGGATACATCACTTTTAGGAACTCCTTACATTCAAAAAATATTTTAAAAAAACTCAAATCGAAATAATTAATTTTGAAACCATTTCATAATATTTTATATATAATTAAATACTTGATTTTGAGAAAATTAATTTTTAAAATAATAAAACTAAAAGTTTTTAAATAAATAAATCCCATTTCATATCCATTCAATATTTAAATTCTCAATTTAATATATTTTCCCTCTTCATCATCAGGATTTTCATATAAGTTATTATGTTTATAATTGTTCAATTAAAAAAATAAATCGAAAAAGGTAACAGCAGCACTTTTAAAAATGTATTTCAATAAGAAAAATAATTTCTCAGGGTGAATAATTCATGAAAAACTATTATATACAGATAACTGAATATACAATTATATCAAAATTTGTCACAACCATTAAATGAATGAAATTTACAATACTCAACTGGCAACACTTCTGCGAAAAAGACATAAATAATTGCTTTACAATATATCTTATTATTTCTTTCTATAATATTCGTTAAAAAGTTATTGAAATTTTCAGTAATTTTTTTTTAAATAATAAGATTTAAAAAAAGAATTTCCGTTCTCGCCTATTTTGTAGAGAGAAAGTCTAATATCGATATAAAAGCCATGGCAACGAAAAGAGCCAAAATATAAATTCAGTTAAGTTTTGGTGCTTTTAACGCTTTGGTGATAATTCGCTTTTGAAGTATTTTCTTTGTTTTTCTTATCCTTTTTTCGTTTTGAACTCTAGGGTAAACGTCTCTAAAACTCTAGTAGAGTTCAATTATTTCTCATAGATTCTTAATCACACATCTATGCATGCATAAGATATACATTGATAAATTGTAATTTACTGCAATAAATATAAATAATAATTGCATAAAGCAGTTCAATTTTTTATTACATTAGAAAACTTAAAACATAGTGTTTATTTTTCCTTTCTGAACAGCAAAATATAAAAGAAAATGTTTAGTGGCGCCATCTGTTGGCTCTTATAACAGATCCTGGTGTACGAAATTAATGTTACCAGCCGAGGATAAAATAAACGCAAAATTATGGAAATATCGAAATTCCCCATCATAACAACAAAATTAAATAAATTTTTGTTTTCATAAAATGCATTCTTTTCTTTTATAAAGGAGAAAAATTTTCGTAAAATTTTGAAAAGCTATGAAGAATGTCATTAATACGGTGATATTTTTTGTTTGACTACACTACTAAAAATTTGTTATTAAGCTTGCATTTTATTGTACATTTAATGAAGAAATCAGAATTCTATAACATAAAGTATTGAATTAATGTCATCATTCATCGTTTTTAAATGCTCAACTACAAGAAATTTTAGATTAGATTTTCACTGTAATATCATTATGAAAATATTAGTAACGCGAAGAATTATGAGTTTTTATTTAATATCTTATCTGAGATAAAAGCTTTGCTTTTGTTATTTTAACATTTTACAAGAATTAAATAAGGTCCCGTATTGGTTAGTAAAAATCATACTACTATATTGCGTACTACGATATACATTGTTTATTAAAAATCGTCACTTTCCATAAAAAAGACTCCTGAGTATAAAGATGAATTATTTTAATTAACTACATTAAAAACTAATGATATAGATTAATTTTACTGAAAACTAATTATATTGATTAATTTTGCAACAAAAATATTATATCGATTAAATTAACTAAAAACTAATCATATCGATTATTAATTAAAATGTTTAATCGATTAATTTTTACAAAGTTTTGATAAATGAAAACGATCAATCGATATAAGATATCGATTAATTATATATCGAAATAATGACAGTCACTGCTATTTGTCACTGTTACTTTTGGATCCCAGTAGCAGAAGTAACAGTGACTGAAAAGTAGCAGTTTTGCCCATCTCTAATATGCATATACATACCTTCCGCGCATTCATTGCGCAGAAGGTTTCAGTAGTCAACAGAAGGATAAATATTTACATGGTTCAGTTACCTAATTTATAAATATAATAAAAAATTAATATATTTAGTTACTGGTAGATTAAAATTAAGATATGGAGTTGTGTTTTTGCTATTTTAATAAAATTAGAAAACTATCCTATTTATAGTACTTTTGTCCATTATGTTTTATCGATTAATGTGCAAAGAAAATACAACGGTGCTGCTATGACTCTCAACATTTCTTCCAGAACTCTGTTAAAGTTATGATATTTCATTTTTCTCAGTAAGTATATATATGGGAGAATTTTCAAAATATTCGAAATTTTAAAAATATTTTAACAGTTTTAACATTGGGTACATTATGATATTTTTGAAAGTTAAATTTTATTCACGTCTTTCGTGATTTCATTGAAGATGTTTTTACCATAACCAAGATGTTCGTACTGCAAAGGAAAGAATAGAAGAGAAAGTAGGCGTTACTGTATAAAGTTGACATGCTTAGTTGTTTTAAGGACTTCTAAATAACAACAAGTTGACATGCTCTTATCAGCCTCCACAAGACACGCTTAAAGCTGCAGTTCATAAATACAAAAACTGATTTACAACTCCAAAGTGAGCATCAAACTCAGAAAGAAGACTTCAGTATAAATCTATGTTAAGACCTATCCTCACTTAAGCGTCGCCTGCTTGATGCACATAAGCAGTCAAAACTCAAGACAATATTATAAACACATATGGTTTTAGAAACATTCAAGTGGTCTTAAAATTAAATACATAATCGAATTCAGGGCTTCACAATAAATGATAAATTCTAAAAAATAATAAATTACAAAAATTCAATGAAAAAAAAAAATTATTTTCTACGAATAGTTTTTTTCATTAAATTAAAGCTGTGTTGAGGAAAAAGATTAAATGCTAACTAAAGTATTCAATCTTTTTCCTCTCTGTCATATGCAGGAGTGAAAGCGAGACGGTAAATAGGAAAGACTGGTAGTAAAACCATTTCAGTTAGAATTAGTTTTTGGGATGAGTTTACTTAATCCTTTTTTTAAATTATTCCAGTATCTAATTTATCTATACGTTGGAAATATGAAAAATCTCAGCATTCGGCGCGAAGCGCCGCTAACTGATTCATCTAAATTTTGATGTCATAAACTAGAAAGTCCTAGATAACACCATGAAGGGTAATATTTGAGTTCAGGTTCACATCATTGCAGGGGTGGGACGTTGCTTGGAGTAACATGGATCATCAGTTGGAAGGGGAGACCCCCTTTAGTAGAGTTTGTAGCAGGGACAGCACTTCCTGGTTTTTCATGAGATCTTGTAATTCTTTCACAAGTGACACGAGTCGATGTGCAGTGGCTGTAGGAGTCTTGGCTCTGGTCTGGAAATTCTTTCTACTGGGGCGGGCCTCGCACCCAGTAAAGTTGGAGGTGTGGCTCTTTCCGCAGTTGCAGCAGGTGGCTGGGGTGTCTCGGCTTTTCGTGCACTGAAACGAAAGATGCCCTCCGGCACATTTCATGCATCGTGGTTTTTCTGTACACGTTCGCTGAGAATGTCCAAATCCCTGGCATCGGAAACATTGTAGCGGCCGCCGGCCGCCATAGAAGCGCTCTACACTAACCGGGTGACCCTTGATTTCTTCCGTGTAGTAAACTTTCTTGTGATTGGCTAGCGTAGGCAGGATAACTAGGAAAAGTGGGAGGAGCTTGATGGCTCCACCCACCCTTTTCTGGAACTGGATCACTTTTGTGACTTCTAAGTTTAGCTTCCCTAATTCTAGAGAAATTTCCGATGGATCAAAGTCCTTAGGGAGACCTCGAAAGAGAACTTTCATGTACTTTGGTTGTGCTTTCTCATCAGTAGTTGTTTCCATCTGTTCATTGGGTTTCTCCCTCGTAGTTTCCTTTGGGGCTGTGATGTTTATCTCAGGCTGAAGTGGGGTATCAGAGTCGAGAGAGCTGATTTTCTGCTTTGTTGATCTGGCTTTGCTTTGCTTCTTTCTCCTCTTTCTCCTTTTCTTCGCTGGATGTTCGAGAATGTGTTCAGAGTCTGTGGCCGTAGCCTCGACGCTGTGTTCCATTTTTTCTTCCACAGGGGTAGGAGTGTTTTTTGTAGTAGTTGGGATAATCTCAGATGCAAGAGTGATAGGCTCAGGAACACTAGCAGATTCTTGGATTTGTACTGGTTCCTCCTTTTCTATTTGCTCTAATTCTTTCTTTTCCCTTTTAATCCTCAGTTCTTCCAGTCTTTTGTTTTTGTAAACTATGGTAAGGATATCAAGCATTTCTTGGAAGTAGTCGAAAATTTGTCCATATTCGCAGGATTTCAGAAATATCATAAGCAGTGTTCTTGCTTCTTTCAGTTCGTCTATGCTGAAAGTTGAGTAGAACTCGACTGGGAGTACAACCCATCTTTGTTGAATGAATTTTCTTTGAACTTTGGTTGCAGCAAAGGCTTCTTCAAATGAATCGTATTCAATAACATCAACGTATTCGAAACCTTCTTCACATTCTTCAAGTTCGGGTTGCTCGGGTGTAGTCGGGCGGCTAGGCGGTAGCACCTTACCGCCACGTGCTATTCTGTTGTTCGGCATTTGCGGAGCAGAGATAAAACACGTCTTGTCACAGGCAGGGCATGAGCTCTGGTCAAAAAATCTAATTTATCTATAAAAAGAAGCAGTCTTATATAGATGATAAAATTATAAAATAAATCGTGGTAGTTACAGATATTTTATTTTTCTTGAAAAAAATGCTAGAATGAAATATCTTTCGTAGCAGTGTTTTCTCCTTTCAGTATTGCTATATAGGGGCTTTCAGCGATGGTCATATGCAAGAAAAAAAGTTTTTTTTTACGGAGGGGGGGGGGGGGTGACATTCATGTTGTGTGGAAAAAAAATCAAGAAGTCTGAAAAGAAAATATATAATTGAATTTGGGGCCTAACAATCCATAGAAAAACTGTTTAATTTAATCTTAAAATTTTATTTCAACTTATCGAGGGGCACATGAATATAAATCAATCTGCAAACCATGGAAGGAGTCAACAATACATAGCGAAAGACGAAGTATAATGATAGATGACCTACACTTTGAGTGTAAAGAGAAATATTTATGTGTGATTTTATACACTCGCAGTCATTTCCTTGAAAGTTAGTCGTCAACATTCAAAGTTAACATACATTAGCCAGTAACGCCTATTTTAATCTTCCATACTTTACTCTGCAGTACGAACAACTTACCTATGGTAACGATGCTATCTGCAGTAAGATCTTGAGTGAAACTGCGAACAACGTGCATAAATTTTAAAGGCCACAAGTTTAAAATTGTTAAAATCTTATGGTAATCCAGCATATTTTGAGAATTCTCCTTTATTGATGCAATTACAGACAAAAGGATATTATGAAATATCGTAACTTTATTCAAGTTCTGGCAATAAGAGTGAATCCTACATCATTAACAACTTACTGTGTTTTCCTTGCATTGTCATTCATAAGACATAATATAATGCTTTTTTTTTCCTACAAATAAAAATCAGTGAAAACTAATTTAAACCCTTAAATTTTCAATTACCAGTATATATAATAGATAAAATTAATTTATTTTATTTTATTTTTTAAAATAATTATTAATTCGTTACCTATAATATCATTCTGCTGTCAGCAGAGATGCCAACTTGCTCCGGACAGCAAATTATTTTAAAGTGGCAGTTTTTCAATTGTGATTCTTGGTTTAATAAATTCAATTTAGTATATTTTTATTCACCACTATTTCTAAATAATTTGTAGGCCTATATAATTCACCACTTTATTATAATTATGTCATGCTATGCTTGGTAAAAAGCAAGCATAAGTATTAAGTAGCCAAATCGTTGCTAAATTTACTTTGTAGTTATTTACCGTTTTTTTTTAATTATTTTGGCGTGTCCGGAGCAGTTGGCATCTCTGTGCAGAAACTAGACGCAGAGGGCATGAATGTTACAGCGGTTAAATCGTTTCACATTTCTTTCCTTTTCCGTTGTTGTAGCTGCCAGCGACCGACTTTATCGGAAACTAAGGCAATAAATTAAGTCCGATTCCATATTCATAGTTTATTGCTTACAGGTGTAATCAAGTGTAGCTGCGTTGATTATTTTTATGTTAAGCTCTTCACTTATGATTCAGTAAATAAAGTAAGTTAATTGTTTTGAATAAATTTTTTTTATGTTATAATATTGCATCAATGTATTTTTAACGTTTACCACATTTTATTATTCTAATTATCTGTTTTAAAGATTTCCACGTTACTGAGTTAGGATCAGTAACATGTTTTCCGATTTTATCTTTGATATGATAAATGTCTGTTAATAAAAAGAGAATTATTTTAAAGATTCGATAGTTTATTCTTTTGAACATAAAAACTATAATCAATACAAAAATTTCTGAACTGTTTAATTCTATTATGTGTGTTAAAAATATGATAAAAGATAATTAGGGGCCGTTCAAAAAGTACGTACACAAAAATGGAGAAATTTTAACACCCTCCCCCCTTCGTACATTATCGTACATAAGTTCCTACTCCCCCCCCCCTTAGAGTACGTACATTTTATTAGACTACACCCCTTTCACATAAAAATTAAAATAATTATGTTTTAAATGAAATTAAATATTTATTTAAAATGATTTATTCTTCAAAGTCAAATTTAAATTTGGTGTATGCTTATAATGTACGTACTTTGTATAATACCTCCTCCCTCCCCATCGTACAAAACCGAACAAAATAGCAAATCAGGATGTACGTACATTTTGAACGGCCCCTTATCCGGGGTTAAAAGGTGTCAATGTACCATCATTCACAATAAAAAGGTTATTAATTGTAAATGATGGTACATTGACATCGATAATTACTTTTCTTTAAGATTATTTAATCGTATGTAGATTCTTAAATTATGATACTTATAAAGATGAATTGAATGAAATTTTTAGACGTATTGAGTTTATAATCCTTATTGTTTTTCTGATAATAAAAAAAAAATTGACTACTATGAATGAGCTTACATAGTAATGTGGTAATTGTAGACTTGTATTTTACATTGAATTAATTTTAAGTAAGCACTGTAATAAATCTATCAAATGTTATCTGATTCATTCATTGTTTTATAATTGGTGTAGTTTTTACTAATTGATGTATTTAGCGACATATTTTCAACTGAATTTAATTCCAGTAAAGTTAAGATTATTTTATAATTATATATATTTCCCATCAATAATTGATGAAATACCAGAATGTATATAAGTACTGTAAGATTTCAGCAGAGGTTGTGCAAGCATTACCTTTAACTGTGGAGAAGTGATCAAGTTTAGCGATAATATATGATGCAGGATGGCTCAGTGGGGCTTTAGTGAGGGAACTTGTTTATTATTTTGATATCAAGTCTTTCCTTCTATTGCCCTTCTAAGCCGCATCTTTTGATTTCCACATACAACTGTCTCGATGTGGAGTTTTTTGGGAATCTGATAATATAGGTGTATTAGTAAGTATAATGGTGAGTATTTTACCTTATATGTATATAGTTTTTGTTTACATCCTTATAAAAAGAAATATATATTGTATTATTAAGTTGTATGTAGATTAATATATACTGCATTATATTTAAGTTTTTTTAGCAGCTAATATAAATAGTTCATTTAACCTATGGATTTTGGATACCTAGATGCTTAACAATTTTGTATGGTGCGTATTAAGTGTTGCATTATCTTACTAAATCTAAGAGTCAAAGTATGACAGTTAGTGAGGTATTTATTGGTGCCCAATGTGTTTTGATTACCATGTCCAATCATGAGCAAAACATTTATGAATGCTAAAGGGGAGAGGTCAGCTTATCCGATTCACTAGCTTTGAAAATTTACACTAGGATATTACTAAAAGTGCCTCTCCTTTTGTGGCGAAATAATGACAGTTGGTAAATTTTGTGAAACCTGCATACAAAACGTAAAATAGATGAAGTTTGAATGCTTGTATATAAAATTTAAAAGAAAAATAAAGACAATTTGAATGGAATACTTTTATTACTTAATCTTCTAATCATTATGTTCGTGCTTATACGTACTGTGTAACCGTTATTGCAAGAGGGTGCACTATTATTTACAAGCGTAGCATGCCTAATTTTTCATTTTATTTACAGCTTGTACAAGGCTTTCACATGAATTCCCAAATGATAAGCATACTGTTCAGTTTTTACTAGTACATGGGCGTATATACAGTTTGAGATAGGTAATTTTGTTAATTGATGTTTGTTTTATGATTTTAATATTTAGTAGTGTGTTAAATGGTTTTTAAGATAAAATATGCTTCTCTTGGTGTTACTTATTTGATAAATATTTATTACTTCAGTAAGTATAAGGGATAATAACAGTCTAGACTAAAGTACAATATGGCAAGATAACTTATATTTTAAGAAAGGATATACCTATTATTGAAATTTTCCAATTATATATTTTTGAAATTATCAAATCATTCTGAAGTAACGTCAAAAGTAACCATTTAAAAAAAATGTTTAATATTAATAACATTATTTTATGATTATTAGTTATTAAAAATTGGTAATCCATTGTATATTTTAGATGAACTTGTAAGAAAAATAAATCATTTTAAAGTACTCAGAGTGCAAAGGTTTATTAAGTGGCTGAATTTCCATGAAACATTATTTATTGGCAATAGTTTTTAAGTAGTACTTAAATGCTCAAAACCGCATAATTAACAACTAAATGTATAATTTCAGTAAAGTGTCATTACACGCTTGTCTATTTTTGTTTCTTCAATTCTAAGAATCTTTTTAAATCTTCTGTGCTTTAAATACATCTTTTAAGGCAAATTAAGCTTCGCCTAATCATGTGAGAAATAATAATTAAAGCAGTAAGATTGTCATAATCATATTGAAATTATATTATTTAATCATATTAATTGCAATATTTAATCATGTAAAGTTAATTTACATATAATGACACACAACTATAATTTTACCTATTTGTATGAATTAGGCTTTAAATGAGTGTTCTGAATAGGATCAAATTAATTTTATCCATGTTTTGTATCAATCTTTAATATTTACAAAGAATGAATTGTTAAGATAGTAAAATTGAATTACCAAATAGTCTGTTTTTGTAATTGTATGCAATGTCTTAATGAGAAAAATATGTACTATCACTTAAATAATAGATTTTGTTTGTATATAGCTATTTATCTAACTATGCGCATAATTTTGGAATGCATATATATACATACATACGTTTGAAAAATTCTTGGAAATAAAAAATTATCATGAGTTTGCATACTTTTAAAGATATGGGTATACCCAAAGATGCTATTATATAAGATTAATTATATAATAGTATATTAGTAGTATAAGTTAATTACTGTAGCTATCAGCACACTTATTTTTTCTTTTCACGAATATTATAAGACAATTTTAAAAAATCATCTATTTTCTGAAAATTCATTAAAAACTTAATATCATTATTAAATGAAAATTTATTCCTCTTATCACTATCTGTTCGTTGAAATTTAGCGCCATCTGGCAATGATTTGATAAACTTTCTATCCAAAGCCGAAAATCTCGCAGCCAGTTGTAAAGGGATAGGTTTGCAACATTTGGCAACTTTTCGCTGTTTACAACTGGCTGAGGTGTCAAAAATTTCTCCCTGCGCATGCGCAGTTGCTCAGCCGGTTGTACCCACAAACACAAGTCACTTAAAACGTAAACATACTAAGAAAAGTAGCTCTTACTTTTTCAGAATACTAAATAAATATACTAAGAAACATAACGCCTACTACATGTTTACTAAATTGCAAAGAGCGTCAGTAATTTAGAAAAATAGGTAGAAATTTTTTTTTTCCCCTCATTCATGTAAATACTTGATAGTTTCTTTGTCTTTACAGGAAAACTGTTGTTGTGAAGTAATATTACGATCAAGTTCCCAAAAGTGGGCGAACCTTAACATATGCGATTCTAGATTCTTTAGAGTAGCGAGCGATATAGCCAAGAACTTCAACAAAGATAGATAATGGCGGATGTCTTTCACCTTTCTCCTGAACTCAGTCTTCAGAACTATAGGGTAGGATGACCGAGCGCTAATATTGTGAAGCGATCAAAAACAGAACAGATACTTGATACGATACAGAAAACCCAAAAATTATTTTTGTTTCAAATTACTGGTAAAATTGTTTTCTTATACTTGTAATGTTTACACAAATAATTACACTCGAGAACAAATTTATAGCATTTATGCAAATTTTGGATCTTACCTAATTTGGGTGTGGGGATTATGTCCTTCAGTGTTATCTTTTATCAAACAGTGTGTAAACTAATCTTTTGTCGTAATTTCAACGAAATATAAGTTTCTGAACCTCCTTCAAACAGGGACGATTAAAGCACTTGACCTAAGGAAAAGTAGGTGTTACAGATTGCTGGCAATTTAATTTTAAAATGACAATAGAACTGTGTAATTTTCACTCACACTGTTTCATAAAAGAAGATTAATGTTTAGAGGGATTAATTTTCAGAATAAAATATATTTGAGAATAATATAAAATAAAATCTTCTTCTTTTGAGATTACTGAAATATTTCTAGAGATCTTGTCTTTTGATGAAAACTATGTCCTTTCAATTACAACAGCAAAGGATTTGTGCTAGGAACAGAATTAAATATAGAAAATAATCAGAATATGTTTTTTTTTCCATCTACTTTTGCAAATGTTTTTCTTAGGTCGGTTACTCATGCTTCTTTTTACATAATTACACTCGGGAACATATTTTTTGTTGCATTTTCAGAAGTACTTGATCTTCCCTATTTCGTTTGTGAGTATAGTAAATGTAACACTAATTTCGTTTGGAATAATGCAGATGTATATCAAAATGATTTTTAGTTTAGCTTTTTGGCTGAATTTTTAAAAACAGATGACGTTAATATATCGCGTCTTAAATTGAAATATATTATCGCTCTTTTCCTTGCCCATCCTACGTTCTACAAAAATGGAGACACTTAGTATTCACTCGAATGAATTTAAAAAAAAAGTCCTGGTTTGGAATTAAATATGATATGGTGTTCCAATTAACAAATGATTCAAATTTGAAAGAGAAAAGAAACTGCATTTTTCGTACTTAAATAGTTTAAAAATATTGAGACATCGCATAAGATAGTCTCTATTAATTTCTCCACTAAAGAAAATATTGTGAACAATGGAAAAATTATTGGGAATGCTTAAATATATTTATCAAGCAGCTGATGCTATGTTCGGATCATGATTAAAATGAAATATTAAAATTGTTTTCATTGAAATCTGTGGAATGATTTAAATTGACAACATTCCGATTCCTTATATTTAATACATTAACAGTGAAACACTATCTTTTACACAAATCTACTATTCCCAGAAATGTCAACTTGCTCTATTTTGTAAGAATATCTTTTCTTGTTGTCACGAAATTTATGCCATTTTCAGTGAAGTATTTTTCATTTTGAATATTTTTTCCTGGTTGTATATTGAGAAAATATTAGATATTTTATGAGTAATAATCATATATGGCAGTACTTTTACTTTCGTTACTTGTACCGCCGGTACAAGTAAAAAGTACGTACTTTTACTTGTACTTCGTTACTTTTTAAATTTAGTACTTTTACTTGTACTTTCGTTACTTTTTTAGGGAAAAAGTACAAGTATTTGTAACGGAAATGTCGAATGAAATCGTTACTTTTTTCTAAAACTCAGTAAGCTTTCTAAAAATTTTTAATATCTAATTATTCATAAAAATTTTATATTTCATATAAATTTTAATATCTAATTATTTTCTATTTATAAAATAACATTTTATATTTATTTGAAACATTTTTCATTCATTTAAATATGTTAATTAAAAATTTTGTTAACAATGTGTGCGCACTGGATGCTTTTTTAAATAATTTAAATAAGTAATTTCATATTACTATTACAAAAAATTTTGACACAAGTTTTACATTTTTTAACGTTAAAGTATTAAATTATAAAGACAATTCTTTATTTAATGGAGATGTAGTATGCATTAAAAAAAATCTAAAATATTATAATTTTTTTAATTTTGCAACAAAATATTTTTTTTGAATTATATTAAACGTAACATATATACTATTACGTAAACGTATTAGTTATTCATTTCATAAAATTTTAAAATGAAACCTTTGTTTATAATTTTTGGATTTAGTATTGCACATCGTGGATTATTAGTTACTTATTTCATAAAATTTTAAAATAAAACATTTGTTCATAATTTGCACATCGTTATTACAAATCCAAAAATTACCATTATGAAATATTTTAAAATGAAAAAAATTTATAGTTAAAAACAAAATATAATTTGTAGTTTATTGGATTTATAGGGGTTTCCTGTATATGAATGTATTTTTTTAAAATTTATTTTCTAACATAAGTTGTAATGTTTATCAAATTTGTGGAACAAGGTAATTTATTTATAAAATAAAGCTTCCGAAAATAAAAAAAAAATTTAAAAAAAAATTTATAGTTCTAATATTAACATAAATCTAAGCTCCTTTTTATATGTAAACAGATAATTTTGATTTCTGGTTTGGCTCCTGGGTATTTCAAATGTTCACTATTGCAGAAGCTTTTTAACATTCGAATTAGATTTTATTCCGTAATAATATGATTTCTACCACTTTCATCTTTTTTTTCATTTAAATGAGTTAACAAATATTTATTTTGAATTAGCAAATAAAAATTTTTATTTAAATAAAAAAAAAAGACTCTCTTTAAGTTAATATAAACTAGGGAAAGAAGAAAGAGCTGTCGTTTCCGTAAATTTTGAAATTCGTTTCTCATTAATCAACTATATTGAGGTTTATTAATTATAATTGTGTACTATAAGTCGCGCCAACGATATTTTAAAGTTAGAGGGACTTGCTTACTCGTAAATATTTAATCAGTTTATTTCTTTTCTTTGAACCAGTTTTCAAATTTTAGATAAAATTTCTTTTTCGTGCAAATCCATAAAAAGTTTGATATTAAAATTATATTTGATTTTAAAATTATATTATACGATTATATTATAAAATTTTATTATAATATTCTTCCGAATTTAAAAATAAATTAATGTCCATAACTTTCAAAATTAAAAATAATTAAATAAATAACAACAATTTTGCAAAAACATTGAAGAACATAGGAATATTATTCAATAAAATTTTAGGTTACTTTGAATTTTCGATTTCCTAGAAATGTACTTTTAAATCGTTACTTTTTTTGTTTAGTACTTGTACTTTTACTTGTACTTTTGACTCGTTACTTTTTAAAATAGGAACTTTTTACTTTTTACTCGTTACTTTTTTTAAAATTACTTGTACTTTTACTCGTTACTTTTTAAAAGTAACGTTGCCATATATGGTAATAATATAACATATTCAAATAACAATTATAATAAAAGAAAATATTTGACCTTTATATATTGAATTGTATTAACGTAGAATGCCCCTCCTTGGTTGAAAAACTTTTTGTAGCAAAACAGCTTTTGTGGAGTAATATCAAATTATATATAGTAAGGCCAATGTCGAAAACAATAGTTAATATAATTTAGCCGAAATATTACCAGGGAAAGGCTTTGGTAATAATACGCCGATATATTAACTGGGCGGATGTTACGAGTTTCCTGGAGTGGTTATTAAGTTAGATCTAATGACAACTTGCAACTCAGGCATCGTAACTACATTTGCTAGAGCAAAAAAAAGAGAAAGAAGAAAAGAAAAAAAAAGATCGATATTAATGACAACACAATTACAAAGAGGGCTTCTGAAACTGAATCGAATTGTCCTCAAATAGGAATTAAGCATTCTGCTCTTCCCCACTCTCAGATTAAAAGTAACGCCTACTTTTGACTCAAATCTTAGGAATAGGATGTTAGCATTAGAACCGATTTAAAGATAGAGGATATAAACATTCCACTACTTGTTTATTTTTCACTCAAATCTTTAGGTAGTCTTAGGTACACTGGTCAGATGTTAGTCTAAGAACCGACTTAAAGATAGAGGATATAAACGTTCCACTACTTGTCTATTTTCCCTTCAAATCAGGCAGGGTTTAGATTTATTAATTATCGGGAACTAAAGATAAAAGCAGACATTTTTTTTTCTTTGAAACATTTAACCTAAAAATTCATTTTTGACGATATAAAATAAATTTTTTGATCACATTAAAATATTGGTTTTAATTAATAAAAATGTATTAAGTATATTGTATAAATATTGTATGTCAAGTGCCCATACAGATGTTTGAAAGGCAAGAGATTAAATTTTTTATTTTTTAGAAATGCCGTTGAATTCATAAATCAAGTTGTGTATTTTTGTATATTCAAGTTGTGTATTTTTGTTGTCAAGTTGTGTATTTTGTATAATTTGTGTATTCAAGTTGCATATTTTTAAAACATAAAAAAACTAGATGAATTGAATACCAGTTCTTCGTTTCGTATGGAGTTAATAAAAAAATACTAATGAATTGGAACTGAAAAATGAAACAGTGTTAAAATTCCAGATGAATGGGATAGGGGTCGCTTCGTGGTCCAGGTGCCCAATAAAATCAAAACACTAGGACTAGGAACTGAAAGATGATATAAGCATAAGCTGCATGACGTGACCATTTATGCTGTGAGACGGCCTAAGGTCATTCTCCATTACTATAATAGTCTCCAAGAAATAGTTTGAGTCGTATTGCTGATTTTTCTATCCCCCTGACTTGCTTCTCATCATTACCCTTTTCCACCTTCTTGGGTTGGCCCAATCCTTCGCGGAATTACTGCGGCTCATTCTGATTCAATTTACTAATACAACTGCAAACAATGCTAATCACTAACTGTTTATTTGTCAATAATTACAAATAAAAAAAATAATGATAAATAAATAATATAAAATAAAATATTTTCTTAAAGACTAATGACTTCATTCGTTTGTTTATGTTATTATCTCTCTGTTTCGTTCTGTCCTCTCTATATGTTTTGTCCACGATATTATTCAACTACCAAACATTAAGTTTACTAACCCAAATAATTTTAACATCAATGGCCTTTGATTCAATTTGTAATCAAAGCATTTAACCCTTTCGCACCGGACGGGGACATTTGCTGTCCCAGTCCATTGGTGAACGCCCTTATATAGCAAGACGGAAAAGAGAAAAACCTGGTATGTAAAACATTTCATTCCAGCATTTTTTTCGAAAAAAATGAAATATCTGTAACTATCAAGATTTCTTTTATAATTCTGGCATATATATAAAACTGCTTCTTTTCCAAGATAAAGTAGATATAGTTGAAAAATTTAAAAAAAGAATAAGTTAACTCCTTCCCAAAACTAGCTGTAACTGAAATGGTTTTACTACCAGCCTTTCCTCTTTTCCGTCTCGGTAGTCAGCAGGGGTGAACCCTGCTGATTTTTCGCCGCATTGAAAGGGTTAAGGAGGGGGACTTTTTGGCCAGGCACTCCGGAGCACCAACTTCTAGTTTCCGTACATGACTCCTTTACGTTGTATTATTAGGCTACACCGGAAGTTGGCAGATGCTGCCCTTTTACCAAAACAATTCCATTCATCCCATAATACTTGCTCACACGATCTTATAACGACCGCACAGCATCACCAACACAACATATTTTTGTCAAACAAAATGATATAAATAGGCCGTAAGAAAACTTAAATAAATTTTTTAATTTTTAAACTTAGCGTAGTAAGCAATCAGAAGCTTTTTTATTCATTTTACAATCAAAGTCTTTTCGAATGTCTCTTGTACAAGATACATTATTATAAGTTATTTTGCGAAAAATACACTTAAGAGCTTTTTCGCACCGCTAAGTATGTAAACTATTAATTGTTATTTTATG
This sequence comes from Parasteatoda tepidariorum, assembly GCF_982258835.1. Lineage (NCBI taxonomy): Eukaryota > Metazoa > Arthropoda > Arachnida > Araneae > Theridiidae > Parasteatoda > Parasteatoda tepidariorum. The sequence continues at coordinate 3,108,869 of NC_141759.1, forward strand.
TTAGCAGTTATTTAAATCTTTACATTCTACAACTGCAGCACCTGCTTCTACTGAATGAATTTATCGAATATGATTTCGAACAAACGAAAAAGCCATTATTCAATAAAAATGCAGTGCATCATTATTGTAGAAATATCCTTGTTGTTGTAGTTCATTTACGTCGTACTAGAGTTGCACAATGGGCTATTGGCGACGGACTGGAAAACATCGCTGAGGATGATCCGAAGACATGCCATCACAATTTTGATCCTCTGCAGAGGGGATGGCACCGCCGCTTCGGTAGCCTGATGACCAGCACGCGAAGTCGAGCAGTAGAACAGTTTAACGAGGACCAATACCGCACACCCTCGGTCCTTACTCAGACTAATCCAAGTGGTCACCCACCCGCACACTGACCGCAGCAAGTGATGCTTGACTTCGATGATCTGCTGGAAACCGTGTCTAACGATCAGTCCACTGCGGGACAGAAATATCCTTATTGTAGAAATACATGAAATGTCTAGAATTCTTATCAAATTTTTCAAGTATTTACAATTTTAACAAATTAAATCGTCAAACTTTTTGATAAATTTTAGAGTGCTTTGGGATTAAACATAGCATATAAGCTAATGAAGGCGTTACTTTTATCAGAAAATTAAGTGGCTCATTCCATGTGAAATCGACCGATGGCTGTAACTGTCACTTAGAGATTTTCCTCAATTTTTTTGTTAAGTACTTTATGAACTACTTCTAGAATGACTTTTTCAGAATTTTTCGATCAAAATTAGAGTTAGAAGGCCACTTTGATATTTGACTAATTTTAACAAAATTGCGGCTCTTGGCAATGTGGTTCAGATGTTTGAAATCTCTACTTCGTTTTTATTTTATTTATTAACGAGTTTTGATTTTCGGTGTCAGTAGAAAAATAAAACTATCAGTTATGTGTTCAATTAAAATGCTAAATATACACAAAAAATGTTTTAAAATTTGCTCTAAAAATTTTGGGAAAATTTTTTGGCAAATTTTAGGATTTTTTTGCTGAGAAGTTACAACTTTTAACACTTTGGCCATCTTGGCAACACTTATTTTTCCGTGCTTGGCTGTAAATTTTCAGAATGAAAAGTATTCAAAAGATGAAAAATTTTTAATTATCATTAAAATAAAAATGAATAACATAAATCCATATGTAGGTAAATAGAAGCAATTATCATGTATTTTTATAAAATTATAAGTTTATAAAAATATTTACCGTGTTTTAGTTTTTTTATTGATGGTTTTTTTCCTTTGTAAAATAAACAGCTCTAGTTTTAAAACTTTTGTTTCTTAACGGCTGAATATGCTGTTAATTAAGATCATTAATTCACATAATTAATAAATTAATTCACATTTTTTAAAAATTTTTCTTTTTAAAATTTAAAATTGTGTCCTTAGATCATTTATTAATAGGAATTATATCAATTAATAGGAAAATATATATCAAAAAAAATTTTTATGTTTTCTTTTACAATTTAAAATAAATAATTTTAGCTGAAAAACTTCTTAGTCAATGACTCACCAATTACTTTATGATTCCCAAAATAAGTTCAAAAATAATGAATAATATATAATATTAGGGGGACTGGAAAGTAATGTCGTGTCAGTGCATTTGATATTAGTTATCAAGATTTTACCTTTAATCAGTATTGTATTATCTCTTGTCAGCAACAACCTTCAATGCCGGATAGAAAATGGATCGAAATAAATCGGAGAAAAAAAGAAAGAAAGAATTGGTTTTTAAGACTATGGAATATGTAATACACCAAAGCGACATTACTTTCCCGTCCTCCTAATATATAATATATTACATATAATATAATATATTATATAAGATCCTATGATACATTTAGTGCAACAAAAAAAATTAATTCGAAGGAAAAAACACGTTGAAACTGAAAAGAAAAAGATCATGACAAGGATTTGGATTAAAACTTCCTTTTTTTTTCTATAGCTTAAAGAGTTCTAAAAAATAAATTTTTTTAATTAGGCTTATTAGAAAAAAAAATGATTCTTTGAAGAAAACTCATTGTCTTGCAATTAAGTAATCTTAAAAAACAAATACATAAATTATAAATTTCAAAGAAAATGCTCAAGCTGAGTGAGTTTACAATGAAAACTAGGGTTGAATTAAAATCAGATTATGCTGTTCCCTTTGCAATTTTATTTATTTATATATTTTATTGGCGAGGAAGTGTGTGAGTTATAGAATCTTTAACGGTCTTCTTAGTTACAATATTTTGAAAAATTTTTTTTTAGCCGTCTCTCCAGTCTTATGCTGTACCACACCAGAATTTAATTCCTTCTTATTCTTTGTAACTACATACGATCGTGGGTAAATATTTGATTTTATCATGTTTATATATGAGAGACTCCTTATTGCGGCGAATTATTCATTTCTTTCAGAAAAAGCTACGCAGTCTATTTAAGGGTAGAGTTTTTGTTTGTTCATAGAACTAGATTTCGAAATAACAATGTAAAACATATGTTCTATAGGTTTTGCTTCAACAAAAGTTTGTCAGAGAAAAGGAAGTAATAGTAAAGAAGTTGTTTTAACAACCGTATGAGGTATGTGTGAAACAGATATTGAATAATTGAAGCTGAGAAGTAACCGTCATATGATTAATAATGTTTGTTCTTGCCATATAAAGGTTATGTTTAGGATTATTTTGAAAATAGACATAGAAATCGACAGATCTTTTTAATAAGAGTCATAAACAGAATTTTAAAAAAAAAACTTTGAAGGTTGTTACCTTAGCCATGTCGAAAAATATATAGCTCTCTCACTTATTCCGGGGGAGAGAAAAAACTTTGTATAACATGCAGCAAAGCCATTTTATCTTTTATGCTGTCAGAGGAACCCAGGGATGAAAGTGAATTTAAAGATTCAGAAAACTTACTAGTGTTATATTTGTTTTATGGAGACATATAACAGTACCTAAAAAATGTGTCTCTCATTAATTTGAATTGCGTTGTGAATTTGAATAACTAGTTAGTGGAGAAAAATAATTAATATTCCTTGATAATTACTCATCACTATCGAACCGTTTCATTAATTTAATTATGAAATTAATTAAGAACAAATTAGAATTAACAATTTACTATTCTAGTTCAAGTCTAAATCAACACGTGTGGATCGACACGTGCTTCACTAATACTTAAATCTAATTGCATCTAGGCTTAGATTTCTTAATAAAATTATTTATCTTGAATTAATATTTTATTATTTTTATGCAATCAAAGTAATTCAAGCATTTTCCTCCAAATAAATTATTTAAGCTAATCTAAAATCAGGTTCGAGCCTGTCAGGAAAATATTCAAATATATAACTAAAAGCTACTAAAATCACAATAACTGCCTAAAGTGAATCAATTAATAACTGCTAATAAATGAGAGTTAAGTTTATATAAAATTACAATATTTATTGAAAATCATATTAATCATGTTCAGCTCAAACAATTAAGTATAACATTCCTCATGTGGTTTAACATTCTAAAACAATTAAGTATAACATTCCTCATGTGGTTTAACATTCTAATTTAAACATGACAATGAAAATCATTACTAATCATTTTAATACAATAAAAAAAGATTCTCTGGAGCAGGGAAAGATAAAAAAAAAATATTAAGTTTTCATTTCATATTAAGTTAAATTAGCGCGAGCACGTGGCACAGCTACCACGAAGTTAAGTTTAATTATTAGAATTACTTATTTGATAGGATCCTACGGATTTAATAAATAAATAAAAAAAATAAATTAGTTTATTTAAATTTAGCGTTAAACGAAGCGATATGAAAAGAAATAGGAAAACTTATCGTGATGTCCATCGGGAGATAGGGACGCGTCCGTCCCGCCGCGTTAACTTGATTCGGACCCTGCAGGCGCCAGTCACGACCATCACCTCGGGAAGCTAAGAGAGAGAAAAAAACTCTCCCTTCGTCGATCGCGCGCCACACCGTCCACGCTGCACAGGTTCGATGACGACATTATTTCGTCACAGCTATAGCTACTACCTATTGGTGGTTCGCTCGTACGTCAAAGCGGGAAAAAGAGAACTTGAAAACAGGGAATAAATAATTAATGAAAGGGATTTAGGGAAAACAAACATTACCTGCTCCAGGTTGAAATAATACCTTAACCTGCTTCCAGAGATTTAATACCCTAATATAATACATAGTTTTTCTTCATTTCCAAAATACTTGATTATACATTCACATACATTATGATGTCTGGCTTTTAAAGCAAAGCCCAGCGATATAACATACCAACCGGGTAAGGGAAAAAATATATATATTATGTACACAGACATACATATATATATTTTTAAGCAAAAGAAGACTTTTTCAAAAAAAATTTTTTTTTTTTTTTTACTTTCAGACTGACGTCACATATTATAATTTGAATCTGCCTTATTACCAAACATCATAGATAACATATCATAACAAATACAGTAAATATGACATAACCTTAGAGAGGGGAGTTCGGGGATCTGAGGGGAGGAATTGCACCCAAGAGGACAAATTCTGGAAATTGTCTTAGCTAACGAAACTTTGTCATTGAGGATGAATTTTTTTATTAAGTGTTCACAAAAGATCCTCTTCTGTTTAGCATTTCACCTGCTTGGAATGTATCTGTCATCTTTCGAGGATTCACTGAGGGTTCCTGGATTTAATGGTTTTTCAGGAAAGGAAAAAAAAATCCGGGATTCAGAGTCAAATACGTCTGCCAATCTTCCATCATGTTTTTGGTTTTTGAGTACTAGTTCGGTGTGTGTTGAGGGTTCCAGGCGCCATGGAAGCCTTTTTCCATCATCATTGCTTTGGTAATCAACTATTTATTCCTCGAGTGGCCAATCCGGGGATTTCAACATTTCATCACGTTTAGCACTGAAGGGGAAGTTGTCTTGTAAGGTAAATTCTCTCCTTTGCCTCACAGTTGATCAGGCTACGAGAGCAGTAGATAGGAATTTCCTTTCGTTTCAGGTCTCTGTCTGGTCTTACTTCTTTTGCAGTTAGACCACAAAATAGTCAACTAGATTATCTGAGGTAAAGTTTGTGTTATGAAGAATTTCTTAAGGTGATTCATCATGTTTGACAGTCCTATCAAGAGTTCTTTCTATTTGGAGCTTTCAACAAGATTTCTCAAGAATTTCTGTTGAGAAGGGAACGGTGAGGGGAAAATGGAAGAACTTATCCTCAAAAGATACAATTCCAAGCTCAGAAAAACCCAAACACCCAAATTAACATTTTTAACACATATACATAAAAACATTCGTACAAAAATTTATGTTACTTTTTTTTTTTTTTTTTTTTTAAACCTTATTTGTTTTGTTCGGTATCGAGTTTTGTTTGCATTTTAGAAATTGTTAGTGTAAGCTGTTCGATTTTTGTATTTAGATCATCTATTTTGGCTGCTGTATTATCTTCCGATTTAGCTTGAATTGCTGCCGCTAATTGCATTGGCTCAATTAACTTAAAATTTTCCTCAAACGTAAGAGTATGTTTTTTAAATTCATTATAACTATCTAGTGCGGTCGATGCAATTCCTCTTAACAATTCAACCCTTAAACCTTGCTTAGCAGCGGATAACAAAAGTTGTTCTCTATAACTTTCAAACTCTTCACCGCCATAACCTGGAATACAGTTATATGATATCCCTTCTAAACGGCTGAAAAACTGGCGTGCATTTTCACAAGGCAGCTGATATGCCTGTGTTAATTTGGTTATATACGAAGCCATATTCGATTTAGTTTCAAATCTTTCCCTTAACGATTTAACTAACAATTTAAAATCCTTAGTGTACCTTAACTCTCGCTGAGTGGATACGAATTCCTGAGCTTCGCCGATAAGGCGTAACGAAAGAGCCAAAATTTTGTCATTATCATCCCATTTACAATAGTCAGCAATCGAATTAAATTTATCTATAAAAGCAGAGAAATTAGAATTTCCGTCAAACGATGGGATCACGGGTAAGAACTCAGAAACTGTGTGACTTTTGACTACTGGGATAATGTCTATTGTTTTTACTCCCGTAGAGTTTGTAGAAAGACCTTCTAACTGGTTATCATTCATGTCTAGTTAAAGAACGGAAAAACCAACACTCAAAAAAAAATATATAAACTAAAATTTTTGTCTTAGTGAAAGTTTACCTAAAAATAATTGCTATTTTGAAAGCATTAATCTAATTAGCTTTGTAACCACTAATATCAATCTCATCAGGGGAATATATCACACATTCACATAAATATACCTTAATACCAGTAATACTAATAACAAAATAACACACAAATGAAAATAACATGCATCAAATTCAAAATCATTTGCTGAACATGACGTTAAAAGAATGTTTTTTTTTTTTTCTAAATATTACTATTTACTGAAATAAAATTTTTCCTAACAGGTGTCTCGGCACCATTTGTTATATTTGTTTTATGGAGACATATAACAGTACCTAAAAAATGTGTCTCTCATTAATTTGAATTGCGTTGTGAATTTGAATAACTAGTTAGTGGAGAAAAATAATTAATATTCCTTGATAATTACTCATCACTATCGAACCGTTTCATTAATTTAATTATGAAATTAATTAAGAACAAATTAGAATTAACAATTTACTATTCTAGTTCAAGTCTAAATCAACACGTGTGGATCGACACGTGCTTCACTAATACTTAAATCTAATTGCATCTAGGCTTAGATTTCTTAATAAAATTATTTATCTTGAATTAATATTTTATTATTTTTATGCAATCAAAGTAATTCAAGCATTTTCCTCCAAATAAATTATTTAAGCTAATCTAAAATCAGGTTCGAGCCTGTCAGGAAAATATTCAAATATATAACTAAAAGCTACTAAAATCACAATAACTGCCTAAAGTGAATCAATTAATAACTGCTAATAAATGAGAGTTAAGTTTATATAAAATTACAATATTTATTGAAAATCATATTAATCATGTTCAGCTCAAACAATTAAGTATAACATTCCTCATGTGGTTTAACATTCTAAAACAATTAAGTATAACATTCCTCATGTGGTTTAACATTCTAATTTAAACATGACAATGAAAATCATTACTAATCATTTTAATACAATAAAAAAAGATTCTCTGGAGCAGGGAAAGATAAAAAAAAAATATTAAGTTTTCATTTCATATTAAGTTAAATTAGCGCGAGCACGTGGCACAGCTACCACGAAGTTAAGTTTAATTATTAGAATTACTTATTTGATAGGATCCTACGGATTTAATAAATAAATAAAAAAAATAAATTAGTTTATTTAAATTTAGCGTTAAACGAAGCGATATGAAAAGAAATAGGAAAACTTATCGTGATGTCCATCGGGAGATAGGGACGCGTCCGTCCCGCCGCGTTAACTTGATTCGGACCCTGCAGGCGCCAGTCACGACCATCACCTCGGGAAGCTAAGAGAGAGAAAAAAACTCTCCCTTCGTCGATCGCGCGCCACACCGTCCACGCTGCACAGGTTCGATGACGACATTATTTCGTCACAGCTATAGCTACTACCTATTGGTGGTTCGCTCGTACGTCAGAGCGGGAAAAAGAGAACTTGAAAACAGGGAATAAATAATTAATGAAAGGGATTTAGGGAAAACAAACATTACCTGCTCCAGGTTGAAATAATACCTTAACCTGCTTCCAGAGATTTAATACCCTAATATAATACATAGTTTTTCTTCATTTCCAAAATACTTGATTATACATTCACATACATTATGATGTCTGGCTTTTAAAGCAAAGCCCAGCGATATAACACTAGTTCTGTCAAAATTTTCAATGGAAAAAACTTAACGAGAGTTGTTGATTACTGGAAATCTCACAATTCAAGGTTTCTGAAATAATAAAAGACACGCATTCAGGATACATAGGATCTAAGTCTTGGAAATTAGCATTAAAGCTTCAGGTAGCAGCATTAGAAGCATTGCCTATCCTTTTCGAAAATCTAACTGAAAGTCAAGGTGGGGATGAATGCCTTTATTGCAACATTTTAATGCGAAAACTTCAAGAAAGTTTTAGCACGAGCTGTATTCAAGAAATAATTCAAATAATTAAATCAACACCGACATCATGGAGCATTGAGCAAAATCAAAACATTTTCGAACCTAACTATGGTTAAAAAATTAAGAAAATTATGCTAAGAAAGTGGTGTTAAGTCAAAAGAAAGGAAAAAGAAGGAATCAGATTAGAAAAAAGTGTGGAAACACATGTCCGGAATTTTACTACGATGATGACGTAAGTCAAATGTCTCCAAATAAAAGAGATTGTTTCCATCTGAAAATGGCAAAATATTGTACATGAATAAACGACTAATTTTGCTTTACTTAAAAGATGTTTACTTATCTTTCAAAACAAAATATCCTGCTGACAAAATTGATTTTTCAAAGTTTTTCGAACTTAGTTCAAAAGAATGCGCTGCAGTAAACAGTCATGGAATGCATTATGTATGTGTATGTATTTATGCAATTAATGCTGTGTGCTGCAAATATAACAGAAACGTATACTGAACTGTTAAAAAAGCTAGTTTGGGACACACTAACTGAAAACTGTATGCTGCAAATATAACAGAAACTTATACTGAACTGTTAAAAAAGCTAGTTTGTGACACACTAACTGAAAATTGTATGCTGCAAATATAACAGAAACTTATACTGAACTGTTAAAAAAGCTAGTTTGTGACATACTAAGTGAAAATTGTGCATCGTCGTTCTGAATGTCCTGGAAAGTATGAACTGCATCTAATGGAGATCAAATGCTACAAGATGTTGAATATGCTATATTCAAGCGGTGGGCCCAAACAGACTGGGTACCTACTCTGGATACATTACAGGAATTAGAAGAGTTTATTGAGTCTCTAGTACAAAAATGAAAATACTCGACGCAATATCGTTACATTTCAAAGTCATCACTTAAAAGTAAGCGAAAAAATATTATCGGATACTTCATGCAAACTATTTTCATTATTGTGGATTTCTCAGAAAACTATACCTGTCTAGTTCAAGATGCTGCACAATGCTTACACTAGAAGAACATTCAAGCTACTCTGCACCTATTCATTGGTTACTACATATATATTTTTCTAAAACCATAATTGAACAGCTGACACAATTTTCGAGTTTCCGACTACTAATGTTTAACTCCGTAGCCTTGAAATTTTAAGACCAATCCAGTAGGTAAGGGAACTCGTGGAACAAATATTGGGAGAAATTTGCCTTCATGGAGGACTTTTTTTGATGGAACTAACCCGCAATTGCGTTACATGGAGAGGAAGACCACGAGAAGCTCATACGGTTAGCCTGACGGCAAAGAGACTCTAACCCATGATCCGTCTTCCACTGAGGATATTTCACGTCAGCACTGTGGTCGGTGCAAGCTGGATGCGGATTTGCATCGACCAGCCATCACTGGTTTTCGAACCAGGTTCACCTCATTGGAAGGCAAACGCTCTATCTGAGAAATCATTTACTAATTATGTCACATAATTACGTTTTGGCATGTGTCAGTGATTGTTTCAACTATGGCTACATTTTATTCCTTCTAGAAAACTGCTTTAGCCTTCGTTCTGGACAAATTATTATAAATCCAAAATATCATTTATTTTCTGTTCAGTCACATCCTTTATATTGCTCAATACACAAACTTTAAAAAACTTTGTAAATTTGTGTAATCACTGGCCAGAATGACAACCAAATGGAAAAATTTTGGCATAAACAAGCAATGGAGTTGGTGCTGTTATTAAGTGTTCAGCCACCAGAGCAAGTTCACAACATTCTTATGAAAATTCAAATTTTTAAGACAGATTTTTTTTTTTTCATTTGCCAAAAATAGCGTTTTAGGAAAACACACGTTTAATGTTACGATTGTAGAAGTAAGAAAATTATCACTTACGTTAAAATCACGATATCAAAATGCTATCATAATTCCAAAGACTAGGATTAAGTATTTAGGGGGTGCCCACTGGCAATTTCATATGTATAGAATATTTTTTCAAGTCAATGGGCCATCGGACATTAATTGCTATATTAAGAAAAGATTATTTTCAAAGTTTCAAGTATTTATGCAATAGTTTTGAAAATACGTTGAATACAGAAGTCATGAAATTAAGAAAAATTGGTTGAATGTTTCTGTTAAACTTCATTTTAATACTAAAAAAATAATTTTTTCTATACGTACAGCATTAAAGTATGTAGTCTTAAGTTTAATTTGCACAAAGAAAGAAGTCTATATGTGAAAAAGTGTTCGAGTAATTACAAATTTACAAAAAAATTGGATTTCGGGTAGCCCCGCTCACATGAATGTCGGGTATCACCGCTCAATTTCATTTCGTCGATAAATGTACAGTTGCAAAGATTATCATTTTAATGTTTCAAATTTGAATGTTATATGCATTTTTAACAACAAATATATGTTTTAATATTATATGAAACATTAATTTATATATTTAAAAACGCAAATTAAATATTTTTAAAATGTAATTGATGTATCCAAATTAAATTTAATATCAAGAAATCATAAATATTATGATAAGCTATTCGCATACTTATTTATTTTCACTTATTTGCGAACGAATCAGTCTACAGAAGCATTTGAATGCAATCAAAATACAAAGTGAATTTGTAATTTTATAAGAAGTATTAAGTTTATAAGTAGAGATCAAGTTAGTAGATTAAGTTTATAAGTAGTAGTTTATAATAAGTTGATAAGTAGAGATTAAGTTTATAAGTAGAGTATATTAAGTTTATAAGTAGAGATCAACCAAATAAGTTTATATTGTAAAACAACTATTCTACACATTTTGAAAAGAGCTGAAAAACAAGTTTTTTTAAATTTCGATTTTTTTTTAAGTTAAACTATTCTTTTTTTGGTTTATTCTTTTTGCATTATTTAATTAGATGATAAAACAATAGAAACATGCAAAAATATTGATTATTACTCAATATTATACAGAAATATAAGCAATACTCCTTAAGTGGGCTGGGCTACCCGACACTCACCTACATCAACCATAAGTCGAAAAATATTTACTGATTATGCATGTTTAAACATAAAATCAATATTTTCTAGGTTCACTTTGGCTTCAAGTCAAAAAACTACCTACTACGATTATAAAAGAAATTAGTGGCAGCAATCTTTAACGCGTTGAATGTCATGCTAATTTTACAAACATGGCTTGCCCGTCCCGTCTAGCCTGGCCAATCGGTAAACAGCTACCTAAAATGAACCTCTATCTTAATGCAATCCACCACATTCGCTAGAAGAAGACATCAGCTTCCTGCAAATGTTCTATCTAAAGAAGTTCCGTTCAATGTTGGTACCCTATCTTTTACAGTTGTAGCTCATGCTCAACCAATATTTCAATTTCATGATTCACTCATTAATTCTACCGCTACCAATAATTGGTAGAAGTTAATGCTTTGTTAAACAACTATCTCGAATAGTGAGGATTCCATTCAACGCGACTCTCTTTCTCTCTTTATTTAACTAAAACTGGGTGCCTGGGCCGCGCAGCGGCCCCTAACCCATTCATCATGAAGTATTTACAAGTTGAATTAAAAAACATTTTGAATTATGCAGCATTTAGGTAGCATTACAGAAGATCAAGCATATTTGCTTGATAAATTAAACATGATTTGATATTTAATATAAGTCATGATTTATGCAATAATCAGAAATTTTCGTGAATATAAAAAGCACAATTGATATTTAAGCATTGATTGGTATTAAATTTGATGCAATCATAGGTTGTGATTAAAATATGAATTAAATTAATGTGTAAACAATTACAATTGATATTTTAGCATTGAATGGAATTTAAATTTGATGCATTCATAAGTTATGATAAATTATGAGTAAAATTAGAATATATGCAAATGCGATTGACAATTTAGCATTGAATAAAGTTAGAATTGTGTAATTTTAAGTTGTAAAACAAATATAACATGATATATGATAAATTTACAGAAGTTTTGTTTAATATTGGTGTCGCCATCTATCGGACACAGTTTGCTATTTAATTGAGCTGTTTTACTTTTTTCATTGAAGAAGAGTTTGATAATCTACATATTACACTAATGCAAGAGTTCCGAATGAATAGTCCGGAATTGGGCATGACTATGACATTATGGAGCATTATCTCTAATGATTCTTTGCAGTAATTGGAGTACCTCTTCATTCTTTATGAGTTCTTGCAGTTCTTTTATTATTATGACAAGTCTGCGAGCCATACCGGCTGTTGTTGTGGGAATCGGGCGAGAGCCCTTCCTAGTGGGACGGGCTATGCACCCAGTGTAGTTTGCGGTATGGGATTCACTACAGTTGCAACATTTTGGTGGAGTGTGTCTGTCCTTTCTGCATTCATGGGAGCGATGATTGCCAGCGCATTTCACACATCTTGAGGCAGCGTTGCATGATCTTTGAGTGTGGTGGAATGCTTGACAATTAAAACATTGAATTGGTCCACGACCCCCCTTAAATCTCTCTATTCTGACTGGAATACTTTGAATAGTGGTGATGGAGTTAATTTGATGATTTTGCACTGTATTTTTAAGAATTATGAGAAAAAGTGGGAGGAGCCTATAGGCCTCGCCCACTTTTCTCTTAAACTGTATGACTTTATGAGTTGTAATGCCTGTTTTTGCCAGTTGATGGGAGATCTCATCTGTTTTGTATTCTGTTGATAGTCCACGGAGTAATACTTTAATATGTATGGTTGAATGTGCTTGTGCAGAGGTAATGGGTGTGTCTGTTTCTTCATTGGGAACTTCCATGGGTGGAGCTATGTCAGAGTTGACTATTGTTTCAGATAGTAGCAAGGAGGTGGCGGCATCTATTGGTGAAGAAGAGGTGCTTTCTGTAATCATGATTTGTGTATCCTCAATATTTTTGGCTTTGTTTTGCTTTTTCTTCTTCCTTTTTCGCTTTTTTGTAGGAGGCTCTGCATTATTTTTAGCTATATTTTCTGTATCGGTTGTCATTTCGCTTTTCTGTTCTAAATTTTGGCCTGCATTTTGAGTTTCCATAAGTTGAGTTTTGAGTTGCGAGCAATCCTGGAGCTCTTTCGCTGCTGTTTCAATTTCTTCGTTGGTCATCCTTATCATTTCCATCCATTCTTCATATAACTTCCGTTCACCTGGACTCATGCTTTCCACATTGACCGTTGGTTCTCGTGAAGTCTTTTCGGTTTGCCATTTTCCGCCACGTGGATGATTTTGATACGTAGCCATATTGCGTGATTTGATTTTGTTGTCGAATTCTGTGGATTCCTCATCCGTCGTAGAGTCACTGAGGTTTTGACGCCCGGTAGGCGTGCTTGTCTTTCCACCACGTCCGCAACGTCGAAGACTCATTTTGCAGTACTTTAAAAATTGAATTGAATAAACTTAAACTTAATTTTTGCACTTTACATTAAACTACGAGCTTCAAACTTTGCCACGTCCAGACATAATTTCGAGAGAATTATTAAGAACTACTCACCAAAAGGATTAAACATCAATAACTCAAAACATCAAAATTTTTTCCTCGTCAGGAACATCAAATGGGCTGACCGGAGCTCAGAATCTGACACCTTGTGTAACACTCGACATCTGGTCAGGTATCTAACATCGACATCAATGCAACTCCAGAGAGGACCTCGAGTCAATTTATTCAATTAGCCCATCAAAAGCACGTTTCAACGCGACATCAATTCAAAACAAATAATCTAAATATTTTTCCTTTATTTCGACTGGTAGTTTAAATTGATCAACACATAAAAGGAAACAGTATATAAGTATACGAACTTGCGTTTTTTTTTTTTTTTTTTTAAAAAAGATTAAAAGAAAGCTATATCTCGAGAAACACTGAAAGAAATAACACAAATGTTTCAGACAAAATAAAATAAAAAGTAAGTGCTTTTCATAATCAAAATAAGGAATTTATTAAAAAATTTAGAGACGAAATAATATAGTTCAGCACGTAAAAAATGCAAATTTTATGAAATATTTTATATTGTTTCTTAGCCTTCATTTCTTGTTATCACTTTTCATTCAATTAATTCAAAATAAGGAGAATTTTTGTGGGAAGAGTCGTTATTTCAATGAATAAATGATATTGAACTATTTCTGGGGGTAAAATAAAAAAAGTCACTATCTTTTTTAAAAAAACGCATTAAAATTGTTTTGTTCTGTTGATGCATCATTTATTTCGAAGAATAGTGTTCGTAATGTTTAGGTTGCGTGAATAAATACAGTTATCAGATTTAAAATAATTTATTTAAGTACATTGTTACTGCAGCATGGCAAAAAACTTATTTATTTCTACTGATTTTTACAGTCAAAGTTTAGTTAGAGTTCTGAATAGTATACAACAAAATAAATTAGAAAGATAGTAAATTTTATTTTTACTTTTATCATTCATAAAACTTTTTTAATATACTATGTAAATATATTTAAATGTAACGTATTGCTCATTAATAATTAATGTTATAATTTTATGTTATTGACAGAGCCTTTAATTTAATTTTAGATAAACTTAAGATTATGTAGTGCTTATTTCTGGTGATGGGATTACTAAGCTCTTCAAGTTCTGTTAAAGTGTTGCATGATTTCTTTCTTTCTTTTTTTATCATTAAAATCTTTTGTAAATTTCCCATTCAAGACTGTTTTTTATTTTTAGCAAAAGGGAAAACATTTTTTTAAGGTTTCGAAGAAAAGTGTTTTTATCCAAAATTATTATTACACATATGACAGCTTAAGACAGTATTCAGCAAGATTATGACTTATTTATGGAAAATGTTTGATTGCTGCAACATAATTCAATACAAATTAAAACTAAATGTGAGTGACCGAATTCAAGAGAATGTCAACTTTCAGCGGTCACATAGTCTCTTAGGTCAATGTCCGAAATATCCGATGTGACATTAATTTATTTCTTCATATTATTATATTTATTCGATATTTTAACAGCCCTTAGGAAAATTTACCACAGAGAAGCCTATGGTAATCTATGGCAACCTATGCTATCATAGAAATTTGTATGGCAAGATACCATACGCCTATGGTTACCATAGAGATTTGTATAGCACAACCCCATAAGCCTATGGCTACAATAGAAATTTGTATGGCAAGATACCGTAGGCCTATGGTAACCATAGAGACCTGTATGGCATTTATATGGCACGTCACCATTCTCCTATGGCAACCATAGAAATTTGTATATCAGCATACCATAGGCCAATGGCAACCATAAAGATTTGTATGTCAGTATACCATAGGGAAAAGCTGATCTAGATCCCCACCAACGGAACAACATCTCCTATGAAGTCCTCAAAAACATCTTCTAAAAGAAATAAATATCCATTTTTTCACCCCGAAGTTAATTAAATTCAACATGTAATCCCACAAGGTATTCCTGGTGAGTCTTTTCCGGCCTCCGGGTGCCCAATTTTTCCATTTTTGAGTGTTTGAAATCCGATGTTCCATTGATCTAGGCTTAGAGTATCATACCGCCATATTAACGTGTCATCCACTACAAGTGGAATCTTTCGCTACTTATTTTAATATTTTTCCGATCTCATTCCTGATCAAAAGCATTTAATTGCAAACGCTTATGCGATTATCTATCTGAATGTATTATGTTTTTAATTTCCGGCTGTCTGGTACTTTTATTATCTGTATCTTTTCAAAATGTGTCGCGATTGGGTATAGGTTTTCGCTATGTTTAATTTTGCCATTTGTTAACGCTGACTTTGTACACTTTAATTAATATCTCGCTGTTTATATTTTTTTCTAAAATTTTTAAGTTTCTTTCTCCCAACTGTTTCTGATTAAACGACATATTTCTTTTTATTTTATCCCCTCCCTCTGATTTTATATAAATTTTTAAAGTCACATCACTTTTCCATTATTAATGGTGTTCTATTCCCCATAGCAATTTATAAACAATCTTCATGATGAAAAACGCAGTTAAGTGCTTATCATCAAGCCAGATCCATCATTTCTTTAATAATTAAAAATTTTTATTTCTTTTTTGTTCGGTGACAATTTCATTTTATTGCTGTCATATATCAATATCAAATTCAGTGTTTACATTCTCATCAGTTTTTGATGTTAATTCCACTTAGGTTCTTGCAATGCTTTTTTACATTATCTTACATATGTTAGGGCTTTATATCTTTATTTTGTGTTTAATTTTTACTTGTCATAAAAAAAATTTTTATCATGTCTCTGTGTTTTACTATCTTACAACTAATATTTCTTAAGTATCCACATATATTTGTACAATGTTCTGTTACATATTTATGCATAGCTTAGGGTCATCACTTAACTAGATTTGCTGGATTACTGGTTGACAATTGTTTTGCCTCAAT
Organism: Parasteatoda tepidariorum; assembly: GCF_982258835.1. Taxonomy (NCBI): domain Eukaryota; kingdom Metazoa; phylum Arthropoda; class Arachnida; order Araneae; family Theridiidae; genus Parasteatoda; species Parasteatoda tepidariorum. The sequence continues at coordinate 3,125,244 of NC_141759.1, forward strand.
ATCATCAACGGGGCAGTCCCTGGCCATATCATCTGCTGCTGTTACCAAAAATGCGTTTAACAATTTAATCTTTCCTTAAGTTTACAACTTTTTCGTCATAGTGATTTCCTATACCCAATTAATTTTTATTTAGGGGAGAGGGGGGCACCTTTCAACAGTTTTTGCTTAAGAATTATTTTCAAAGTTTTATTGCTTTCAAAATCTAAATTCTAATTTTTATTTATTAAATTGATATTTGAGGTAACCTCTAAATTTTTTCCAAAGGTCTAAGCCAAAGACAAAATACCTAATTTTACATATTTAGTGAACCATGTATTTTGTTGAAATCTACCCCTCCTGGGGGGCAGATTTCAACGGGTGGCGGGGCACATTTCAACAATTGAAGAGAACGTAACAAGATCATGCATTTTGGAAAATTAACTTTATTCATAAATTAATAATAATGAATGAACATATTGGATTGATTTAGGTTTTTTCTGCATTATTTTGTCTTTAATAAAATCAAAGTTTACGGAGAATGTCATGAAAAATACAGCTTAACTGTTACGCAGCTTAAACTTGGTTGAGGCAGTTTCATTTTAATGTCATTTCTTTCTATACCACTAATATCCTCTCATTCTGGAAAATAAAGCATTGATTATCATGCTCCCTCGCTCTCCAGAAACTACCTCCCGAACCAGGTGAGCTCCTAGCTTGGCAACAACATTTGGAGCTGGAACAACTGTTAAAACTCCAGTTTCATCCAAGTTATATATTTGATCCACTGTAAAATGACCAGAATTAAGAGTTCTCTCATAATTGTTGAAAAATTCTTGAACATTTTCTTTATTAAGAGCTATAGCTCTTGCAAAGCTGGTGTTTTTCGGTTTTCTTAAAAGTAAGCTGTGGGTGACACTTCGTAAAACCTTTAACCCAGTCAATTCCAGAGGTTTTATTTTTGTCCCAGCTACTTTGAATTTTGGAATTGAAACACTTTGCGTTATCATAGGAAAGTTTTCTAACTTGTCTGTAAGTTAGACTATAATTGAGAATTGAACATGTAATTATGTATTCACAAAGCAGGATTTCTTGCTGGACATCAAAAACTTGTTGGCTTATGTATTTAGAACTGTAGCATTTTGTGTTAGCTGTACATTGTTTGGTTTCACCAACCAAACAATTATTTGACTTTCTTTTTTTTAATTTATAAAATAAAGCTGAAAAGTCTATTCCAAATAAGCCTGCTGCTGCTCTTAAACATGCACCATTTCTGACAGTTTCCATTGCTTTTTCAATGTTTTCTTCACTAACTTCTGGTTTAGTGTGCTTTTTTTTTATATGTTCGCAACATTTTTATAAATTGTAAGAAAGTAAAATAACAGGATTGAGAATTTTAATGTTACACCGTAAGCTTTTCAATTTTCTTAAAATTAAATTATTTTCATTCTAAGTTAAATTTTCTTGAATATGTTTATAAAATTTTAAAATAATTATTTTATTGATGCTTTTAATGAATTCTTTGTAAATAAATTCTATTTTCAACAACAATGCAACAAACTGAATCTTGGTTTTAAGCTTTTAAAAAAATTTCATATAATTGAAATTTTTTTTACAAACATGCTTTGAACACATTCACATGTTTTTCAAAAAATTTAGAATAATGCCTTACAGAAAAAGTTGAGTATTTTAAATGTAACAACCGTAATTAATGGGCCTTTTGCAGACTAATGACTTCTGCAAGATTACTTAACAAAAAAATAATAAGCCTGGGGCACCTTTCAACACTGTTGAAATGTGCCCCCTAAGCTCTGTTGAAATCTGCCCCTGGTGCAGACATTTTGGTTAAAGTATTATCAACCACTTTAGAAAACGACTTTTTACTAATAAATAATACAGTTAGAAACAGAATTAAATAACTAACTAGTCAAATTTTTCAGAGTGCCTATCCCCTAGGGGATATCTGCTCTTTCATCGCATTGAAATATATAATGGGTGGGGCGGAAATGGGGGGGGGGGGTGCCTAGTCGCTAAAGACAGTATATTAAATAAAGAAAACAATGTATATTCTGGGTTAAGTACGTATGTAAATCGCAATTGAACATATAATAAGTACAAGTGAAAAATTTAATAAATGAAAAAAAAGTGAAAAATTATTTACAAAATATTTACAAAGATTAATTACAAGAGTGATGAACTCCCTTCACACTCCCTCGCCTCCCTCCGGCAAGCCGGGCTTCGTAGGTGCAGAGTGAGAAGTTTGTCCATCGGTTACGTAAAATGCCTAGATAGTATGCAATCGCTTAGGAACAGAATTAAATAAACTAGCAGATGAATAATTATCACTTACTTTATTAAAAGATTACTGGTAGATAAACAGTTTTAAAATCAAAACTGTCTTTTTACTTTTGGAATGTTAAAACATGTTCCACAGAGTAACACAACAGTGGTAAAAAGAAAGTGCTTAAAACTAAATGTCAATAGTTATGCTTAGTTAAAGCTTATTGTCTGGCATATTGGCGAATCATTAAACAATATTAGAAAGCAGAAATTCTAGTTGTTGAAAGGTGCCCCATGTTGAAATGTACCCCCCTCTCCCCTACTATCCCTGACCAAGTGTCAATAGCAATTATTAATTTTACCAATTTTAATCATGTCTTAAACATGTTTTGTATTTACCAATGTTTCTATATTGCGTTCTCTTTTCTGACTGTGCTTGACACAACTCAACATAAATTTTCTGAGTTGTATATCCCTCACTAGTAGGGGATCAACTAATTTAGCCTGTTTTCTATTCTTGGCTTTTCATAGTCTAATACCATCTTTTTTAAAGATGAAATTTTGTTCACATGCCACTGGTTGCACCGTTACATATTCGGCTTTTGTCCCGTTTGGTCTAGTTTAAACTAATTTCGCTTCGACCACCGGCCCCACTCTTTATCTTTTGAGTTTTCATAGTATTTTATTGTTTTAGTGGTTTCTATTTCTACTTCTGTTTAATTTTTAGCTTAGTATCACATATCAAAATTTTTAAAAATTTCATACTCGCTCCGACCATCGGACCATTATTCTACTTCACTTTCTTTTAGGTTCCTCCAATATCTGACGCTTATCTAACTAATTATGATACCATTCAATCAAATTAACGTTTTTTATACTCGCTTCGACCTCCGGACCCACTTTTTATTTTCTTGTTTTTTACAGCTTTAGCAAATATTGGTTGCCTATACTCAATGTATTTTGCTCCTAATCAACATAACCAATATTTTCCCCCCTCGCTCCGACCACCGGACCCATTTTCTAACGGTTAGTACTAACCGTTTAAAATTTATTTGAATAAGAACAGCATTCAGAAAGGATTCTGCAAGTAAAACAGGGGAAGTTTATCAAAGAAATTTTTAAAAAAAAAGCTTTCTGGATATATATTTATTCTACAATTATTAAGTTTTGCATTTTTAATATACATTGCGAAAGATTCTTATAAGTAATTATTTTTTGATGTATGGTGAAATATCAACGAGAAATGTTGCCATCGCTGTATGGCAAAGGTGTACCATAGTCTATGGAAAAACATTTCTTCATAAGATGTAGCACATCTTAGTTTTATGGCAAAAATTTGCCATATAAAAAAATGCCATAGGATATTCCTATGGGCTTTTGCCATACGTATATGGCAAAATTTTACCATAGGCATAACCCCATAGGAATATCCTATGGCATTTTTTTATGGCAAACCTATGGCAAATTTTCCTAAGGAAGAATAGATTAGTAGAAACATCGGTGTTTGGAGTACCGATTAAACGGATACTGGGACCTTTAAAAAACATTGATGTAGGGCATACCGGGCAGTAGCACTTAACTAGACTTAGTATAACATTTCGGACATTTACCAAAGCGACTTTGTGATTGTCAACATTCACCGGTGGAAGTCAACAACCACCCATTTCTGTCACAGTATATAATGAAAAGCTATTGAGGAATGGGTTCAGGTGGAAAATAAAAAATTTCTGTACTGTTATTGACCCAATGGTATGTAATTATTTTGGAAGGCACTATAATAGTATTCGGTGGAATTTTAATCAGTACCAATTAAACCGATGTAAGTGAGTATATTTGTTACCTTTTTAAATTGTATTAATATCGTGTCATTTTAAATGTAGATAATGCGTCAGGATGTGTTTTGCAGACCTTCAAATGGGATATGTACATATATGGCAGTACTTTTACTTTCGTTACTGGTACCGCCGGTACCAGTAAAAAGTACGTACTTTTACTTGTACTTCGTTACTTTTTAAATTTAGTACTTTTACTTGTACTTTCGTTACTTTTTTAGAGAAAAGTACAAGTATTTGTAACGGAAATGTCGAATGAAATCGTTACTTTTTTCTAAAACTCAGTAAGCTTTCTAAAAAATTTTAATATCTAATTATTCATAAAAATTTTATATTTCATATAAATTTTAATATCTAATTATTTTCTATTTATAAAATAACATTTTATATTTATTTGAAACATTTTTCATTCATTTAAATATGTTAATTAAAAATTTTGTTAACAATGTGTGCGCACTGGATGCTTTTTTAAATAATTTAAATAACTAATTTCATATTACTATTACAAAAAATTTTGACACAAGTTTTACATTTTTTAACGTTAAAGTATTAAATTATAAAAACAATTCTTTATTTAATGGAGATGTAGTATGCATTAAAAAAAATCTAAAATATTTTAATTTTTTTAATTTTGCAACAAAATATTTTTTTTGAATTATATTAAACGTAATATATATACTATTACGTAAACGTATTAGTTATTCATTTCATAAAATTTTAAAATGAAACCTTTGTTTATAATTTTTGGATTTAGTATTGCACATCGTGGATTATTAGTTATTAGTTACTTATTTCATAAAATTTTAAAATAAAACATTTGTTCATAATTTGCACATCGTTATTACAAATCCAAAAATTACCATTATGAAATATTTTAAAATAAAAAAAAATTATAGTTAAAAACAAAATATAATTTGTAGTTTATTGGATTTATAGGGGTTTCCTGTATATGAATGTATTTTTTTTTAAATTTATTTTCTAACATAAGTTGTAATGTTTATCAAATTTGTGGAACAAGGTAATTTATTTATAAAATAAAGCTTCCAAAAATAAAAACAAAATTAAAAAAAAAATTTATAGTTCTAATATTATTATAAATCTAAGCTCCTTTTTATATGTAAACAGATAATTTTGATTTATGGTTTGGCTCCTGGGTATTTCAAATGTTCACTATTGCAGGAGCTTTTTAACATTCGAATTAGATTTTATTCCGTAATAATATGATTTCTACCACTTTCATCTTTTTTTTCATTTAAATAAGTTAACAAATATTTATTTTGAATTAGCAAATATAAATTTTTATTTAAATAAAAAAAAAGACTCTCTTTAAGTTAATATAAACGAGGGAAAGAAGAAAGAGCTGTCGTTTCCTTAAATTTTGAAATTCGTTTCTCATTAATCAACTATATTGAGGTTTATTAATTATAATTGTGTACTATAAGTCGCGCCAACGATATTTTAAAGTTAGAGGGACTTGCTTACTCGTAAATATTTAATCAGTTTATTTCTTTTCTTTGAACCAGTTTTCAAATTTTAGATAAAATTTCTTTTTCGTGCAAATCCATAAGAAGTTTGATATTAAAATTATATTTGATTTTAAAATTATATTATACGATTATATTATAAAATTATATTATAATATTCTTCCGAATTTAAAAATAAATTAATGTCCATAACTTTCAAAATTAAAAATAATTAAATAAATAACAACAATTTTGCAAAAACATTGAAGAACATAGGAATATTATTCAATAAAATTTTAGGTTACTTTGAATTTTCGATTTCCTAGAAATGTACTTTTAAATCGTTACTTTTTTTGTTTAGTACTTGTACTTTTACTTGTACTTTTGACTCGTTACTTTTTAAAATAGGAACTTTTTACTTTTTACTCGTTACTTTTTTTAAAAATACTTGTACTTTTACTCGTTACTTTTTAAAAGTAACGTTGCCATATATGGATATGTACCAATGAAAATATCTTAATTGCCAAAATTTTGATCATCATGATTTGGTCTCCATCAGTGGCCGAATAAACTACATTACTTTTGTAGAACTACATTGTTACAAATGAAGTTAACTGGAACAATTTTTTTTTTTATTTTATATAATTGTAGTGACTACAAACTACTTTCGACTACTTCACTCATTTAGGAAACCGAACTTTGCTGGAGAAATTAATTTGCTTATTATGATCAAAATGGTTTTGAATAAAAAATCGGCTTATATTAAACAGGAAGAATTATTTAGAAATATTTATTCATGTTTACATCAAGCAATTTGTTATTCTAAAAATAAAAAAAAATCGAATTTGTTCATTTGATGTTCAACTTATGCCCTTCTCGAAAGCGAATATTTAATTTTAGAAATTCTGGAAAATTATCAAATACTTGCAATTTGTTTACGTACTTAATGCTTTTTATTTCCTCTAAGAAACGAAGTATATTTCCTTCCTTTGAAATAACATCAATGAGAAAGTGCAACCAAAGTGATAAATTTGTAATTGCTAACTTAATTATTAGCTTTGCGTGTTTCTAAATGCGTAATTTCTGTTAACTCACAGTCGGAAGAGCATTTTAAATTGCATCCATTTACGGATCCGCGAAGATTTGCACCCATTAAATTCGAAAAATGAGTTGTGTTAGAACCCTGTTTCTTTACTAAACTATACGTAAAAAGTAGTTGACAGGATAATCACTACAAACTACTGTTGTTTGTATCGCACTACTCACTATATTTTTTTTTTAAATAGCACACTACAGCACAAACTGTGAAAAAGAGTAGCGACTACAGTAGTTTCGCTACTTTGCAGTACGCTGCTTCTGACTTTCGTTCAATAGAGCATCATTCCGAATTGAATAGTGGGGATCGTTATTTTGATAGAATGAAAATACCTTGTTTTTTTTTTTATTCTAAAAATGTTAAGAAGAGAAGGAAAATGTTTTTAATTATTTTAGCTTTATTAATTGTGTTGGAATATCTTTCGGCTTTGTGCATGAGTGTTTTTCGGTATGGATAGTTTTTTTCACCCCCGCACGGAGAATGAGTATACATCAGCTATACATAAATAAAGCAGACGTGAACATAGCCGTCTTCGTGGAAATAAGGATTCTCTTTTTGACTAAAATAATATTTATACGATATTGTTTTATGTTCTATGGCGAGTTTTCTTTTTCGGTTGAGGAGTACAATGCAAATTCAAAGTATAAATACATATTTATATTTGTCATCCCCTAACCTTGGATTCCATTGCATTTACCTCTGACAGTAAATTTCTGCAGGTGAAGTAAATGAAAGAACAAGTAATTCTGCAATATTCCTTTTAATATTAACAACTCCAAAAATATATTTCTTTAATATATAGACTGGTACTTAAAAATTTTCAAGTCTTTAAAAAACAATAAGTTTGCATTAGATCTGCGGAAAATTTTATCCGCGTGCATTTCCTTTATATCAAATTCTCCCTTGACTTGACTTGATCTGGTTTTTGTTGAAGTGCCTGCCCGCGGCAGCGGGCACCCGACTTCTCCATACGAGTTAGGCTTAATGGCGACTGAGACTAATGGCATTATGGAAATAGCAAGGATAGTTGATGACTGAGTAGTCTGCTGCGTTTGCAGGTCATATCTGAGTATATCTGTGATGTAAATAGCAAGTGAGCATGGTAGTTACATGGGGGCACAATTAGGTTAATGGCTAGGGGTGGTATACTCCCGAGCTAGGAATGACCCTTGTTCATTTCCTCTTCTCGGGAGCATCCATATATGATATAGAATGGGGGGGGCATCTAGATACTATGGATTGATACTATGGTCTGAAATTATCCCGTTAGAGAGCAGGAAGTGTAGGATTGGGTTATGCATCTTTGCATCCTGTATTGGTTCTTTATCTAGAATGAGATTGAAATCGGCAGTGGTACTTTTCTTAGCATCGCTAAAGAAGCTAGTATTCTGCTTAGTCATGAATTCTTCAATTGAGTCCATATTTAAATCTTTCCTGATATATCTGTTTGGTAAGTGCCAAGGGGCACCAGTCATTCTCCGAAGGAATTTATTTTGTCGAGTTTCCAGCTTTTTTAATTGTGTCTTGGTTAGGCAACTCCATGCTGGACTAGCATATGTGATGATCGGTCTGATGCAACTTATATATAGTTGCCTTTTCAAATTTAATGCTAGTCTGGAGTTTGCATTGAGTAGTGGTCGTAGGCTAGCAAAGGCTGCTTGGGCTTTTTTAGAGAGAGGTCGAGATCAAATGCAGGAACGTTTTCGCGGAGGTCGGGGACCAATGCAAACTCTAAAACAAATGCCAGGATTACGGCCACACTCAACGGCTATGCAATGCACCTTCCAGATGCGTGGATTATCACCGATATTTCGTGTGTCGAAAGGATGGACTCACTACTCCAAAATGCTACAACTGTGTGAATAGCCCTCGTGCTGGTGCTTCCACAAATTATGTCTATATATGTCAAATTATGTCCATATTTATCTATGTCAATATATGTTAATATCTATATATGTTAATATCTATATATGTAAACTTAGATTCGATGAATCTGATATTCTTTCAGTTGTTATATTTATTCAAGCAAGGTGCTTGTTTTCCTATATTAGCTACCACATAGACTGTTAAATTCAAAATGTTTTACTATAAATTTTTGTAAATTTCTCGATGTTTGAGATATAGGGGCTGCTAAGCGGACCAGGTGCCCACCTTTTGTAAATAAAGAAAGAAAGTAAAGAAAACTCCGTATTTAAAAGTTCAACATGGCATTTTTTACAGAAGATTGCATAATTATTGTTAGCTTTGTCCATGGGGGTAATTAAAAAATTCCTTTGTAGTTGCTTAATACAATAATTTAATTACAAATTGAATTATTACTGTCATTTAAATTATCCTTATTTTTGAAAAGAAAGTTTTTAAATTAATAATAAATTCCCCAGTTTCATTCTGTTAGCATACCTAATGGTATAGAAAATCTATTTGATATCTTTAAACAAAAACTACTGAAATCATTAAGAAAATATTTTAGAGTTTTATTAATTGATCTATGGTAAAAGGTTCAAAATTTTGTACCTTTTATCCTTAAATTTCTAAGTTCTCTATAATATTTAAATTACCAGTAATAATCTAAGAATAACCAGTAATAACCAGTAATAAACTAAGAATCACAATTGATAGACTACCACTTTAAAATATATATTTGCTGTCCGGAGCAAGTTGGCATCGCCGCAATTTAGCTTTTACAAAATCTAAACAAAGAATTTTGATGAAATAGTGTTATATATAAGCCCATTGCTACGCTTTTTGTGAAAAATTTTTTAGAATGGTAGACAAAAACAAAGCTTTTACTATTTTTGTTAATTTTGTCAATGTTTTAAAAAGTCTTACCACAAGCAGGGGTGAAAGGGAGACGGAAAAGGCTGGTAGTAAAACCATTTCAGTTATAGCAAGTTTTCGGGAGGAGTTTACTTATTCCTTTTTTTGAACAATAATAACTATTTCATCTATCAATAACTATCAACTATTCAACAATAACGATTTCATCTTGGAACTGAACTGAGTTCTATTACAGTGTACCTGTCCGCTAAGCGGACACTTCACACTTTCATCTGAAGGTGTGCCCGTGAGCACATGTAATAATGGCATTGCGAGTGGAATTTCATCTAGTCTAGTCTAGTCTGGGAGGTGGTTTGGGGTGCCTGAGGCCGGAATGGCCCTTTACCCCTTCATCTTGTGATGATGTCGATGAGGTAATTCCTTGTGGTTGGAATGAGGCGGGAAATTTCTGTCTTTTTCACATTGGTATGAGTAGTGGAAGTCTGCACATTTCATGCATCTCGGCTGATTGGCACAGGAGCGCTGAGTATGTCCGTATCTTTGGCATTTAAAGCACTGTATGGGCCGGCGGCCGCCATGAAATTTGTCGGTAGTAATGGGAATCTGCATGATACTCTGGATGGAGTGGACTTTCTGCTGATTGGCCAGTGGAGTGATGACGAGGAAAAGGGGGAGGAGCCTATAGGCTCCACCCACCCTCTTCTTGAACTGGATAGTTCTGTGTAAATTGATGCCTGATTTCTCTATTTCTAGAGAAATATCTTCTATTTTGAAGTCGACTGGAAGCCCTCGGATGAGAATCTTTGCAGACTTGGATGGTTGTTCCTCCTCGGGTTCCAATGTAGTGAGAGTAGTAGGCTCAGGCACTGGGAGGGATTCAGGAGTAGAAGGGCTGTTAGTAGTCTTTGGAGTGGTTCCATGAGTTTGTCTTCACTAAGCTCCGAGTTGTTTTCCGGTACTGGAGAGTTCGTTTCGGAAGTAGTTTCTATCTCTGAGGATTCCTTCGGCTTATCTGGTTGGTTCAGCGTGACTGTTTCCATAGGCATGATTTCCTTATCAGACTCCTCAGGGAATAGTTCATTTCTTCTGATGTTGAGAGCTTTCACTTTAAATTCGTGCATTAAGGATGGCTTTTCTCCGTTTGTTATTTTCCGTTTCATTAAACCATTAATGATCTCAATTTGTCTATCAATGATTTCTTTAGTGAGGCACTGATTAGCAAATGTAGAGCAGAACTCCAATCGTTCTTCGTCAGTTTCCAGCATAGCAAATCTTTCACTAGGTTCGGGTTGCTGCACGGGCCTTTCGGTCCGCCGCTTCCCACCTCGGGAAAAACGTTGATAAGACATGGTGCGCACAGAGCTAGTTTCAACACAACCGCACTCTGCAGAGGCTTGAGTCGAACTGCGGTGGGTGGGTGAAATTTCATCTTGGAAACGAAACATATTTATATATACGTTAAAATCTTAAAGAAATCTTGATAGTTACAGATATTTTTCTCGAAAAAAATGCTATAATAAAATGTCTTTTGTACCAGTTTTCCATCTTTTCCGTCTTGCTATATAAGGGCTTTCAGCCATGACCACTAGAGATCTTGAACAAATTGGCGTTGCATATGAACTTTATAATCATTTATACGTTGTAGTGCGAAAAAATATAGTAAAAAGAAACAAAATAACACATTAAGCGGTTAACGCCCAGCGTCACATATTTAGGACATTTCCTTTTTTCAAAAACATTCATTGTGGTGGGAAACTTTTTTCAGCAGTTTCATTTATCTAGGTAAATTAAAAGATTCTCTGATACCACAATGATTTAGTTATTTCTGATTAGATCTGGAATTATAAGGAGCAAGTACTTTTTGATCTATCAAAGACTTTTTAAATGCCCTAACATTAGACAAAAAAAAAAAATAAATTCGAAAATATATTATACCACTTTTTTCATAAAACCACTCTTTGTATCATTTCAATATATAAATTTGAGACAAAACGGGTTAAAGCAAGAACTTAGCTACAGCTATATATTTCTACTCTCTCTCATATGTGTTGGTTATCTTAGCATTAGCCCCGCTAGGGGCTCCAACTAATTCATCTGAGTGGAAATAAATAATAAATCGCCGAAGCGCAACTGAGAGGTGAAAGTTGGGGTTCAGTATCTTTTACTGAGAGAAAATTAAAATGAAGTAGTGAGATTGAACAAACAAGTTTGAGAGAGAGAGAAGAGGTTTTGTGGCAGACTGCCTCGCCTCCCTTCGAGGTATTACCCCGAGCTTCACAGGTGCACAGTAGCCACATAGCCCCAGGGAAAAGGGGAAATACATAATAAATGCGCAAAATTATTTACAAGTATTTACAGCTATTTACAAAATTTACGGGACAAAACTCCGTCGGATAGGAAAAAGGCGGTTGCCGGGCTATATTTTATGTTGTCTTTGATGAGCTCAAAATCAAAATTTTTGAAGTAATTGCACGTATGACAAGAGAGTGCATCTCTGAAGAAACTTGCACATAGTTCAGCTATGTGCTCATCTATTTTGTTGATTTTTAACTCTCGTCTTAGATCTTTCATTCTCATGGATCTGGGGGCTCCTGTGATATATCTGAGGAATTTATTTTGAGTGATCTCCAGTTTCTTTTTTTGACTAACAGTGGTTGTGCTCCATGCAGGGGCTGCGTAGCTGATGATCGGTCGAATACATTGGAGGTATAGGGTTCGTTTTGCTTTGAGAGATAGTTTTGAATTATAGTTTAATATTGGTTTCAGAGATCTATAGGCTCCTTGCGCTTTGCTAATAATATTTTCAATATGGGTATTCCAGTTTAAAGAACTAGTAAGAGTGACGCCTAGGTAGGTGGCCTTTCGAACTAGTGGTATTTCATCATTGAAAAGAGTAATATTTGGATAAATGACTTTCTTTTTACTTGATTTCCTAATAATTAGTAGTGAAGATTTAGTGGTGTTGATGGCTACCTTCCATTTTGTGCGCCAGGCTTCGATATGAGGTATGATATTACTGAGATTAGTAACAGACTTCTTGGGATTTATTGATCTGCTCATAAGTGCTGTATCATCTGCGTAGAAGGCTGAGGTGATGTTTCTCATATTATTAAAATTTGGAAAGTCTGCTGAATAAATTAGGTAGAGCACAGGGCCGAGAATTGAACCTTGCGGAACTCCTGCTTTAATGTTTCTAGCGGAAGAAAATGTTGTATTGATCTTAATATGAAAAGTTCTGTTTGTCAGATAATTATTAATTAGTAGTATTAGATCTTTGGGGATATTGAAATTTATGATATATTTCTACAATGAATGCATTTTCATATGAGGAAGTTTATTTAAGTGTTGACCTGGTAATTTTATTTATCGAAATTAATTTGAAAACTTTTCAAACGTTATGCGGTTATGATTTTCTTTTTTTCAAATTGCGCTTAAAAAATTTCATGTAGAATATTTTAAAAGAGTTTAAAAATTTTCCGACGGTAATATTTTAAGTATTTTTCTTTTTTTTTTTAATTTTTATTTTACATTAAAAGTAAGTCACATATGTCCTCTCACCTACATAATATTTGAAATCAATGGCCGTCAAACCTTAATATAGAATTTTACACGCCATCGAATACAATTTTCTTTTAAATCGTAAAATGTAAAATCACATGTAAGGCTGACGTGATAGCTATATATTGCCGACATCTGTATAAAAATTTTAGTAAATGAAATTTCTATATATCTTGTTTCATTTCTGGTAGACTCATCTTTTAACATTTGTTTTCACGTTTTCTATGCTTTGATATTAAAGATGGAAATGTTTTGGTATTAAAAAAGGCAATGTTTCGTTTTAAAAAAATGTAGGCGCATTACTTTGCGAAGTCCTGACGTATTTGTTATGATTTGACGAAAGCGAACGTCAGAAGCCTAAATCTAAAGGCGTTTATGTGCTTTTCGATAGAGTATTTCTCGAATTCTTTGTTGATGTCTTCCTGTATTTTTTTAATATATCAAAGAAGTGTTCCATTAACCCATTCGCACCGATTGTCAGAAATACGTGCCAGCATAAAACCGTATCAACCAGGGAAAAGTAAAGGTAAATAAAGTAATTCTTTAGCAGTTTATTTGTGGGCGGGGTTTTAATCGTTTGATTTATTTAATTCACCATTACTTAGTTCAAAATAAAATTATTTAGTTATACGTTGAACTAACATTGATTATATATATGATCAGGGGCCGGGATAGCCTGGTCGATAGGGCGCTGGGCCCATATCCAAGAAGTCGTGGGTTCGATCCTCCCCGGCCGAAGACTCTCCGTGTAGTAAATGGTGACTGATGCACGTTAAATCTGTCGAGTCTCAAAGTCCTCCATGTTCCCACAACAAATCAATACCTCTGGGGGTACTGATCCAGGAGTTTCCTTGTCTTCTGGATTGGTTCAAAATTACAAGGCTACGGAGTTGAACGTAAGTAGTCGTAAACCCATGAAATTGGGTCGGCTGTTCAACGACGGTTATAAAATAAAATATATATATGATCAAACTAACAATAATTAAAGTCAAAACGAAGTAAATTTGTCAAATTAGCAACGCCTATTTTTTATTTATTTACATCCTAATTTTGTATGAATGGTTTTATGAATCACCTGTCCCCAGAGGTTAAATACATAAAACTATTATAACCCAGCCCATAAATAAACAGTTAAATCTGAGTCAAACTTAGATTTTTACCCTATTTGACGCGTATTCGTTACAACAGAAAGTCGTACCTGAGTGAAATTCTGTATCGATAACAAGGCATTCATGACTGAAAATATTGCAGTCTTTTTCTTATTGGATGTAGTACTCAACAAGAAGTGTTCTCTAATTAGTCTACATATTGTGCAAAGCTTCTTTTCATTATCATTCATATAATATATATATATCAGACAGTTCTTAGTCTTAGTCGTGTGGGTTGGTCGGGGTCCCTGAGGCCATGATGGCCCTTTACCCCTTCATCATGAAGTAAGTATCGTTGAGGTGAAGCCCTGAGGTGATATGCATAATGCTAAAGTTGAAGTGGGGAGAAAATGGCACATTGCCATGGTGCGGAAAAGCTGTGGTGACTTGAAAAAGAGTTGAGAGTAATCGACAAAAATGAAGTCCACTGTGCTTTGCTTGAGGACAACATCTCGCTGTTTTTAAGATTACTTATCTCGAATTCATAATTAACATCTCCAGTCTCCGCTAGTAACTAAACTGGGCGAGGACCCGAAGGACAATAGATGTTAGTAAAGCCAGACTCTTACTTGCGAAACATGCTTCGACCAATCGGTTTCAAACGCAAATGACCGCCATTAACATGTCGGACAGGCCTAAATGCTACTAACGAAAGGTCAATGCAATCATCACGTTCACGTACGTCGAGGCTAAACAAGTTACCACTGCCGCTTACACGGTGTGTTCTCGTTGGCTGGATTTGAAAACTATTTCGTCTTGATGTTCTGTCTTTCAAACATTGATCAGTGATCGACGTCGCAGAAGTACTGCAGTCATCAGGCTTGCATCAAATGCTCACGAAGAGAGGAAGAGATCATCGCTAAGGCAGGGAGGTGGTGACGACTGGTTGGCCGGAACTCATCGTTGGTCATCCCGCTGACTGGCGACCGAGCCCCCGGCTCGGAGAACTCGCAAGGCACGTCCGTCTCCTAAGGCGTCTTCATCTGGAATGGGTGAGTGATCAGAATCACCTGTAGACCCATCAGACTGTTGCAGCTGTGAGCTGTGAATGTGGTATATCTCGGCTTTTGGCGCGAAGCGCCACTTACCGATTCATCGAAGATGGGTAGGCATAAGTTAAAATAAACAAATTAAATAGGGGTAAAAGTAGGAGAGGTCTCCATTGTCAAGTACTTAGATAATAAAGAAATATGCACATAATGACGAACACTAAGTATAATATTAGTAGCATAAAATTAAAGGAACATATGTTATATGTACAGAATAGTTATATTTACAATATATACAATATTAGTGGATCTCTGTTATTATAGTGACCCTTCCGTCCCGGTTTTTACCGCTCGTGCCGGGTTGCTCACTATTCTGAATTTTATCGGTAGTGTGACTCCCCCAGATCGGACCCTGCAAAAAGGGTTGCTCCTTCACCAGGGTTGTCACATGCCGGTGTTTAAGCTGTGTATGTATTGATATGTTATCATTGAGTCTGGTTGTAATATTTAGATATTAGGCAGTCTGAGGTTAGAAATGCAGTGAGAGGACTGATGCTTGCATTATCCCTGATAATTTCTAAGTCGAATATTTTATTAATATTAGCCGTGTTGCAGTCTTTTGCGTCAGACAGTTGCATACCTGCCAACTCTTCCGGAAGATTTTGTTTTCATATTTAAAGTGGTAGTAAATATATATTATTTTTTCTTTTATAAACTTAATTTTTAAATGATTTTGATCACCACTATTCTTACAAAAATTAAGCACATATATTAATATGCGTTGCTAATCATGGTTGTCAACTTAAGTTTGCTCATATACAACGTTTTTGTTTGCCAAAAATTGAAGTTTTAATTCCATTTTAATACCACTGGGAAAAATGATAATGGAAGGGATTAAAAGTTGGCAGGTATGCAATTGGCATTGAGGAATAGCCCGTACGAAATGTGAAGATTATTGAGAAGAGATTTTAGAAAACATGATAAAATTTCAAATAATTACATACTGGTATATATTAAAACAATGTAGGTTTAGTTTTCATTTTTTTTTAATAAGCTAAAATAAGAATACAAGGAAAACACAATTCGCTGTGTTTAATGGTGTAGGACTCACTCTGGTGGCCAGAATTTTAATAAATTTGCGTTATTTCTTAGTACCATTTAATTGCCTAAATAAAGGGATATCTGCAAAATGTTTTATTAGTTCATGAGATATTAACAATTTTAACTGTCTGATTTTTTTTATATTTGAATATTAAATTTTATTCACTTTGATCACCGCTTGACTTAGGATCGTAATTTGCAAATGTAAGCTGTCCGCATTAGGTAGTAAAGCATGGAAGATGGAAGAGAAAAAGTAGGCGTTACTATCTAATGTAGATTAACTTTGCGTGTTACGTTACAGATTAACTCTAAAGGAAATGACCTCCATCCTACATTAAACCTAATCCACATTTCTGAGCTTTCGCAAAGACCCATGGATCTTTTTAAATGGATTCTAATTACTTTATACAAGGCTTAGACTAAGGATTCAAAATTTTAATAGTATAAAATTTATTTTATAAAAGAGAAGGGTAGACATTATTTTTGGACAAATACGCTTTATTTTTAATTTGACTTTCGATTCACTCAACTATAAAATTTTGTCAATAATAAGCTAGTTTTTCTTCTTTTTTTTTAAAATAAAGCATCTTTTTTACAAAATTTGAGTTTAAAACTTAAATATTAGCTTTGTTTCCTAATGTTATAAAAATATTCCCATTAAAGAGCAACTTACGCCTCTTTGTCTTAGCTCCTCCCACAATCTGAATATCGCAAGTCAAAATATTCTTGAAACACTTACGGATTGACACTGTGGCAACTATAAAATTACATTTCATGTTATATTTTCTGCCTGAAGTCTTATAGAAATGTTTTTGACAGATTTTGTTAAGTTTGAAGAAAAAAATTAAATTTCTCCCCCGTTAAAAATGTACGTGTTTTTCTTGATTCCGATAAAAAAAATTTGTTGAAGCAGGCCTATTTAATTTGCATACTAAAGATATTTGTATACCAAAATAAGGGCTCGTTTCGTTTTTAAAATTTAACTAAAGCTTCCAAAAAACTAAAAAATTCAAAGTTACAAAAAAACTAAAGAAATGTAAAGTTAAAAAAACTCATCGCTACCATTAATCATACTCGTAGCATGAAAGAAATTTTTGAGGGGGCATGTGGCTTTTTTTATTAATTTTGTATATATATATACAGTCCGACCTCTATTTAACGAAGTCGCTAAATCCCGATAATAAGCTCGTTATATGGAAAATTCGTTAAACGACACAAAACAGGTTTTAAATTCATAAACGCTTGACATAATTAAAATAGCAATCCCTACGCCTTTATCTTATAAACTACTATTTATTTATTTTACCGTACTGTTTGGCGCAGCATGTCCTCATTTGGATCTTGTGCCACTAAACCCTACATTCAATCAATCAATCTACTATTTATTTTATAAATCTTAGCCATAAAAGAAATATGCTTGGAAAGCAAGAATAGAGCAAAACATTATCCAGTGTATGACAGCCATGCTATAACATTCTCAACTAAATAAAAAACTTGATTTATGTTTAAAATTATAGCTACATTTATTTGCTGTATAAAATTTAAATTGTAAAGTAATTTTAAACATGCCTTACAACATGCGTTCGTAAGTTTAATGGCTACTGATAAGATCCGTTAATTTTGTTTTTTGTTTGAAATGCAAACAAAAAAGGATTTTACTGCTGCCTCTAAAAATTAGGGGTTTCGAAAATCAATTCGAGATCATTTCCCCCATAAAATGCGTTGAAATGTTCCGAAATGTTTCGGGAAATGGAGAAAGTGGATCTCGTCAAATAGAAAATTCACTTCGCTAATTGGAAGCTATTTTACGAAGAAATTTCCATAATGTTTTTGGTTTCTTGAAAAAATTCGCAAAATAGAGAAATTCGAAAAATGGAAGTTCGTTAAATAGAGGTCCGACTGTGTATATATATAAATTAAAATACTAAAAGAAATACTCACAGAAAATTTTATAATTGTCCTTAAAAGCAATTGAGTTAAAAACTAGTAAATTAGCAATAATAAAAAACTTTAGTAGTAGTTGACGGATTCTGTAATTTATTCAGTCTAAATAATCAGCCTAAATTGAAAAATTGTTTCAGTCTAAATTGTGAAACAATGGCAAGTCCAAATTTTTATGTTTTATTTTCTTTAAATTGAAAACACCAGGGAAAAATTTCTTATTTAATAGCCGCTTTTGTAAAAGATTAAAATTGATGTGCAGAAAAAGGTCCACCTTGAATAACTTTTGTTTTAATGATCAGATCTTCACGTTTAGGACTCAATGGTTCGAGGGGGCAACTTCAAATATGCTAAATAATTAGTGCAGACGATATTGTAAGTTACGAAATCAGACACAAAAACGTTCTTTCTCAGGATAAGCATACCCTTTTTTTGTTTTGACTGATTCGGATTTCTTACCCACAAAATACGGGGTTGTTTGGAAAATTTGATCCCAATAATTAGATCAGAAGAGCGGTTCAAAGTTTGGTCCAATTACAGTAAAATCTCGATTAACCGAGGTTTCTCTTAACCGAGCTGATAACGAAATCTATTTTTTTATTCCTTCAACCTTCTTTTTTTCTGAATGAGCCATGAAAAAGACCACACTTTTTAGTTCATTTTTTTAATACCCGTCGTTGAACAGCAGACCCAATTTTGGGTTTACGACTTCTAATGTTCAACTCCGTAGCCTTGTAATTTTGAACCAATCCGGTAGACAAGGGAAACTCCTGGATCAGTACCTCCAGAGGTATTGATTTGGAAAAATTGAGGACTTAGCGACTCGATAGATTTAACGAGCATAAATCACCATTTACTTCTGCCGGCCGGGATCGAACCCACGAATTCTTGGTCATAGGCCCAGTGCCCTACCAACCAGGCTATCTCGGTCCTCTTTTTAGTTCATTATCCTGCTCTGCAGTCCGGCTCAACTTCCAAGAAAAATGACACCCTGAGAAGTCAACGGCGGAGAACAACGCTTCGTTTTCAGTGTCCCTATTAAACACCAGGTATTATCGGACTGTTCTTTTGTAAGACTATCCTTTTGTAACACTATACTTTTGCATCGAAAGGTAACAGGATATTTTAATAATGTGAAATTAACAAATTAATGTATATTAAATTTAAAAAATACAGCAATTTCTTGAGATTTATGTTATTTTCGGAAAGGCATCTTTTAGTTTAATTTTAAAAATAGTTAAAAAAAATTACTATTTGCTTCTTAAAATTTACTACTAGCAGTTGATTTCCTTTTTAAATTTGTTGAGCTGTGAAACATAACTTTATTTATAATTAATTTTTATCATTTAAAAAGCATTCTGTTTTTTTTATTTCAAAAGATGTTAAATTTGCGAGCAAGGTGAGTTTTTATACACAGTTTCTATTAACCGAGTTTTCCGATATCCGAGGTACCAGTGGTCCCAATTAGCTCGGATAATCGAGGTTCTACTGTATTCTCTATTTTAATTCCTGTGTATTTCGTAATATTGCGAAAAATTATTAAGCAAATCGAAAAATTTTTGCTCATAACTATAAAATTTGTTCATTCAAAGATAATTGCATGCAAAAAATTCAGTAAATATTACAACGAACATATATTACTTATTTCAGTAAATATTACATATAAACATATATTACATATTATATAAAAATTCTCACAAATATTAATTTTTTTTTTATTATTTTATTTAGTAACAGTCAAAAACATTTTGAATTGCAAGGTATACAATTTTTTACATAATTTTAAAGAATGTAGTTTTACATGGCAAAATTTTAAAAAAATTGAGCGAAATCGGTCAAATAGTTCCTGACAAAACAAACATTAAAATAGTCCCTTTTTTTTCAATTCCATTTCTCTGGAACTATTGGTTCAATTTCGTTCAAATTTTTTATTTTCTTGAAAAAAATTGCATTCTTAAAAATGGTTTAGAAAATTGTAAACCTTACAAGTGAAAAGTTTTTGGACTATTATTAAATAAAATAATACATATATCCCAAAAGTTGTTTTTTGCATAGAATTATCTTTGGATAAATAAATTTTATAACTTCCTGAAAAATTTTTCAATTGGCTTAAAAAGTTCTTGTATAATGGCGAAATACGCAAAAAGTAAAATTAACATGAAATGGTTAAAACTTTAAGCCGCTGTTCTGATCAAACTATTGGGACCATATTTTCCAGATTCCCTCCGTTTCTCGGGTGCCTGAAATTCGAATCCGTCGAGAGAAAAAGGGTATGTTTATTCAGAGAAAGTACGTCTTTGTGTCTGATTTCGTAACTTAAAATATCGTCCGCACTAATTAATCAGCATATTGTGGTCTTCCCTCAAACATTAAGATAGAGAACGTGAAGATCCAATCATTAGAACAAAAGTTATTCAGGGTGGTCTGTTTATCAATCGCGCAGCTCTATTTAAAGGAATGAGAATTTTAAAAAAATCGATTTTTCTCAGTTTCTTCGAGTATTTTCAACAATTATTATAAAAATGTTTTATTGTACTGATTTTTTTAAAACTTTTCATGCCTATATTTTCCTAATATCTACTAACAGTAACTTCTGTTAGTAAATTGTTAAGTAAATGTTAGGAAATTGTTTTTATGGGAATTATGTTTCATTCTAATTTTTGAACAAGATGTTGTGATTGAAAAAGAAAATACAAAATCTAATGCAATTCTTACTGTCATAAATATGTTTTTTAATATAAAAGAGTAGCATGAATAGAATTACTATAGGCTTCGTAAATAGTGATAGGATCGCTTTATCCACAGTGCCCAAACTCCGAACAAATTTTCACAGCTTTAATTCGTTTTCAACTATTATCCGGAAGCTAGGCGTAGGGTGACGGAAATGATGATGTCTCGCTGTCCCCTATGTCTTTTGTTCCTCCATTTAGCACTGCTCCTTATTCTCTCACTGTTTGTGTATTATGAACTCCTGAATCTGGATTAATAAAGATGAATACAAATACCTACTTGCTAAGGTGTATTTATGATAAACCTTAGCAAGTAGGAATTCTTCCATTCTCTTTGTTTGATAACCTTTCCAACTGGTCAGAATAAATTGGTGTCTTAAATTATATTTCCAAAACGTATGTTTACCAAAATAAAGTTTCATGTCATGGGAATTACATTTTCGTTTCTTTTTGGGCAAAATATTTCGCTACTGAGAAAACAAAATTGTATCTTGTTCTGTTTTTGGCAATCCCAAGGATGCATTTTCGTGAGCACTATAAAATGTGTCAGAATCAGCAAACAAGGCAACAAGGAATCAAAAGATAACAGTGTGCGAAAACGGGGTGCTGTGTGTGAACAACAGGGTTGCTCTTTATTGGCGCAACAGCACACTTCTGCAATAACGTAAGAACCCACGAAATAAACGACAGTAAGATATGTTGAGAAGATTTTTATGTGCTTTTCCATAAGCTACATAAAGTCCTAAATAAATTTTTTAATTACGTCTGAATGAGAGAAACCAAGAACAAGAGTGATGTTAATGAGGAATAATTTTTATATGGCTTTTTGAGTTGGCGTCTGCTCTCTAATTTATGTCTGTAATCACTTAACATTACTTAAATTCTTTAAATTTTTTAATGTATTAACGTTTTTTTTAATCGAATTAAAATATTAGTTTCATTTGGAATAATCTTTTTAGATGATTTTTTAAATGAGTTTTATCAAATTTATCTTATGAAGCAGCTCTATCATGTTTCAGAAAAATGTTTCAGTTGAATCAGGGAACAGACTTTTTATTATTCCATCAAGCAGAAACCAGTAGTTAGATCGAGTTCTGTTTGAAATATATGGGTCCATTCTCACAAAAACAGTCATTTTCATGTCCCCAGTATATTTTATGTTTGTTTTACAGCTTACGAAAAAAAAAATTCAGGGAAAGTGTCCTTCGGAATGCAAGCTAACAAAAGATAAAAATAAAATTATCAATTTTTATTTTTTATTTATTGTAGGTAATTAAACTATACCAATATGTCATTCCCTCACTTGTCCCCACTGCTGATTTAAAAAAAGAAAAAAATTGTTTCTGAAATAAAAATTTTTTTTTTACTAATTCGTGTTTTTTATTTCAGAATACTGAAATATAGAATTCAGAAAATCAATTTCATATTTAATTTCTGATAAAAATATTAACACAGCACTATTTTAAACTTTGTCCCCAGTGTTTCGCGTCATTCCCTCACAACAATGTTCTTATCACCTGCAATCTTCTTAGAATAAAAATATTTTAATAAAAACTTCAGAAGTTAACTACTGGCATCATAGAACAAAATTGCAGTATGTTTCCATCTTCAACTTAAAGAAGCTTTGCTGTGGAATAAATTTGAATGAATCAAACCAGGTAAAATTTTTTACATTTGTCATTCCCTCATGTCATTTTTTAGAGTAAAATAAAATACAACTTCATCGAGAAAGTAGATAATTATATGTTGCTTTCTTGTATGAACATAATTGTATGTGATTGACTTCAGAAATTAATTAGGCCTAACTGTTATTTTTAAATTTCATTGAATTCGTCATTCCCTCACTAGTGTATAAAGTGAGGGAATGATTCAAGATGAGTATATTATCAAATTTCTTTTTGTTCAATCGTGCCAGCCAATTTTATTTCCCACACCTGTAAAAACTATTAAATATATAAGACTAAATTATAATAAATATTAGATATACTTAGTATGCTATCATTTTCAAACTTTAGGTAGCTTAGGTAACTATTTACTTAGGTAACTATTTACTTTAGGTAACTTAGATAAAAACATGTATTAAAATAAAATATCATTCCCTCACTATTAGTGTCATTCCCTCACTTTTTAAATAGTAAAAATAATTAATTTACTTATTAATTAATTTGAAAAATAAATTAAAAAATTAACAAATAAATTTATTAAATTAATTAATTTATTTATTAAATTAATTAATTAATTAATTATTATAAATTAATTAATTATGAATTAATTATTTAAAAAATTAATTAATTTAAATATTAAGTATTATTTATAGGATATATACTTTCTTTATAATGCCATTACATATTTCTATTAATATAAAAAGTTTCAGAGCTTTTTATTCACTTTACTTTTTTGGGATTTTATGAACTGAAAAATGACAGTTTTCGTGAGAATGACCCATATAAGGGTCTTTATTTGCCTTCTTATCAAAGCATTACTATTATAAAAAATATTATCTCTTCATTAAAGTATATAATGAATTTATAAAAATTTTCAATTAAACTTTTGTGCTTGTTTAAGTCTTTCAACCTCATTATAATGTAAAAAATGCTACATCATGAAATTAAAAATTTATAACCAGACGTGAGAATAAATTATATAAAGCTTTTATTTTCATATTTTACATTTATGACATGATCAAATAAACGATTGAAATTGTTTAAAAGAATAATCAAAGAAAGAATGATATGAAAAGAAAGAATGATATCAAAAGAGGAGATAAAACAGGAAAGATACACAACAACTAATAAAATCGCCACGATTTGAGGAGAAATTTGCTTGCCTAACCGACATTTGATTCCGACAAACGATATCGCCTTGTCGGATACGACATAATCGTTATCGCATCGGTGAGTGAAAAAGCGCTCCGTTGCTGATCATGTATTTTACTTGACCCTATGTCGTTCGCCGACCATCGGATCCGTTTTGTCGTTATCGTGTCGTGTAATGAAAAAGCGCCCTTAACCTCAATAGCTCAAGACAGCAGATTCCCTCGCAAAATTATCAGGAAACTAAAACCTGATGCAACAACAAGAATAAATTTATTCCCATGAAAGTTGCGTTTTGGAATGCTAACGGACTTTTGTGAACTAAATTGCCTCCAAATTTAAGGATGCTGATTCTCTAATGGGAAAAATTTATTTATTAATACCAACATGGATTCGCAGATATATACTTGTTAGTAGTTTCAGTAGTTCCTGCACTTAAGCAAATAAAAAGAAACATTTTTAAGAAAACTCCGATTTTCTTTTAAATTACGCAACAATTCTCTTGTTTTATATATATATATATATATATATATATATATATGCACTGAAGAGCCAAAAAAACTGGTACAGGCATTAGTATGCAAATAAGCCAATATATGGAGCCAATCAAAGTACAGCGCTGCGATCGGCAACGCGTATATAAGACAACGAGTGTCTAGCACAGTTCTTAGAACGGTTACTGCTGCTACAATGCCAGGTTATACAGATTTAAGTGAGTTTGAACGAGGTGTTATAGTCGGCGCACAGGAGATGGGACATAGCATCTCCGAGATAGCAATGAAATTTGGATTTTCACGTGCGACCATTTCACGAGTATAACGTGAGTATCAGAAATCCGGTAAAACATCAAATCTACGACATCGCTGCGGTCGGAAAAAGATCATGCAAGAACGGAATCAACGACGATTGAGGAGAATCATTAAACGTGACAGACGTGCAACCTTTCCACAAATTGCAGCAGATTTCAATGCTGGGTCATCAACAAGTGTCAGCGTGCGAACCATTCAACGAAGCATCATCGATATGGGCTTTCGGAGCTGAAGGCCCGCACGTGTACGACACAAAGCTTTACGCCTTGCCTGGGCCCGTCAACACCGACACTGGACTGTTGACGATTGGAAAAACGTTGCGTGGTCTGACGAGTCTCGTTTCCAGTTGCATCGAGCTGATGAACGTGTACGGGTATGGAGACAACCTCATGAATCCATGGACCCTACATGTCAACAGGGGATTGCTCAAGCTGGTGGAGGCTCTGTGATGGTATGGGGTGTGCGCAGTTGGCGTGATATGGGACCCCTGATACGTCTAGATAAGACAGGTGACGGGTGCTTAAGAATCTTGTCTGATCATCTGCACCCATTCATGTTAATTGTGCATTCCGACGGACTTGGGCAATTTCAGCAGGATAATGCGACACCCCACACGTCCAAAATTGCTACAGAGTGGATACAAGAGCACTTTTCTGAATTTAGACACTTCCGCTGGTCACCAAAATCCCCAGACATGAACATTATTGAACATATTTGGGACGCCTTGCAACGTGATGTTCAGAAGATATCCCCACCCCCTCTTACTCCCACTGGTTTATGGACAGCCCTGCAGGATTCATGGTGTCAGTTATCTCCAGCACTACTTCACACATTGATCGAATCCATGCCACGTCGTGTTGCGGCACTTCTGCGTGCTCGCGGGGGCCCTACACGATATTAGGCATGTATACCAGTTTTTTTGGATATATATATATACATACATATATATATATATATATATAAAATAAAAATTAGTAAAAAATCGTACTCGTTAAAATTAGTAGAGTATGATATAGTGATGAAAAGCGATCTTTTTATGTATTTCTCTCACGCATAGAATGTTCTCAGTCTCTAACAATGGTTAGTAAACTAATATCAGACTTGACACGCTATGAAGACGTTGGTACATAACTTTGTTTCAAGGCAAATAACAAAAATTTCTGAATTTGAAATTTCTTTAATTCTCTTTAAGATAAATAATATTTATTCTTGTTGTTAACTTCAACAGAGATTTGGAAAATACAAAAATTTCTACATACTTATTGAAATTTTTAATAATTAAGGACAACTTTGAGCCCTGAAAATTTAAACAAACTAAATAGTTAATTATAACCACTTTAGATGTGTTCCGAGCTTCCTCTACGTTAAACGCTGAATAATTTAGATATTGCCTGCTCCTAGACGAAATTTTCTTAAAAAAAGGGTTGTAAGAATCAAAATTAGCTCATGAATTTCAGACAAGAGAATTGGAACAGGGAAGTTCGTTAGAAGCGATATTATTCATGCAGACCTCAGATTTTTATTGCCAATGCCCACCTGGGTTAACATTTTGTCAATTCAGGCGTAGTATGAGAGCAGATTTATTAGGCAATCTTTCAGGGACACCCCATGGAGTGAGCCAACGTTGCTTCCACAGTAAGGACAGATAGCACAGAGAATAAAAGAACATCCATGCCTTGTCCGGGATTTAAATCCAGAACCTTTCTGGTGCAAGGCCAGTCCCCTGACCCCTACGCAGTCCGGTTGACATTTTGCCCTCAAATTAGATAAGAAAATAAATGACCACCTTCAAAAAAACAATGTGTCATTTTATAAAAAAGCAACAAACTGCACCACATAACTTTTAGACTGACCACGGCCTTTTTTTTGGGGGGGGGGGGTGATGGTGTAATCTAAAAACATAACAACC
Source organism: Parasteatoda tepidariorum (assembly GCF_982258835.1). Taxonomy (NCBI): domain Eukaryota; kingdom Metazoa; phylum Arthropoda; class Arachnida; order Araneae; family Theridiidae; genus Parasteatoda; species Parasteatoda tepidariorum. Next base: position 3,151,666 of record NC_141759.1, read on the forward strand.
TCCAAGTCATCATTAGAACTTCGAAAAACCGCAACACTCTCCGCACTGATGAAAACCATCAGATGAGAGGATATTTAATTATGTTGTACTATGAATTAACTCAATTTAATTTTAAATTAGTTTAGATGAAGAAGCATATAATCCCCATAAGTATTTTGAAGAATTACTCACATAGTCATACATTATCTCTTGTTCATTTTTTAAGCCCATTATTTTCTTAAAAATTTCTCTCAACGCAACTTGTTCAATATTTTTTTTTTTTTTTAATTTTATCATTTTTCACTGCATAGTAACTTTTTTTTAATAAAAAAAAAGTTTGTGTTAATATTTTCTTTTAGAATTCAGCCATCAATTTTATTTTAATTAAATAAAATGCTAAGCAGAAGTGTTTTGACGCGTTTGTTACGTTATTCTTTTCCTTTGTTGAATAATTTAACAAGTGTTTAATTATATCATCTTTCATGTAAGTTCAATATTTTGAAAGAAAATTAGTACTATTTTTAAAATAATAAACCTGAAGTCAATTTTAATTACAAAAAAAAAGGAAATTTAAAATAAAATTTACGTTAATTACTTTTTCTCTTAGAATACGACCATTAGTCGTCAATCCAATTTCATCAATTTTAAATTAAAAATAAGTGCAGTACTAGTACTTAAAAAAAGGAATTTTTTTTCCCAAAAATTTTAAATTTCTAATTTAAGTAATTGTGTACATGTAGATACACAATTATTTTCTCAATATCTATTTTTTATTTTAAAAAAATATCTTTCAATACATGTAAGTAAAATATTTTGATAGAATTCTAAACGAATAAATCTTAAGTGGTTTTCTTCTCCAAGAAGTAAACACAAAACGGTACGTTAATTTTTACTAGCAGAATTCAGTCTTAAGTCAATCACTTATTTTAATTAGGTAAAAAAAATTCAGCAATGTTTATAGATTCTTCAAATGCAGATTTTTTTTTTTTTTTTTTTTAATAATCAACGTTACCTTTTACTTATTTAAGATTTTTGATTGAAATTAAACAATATGCACGATATATCGTAATTCCTAAGAGACAATAATACAATCAGAGCATGGGCATACAAGGCCCCCAAATCGAATAGAAAGTTCGCTTCTTTCTTAAAAGAATTTTCTTTAAACAAAATATCAGCACAGTGTAATTTCCGTCGGTTAGCTTCTTCATTAATCTATGGTATGAACACAAAAAATCGATATTTCGTAAATTAATGGCTTTCTAGGACGAAATTCAGCTAAATTTTCGCAATGACGATGGCTCAATTAAACCAATCAAAAGCCTGTATTTTTACATATCGCAAAATGCGATATGTTTACAAAAATACGGGTTTTGATTGCTTTAATTGAGCCATCGTCATTGCGAAAATTTAGCTGAATTTCACTCTAATGTCGGCTAGAAGGATATGAATTTTTCGCAGCTAGATGACACATTTAACAAACAGGAAACTCCACTCGCCATGATGTACAGAGAATTGTTAGAAAATCAATAAAATGGACAGAACGATATTTCGTCAGACCATGGGAGGGTCGGCAAGAAATTTCACCAACTATCATTTTTTTAAAAATATCTCTTTTACATTTAAGAAATTACGCTACAAAAAACCTTTTTTTAGAGAAATGTACATAATTTATGAAGCATTTTTTATTTTGAATAAATAATTTATAGAATGTGATTTTTAAACTAATTATATGTATTTTTAATACAATTAATGATCATAGCTGTCAACATGGATAGGAAAAAATCCAGTTGACTTCACAAAATATGAAGTTCATTATAATTGTTGCAGAATGTACTAAATATTTAACATATAGGGAATATTAGGGATTTTTATGGTCATCAAATCAGAAATATTGCAATATTTTCTAGTTATGATTGGCATTAAACATACTTTAAATGTTATGTATTACGTATACTCATAATTTTGAATATTAAAAGGCAATTAATTCATCAAAGATAGTTAAAAGATTTTTTTAATTAATTTAAAAAGGAGTTCTGAATAAAAATAAATCGAACATTTTATAACAAAAAGAGTTTTAAACTGATTTCTATTAAAGAGATTCGCTTCATTATGCATTTGTAATAGTACTTATTTAAATATTCAAGCAAGCAATAATCTATACAAAAATTCTATTTCAATAGAGACTTTTTTTTACGGAATTTTTCTAAAATGCATAAACAGGACAAATGCATAAATAAAACAAAAACTGGGAGAATTTTAATTAAACCAGTAGACAAGGAGAAACAGAAAAATCTAAATCCAGAAGAGTTGGTAGCTATGAATGCTTAATTCTAATCAGATTTAAGTTTATTTTTATTTGATTTTTTACATAAAAAGAACAAGACTTTAGAAAAAAAAGCAGAAGGTAGGCTTATAGGTGAAATAAGTCTCATTATAAAAATTTATTTTTAAAAAAATACATGATATTCACAGTGAAAGAAATGCAGTTAAATATTACAATATCTTTGTAAAGATAGATATGTATATACATAAGAGTAAATATATATGTAAAAAAAAAAAAAAATCAGCATGCATCCAAGCTTGAGACCTCTTCCAACTTTTGTTCAATAATCGTTTCAATGTCTAGAAATCTGAAATATCCTTTAAATTTGGCACCTTTAAAAAACAAAGGAAACCAGAACTTGTCATCAGCCCACATTTTGTGAAAGGGCACTTCATTTTCTGGAAACCATGTTGGCAACATTTCTATGAGGGAAGAAAAAAAAAACTTTACGTAATTGAAAAATAACAGATATGACAATACAATTAAAGTAGGGCCAGGATAGTCAAAGACTCCCCGTGTAGTAAATGGTGACTGATGCACGATTAATCTGCTGAGCCCGCAAAGTCCTCCATGTTCCCATAACAAATCAATACCTCTGGGGGTACTGATCCGGGAGTTTCCGTGTCTTCTGAATTGGTTCAAAATTAGAAGGCTACAGAATTTAACATTAGTAGTCGTAAACCCAAAATAGGGTCGACTGTTCAATGATTGGATAAAATAAATACAATTAAAGTGAGCCATGATGGCCCAGGGAATAGAGCGTTCTCCATCCAATGAGGTGATCTGGGTTCGAGGATGAGGTGATGGATGATCGATACAAATTCTGCATCCGACTTGTACCGCTCACAGTGCTGACATAAAATATTCTCAGTGGTAGACAGATCACAGGTTAGAGTCCCCATGCCATCAGGCAAACTGTGGAAGGTTTTCGTGGTTTCCCTCTCTCTTTAACACAAATGCGGGTTAGTTGCATCAATAAGTCCTACACGAAATATCAGCACAGTGTAACACAGCACAAAGGCAGATTTCTTCCAATAGTTGATCCAGGAGTTCCCTTGTCTCCTGGACTGGGTTCAAAATGACAAGGCTACTGAGTTGAACATTAGTAGTCGCAAACCCAGAAAAAATTGGGTCGGCTGTTCAGCGATGGTTACAATATTATAAAATACAAATTACAGTCCAGACGTTACGAGGTGAGCTCTCATTCTCACTGAGACTTTGTTGTGGCCAGGCTATAGTCCTGAGCTGAGACAATTCAGAAGAAGAAATGTCATTACTCACTAATTGAGCTGAAATTTTTATAAACGATTTCAATTTATGGGTTTGAAATAATAATAGACACAAAAAAAACACGCTTTCGATTTAGTTAATTAAATTATTAATTTTGAAAGTGGAATAAGTGCAAATGGTAATCTTTTCCAGGGTGCGTAGCCAGATTTTTCAACAAAAAATAAGCACCTTTTAAGTACTTTTTAAGCACTCAAAAATATCTTTAATCCTTTTCCAAATAATATTAATAATCCTAATTAGAATCTGTGCAATAATAAAAATTATTTTTCCTGTTCTTTAAAGTTCAAAATTTCTAAACATAAAATCAATACAATTTTAAAAAAATTTCAAAAACTTTACATAGTTATGATAAAATAACTAGTTTCTGATAAATATTGCAGAGAAAATTGTAAAAATCAAGCAGTTTTTGTAATTTAGAGCGACAATCGACATAGCAAAGAAAAATTTTATTTTAAAAAATAGAAAATTAAGCAATTTTTACAAACCTCAAATAAATAAAAAAGCACCTTCAAGGGCTTTTAAAAAACGTAAATAAGAAATAAGCACTTTTTAAAAAAGCTATGCACCCTGTTTTCTTACGATTTTAATCATTGTTGCATTTTGAGGTTTCATCAGATTATAAGGCTAAAAACATCACCCAAATGAATAAATCTTTACCAATGCTTTTAAATTCATTCAGACACTAACTCTTAAAAAACTCAAAAATAATCTTTCAAATCAAACCAAAAAATAGTAGTATTCCAAAAACATTAGATGTATCCCTCTTTACTAAAGATGGACACAAGAATTAAAGATTTTCGCAGAAAAATTATTGAGGTTGTTTTCTTCAGAATAAAAAATTAAAAAAAAGTCTTATTTACATATTTTGCAAGATTTTTCAAAATGAATATTTACATTTTTATTCCTAGAATAATTTTTAAAAATACTGACCTACTTAATTAGTGCTTAGTTCTCTAAAGAACTAAACACACTACTAATTTATATAATTTGTTTTATGTACTATATACGAAATTTTTGTTAAAAATATTAAATTTTTCAAAATACTAAACAGTACATGTCATTTTAAAAACTTAGGAAAAAAAAGTGGCTTATTCATGTAATTACATGACTTATGTCATTATAAAACTAGAAAATATAATTTTCTTTTAAACAAAATTCCATATGGTATTCCAAAGAAATTGAAATTAGTGAATTTTCCCAATTCTAAAAATATACAACTCAGTATCAAATGGTACAAAAATTCTGAAGCCTTTTTTTTTTTAATCTCTTGTGCTAGTTTTACTGATCAACCAAAAAGAAAATATCTTAAGTTTTGACTAGGACCAGGTGATAAATCAATGTATCGTGAAATACTGATTTTACGCATTGATCGACAGGCCGATGTAGAGCCTTTCTCTTAGGCTGTGCATTAGAAATCTGATTTAAGCCTAATGTATAAAGCGACGCTCGGGGGTTAACCAGGGTTGCCACTCAAATCTGGAAAAAAAATTCCCCTAGTTCTCCATGCACATATTATATACACAATATATTAAGAGGAAACAACAATTACTGCGCTCTTGTGTGAGCTATATAAGGCTAACTATATTTATCAGTTTTAATTGCTGGAAAATCAGCTGAACATACTTAAAAAATGCTATAGTAAATTAAATAGTTTAGTATAGCTGAAATATCATGGTTAAATATTCCATAGATTACGCTTTGAGTGGTCAGCATTTTTTAAAAGATAAAAATAAGAAACAAAATTCCCTGTATTTTCCCAGTTTGTAAAGAAAAAATCAAAATTCCCTGCATTTCCCCTGTTATTTTAGGTGATTTTTAAATTCCTTTTATTTTCCAGGTTTTCCCTGTGGAGTGGCAACCCTGTTAACGATGAAACGATTTCATGCAAGGATCCTTGTCGTCCTGAAATCAATCTAGTAATGAAAAGAAAATATGAATAAAAAAAATTATTCTTTATTGATTTTATAAAATTATTGTTGGTTTATTTTAAGCAATACAATCTAATAGGAGTATTTTGTATTTAAGTAATTTATACTTAGCCTACATGTATTTAATTTGCTTTTATTTTTAAGAAAATAAAACAAAGTTTGCATTTTCGTTTTTTTTAAAAATTGGCTATTAGTTAAAACGACTATATTTTTTAAAATAAATGAAAAAAAATTCTTAAAACTCTTTTAATCCTTGTTCGTTTGATAATTTGTTAGATAATCAGTATCAATTTTAAACCAATAAATCTTTAGTCAATTTTACTTTCAAAAGAGAAAATAATAATAAATAAATAAAAACAACTCATTTATTTTTACATTTATTAAATATGGAATTTGACAATTAGTCAATACAGCTTTATTATTTTAAATAAATAAAAGGTTTAACGATGTTTCAAAAGCATTTTCTGTTCAACAAATAATTTAAAAAATGCTTTACTAAAATAGACATTTCTTTTGTTTGTTTTTTACTTTTTTAAAAATTTTAATGCATGTATGTAAAATATATTTTGTTACAGTTTTATTATTATTTTTAAATCAATAAAGCTTAAGTCATTTTTACTTTTAAAAAAAATTAAAATAAAGTTTATCTTTGTTTTCACTTCAAGACATAGGTCTAATGTAAAATTAAAATTTATATATATATATATATATAAATTTCTTACATCGACCAGTCCCAGTTTTGACTATTGGCTAATTTTATGTGGACCCGATCACACGTTACATAACAACTTGTATAACTACTCTTGAAGTATCTCTATCAAACAAGCAAATTTTAAAATAGTTATTTCATTAATGATCATCTCATCATAAGGTTAAATCATGTAACATTAAGTATTTATAACACCATTTTGTTATTCTTATTATAGCACATACTTAGAAATTTTTTTATTTATTTCGATATAGCACATCATTTTCATATTTATACCTTAAAAATATGAACAAATGTAATCAATGAACAAATTTTTATTCTACTGCAAATTTACAAAAAAAAAATCATAATAATAAATAAATAAACTTTTAATCAATATACCATAAATTATTTTATTCAAACAAAAGTAATATTCAATTAACCATAATTGTATTTGAAATTATTTTAAAATGTAATAAATTTTTATAGCTTTTTTAGTTATAATAGTCACTCCTTTTTTCCTAGAGGTATAAAATTTGCTCTGAAAACAGTGGACATTTTTGTAGTAGTTACCTTTGCTAAATAATCAAAAAGTTTTTTAGCTAGCAAATTTTTTTTTAAAAAATATGTTGTGGTTTACCTTTGGGGGCTACCTACAAATTATGTTATAAAGCTGATTCAATTAACATATGTTTTTTTTCTAGCTTCTTTTATTTTTTATTTTTTTTAGTATGTGCCACTGCCTGGAAAAAGCAACAACATTGATACAGAAATTTTCCTTTTAATTTAAGTTGGTAATTCCTACAGTAGCAGACTACCACTTAAATTAGCAAAAAATATTACAGTTCTATAATTAGAGATCAAAATATAAATATTTATCACATTAACATTATTGGAAGAGCTCTAAAGTCTTCTTTGTACAAGATGAATTATAAAAACTAAATATTTTTTCAAGTGTTTCTTTTTATCGTAAAAAAGTTTATGAGAGCTTCCATGCTGAATGAGTAACAAATTTTAAGGATCCCAATGTAAAAAATTAATCTTGTAAATAAATAAAAAATTTAACTAATCCCAGCTAACTATGCACATAGCTCCATAACTAAAATTAAATTATTTTACCATCGCTTTCCCGAGGTTCTCCTTGGTAAGACGAGGACGTATAAACATGAACGTGCATTATCAAAGGATCTTCCACAAATTCAAACTTTAAATAACCAACTTTTTGCAGATTTTCAGCCGTTATTCCAGCCTCTTCCTGCAACTCTCTAAAGAGAAAATAAATAACTCCGTAAAATTATAAAAGAGGATTTAAGAATGCAACAAACTAACACTACTTACCGCTTAGCACATTCAAGCATACTCTCTCCATTTTCAAGTTTACCACCAAATCCATTCCATTTGCCAAGACCAAAACCCCTTTTTTTCATGCCTAATAATATTAAACCATGTTTTCTAATAAGAACCAAAGAGGAAATTTTTACAGGAATCATTTTTGATAGAAGAGGAGGCATGGAATGACAGCCATGCGCATTATTATAACTTTATCAGGTCGAAAGAATAAATAAACTGTCCACTCTGATACAGTGACCTGAGGTCATTTATGAAAATAAATAAACAGTGGACAGCCGCACGTATCTGCTGCCAAAAACAATAAAAAAAAGTTTAAAAACATTCTGCGTTTTGTGCCGAGTTGAAAAACCTAGAAAACATGTTTTCAGTTGATACCGTTTTTTTGCGCCCCTATTTCTTGTTCAGAAATAGTGCAATATTTGAACGAAAACCGTTTATTCCATGTGACTGTCTGACACCGAAGTTTCCACATTACGAACAAAAGTCGATAAATATGAAGAAAAAAAATTTTTTTTTAAAGATGTAACTACTGACTAATCACTCAGTCATTTTATCATTTCATAGTTTGGAATAAAAGTGAATGCATTTTCCACTGTAGAATAATAAAGGTGGCCTAATCAGCTTTATCTAAAATTGCATATTTGAGTGTTTAGCAAAATATATTGCCAACAGTGCATTATATAAATTTTCGTTCGTAAAAGGCCAAAATATTTTAAAAAGTTGCAATGAAAATAAAATTTTTAAAGTTGAAAAGATTCTATGCCGGATCACTAGTACTATTTTTTAAAGGGCACCCATTCTTTACATTCCTGTTAATCATGATTTACGTCATATTTGACGAAATTGCAGTTAAAAAGTAACCGCAGTACTCAACAAAAAATCGAAATTAAAATAATAAATTTACAGATCTTGAGGTATGACAAATGTAAACAATCGAATTTTAATAATTTATGAAAATAGGAAACATTTTTAATACTATATTTTTTTTTATCTAGCTCTGAATACTCCATATCTGCTTTGATTAATAATTTAATTAGTGATGTGTAGCTGTAATCTATTGTGTAGTCAAATTTTAGCTGCTTTTATGTCAACATTAATTTTATTTCGCAATAATTGATAATTTACTAACTTTTCCTTTTAGGAACAAAGATTTTTTATATTCTTATTGTCACGGTAATCATTTATTGTCATTGTCGACTAATTGTAGTCATTTAAATTTGAAAGTTGTTGATACTATTTGATGAAAACTTAAGATGTGTTATAATAACAACGTTAATTTATTTTATTTGATGCCGTTCGTAAACAATTATAAAACAGATTATTTTGATCTCTTAAATAATTTTTTACTATTAGTTTTCCTTCTTTGAGGAAATTGACGTGTACCATTGTTTTGAAAATGATTTGTATCTTTCTTGCTTAAATCTAATTATGAAAGTGATTAAATTAATTTAATTTTGAGTTTTATAATTTTTATTAGAACTGCTTAGTTTAATTAATTTTATAAGCGACATTAATTTTTATTTAGAAAAATTAGGCTTGTTTAAATTAATTTTCTTAATATTGTGTCATTAGTTAATAAATAATTGGTTGATTCAACCAGAGCTATTCATTTTGCCTGTAGAAAGTAAAACTAATTGTTCATAACTGCAGTTTTTGTAATAAAGTTTTCTGTCTAAGGCTAGAATCATCTGTCAAATTTGTTTTTAGGCATTACTATTCTTTGCATAAAATTAAGTCTACAAGCTTGTGTGTTCAAAATACATGTTTGTGAATATTTATATAACTGACTTACTGATTACAGATGCTAATTATTTCAGTTTTTATTTTATGTGTCTGCTTTTTGTTTTACAATAGTTATTATTTTTTTAAATTGAAATGCATTCATTTAAAGAATTAAGGAAGAAAATTTGCAGATTTATTTCATTTGTAGTTTTTAAATGGACAAAAAAATATTTGATAAATTTCATTTTATTAAATTATTTTGCTAAGTCATTAATATTTTGTCTAATGTGCTGTATAATCAAAACTATGTTTTATTCTTTGCTTCCTGTCAAGTTTCATTTCCATAGATAAATAGTCAAATGCTATTAATGTTAAAATAGTATTATTTCCTTCAAAATGTTCTTTTTTTTTATTTATTTATTAATTTTATTTATATTGTGAAAATGTTAGATTTTTTCTTTTCTCTTGTCTTCAAATTTTTAAAACAAGTCATTAAAACTAATAAAAAAGAATTTTAATTTTGATCTTTTTTTTAATATTTAATGATTTTTATTTATTAATTTTATTTTAAAGCATTGTTAGTTATATTTATTTTGGGAAAAACTTGAATTACATGTACCTATGTTTCTATTGTATTTATTTAAAGGAAAAATTTTGTTATGATTAAATATATACCTACTTATTTTGAATGCATAAACACAATAAAAGTATATCTTTCATTGTAATTTATTCCTTATATTTATTATTAGCTCAATTAACTTTAGTTAAATAAGTTAAGCATTTATACTTTAAACTTAAAAGCTGATAGTTTTAATTTTAAAATTGAAAATTATTATATTTTGAAGATATTAAGGCGAGGAATAGGTTTTATGGTACTTTTCAATTAGACTGGCGTAAGTGGGAAGTTACCAAAAAATATAGACCTCTTCCAACTTTAATTAATAAATTTTTTTAAATAATAAACAAAATAGATTTTTATAAAAAATTTTTTAAAGAAAAGTAAAAAATATTAGCTGAATTTTAATTGCTTTTGGCTGCTGACCAGAAAGTACCTCTTTTATTTATCATCACAAAATTAAAAAATTTGCCTAGATAAACTGAGCATAAAAAAAAATTTTGCAAATTATTTTAACAATTTGTTAATTGTTGATGCACCTTTCTAGTTTGAGAATGAGTTTTTATATGAATGCTTGTTTTAAGTGAACACAAATGAAATCGAACATTAATAATATTAAAATACAGTGAAACCTCTGGGATTGACCACTTCCCATTCCATTGTAAAATGCTTGTTGATGAGGGTTGGTCTTTTTTAGAGGTTAAATCAACTCAAGGAAAACTATTTAATGACTGTTAAAAAATCATTATTGAAAGCTGTGGTGGCTCAGGGAATAGAGCGTTCACCTTCCCATGAGGTGAACCGAGTTCGAATCACAGCCATGGCTGTTCGATACGAATTCTTCATTTGTCTCGCATCGGCGACAGTACTGGCTCAGTTACAGACGGAATCATGGGTTGGAGTCCTCTTACCATCAGAGTAACCATTCGGGGTTTTCGTGACTTTCCTCTCCATGTAAATGCCGATTAGTTCAATCAAAAACTCCTCGGCAAATTTCTCCCAATTATTGATCCAGAAGTACTTTTGTCTTTTTTGATTGGGTTCAAAATTACAAAGCTATAGAGTTGAACATTGGTAGTCGTAAACCTTAAATTGGGTCGGCTGTTCAACGGCGGTTATAATTTAAAATAAAATCATTATTGAAAAATAATCAAAACTTAGCTGTATTATATACAATTGTACAATACAAAAAAAATTAAATAAATTATAATAGTATTATATATAAATTGGATAAATTATAATTGATGAAAACTTTAATAAAAATGTTATAGATGGTAAAGATAATGAGATATTAAGATAATTATAAATATTTAAGATAAATAAACTGAGTAAACTATTAAAAAAAACCAAAGTTGTTAATTGGAATAAAAAGAGAAATCTAAAAAAATGTATAAAATGTCTAAAAATATATAATATATTAAAATTTTTTATTAGATTATTATACATATAATATAATAATCTGATACAATATCTTAAAACAAAACTTTAATGCTAAAAATTATATTTTTTTAAAAAAAAAATTACTCACAAAACATTAAAAGAGATACCTAGTGTCTTTTAGAAACACTTTTGAATGATAAATATAAATGATAAAATGAAAAGATAATAGAACGATAAGATAATAGAACGAGATAAAAGAACGATAAATATAAATGATAAAAAAGAGGCAGAAAAAAAACTTTCTTTTTGCCCCACAAACATATTTTGTCTAAAAATACTTTTCTAAATAATACTTAGCTGAACATTGGGCCAAATATTTGGCAAAATGGCAGGATGCGCCGAATATTCGTTACATCCCTTGTTGTTAATACTTTGAAAAATGATTCAACTCTTTAAATAATATATTTTGCATTAATTATGTACTAAACCAACATACCTTTAATAATTTTTATTTATTGATTAAATACATTATTTTTGATGCTATTCCATGTTTCCAAAATTATTCCCTTTCATTAAATCTAAGAGAAATGGAAAAATTTGCTCACTCAACCATTTTAATTCAACATTTGCAAAGCATTCCATTTGGATTGTTATATCTGAATCTCATTGAATGGCAAGTTGTATTGACATCGAAAATTTAATTGTTAAATTTTTATTATCTTCATTATATTTTACTTACTCATTTAAGTTAGTTTTTTTTTTTTTTTTTTAAATTCTTTTAGTCCTTTTTTTTTAGTAAGATGTTTGATTTCATGCTTTTGTAAAGTTTCCAAAATAAACTCTCAAAATTAATTCTAAAAGAGCTAAACCTTTTTTTTTGTGGAATTGCTTTAATTTATTGTAATGTATGTTATTGATTCTATACAACTTTTAGTGTAATACTTGGGACCATAATTTACATGCCCCCTCTGCTATATACAACGCGCTACTTTCGAAAGTAATTCATATAATAATATTATGTTTTAAAATTTTATGTAACTAAAAATAGATGTGGAATAATAGTCAATTTATCACTTTATGCATTCATTTTTTAATGTATTTATTTTTATTTTAAATAGCTTGACGGCTCTTTTGCAGTTGACGGGAATATAATTGCTTTGGCAACTTTTTTTCAAAATCTTTCTTTTACTAGACTCAGTAAGTCATTTTTCTTTACATAAAATTAAAAGTGTCGTATATTAGCAAACATTAGAATTGGATTATAAAGCAAATGTTAGATTATTGTTGCTTATTCTATAAGGCAAAGTTTTTTAACAACTTATTATTTTTTCTTGAAACAAATGTGTAGTAACTTAGTATACTTGGTTTGTAGTGTATATTTGGTGCAGTGCAGTAAATAAGAATTATGTGTGGAGAATTAGATGCAGTTAAAGTTGTACAATAAATTCAGAGAACCAAAACTAGGGAAGTCCATCAAAATTCTGCAAATGAGATGACGAAAGGTGCAGTGTATGTCCGATTGTGGGAACGAGATTCAAGTGATATTCTGGCAGCCCTAGATAAATTTTTGAACCAATTAAAAAAAAAAAAAAATTGCTGCAAAATTTTTTTTTGTAAAAAAAATTTATCACTTTACAAAACTTTACCCAACAAAAAAAATTTCTAATAGACTGAAGTAAATTTAAATCAAGCCAATAAAACCATGTTATTTTTAATATAATATTATGACATGGAAATTAGCTCTGATTTGAATATTCATATCTTAACGTTCCACCGTAAATTTCATTACAGAGAGTTGCAAGAACGTACTGAACTAATATTAAAAAACATATGTAATAATTAATGTTGTCTGAGTTTCTTTTTTGTTGTTATATTTAAAAGTCTCCAAAATAATTAACTGAGAGTATATAATGACCTTAAAGCATACTTTTTTTAAAAAAAAAATAAAGTTTGGTATTTCAATATGTTTTTTTTACCCCCCTATTAGCATTTGCAATGGTAGTTAATGTTTCTCCCTGTTGATAGATTTAAAGAACATCTAAAATGATTAACGTCCATGGCTTACGTAGAAATGTTAAGAATGTAGTAAAGAATTATTCAGACGCTCAAGTAAAAGTGCGTGAAGCAACTTCTAATGACCCTTGGGGACCGTCTGGCACTCTGATGAGTGAAATTGCCGACCTCACCTACAATGTTGTGGCATTTTCAGAAATAATGCAGGTCATTTGGAAGCGATTGAATGATCATGGGAAGAACTGGAAACATGTTTACAAGGCACTCGTTCTGCTGGAATACCTGATCAAGACAGGTTCGGAAAAGGTAACATATGATTGCATTTTGTTAAACAATGTGTGTTATCATCTTTCTAATTTTGTGAGTATTAGTAAGTTTAATTGATTTTGTTGAGTGAACAAACCACAGGTATAGTTAAACCTTTTTCTTCTTCTTTTTTTAAAAAGTATTTTAAAGCTCTAGCCAACTGCAGAGTTCATTATTATTATTATTATTTTATAGCAAGTTTGACTTTTTAGAAATGAAGATGAAATTTGGTATTATCTGAAAATTTTTTCAAAGCATTAAACCCAAATCTAAACGGAATGTCAAACCAAAGATTTTATTCCGACTGTCTTTACCTTTATAAAATTTGAACAAAATGTTGAATAAAAAAATTTATTCTGAATGTCTGAAACTTAAGAAAATGCAACCTTTATTATAAATGTAGCATTTACAAGTTAATACAGTGAGCATTTTTAATAGTGTTAAATTTTGATTAATTTTTTCCCCCAATAATTGTAAAATGTTTAAACAATCGAAATCATTTTCTTAAATTACTAAAAGATTTATTCTTACATTGGAATCATTAAAAAAAAAATTAACTCTTGTAAATAGAAAGCTAAACTATTAAAATCTTAAAAAAGAAGCTGAGGAAACATCTATAAATAAAAATTAATTTTAAAATCTGACATCTTTGATATTTTTATCTTATCTTTTACTCATTCACATTTATTAAACTTTTTGTTTTGTGCTTTATCTCATTAAAATGATTATTTTATCAATTTATTCATTGTGATATGTAAACATCTAAGTGGCTTTTTTTCTTTCCTTTTTCCCCTTTGCTATTAAATATTCTATTTATATTACTTGATATTTTTCTTAATGCTTTTTAAGCATTTCAGAACTAATAATCAAAAAATTTTGTCTGTTCTTTACCTTTTTTTTTCCTTAAAAAAAAAGGAAATAGTTATTAAAATGTAAAAGCACAATAACTTTTTTTTTAAGAATGTATCAGCATCAGTGTTGGGGTTTTGGACAGGACACATGGGTTTTTACTGTCTTTAAGTGTCCAAAACCTTGAACATTGGTAAAAGGTAAAAATTCTATATGTGTAACAATTGAACACCAAATAATAAATACATATTTTAATAAATATTTGTTTAATAGGAAAAGAGAAATTTTGAAGCTCCACAATTCATTGAACAAGAAAAATGAATACCTTTAAATATAAATAAATATGCTTTTAATACTGATAACTTATGTTTTTGCGTAAGGATAAATAATCCAATATAAAAAATAAGATTAAACTTTTTTTAATAAAGCAGAAACTTGTCTTCATCTTGTTTCTTGTTCAAAAATTAAAATTTTATTTATCACAATAAATTTTTTTTGAAATTGTGACATAGCTTGAGTAAATAGGTTTTTGGACAGGAAAACAGGCATTATTTGCAATAGCCCATGCTCTTTTTTTTATATAAATTTTGAGGAAAATCTGTTTAATTTTTTTAAATCATCAATTTGGTTTCAAACAGAGCTTGAAAATTATATTGCCCAACATGTTACAACTCCGACTAGATTGTAGGTTTAAAACCACATAACAGATTTTAGCTTCAAAACAAAAGGAAACTGATTTGAAGCCTCATTTTTTTAAAATATACAATGCTGTCTAAAGTCAGTACTATAAGGCTAACACATTTACAACTTGTGATTTACACGACTCATTTCCAGGGCTTGTATCTGTCCTGATATTCCTGATTTTAGTTTATGTTCAAAACATCCAATTTTCTATATTTTTGATATTTTATGATGAACTTTTATAGTCACACAATTATTGATGTGTCACTTTCACATGACTTTTAAAATTATTGATTACAGTAATCAAATTATAGGCATTTTAAATGGTTGAATTGAGAGATCATCTCTACTAAAACTACTTCTGTGTACAGAAGTGTTAAGTTGCATATTCACTGTGTTTTCATGTGGAAATTATTAAAAACATTAATTAAAAATTATTCGATTAAGGAAATATGTATAGTGCTAAAGGAAATTAATTTGATTAAGGAAATATGTATATGGTATATGTATAATACTCAAAAAAAAATAATAATACGAATTTTTTAAAAAATGTCCCTTTTTTTTGCCTATTACGAAGCCTGCGTTTCAAAGGTCAGCAAATCTCTTACATAACCAGCATCCTATCTGCTACACTCTGAAAAAGAAAAAAGTGTGCCTCATTTTATTCATCTTAAGACTCTGATGTCAGAGGTGTTTGTATGACATCGAATCTCCCATCAGATGGATCTTTCAGATGAATTTAAAATTTCCTATCTGTTAAAGACTAAAGTTAATAGCTAGCTTGAAAATGAAATTTTCAAAAACATTTTTTACCTTTATTTGACTGTGCTTGAAATTATTTACTTAGAAATACTATTAAATACTAATTAAACACTTCTGATTTTCATGAAATTATTGAGATGCTGGATGTTGCTGATAAAAAGTACCAAAGATTAAAAACGAAAATATTGATTATATTTAATGAGGAATAAAATTTATTGAATTTAGTTATTGTTATTGAATATATCAACCCTGGTTTGATATTTGTGTTAGGTTTTATTTTACTTTTAATGTTGTAATAGAGATACAGAAATTGGCTATTTGGGATTCGTCCTTGGTGAGAATCCAAAGTCAATGATTCTTATAAACTTTAGAAGCTTACGGCCCAGGACTTCCAGATTTTTGTATCTAAAAGAGGGTCCCTATTTTAAAAAATACATATCTCCTATTTAAAGATATAGTTTATAAAATTTAAATTAATATGATTGGAAAGATTTCTTCAGAATTTCTACATTAATTGCCTTAAAAGATCAAAATCAGGTAGATCTTTTCCAATGATAATGAAACACACTTTATTCTTTTAGAATAACACTTCTTTAATGGTAGGATAGAACAGTATTATTGAAAACTGAATAATATGTATGTTACTTGAATGTAAAAGAATTTAAAAATAAACTAATAACTTTGTTAAAACATTCTAAATCTTTAGAAAGTACAAAATTTTATTTTTGAAAAAAATTGCATTTAATTGATACTCCAAAATTAAAATCAAAATGTTTGTAAAATTTTCTACCCTATAATTTTTCTATCAATGTGCACATTTTTTAGGTTCTATATCTATTGATAGTTAGACCAAACAAAGAATTTTATTAGTATTTTTTTTTTTTATAGTTCAGTTTAATTTCAGTAACATAAATCTGCTGGTGTGCCATGTTTTTATTTTTTGCGTTGAAAAGAAGTCTCCATCTTTTTTTTTTTTTTTTTTTTCATATTTGCTATGCTATCACATCCAAGCCAAATCACAAAAAAATGGAGCACTTCAATGCATATAATTTTGTTTGCATTGGGGACAAATAATAAACATTTAAAAACTGTTTTGTAATGTATTTTTCAGGTGACCCAACAGTGTAAGGAGAATATCTTTGCGATTCAGACCCTAAAAGATTTCCAGTACTTTGAGGAGAGTAAAGACCAGGGCATCAATGTTCGTGAAAAAGCAAAACAGCTGGTTGCCCTCCTGAAAGATGAGGAGAGACTGAAGAATGAAAGGGCTAGAGCTCTCAAAGCTCGGGAAAGATTTGCGCGGTCTACTTCGTATGTCAAACAACAAGACACCACTGTTCCAAAGGTCTCTTCTTACTTTCCTCTACAATTTTTTTTTTTTTTCAAAATGCTTTTGAGAGATGCAGTGTTTTTTGATAATAAATGCAGTAGAGCCCCGATTATCCGACTTTCCGTTTTAACCAAGCTATCAAAATATTTCAAGGAGTTTTTTATTCTAGTTTATTATTTTATTTTTAAAACTACTGCCGGGGAAAAAAATCTAAATTTTATCTTCCAAACACTCAGGAAGACGAAATCCAACAACTTGATCCGATGATCGTTAATATCGTCAATAATGAAAATTAATCTAGCCAAGATGCTGTAGACAGTGACAAGGAAAATCAACTTATAAAAATCTCTCATACAGATGGACTAAAACTCACCGGAAGTGCTATTGAATTAATAGAAGGACGAGAAGAGGCGACAACAGCCTTCCTGTGATCCCTAAAAATGGTGAAGTGTAGCTGAAAGAAAAGTGCCAAAGTAATGTCAAACAAAAAACAATTAAGGGCTTATTGAAGTAAAAACTCTTTCATTCTCGTAAAGAGTTTTTAATTATAATATGAATTGCATGTGGTGCACTCATATAAATTTTGTATTTGTTAAGCATATTACATTTATACCTACTCTTTCCTTTTTCATACTCTTCGAGTTAGACATGGTCCACATTAAGACGGATAGTCAGGACTCTACTGTAATAACTTAATTATTGATCAGTGTTATAAAAACAGTTCTGTCAACTAGTACACAAAACAACTACTCTTTGAAAAATATTTTACAGAGTGGTAGATAATTTGAAACTAAAGCTTTCCACAATTTTTGTTAAATTCGGCAACATTTTAAGAGCCTAACCAGAGGGCTGGAACAAAGTAGTGTTTCATATGAACTTTCAAATCATTTACATCTAGTGGTGTGAACATTGAAACTTAAATTTTGCTACCATTAAAAAAACTTTAAACCCTGTAAAAATAACGCTAACTTTTTGTTATCTTTTGCGAGACAATAAGTGAATCCAAATAACAGACTTCACCATGCATGCGTTACAATTGAAATGCTCAGTACCGCATATTGTTGCAAATTTTACAATGTCTTCAAAGTAAGAAGAAGAAGAAAAAATTCTGCTTGAGATTTTTTTTCAATAAAATTAAAATATGATAGGTTTTAAAAACATGTCCTTTAAAAAATAATTTCTTTTTTTTTTCTGTTTATACATTATTTGTATCTTTTTTTTTTTAAATGAGCACCTGATTTATGTTTGTTTTGAATGTAAAATTTGAGAAAATGTTATATTATTAAAATAAATTCTGAGTGCACAAAATAAAAAGCAGCCTGAATAACTTTTGATTGAATGAGCAGATTTTCACGTACTAGGACTCAATCTTAATAGTTCAGGAGGATATATTCAGGATTTCTTAATATTCAGGACCTTAAATTAATTAGTACAGATAATATTTTTAGTTTTGAAATCAGTCATAAAAATGTACTTTCTCTGAATAATCATGCTTTTTTTTTTTTAATGGATGTCTATTTATTTGGGGTAAAGATTACAAATTCCTTGCCCTCAAAATATTGGGGTATCCACAATCTGGAAAATGTGGTCCCAATGGTTTGTTCGGGAAAGTGGTCTAAATTTTAAACCCCTCCATGATAATTTTACTTTTTGTTTAGTTTGCAATATCTTGAGAATTTTGCATGTAAAATTAATTTTTAAAAACTATTTATTAATTTTTTTTAATAATAGTATAAAATTTTTGAATTGTAAGATATAAAAAATTTTTCATCTCTTTATGGAACGTAATTTTATCTGACTAATTACCGAAATTTGGATGAAATAGATTTATTAGTTTTTGAGAAATTAAATTTTAAATATACTACTTTTTTTAAAATTGGATAACTCAAACTATTTGACCAACTCATGCTAAAACCATTTAAGGTTACATTTGGCTATTTAAAGTTACATAAAGTGAAACTTGCTTAGAAAAATTAACACTTTTAGCACAGAAACGAAAGATTTTTACATCATTTTAGAATGTGTAATTTAAAATTATTTTTTAATGACTATTAAAAAAAATAATTTATAAAATTAACAAATATTATTTTTTGCCAAGATTTATCTTTAAATAAACAAATTATGTATCTGTTTGCAAACTTTTTCAAAATATGCAAAAAATAAAATTAGCATTGAGGAGGCCTAACTTTTGACTGGTCTCCTGAACAAACTATTGGAACCTTATTTCCCAGATTGCATATACCCCTCAATTTTGAGTGTCAGGAATCCAAATCCCTCAAGGGGCTGGAGAGGTACTATTCATTCAGGAAAAGTATGTTTTTTAACCTGATTTTGTAATTTAAAATATCCTCTACTTAATTAATTAACATATTTGCTATTGAGTCCTAGAACTCGAAAATCTGATCAGTAGATCAAAAGTTATTCAGGGCAGTCAGATTTTTTTCATGCACTCTACACCCTAAATGGTAAACTCTACATTTAACAAAATATTTTTCCCCCTCAGAAATGTGAATCTATTTTCACAATTTTACTACTGTTAATTAAAATTTTTAAATTTACTCTTGGAGTTCCTTATAAATTATTTTCATTATAAATTTAAAAAAAAATTTTTTTTGTTCAGCAAGCTGAATAAGTAATTGCTTGAGCATAAGTGACCTGATATTAAACAGTTATCTTAACAATTAAAAAAAAAAGAAGAAAAAAAGATGGAACAGCCTTTTTTTATCACAATTTTATGCCTCTAGGAAGGCTCAGGTGGTATCAAATTGATTTTAATAAAATACTGAGGAAAAAAGTATAGATTTTTATTTCATTTTTGAAAAGGTAAATGTTAATTTTTTTTCAAGGTTTTCTTTGGTGGCAAATTAGGGAATCTTGAGTATTTTTGGTACAGTCTTTGGTCCGTCTAAAGCAATACCATCGGTTCCAGCCAAATGTATGGAATAAAGCGGAAGGAGAGTGCAATATTCAATCTCAAATTCTAAATTTTTGCAAAATTTTACATATTAATGGTATTTAATGCATAGTATAATGTTTTTATTAAATAAACTCAGTTTTATGATCAATAAGCTATTATAATTTAAACTGTCTGTTAGTATCATAAAATACAAATGTCATTTAAAGTTATATAAAAATAAATCAATGTCAGTGAAAAGTTTGATGTAAATACTGAAATATAATTTGATCCTTTCCGAAAAAATCTGTCATTGAAGACTGTTTTTATACCCGTTTAATTCGCCAATTCATCAAAATTAGATTTTTCCTTTCAATTTTTACTAAGACTTTCATGACTTGAAAAATTCCTTTCTAATGCATTCAGATTTTTTTATTTTTTTCCAATCCTCGAAACTCAAGAAATTCCAAATTAATGCGCTATTTTAGTTTGGGAGTTTTTAAAATTTATTGTTTCCAAGATTCATTGTTTTTTCCCCCGATTAATTCAAATCAATCCTTTTCGCTCTCAACTTTGCAACCCACTCAGAGTTATTCAGTGGATTAAGCTATAATAATTATACTTAAGAGAAAGATACATTGTACACTAGTGTGTTAGGTTTGTGAAACTTTTTCTCATCAAATTTAATAGCGCACTAGAAGGGGACCACAAGTCTTGACCACAAAACAAATCACTTTGTACCATTTTTACATCCTAAATGATATGTGTATGAAGTAAATCAAAAAGGGGTGAAACACCATTTGTTTACTTCAATGTATAACTGACAGCATTAGTTTTTCAATTTAACCAACACCTGTTTAGACCAACTAATGAAGTGACCACCTATTGTATCCTTGTCTTAACTGAAAAATGGAAATTCCATTCTAGCTGGTGAAACATTTCTCAAAAATAAAGTTTTTTTTCTTCATTTCAGTACATCTCTTTTATGCACTTATGCGGGGACAAAAAGCAACAAATACCCATTTAAAAGGGGGAGTTTAATATCAAATGATTTGGTTCCATTAATTTTTATTCATATAAGCGGGTTATTCGATTATCCGATGTGGTCCAATTAAGTGGGAACGACTGTATATTAATTTGTGGTTGAATCATATTATTGTATTAATTTGGATGCATACAATTTTAAGTTTTCATGCTTTTATCATTTACTGCCAATATTATTTTCATGCTTTTTTCTTCTTTTTTAAAAAATATGTTGCATAGCTAGCTGGGTGTAATACTTTTTTAGAATTGTTCTAATCAGAAAAAACTGAAGGATTTTTTACTCTCAAATTGAGTATGTACCCTGTTGATCTAGATTTTTTTTAGTGTGCGATCTTCAATGAAAGATGTTTTCTTGTGTGTCGTTTGAAAGTGTTCTTTGATGAACCTTGCCCGCAAACTCATTGAATTTTAAATGCTTATCTCTTGTTTTTGATATTTTTCTAAGTAGTTTATTTATTTCAAACAATGATTTTCAGCAATTTGGGTCATCTGACTTCAGTCAAGGTTCTTACGACGAGGACATGCTCTCTCCCGGAGGTAAGAATCTCCCACAAAAAATAGTTTTTCATAGAACCTCAATATAACAACTGATTAAAATGAATTTACTTCCACAGTTGCTTTAGCAGTTAAAATATTAATTATTAAAATATTTTTTAAATGATTGCATTAAAATGTTTCTGAATGACTTGGATTTTAAGTGTACAAAGAAAGTAAAATATAAGGTTAAACAAAGAAAGTTAATTACTAGTTTCATATGTTCAAAAAACTGCTATATTTAAAAAATAAATAATCTGGTGTGTGTAATAATCAATATAAAAATTAAAACACTTTTAAAAAAATCTGTAATTTCTACAATTTTTGTCAAAATTAGGTGGCAGCAAAAACTTAAAAAATTAGTTACAAGAGTCAAATTGATTGCAGAAAGATTTTCATTTTATCTAAGTCTGGTGATCATAATGACATTTTTCAATTAACGTTTTGTTGTCTACTATAAGTACCAAATAATGTATTATTATAATATTTATAATAACTTTATAGCAACTCTCGCATATTTTGAGGAATAATTATTAATGACCGACCTTCTAATTTCCACATTATTCTCTTAATATCTATTCTACTGGAAGCTTTTTTAAAAAAAGCTAACTACACTTGAAAGAAATTACACAGATCTTTTTTTCTGCAGGTTCATTTTGTTCAAGATATTTTCTATACCTTAATATTAATGTAGTAACAAAAGTATTAAATTTAATGACACACTTTGAAACCTGGGATAAAAATTAAGAAAATACAGTCATTGGTCTGAAGGAACAGTAACTAAAAGACATTGCTAGTCTGTATGTATTTTTACTGATTTGTTCACATATCTTTAATAGATTTTTTAAGGAAAAGGTTAATAAAGTGAATTTAAATGAAAAATTACAGTAAGAGAATAAGTAATATTCACAGTTATGATAGAATATGCTATTTTTTGACAGAAATCACTTACCAAAACACAGAACCAAAAATAAAAAAAGAAGATTGCATACTATACCTATACAATTGCTAATCTGAATGACTGCTGTTAATTATTCATGGTGGTCTGTGTCAAAATTTTAAGGCTCCGAAAATTTTAAAGACTGATTTTAATTTAAAACCTGGAGGCTACATATTTCTTTTTCATCATTAAATCTATCAACATAATTTATAAAATATTCAATGTTAATTCTGTACTAATTCAATTCTATAATATAAAATATACATTCTAAAATTTTTTTAATTTATTTAAAAAAAATTTATTTAAATGTCCTTGTGTCATTTAACTCTACATTTTTGCTCTTAAGATTAAATTGAGTAACTTGTTGCATTGCTGTTGTTAATGAGCTTTGTTGCAGCTCTTTCCTTGTCTGAGCTCGAACACGCTCGTCCACAGACGGCAGGGGAAGAGGAATTGCAGCTGCAGTTGGCTTTGGCGATGAGCAAAGAGGAGGCGGATCAGGCAGAGCGCATCAAGAGGAATGATGACCTCAGGCTCCAGATGGCTCTCTCTGAGAGTGAAGAGGAATTTAAGAAGAAAGTGGATACTCCGAACGAGAAGCAATCGCAGCTGCAACAGTCTTCGTCTGCCATGGAGGACTTGTTGGGGCTCAACTTGAACACGAATCCTAACAGCAACTCACCCACGCCATTGCTCGATCCTTGGGGATTGCCCATTACCACCTCTAAAGTAAGGAGTTCTTTAACCCATTCATGCCTGATTTTTTTCTCCAACTTATTCTATTGTATAGTTATGGCTGCAAGTTTGTCGCGGGAAAAAAGACCCCAAATTCGCGGGAAATTTTGAAAATTACACAAATTCTAAACATAAAAAAATTTATTATACAAATGGTGCAAAAGACGGAAATTGCGCAAATAATAAAGAAAGCTTGAAAATACACAACAAAAGTATTTCTTTGAATTTCAAGCAATATTAATATTTTCATTTAAATGAACAGAATTTTGGTGCAAAGTATTGTACAATGTCAGATTTTTCTCATTTATCTTTCGTCTTTCATAACTTAATACATTTTTATACTTAGAAAACTATCTTTCTGCGTCAGCGCTGTTTTTAGGCACCGACAAACTTCGAATTGCCACTTCTGCCAATTTTGGAGCATTCGGTATTTGATTTCCAAAACTCAATCAATTTTCCTTCACCAACGCGCAATTCCTTGACCGTTGCTTTGTAAGAAGTAATTGCTGTGAAAGCTCAAACATTCTACATTCAAACTACTAGTTACAAGTACTAACAACCTTACTAACTACTAGTCCCCCCCTTCATCTAAGAAACTGATCCATGTTTAAGAAATCACAAGAAGCCGCCTAGGAAAAATTAACTGGATATGTAGAAAGGCAGTAGAAATTTCATTGCCCAGTGCAATAGCATGTATAACAATTTTTCTGCCAAAGATTTGATTTATAACATTTTCCTTCTTTTGTGATTCCAATTTCTTTTGTTCTCTTACTGACTTCAGGAAGGTAATTACCCTCCCTAAGTGTAGAAAGACCACCTTAGTTGTCAAGATTGTGATTGTCTCTTATCTCTGAATTATTTTCATGTCATTTTGCTATTGATTCACTCCCCTAAATATCTAATCAATTTTACGTGTTCAATTTAAGGTTCAGGAAAATAAAAAATTCTGTTTAATAAAAATAATAAATAAAAAAAAATCACATTTTAAGCAATTTTCGCGCAAGTCAAGACATATTGAGAAATTCGCGGATTTTAGGAAAAAGGATGACAATTTCGCGGAAATTCGCGCAGCGACAAACCTGCAGCCCCAATTATAGTAAATGGTGTCAAATGAACGTAAAAAATATTTTTTTTTAAGAACTTAAAAACTAATTACAGTATACTCTCGATATCTAAAACTTCAGTAGCTCGAAAACCTTGCTATTTCAAAAAAATATTTTTCCATTTCGCATTATGTATCCACCTAATGTTAATTTGAATTTCTATATTGAAGAGTTTCTTTTTAAAGCCTTGCCTGTTGAATTTTGTTCCAAAGAGAAAATAAATTTTTTCACTAAAATCACAATGTAAGTTCATTATAAGCCAATTATTTTCTATTTTTATGCACAATCATTTTTGTCCTTACCTTTTAAAAATAAAATTATAATTGTTGTATTTAGACTTATAGTCAACTATCTCTTCATGCTTATTTATTAGTAGTCATTCTTATGTTTCAGGACTCTGCTATTTAGGATATATTTTTCTACTCTTTAGAACATATTCAGTTCTTAACTTGTTATCGAGAGTGCACTATTTATTTTATAAAAATTTATTTTTTCCAATTTTGGGACTCTAAGCAAGAATGGGTATGAGTTTTTTCCCATCCCATATATTTGCATCCACTCACTTTGAAAAATTCCAGGCAGACATCTCCAACTAAAATACTTTTCCCTTTGCCAGCTATTAGCAATAATCAATAAATATTGCAAAAAGTACTGACAAGAAAAAATACTTAATGCCTGAAAGGAAGGAATACTGTTATTATTTTTTTTTAAAATTAAGTATTCCATCCTTTTTTACCCATTATGTTACTGGTACTACAGGAAGGGGGGTACATTATTTCCTTTCATAGCATGCCTTGTTTTTTTTACGTCTGTTTATATACTTGTTTTGAAATTTTAGTAAATTTCAAAATAAAAAGTGCTCTCTTCGTCTTATACACAGATAGGCTTATATTTGGAAATATACAGTACTTTTTTGTTGACCAAATTACAATGCATATAGATTCATGAATTATCTATTAAAGAACATATAAGACACAATTTACTGTTTCTCAGATTATTTTTAAAACAAAATAAAAGCATAAAACAATTTTTTTTTTTTTTTTTTTTTTTTTTTTTTTTTTTTTTTTAGCGAAATGATTACATTTTATTAGAAAGAGCCTCCAAGCATTGAGTCCCTAGACATTATTCTGAAATTTCCTTACTGCTGCTTAAAGTTTAGAAAAAGACAGAATTTGTAAAAAAAAAAGTGTAGCAAAATGATTTTTTTTTTTTTTACATTTGTTTATTAGTTTGACTATTATTAGTCATTACTTCTGCTAAAAAATAACACATCTTTTATTACACAAAATTATTTTAAGAGTTTTGATAAAAGTGAGTTTCTAGAATGATGAATCTAAAATAATTTGAAAATATTGGTTATTCGAAGTAGGATTGCACCAATTAGAAAAAGTTATATTTTATTTATCATTTTTTCTGCGAAAATATTATATTTTACTCTTTTTTTTTGTCATAGTGTTTTTTAAATTATTTATATAAATAGAGTGTTAATCTTTAGAACTACTTTTTGCAATTCTATTTAGTTTTTCTTTTAATTTTACTTTTTTTTTGTAGAATACAGCTGATCTCAACGTTTGGGATTCTCCAGATTCATTACCTGAGAAAAATCACAATATTGGTAACTAATTAATCATTTTACTTGTTTTTTAAATTATATGTTTGTTGTTTAGCAGTAATTTCTTTCATCATCATCATAGTTGGCCAGTCCATTTTGGGCCAATGCCTTCCTCTGAAGACTTCTCCATAATGACTTCCGATTTAGTAGTAATTTCTTTACTGACTTAAATCATGATGACATTAAAGTATATTTAAACTTTTTATGAAAGTATCATTGGCCAAACTTTAAATTTTTAGCTAATAGTCAGGTATTACAATGTAATAGTTAATAATTTAAATTATTCTGTAATTTTTGATAAAGCTGTGCCCTACTATCTATAATTTGATTCTTTTTTATTAGAGATTTTGCAATAATTGTTAATTTAACTGTAGTTAAAGAGATGACTCAGTTAAGGTGTCAAGTGAATATATCCCTGCTTTGACCCCAGGGGCTAGAGGGTTAAGGTTTGGTTTGACCATTTCCATACTATGTATATATAGATAGATAGTTAGTAGAAAATCCTGTATCCAGGATCACAGAGACTTCTGTAAGTCCGAAAAATAGATTTTTCCGGATAATGCACAGCTTGCAATGCAGGTCAGGGAAAACCTGGAATTGTCAGAGAATTTTATTTTAACTCAAAAAAGCAGGGAAAGTTGCAATTTTTTACAAAAGACCTTGAAAATCCCTATATCATACCTATAAAATAACCATTAGAATTATCAGTAACAGTAATCAGTTATTGAGATTCAATTTAAGTAATTCTAACATCTATTATAATTATTTTATATAATTCCACTTTTTAGAGAAACTTTTCCATGTTTCTTTTCTCATTCTATTATATGTTTTTGCTCACAAAATCTAATATTTGACATTACAAATAAAACATCAAAGTTTTCTGATGAAAAATTGCATGGTATAGATATGGTATGGATTTTGATTGACATTTACCTGGAAAAGTCAAGGATTTTTTTCTTTCTAAAATTGAGTGGAAACCCTGTAATAGGTGTTTAACTCATACAGCACCAGATACGGAAGAGAACCATTTATCCGGTATCCAGATAACCGGGAAAAATTTTGATCGGTTTTCCCGCCATTTTAAACTAGAACGATTATGAAAAAAGCGGAAATTGAACTCATCCTTGAAGTTGAGTAGAGGAAAATGTAATGGAGGGGAGAATTTTTTCCGCCGTTTACCCAGAGAAAGTTTCCTCTGTGACCTTGAAGACAGGGAAGGGTGGAATGTTTTATTTTCTCCTTTAGGCTGTCAATCAAGCACAAGGGTGTGGCTTGCTGATTTCGTTTTCTGTTTGATTTACGAGGGGGGTGGGGAAAATGCATTGCATGCATATCAGTGAACAAAAGATGAAAGAAAAAAATATATTTATCTATTTGACATCGATTAATAAAAATAAAATCTTTTTCTTCTGAATAAATTCTCATTCTTTGGAAGTGCGGTATCATTTGCAAGTTTTTATTGATGTGGAATCACATCTGCTGTAATTAAATATCGTGTTTTTATCAACAAAAAAAAATAAAAGGAGAATTGTTTATTAATTTAAGCATAGGATTATTTTATGAAGCAGATTGCAGTTTTGTTTTTCTGATTCCACTATGTTTGATTTTTTTTTCTTTTCGCGATAAATTTCGCACTCAATAAATTAATTCTTTTTATTCATAAATTTTATCATTAGGTTTTTTTTTTAAATTCTGTTGATCTTGCCTTGTTCCGGGTTTTAATATTTATGCTAGTGCCTTTTTCAACTATCGTTTCGGTTCGATAATTTTCAAGTGTTTTTATTTAGATTAATAAGTTTTCCTTTTATTTTATCGTTTCCCCCGTATAATTAGGTATGAAATATATTGCGTTATTTAACCATTGGTTTTGTTTATAATAGTTTATTTAGGAATTGTAATTATTTTTAAAAAATAAATACGAGAATTTTGTATTTTTTAAACTTATTTTTCTACCATTTTTTTTTCTTTTTAAACTTATAGGAGTACCTTTTTTTTTCTCTTACTTTATGCATTACACTTTTTCCTTGTAATTCGGGTTCGATTAAACATCGATTAACGACACTTTTTGGTCGATCCAGAAAACCGGGAAATTCAGACATCAGGGATAGCGATGGTCCCGAGCATCCCGTATAATTGGTTCTCTGCTGTATCACAGTTATGTAACAAAAATGTGATTTATACATCTTTCTACGGTTGCAGAAACGTTACTAAAAGTTGCAATCAAATTGATATCACAATTTGATTCCATAGAGCTTACAATTAGGTAACAGGAATCGGTATCGGATACAGCTGTAAACATGAGCCGCAGTTTGCGAAATGTAGTCCAATTAATTTATTCATGTGAGCTGTCAAAATTTTTAATCCTTAAATGTTTAACAAACTTTTTGATCATAGATCTAAAACTAATAGCGCAATTAAATTCTTGAAACTTGTTTACCCATAGGTAGATGAAAAAATTTTTTTTTAATTATTTATATTTCATTTAATACTATTTGAAAAAATTTTTGAATATTCATACACATTTTTATAATTTTTTAAAAATATATTACAAAATCCAAGTTTTGAACAAAATTAATTTAATAATTAGAGTGAAAAATTTTTTAAAAAAAGTCATATTTTTAATTTTTCGAAATCTTTTTAACCGATTTATCCAAATTTTGCATTTTAATATTTGAAATTACATAGTTTTAAATGAAGCAAAAGCTTGTAAGGTTTACAATTTAAACCTTTATTCAGCTATTATTAAAAAAATATAAATAATTTCAAAAGTTCTTTTTTTTTATGAAACTATCTTTGGATTAGAAAGTTTCATAAGTGGGGGAGGAATTAACTGAAATAGTCAATTAGCTCTAGATCTATGACCAAAAACATCAGGAAAAAAATACATTTTTCTTCAGTACATTCTTGTTTCTGATTTTGTAATTTAATTTATAGTTAGCACTAAATTAGCATATTTGAGATTAACTCTTTGAACCATTAAAACAAGTCTCTTCTAAAAGTTATTCTTTATATCCTTTTTATTCACTCACTGTATTAGGAAGTTTGGCTCTTTCTTAAAAAAAGTTCTTTCTTTGAAAATAATAATTATTGCATTTAAAAAAAACTGAGGTGCAAGCATATATTCAATGCAATTTTATTTTTTTATAATTATATATAGAATAAAAAGTTAGGGATGTAACGAATAGTGATTTGGCCAAATACTGAATATTCTGCCGAGACAATCCGCCGAATAGCAGCATTTTTTTTAAAAAATCATTAATAAACATTATTTTTTATATAGAAATAAGATAGGAGAGATTAGCAAGGTTAAGAAAATAGTCAAAACTTACCTGTATTATTGGTATGGGGTAAAGGGGAAAAACCCTTTATAGAAATGTTTAGGATGGTGCGTAGCATTTTTAAAAAGTGCTTATAGGTGCTTATTTTCTTTTTTTAAAAACCCTCAAAGGTGCTTTTTTTCTTTTTTTAAAAACCCTCAAAGGTGCTTTTTTCAGTGGGTTTTTTAAAAAAAGTGTTTAATATTTCCTTTTTCGAAAAAGAATTTTTTTTGGTACCATGTCAATTTACTACACGTATTATGCAAACGCGTGCTTTTCAGATTGTTCTATTCAACGTTTTGACAATTCATTCAACCACAATCCATTTCAGTGTACTATTGATCTGAAAATGCGAATCATTTTACATCTTTGATGAAATACTTGCGAGCCCACATGTGCGCCTACTGAGTTGGTTTCGGAGAGATTCTTGTACTCACATATGCATTGCTGTATTTTGCTAGATATTCTCCATTTCAGGCTTCATTTTCCACCCTTTCAAATCGAACCGAAAAAGCTTTCGATCTTTTTATGGTAGCTAATATAATCAAGAAAAAAGTTCTTTGTTAGAAACTAGTTATTTTATTATGATTATGTAAGTCTTAGAAAATTATTTTGCCTTTTATTAATGTATATAGTGCTTAAAAATATTTTTTGAGTGCTTAAGAAGTACTGAAAAGGTGTTTATTTTTTGTTGAAAGATTTGACTACACACCCTGAATAAAGATAATTATATATTAAGATAATTAGAAATATTTAAGATAAAAGATAAGCTAACAGCTTTTGAAAGAAGTTTTATAGTTGCAAGAAGAAAAAAAATATATATCTTCCTAATTCTTAAAACAAAGCGTTAATGCTAAAAATAATATTTTCCGTAAAAAATTATCCATAAAACATTTAAAGAGATGATGTCTATCAGAAACGCTTTTAAAATTGCAGTGCTATCATAAAATGCCTATAAAAAAACAACTATTATATACTAAAGGAAAGCAGAAAAAATAAAAATCTATCCTAATTTTTGAAAGAAAATTTTAAAGCTAAGCATTTAAGTTATCCAATTACCGTATTTTCAAGAAAAAAATGACTAAATAGCATACGTCCAGAGCTTCGAAAAGTGTGAGGAAAAATAAAATCACAAAATATGTAGTAAATACTGTGTGTTTTATCTCTGAAATAAAACACCTATTAAATCACTTCAAAAAAATATATATATAATTGATGAATCTAATGAAGCCTTTCATTTATGCATCTATTAAAAAGACATTTATAAATGGATACTAGACTCTGATTTCCTATCAAGGATACAATATACGTTTTTAATTTTGATTAATGAAAGTAATCGTTGTTTCTCTACCTTTTTGACCATAGATAATGCCACCTAGGATAAGAATAGGTGGTCCCGTCACTCTTATTTCATTAATAGAAAATTCAAAATGTTTCGACTGTATTAAAATTAATCATCTCCTGGGGACTTTTGATGTTTATTGTCAATGCAGGGTTGCCACAGGCGACTAAAATGCAACTGTTTTTGGCGTTAGGGGACTTACTTTTGCCTGAAAAGCAACTATTTTCAGGAAAAGGTGACTATTGGAAAATTTTTCTGTACTCGTAGCGATGTTTTTTTGAAAATCATAAATTGGGTTGAAAACCTGCGTCCCTCGGAAGCTTCTGAGCGCACTGAGTTTTTTTTCTTAAAAAATAAAAAATATTTTAAATTGCAAATTTTAGTCATCCCTTTTTAATTTGTTCAATTTGCACAAATTACATTGTAAGCCTGTTTCGCTTCTCGATCACCTTTTCAACGATTATTGCTACGAAATTTCGCATGATTTTAAGAAACCCTACTTTTAATATGATATTACGGTGCATGAAATATATATATATTTGCTAAAACAATTATTAGTAAAAGGGAAATTTTTTTAGAAAAAGTATGTCGTTTTAATGAAAAAGTCTTTTTTGAATGAGTTCTTATAATTAAAAGTTTTTAGTTTTCTGTTAATATACAAATTTTTTTATGTTAAAAATTTAGTGCTAGAACACTAGCGTTTATAAGAAAATTATCATATTTGCCTCCAACTTGACTAAATGGATCATTGTATATGACAATGAAGTCATTTAATAAAATTTTAGTCATATTATTGAAAAATTTTGGTTCTTATTTAGGCAACTATTGTCATAGTTTTCTTCAACTATTTTCATAGTTTTCTTCAACTATTTTCATGTTTTAGGCTATTAAAAGCAACTATTTTGTTCATTTTTTCTGTGGCAACCCTGTCAATGGAAAAAATGTTTGTTTGGACAGCTTAAAAATGTCCAAAGCCATTTTCGGAGTGCGGATCTTTTTTTAGTTCCAAAACTAGAAAAAAATTTTACAGTTTCTCTACTAATTGAAGCAGGTCACTTTCCATAGCATTTTAATAAACATTGCTGTAATTTTCGTTTGCATTCTGTGACGGCTACCCTTGCTTATACCCTATTGACACCTTTCTATGTTCGTTCATTATCAAGAATTTCATTGTTTGTTATCTATTGAGTCATCAACAATAAGATGTGTCTCTGAAAAATCAGTGTGAGTGCTGTTGCCACTGAGTGAGTTAAATTATGAGCACTTAACATTGCTTTCTAGAAAATCAAATTTCCTTTTGCAACAATTAATTAAGGAGAAACATTTAGGCACTCTCTTAATTTTATTATAAATGTTTTTTTTTCAGTGAAAAATGATCCATGGAGTCCATCTTTAGAAAATTCAAATGGCAGTATAAATTCAAATGAAGATTTTACTGCATTGCAAGAAAATATTAGTAAGTTAACTTCTTTATTCTTCTACACTATGGCTTCCTGTTGTATGATTATACAGAGACTTTAAACGACTCAGAGAGTTATAATTTTTTATTTTTAAATTTTTTATTTTTTTTTCAAGCAAAAAAACTTGACATTACTATATTGTATAACTGCCAACTTCTGATATTTTTTCTAAAATTCTATTTTTATATATTTAAATTCTCACAAAATTAATGCTTTTCTTTTCCTATCCTGGATTTAATTTTTTTTTTTTTAAGAGTTACAGCATCAATAATAAATTAAACATATTTATAAATACAGCATACTCTCAATATCTCGTAAGCCTTCGTATGTCAAAAAAAAATGTTTTTTTCCCTTCGCATTATATATCTACCTAATATTAATTTCAATTCCTATGTCAAAGAGTTTCTTCTCAAAACCTTGTTATGTCAAATTTTTTCGAAATGGAAAATGAATTTTTTCAGAAAAATCACAATGAAAGTTTATTGTAAACCAATTATTTTCTATTTAATGCACAATTATTTTGTCCTTACCTTTTAAAAATAAAATTATCTGTCATGCCTCCATGTTGTGATGGCACTGTCATCAAGGTAGATATTGTAAAAAGACAGAGGAGGGAATGCTCTGATATAGAGCGGAAGTGAATTGTTTAGGTGTCTTGGTTATATTAATTTTCTAATCTTTTACCATTGTTAATAAATATTTTTTTGTGTGTGTGTTGTAAACTGGTTACCATTTTTTTTTTTTTTTTTTTTTGACCAATTGTGTTTTTGGGAAGCATCTGAGTGAAGAAGGGAAAAGGAGGAAAAAATATACTCAATATCATATTATCATTGTTGTATTTAAACTTAACGCCAAGTGGTTGAGTGGTAGTGCTTCGCGCTCCCGTGCCACGGGTCCTGGGTTAGAACCTCGGGCCGGGTAAGGTTGACTCAGTCTTTAATCCCTTCAGTGGGTCGATAAATGAGTACCAAGCACGCTTGGGAACTAAGCTTGGAAGCTGACGCTTGGGAATTTTTTCTTTGTTACTCTCCCTTTTAATCATAGTGGTTAATTTCTCTGTATTTACCAGCATATGAAATAGTACTATTGCTCTCTTCTAACCTGTGGCAATCAAGATTTACTATACTCCTAATCTTATTCTTGAAGTATATAACTTCAATTATTTTGATAATTCTAAATGACCAGCTTATTAAGGTTTAGAAAAAACTTATTTCAAAATCGCAAATATGAGCGTAGCCCTTAAGTTTTAAAAAATCTAATTAATTATTCTCATCTTTTCTTCTGATGTGTGATTTTACTTTTGCCATAGTAACATAGGAAATAAATGAATTTCCTAAAAAACTCCTTTTTGGATTTCAATAAAAATTATAAGCCAACTAATTTCATTCATGTTGGTATCAATATTATAATATTAAAGCAGAATCATCCTCAATTTGAATTCAGCTTTTATCTTTGTGTTAATTCTTTGAAAATATCGTTATTAGCATGCAAATGGATAATTTTAAGGATGACCTTACTGTTTTTAAGCAGGCTTTTATAATGATTTGTGTTTATTCATTAAAATTCTATTGAATCTCGCTGGGCCACAGGTTAGAAGTCTGGCATCATCCGTTATATCTATATATAAGTTGCTATTGTTGTATTGTGCACTAGAAAAGAACAGACTTTCCTGAATAACTTTTGATTGGATTTTTCCCTTTTAGGTCTCAGCTGTTCGAGAGCAGACTTCAAACACACTTATTAATGAGTGCAGACAATATTTTAAGTTAAGAAATCAGATACAAAAACATACTTTCTTGGGAACAAGCATACCATTTTTTTCAACTGATTTCTGACACCCAAAATACGAGAACTATGATCCCCATAGTTTCATCAGGAGAGCGATCCAAAGTTTACACCCCTTAATGCTAGTTTTACTTTTTATGTCTTTTACCATATCTTGAGATTACTTTCTAGAAAGTTTTTAAGGAAATTGAACTTTTAATAAATATTTATTATTTCATTATTAATAGTCGAAAAAATTTTGAGTTGTAACATGTAAGAAATTTTACGTCATTTTAAACATTGTAATTTTATATAGCAAAATACGAAATTTGGGCAAATTTAATTGAATAGTTCCTGAGAAATCGATTTTTGAATGATTGAATTTTAAATTCGATTTCTCTGTTTCACCAATTTTGTACTTTGGTATGTGAAATTACATTCTTTAAATTATGTAAACATATGTTTACTTTGAAATTAAAAAAATTCTTTGACTATTATTAAATAAAATAATAAATATTTACTTAAAAAAATTTTTTCAAGGATTTTTATCTTTGGATTTGGCAAATCTTATAATTAAGTGCAAAAAGTTTTCTATTTGCTTAAAAAGTTCTTGAGATATGGCAAAATACCAAAAAGTAAAATTAGTATTAAGAACTCCTAACTTTTGATTGCTTTCCTGACCAAACTATGGGGACCATATTTTCCAGATTGTGGCTAGCCTGTATATTTTGCTTGTCAGAAACCCGAATCCATGAGAAGAAGATATGTTTTTATTCAGATAAATTACATTGTTATGTCTGATTTCGTAACTTAAAATATCGTCTGCGCTATGTATTTAACATAGTTAAATTCACCCTCGAACTGTTAAGATTGATTCCTAGATTGTGAAAATCTGATCATTAGATCAAAAGTTATTTAGATTGTTCCTTTTTATTATTTTATTTTTTTTAGCACACTGTACAGGACAATTCAAATCCTCAGAGACCAGAAGAAAAAAAATTCAAAATGTCTAAAACTTGAATAACATATGTTTTCTCAAACAGAAGAGAGAATTATTAAAGGTTTACTTTTTAATCAAAGGTTTTGTATACGGTTTAAAATAGAAACCTTATATAAAAATGGCGCTATATTTTTTCATTAAATTATGCATTGCATTTAGGCATATTTATTCTTCACTTTTTTTAAAAAAAGAATAAGTACAAATTTCACTTATCCAATCTTTGATTGATGCAGAACTATCTATATTTATGAAGCCTCTGCAGCTATGACAGACTTTTAAACAAAAGGATTCTGCCCTTTTTATTTTTGAAACGACAATCTTTGTAGTTTCTATGTAATACTCTTGAAAGATCATTATTTTATTATTAAAACTTATGCCATGTTCTTCCTCTCATTGCTAATGTTATGCGATTACATGGATAAATATTTCTTTGCATTTAGTTTGTATGTTTTCAAATAAAATAAAGGAGCTAAATTTTTATTATTTAATGTTTAGGCTCCTTTGATATGATGAACATGAGAAAGTCGATATCTGCCGATGTGTCATCATCATCCAAAGACGGTGTTAGATCTTTAGATGCTTTCTTAAGTGGTACTGAATCTACACTAATCAATTTCGATCCTTCGGCTCCTCGTTCTAGAACACTTGGTAAGTATATGCACTCCCTGGTTTCAACATCTGTAAAACATAAGAGTGGTGTAAGTAATAATTATATCAAATTTATGAACTGCGATGGCTCAAGAGATAGAGCATGTTTGTCTTCCATTGAGGTGAACTGGGTTTGAATCCCAGCAATGACTGGTCAATATGAATTCGGCACCCGGCTTGCATTGACCACTGTGCTGACGTAAAATGTCCTCAGTGGTAGACAGATGATGGGTTAGAGTCCCCTTGCCATCAGGCTAACTGTGGGAAGCTTTTCTTAGCATATAAGTATTCCTTAGCATTTGAATGGACTGCATATTCCCTAGCTTTAAATGTTTTAAGTTTTTTTTATATATTTAATTACATGATTGCTTCACATTCTTTTAAATGTTAATGATTATTATTGCAAAGTCAAAGCAATAAATAAACTATTATTTTTCTTTCTTAAGACTGGAAAATTCCAATGTTTGGAAATGCAGAGTTGGCTCTTATTTTTTGAGTGTATAACAAGAGGAGTATATAAACTTGGTATTTTTGTGAAATTTTGCAAATCAAAAATGTTTTCTTACTGTTGTTGAAGGTTTAGAATGTATAAATTAAATAATCTTTTTTTTTATTTAAATTTGGAATTAAGAATATCACTTTTATCGGCAAACTTAAACTTTCAGCCTAATTTTTTTTTTAACCACCTTAAAGCAAATTTTCTAAAATGAGAAATATGAGCAAACGAAATCGCTTTGCAGCAGGATTTGTTATTTTAAATCAACTTGTTTTGAATGACATTTTAAATATAGTATTTTCTTCTTTTTTTTTAAATCACTGGTCTAAGTAAAATAATTTTTTTAAAAGAAATCATAAATGCAAAAATGTATAAGTTTTTTTTTAAAAATCACTGGTCTAAGTAAAATTATTTTGTTAAAAGAAATCATAAATGCAAAAATGTATAAGTTTTTTTTAAATCACTGGTCTAAGTAAAATAATTTTGTTAAAAGAAATCATAAATGCAAAAATTTATAAGTTATACAATTATAAGATACAAATTTTACAATTATAAGGTTCTCTAACTTTTTTGATTTTCATTGTTTTAAAATTTCTATTTTCAATAAATCCAAATCCTGCATTTACATGGTTTTACTTGATTAAAAAAACTTCTTTCTTCAAAAATATACAAATTTGACAAGACAGTCGACATGTTTCAAGCGCTCAAAAATAAGCGTCAATTTTCAAGACTTGTCAGGCGTAAATGAGAAGAGATAAAAGTGGTTTGAAATATAAAACGTAAAGTTGCCAAAGTAAAATATAAAGCAAAGGTGAGAAAGGAAACTTGAAAACCTCAGTAGCTGAGAGAAAATAAACATTAAATACAAAAAGACAGAACATGGAAAACCACTGTGACTGAGAGAAGCAAATTAGAGT
Source organism: Parasteatoda tepidariorum (assembly GCF_982258835.1). Lineage (NCBI taxonomy): Eukaryota > Metazoa > Arthropoda > Arachnida > Araneae > Theridiidae > Parasteatoda > Parasteatoda tepidariorum. Next base: position 3,188,688 of record NC_141759.1, read on the forward strand.
AAAATGCATTTCCATGCCCTATGAAGGAGTGGTGAGAAATTAACAAGGGGATCAGCATTTATATGAATAAATGATGATTTCCTCAAGATTAATTAATGTGACTAACGTGGACATAATTTTGGCATTGTCTTAATTGAATTTATGTCCTAGATTCCAACAATGTGCAGCGATTGATGATTTCTCTTATTCTTTATGAACGACATATCTATTATGTTCCTTAGGTCTAAATTTTAAAGCATGTCTAGTTTGTTTGATATAGTAGAGGTCACATTGACAAGATTTGTTGTAAATTTTTGAGCGATTATTGAAAATAAAAAGTTCTTTTAAAGACAGATTTAATTTTGCTAGCTGGCTTAAAAATGACTTTAAAACCAAAATGGGACAATATATTAGCTGGAGAAAAAACAAAAATGACAAGTTCTCAGTAAATATTTGAGGAGAAGTGTTGTTAGTGAGCTTAGCAAGAGCTGAATCAGCTATAGATGAGTTAAATCCAAACAAATGGAGAAATTTAAGCTTGGAGTTTTTCAAAAAGAAGCATCGGGGCAAAGGTTTGGTGAACCAGAAACAAAAACTTAAAATGCAGAAATTTTCCCACAATTAGAGAAGTTAGAACTAACATGGGGGGAGGATGACGGCAAAATATTTACAATAAACAGAGCTGGAAAAATTATCATAGTACAGTAGAGAACCAATTAACCGGGATGCTCGGGACCATCTCTATCCCGGATGTCTGAATTTCCCGGTTTTCTGGATCGGCTAAAAGTGACGTTAATCGATGTTTTATCAAACCCAAATTACAGGTAAAAAGTGAAGAACTTTTTAAAATAAGAAAAAATCTAAAATATCTCCTAAATTTAAAAAAAAAAAAAGAAAAAAATGGTAGAAAAATAACATTTAAAGGGATAAAATTATTTGCAAGTTTAGACAAGAAAAACAAGTTTAAAAAATACAAAATTCGCATTAACTAATATAAAACAAAACCAATAATTGAAAAACGCATTATATTTCATACCTTATTATGCGGGAGGGGGGATGATGGAAGGAAAACTTATTAATCTAAATAAAAACAACGCTTGAAAATTATCAAACGGAACCGATATTTAAAAAGGCACTAACATAAATATTAAAACTTGGAACAAGGCAGGATATTATAAGATCAACGGAATTTTTTTTAAAAAAAATTCACCTTTAAAATCAATACTCTTAGCCAGAAGTTTCAAGTTCCTTAACTTGGACATTCATTGATTTGCTTGTGCAATGCCTTTTCCCCACCCCCTCGTAAACCAAAGAGAAAACGAAAACAGCATGCCACTCCTTTGAGTTCGATTGACGGCAGCTTATCAGAAAAACAACTGACACAGGAGAAAATAAAACATTTGTCCCTTCCCTGCCCCCTCTCGATCTTCAAGGTTAGAGGAAGAATTGAAGTTTCTCTGGGCGAAGGAGGAGAAAAATTTTCCCCTTTCCCTCTACTCAGCTTCAAGGATGAGTTAAATTTCCGCTTATCTTTATATTTTAAAATAGCGGGAAAACCAAGAAAAATTCTCCCCGGTTTACTGGATAAATGGTTCTCTACTGTATTTAGTTACAAGAACATCTTAAAAAGGTAAAATAAAATTAATTTTTACGATATAGTAAATAGAATGTTGGAGTCAACCAAGTTGATAACAGAAAATAGCTCGTGAGTATCGTGTCTAGTAAGACAAAATTATCGTCAACATATCTTTTCCACCATGAGAATTTGAACAATTTAAAAACCTTTTCTTCGAAACAATGCATGGATGTCACAAAGAATGAGGATGGGAGTTGCACATGGGTAAACTGTCAATTTGTTTTTATAAATTACCATTGGTTTAAAAAAGCATTTTCAGGGTTGCCACTCCACAGGGAAAACCTGGAAAATACAGGAAATTTAAAAATTACCTAAAATGACAGGTGATGCAAGCTAAATACTAAAGTTTTTAAAAAGTGCTTATTTTTGATTTACAGTTTTTTAATAGCCCTTAAAGGTGTTTTTGTATTCGTGATTTGTAAAAAGTGCTTTTATCTTTTAAAAGGAGATATTTTTTTCTTTTGCCGTGTCGATTTTCGTACTAAATTACACAAAAAAAATGCATGATTTTCACAATTTTCTCTGCAATATTTATCAGAAACTAGTTAGTTTATCATGATTATATAAAGTTTTTGAAAATGATTTTGAATTTTTATGTTTATAAATTAAGAACTTTAACGATCGAAAAAATATGTTTTATTACTGCACAGATCCTAATTTTTTATTTATTTATTTATTTATTTTTTTGGAAAGTGATTAAAAATATTTTTTAGTACGTAAAAGGTGCTCATTTTTTGTTGAAAAATCTGACTACGCACCTTGTAAATAGTGAGCAAATTTATAGCCCGTGTTTTGAATGTTCGAGATAATAGGTCTAAAAGCAAGTTGAGACTTGCAAACTTAAGGAAGGGCATAAAAATGGGCACAATTTGAAATAAAAGGAATGACGTTACGTTTAGTGTAGCCTGAAAAAGAACTTTTTTTTAAGTAGCAGTTGAATAAGAAATAGTTGAGCCAGACTTACAAATTGCATAAGGGACAGAAGCCTTCATATTCTCAACCATAGTAAGATAGAAACATAAAGTATCTGTGCACACAATCCAAAAGTATCTGCAAGCTCATAATATTTTAAATTGTAATAGAATAATTTTATTAAATATACAAAATCAGTTAACTATTTAATATTTTTATTTATTCTTGACAAAAAAATATGCATATACTTGTGCTATAACACGAAGAACATAAAAAATAAAAAAATTATAATAATAGTTATACGTAGAACTACATTCATATAAAGTAATTATCATATTAAGTAGTATTAGTAATTTTGCTACTAACGAAATTACATTAAAAGTTTTTCTACTGTCGCCGCAATCGTCTATTTTCGTTGTGAAACGATAGTCATATCAAGTTAAAAAAATCAGCTGATTGTAGGCTCTACCGCTAATGATGGGATTGCTAAGCTTTGCATTAAAAGTGGCAGTTATATCTTTTCTTTTTGGTAGCACGATGCATACAACCAAACATTGACTTTCTTCCACCTTGCATAAATCATGATTACGCTGCCCGTATTTTTTTCCCCCACTGAAAATTTTTTTCTTCCTGCATGCGGATACTTATTTTTATATTACAATAAATGTTTCAGCAAAATTGGAGAATCGCCACCGATATATCCACACACGACATGCGCACGTCCGGCTTTATTATCTAACTAAGTTCTCAACATGATTATGGTAATCGGGTTCGTTGAGAATAACAATCTGCTTTTGTAATCAAAATGGCAGAATTGCATGGTTTATTTTTAATTTTAATTATATTTATAAAATTTAACTAATTAAAAATGGAAGTTATTGAAGTATCTTTATTAAATAAAAAAATAAGAAGTTTAATTCTTTTAAAAAAGGTTAGTTTATGCTAAAAAAAATTTTTCTTTTTTTTATGAATTTTGCTTTGCAGAGAAATAAGTATTAAAACAGGACTCCCACGGGTCGGGAGAACAGGGAAAACCTGGAATTGTTAGGGAATCGTCAGGGAAAGTTGCAATTTTTTTACAAAAACCTGGAATATTCTTATATCATACCTAGAAAATAACCTTAGAAGTTTTAAAATTGTGCGTAATAGTAATCAGTTATTGAGATTCAAATTAAATAATTCTATCATCTAGTTCATTTATTTGTTGTAAAAATGTTGTGTATGTACTGAAATGTTCCCACCCTCATTTAATAATATTTTTTTACACAGAAAATCTAATATTTCACATTTCAAATAAAAGAATTAAAGTTTTCTGATGAAAATATGGTCTCAATTATCATTGAAATTTACCTGGTATATCTGGAAAAGTCAAGGACTTTTTTTTCTGAAATTGAGAGGGAATCCTGTAATAAAATACCATTTATTTTGTAAGTTAAAGTATTAGTAATAAAAATGAAAAAATGTCTATATTGATTAATTATGTATTAAAGAACTATTTTTTTTTTTAATAGAAATAGGTTTGACATGGCTTTGTTCTTGTAAGTATTAATACTTTTTTTTTTCAGGCAATCCTTTCCAGGCTGCTAGGCCTGCCCCTATGACTATAAATGAAATCAGGGCACAGAACACAGCCTTTCCGTTACCATCCGAGAGCAGCACTCTGCCAACTTCCGCCAGCATGCCTTTACAGAGTGCACTCTTTGCCACAAATGCTCCACCACCAGTCAGTCAGAATCCTTTTATGTAAACTAGACTAGTCGCACCCTTGCGAAAGCTCGGTTTTGAAAGCTTTTATTGAAAGTACACAAATTTGAAATAAAAAAGAACTTTATTAGTGCAAATTAAAAAGAATAATATCACAAGTTTAGTTGTTTTATTAGATTATATTTATGTATAACTTAATAGTAATTATATATGGGGCCTGGGGTTCCAATTGCAAGGATGAAAGCACTTACTAGCCGATGTTTTCAAATGGAATTGTTTAGTTAGAATACCTCACCAACACTAAATTGTTACAAACTATTTTGTTATTGGTTTACACAATATAAAGTTGCATTGAATTTAGTTAGCATATTTTGTCCTACTTAAAATACATGTTCTGTTATATCTTACTTGTTTCACGATGTTTAAAATGATCTGAAATTTTTCATTCAAACATTATTTAGTAACGGCTACCTCATGTTTCTTTTTGGCTAAAAAAATTTAAAAATTAATGTTACTGTGGCATGATTAATTTAAAAATGTGTTAGCAATAATTTTTTCCCATAATTATTAAAAACATCAATATTATTAGGAGATTGTAAAAAAAAATTAGAAAGAAAATTTGATTAAAAAGAAAATTTGATTTAACTCAAGTCTTTGAGATTGTAATTTTAGATATTTTTGCACATTTGAATTTGCTTTTGGATATGTAATTTAAAAATTTTAAATATATAGAAATCTGTATACTTTTTTATGTAAAAATAAATTATTTTGACTTATCCTTACCCTTTTAATACCCTTTTTTTGTGTTTTCACAAAACAAAGAAGCAATTTTTTTCTCTTAACTTTGTTAGTTTTTGTACCACAACATAATTCTGTACACCTTGATAGTCTAGGATTAGGTTCTCAGAAATCAGATTTTATTAAGAAAAACTTTTATCAATCTGTGTTTTTAAAGCAACATGACAAACAGCCCGGTATATTCTAGTTTATGTGTTTCAAGTTTTTTTATCTTGTTAATTGTCTTTGATATTATATAAATTTTCAACCTTGTAAAAAAATGAAGACAGAATTAAGTGCAGTTAAAGCTCGATTGTACGAAATAGACGAAAACCAACAATTCTGGATACTTTGGTGTTGACCTCATTTTTGCTAGAATATGCATTTAATTCATACATTTAATTCTAATTTTCTACAAAAATTTTGCGCCTGCTTTATATAAAAAAAATCAATTATTCATTAAATTTTCTGTTAACTTCAATTTAAATGTTTATTTGCATTTGAAATTAGGAAAACTCTTAACTATAAATATTAGTTAAAGAGTTATTTATCTGCGTAGATTTGTGATTTTAAGAATTTTCCGTACTTTTATATAATTTTGTGAAAGAAAAAGAAACATTCAATATTGTCTCAATCATGAGATTTATAGAAAGAACTGAATTGAGGGACCCTTCACTTCTAATACACATTATTAGCAAATGCAGTTACAATTCCTCTGATTCTGTTTAAAAACAATTGAAACTATTAATGATTCAATAAGTACAAATTTTACAAAGTGTAGCTGATGCTAATCAACTTTTGAGGGACCATACTAATTTAATTTTAACTCCATATATTTTCTTGAAGTGTTAGTAAAATTTTTTTAAACTATTTAACTGACACTTAACATACTAACACTTTACAGCCACTTTTGATCGGTTATGGTACGTTTAGTGTTAAAGAAATATAGAAATTACTATTTTTGAATCTTATCTTAAAATTTAGAGAATATTTTCTAATCAGTATTTTAATAAGTTTACCCTGCTTTTATGATTGTTTTGGTTGTGACCAATTAACAATTCAAAATAAATCTGTTTATTTGCTGCCTAAATCAACATATCTTTAGCACTACAATATTAATTTATACTATATTAATACAATGTTAATTTATAATTTACCTAATATTAATTTAATGACATAAGAGACTAAAGAAAGCTCTTAACAACATGTACTTTGTAGAGGCAAAAATTATACAAATGAAAGTCTATAAAGATGGGATTTGTCTATGTTAAATTCCAAATTACTCTTGAAAAAGAGTTTTAAAAAAAAAGAAATTCTTGGTAACAACTTTTCTCTTCTCTTTTTTTCAAAAAAAAAAAATATTTTATAAAATTTTTGTTGCAGATCAATGTGCAATATTAAATAAGTTTCATATTCATTTATTTATTTATTTTTCTTCAAAAATCAGTGTTTGAAAATAAATTATTAAGTTAAGAATCTTATTCCTATCTATTTTATTGTTTGTAAGATTTTATATCTAAGTAATTTCTGTTTAACTGATTTTTTAATGTGTACGTTAAGAACACTAACCAAATATTTATTGTAATATCTGAATATGAATGGTTTAAACTGTAAATGGTACTCTGAAGTCTTCTTTTTGAACATGAAATGGCTCTCTAAAGGTACCTTTTTAACTACAAATGATCCTCTATTTTTTTTTTTGTTAAAACATGTTGTGAGCCCTGTAGTCTTAAAAATTGTTTAATACATATATATATATATATATATATATATATATATATATTAAAAATAAACTGCAAATCAAAATTTAAATAAAACTGCAACTGACAGTTCTCAAGTAAAAATTCCTCCCTACAATAACCGTTTTAAGAAAATACTGGATCCATACTTTTGAATCTCTGATCAATGGAAGAAAAAAAATTTTTTAATTATATATATTTATGTATCTATATATAAACTTTTTAAAGTCCATGCTATTTGAGCTTTCCAGAGGGTCAAATTTCGGATTATTGAGCTTTCACTGTATCTTGTTTCCTTACAGTCTTATAATTTTTTCATTTAAAAAAAAAAATTTCACTTAAGTATATAATTAAAATTTAATGGATCAAATAACTGTTCAGCTGGTATTAATAAAGAAAAAATAAAGCTATTGGAGCCCCTAAATGTAGAATCATTAGGTGTCAAATATTTGTTCTTCTAACTTGTTGTATGTATTTTCTGGTTTTAAAAATATAAAATAAGCAATACTTTATATTTTTACTTCTAAATATATTTTTAAAACCAGTGATGATTTACCTCTATCTTGCCTGTTCAAATGTTGTCCTAAATGCTGTTCTTAACATAACATTCCTATCAACATAATGCTGCATATATGTGTGTGTGTGTTGAAAACAAAACTAGATATAAAAATAATTCTAAAGAAATGCTGCATTTTTGAAAAACATTACACTTTTTGCTAAATACTTTTTAAATATTGTCTTCTAAAAACCAGTTCACTTGGCTGCAGAAATTTTTTTTTTATGAGAAATATTTTTAATATCGTTATTTTTATGGGTAGGTTACTATTTATTCATTTTAAAAAAAATCTATGATGAGATTTCAGTCAGTAAAGACTGTGTCTCATCTTCTGATTGTACGAGAGTATGTTATCGAAAATTCTCATCCAACATCAAAAGTTAAAAGTATTGTTTAAAAATAAAATTAAAAAAATAATTTTTTACTTAAGCCCTTAGTAGTCTAATCCAACTATTTTAAAAATACCTATATTGATTAGTGTTTTTCAGGAGCATTTACTTTACAACAATTAGTCAGTTTTCTTTTCTTTTTTTTTTCAATTTTAAAAAAAAAAAATTATGTAAATTTTTAAGCAAACTTTGTAAAGAAAGTAAAAGAGAGAGATCCGCATCCAACATGTGACATCAAAAATTAAGTGTTCTTTTGAAAACGAGAATTTTTACTTTTGCCCTTCTAAAATTAGTTTAATCCAATTATTTTAAAAATATCAATATTAATTTGAATTTTTCAGCAGCAAATTCATTTACGGCAAAATGTTTCTTTTCTTTCTTTCTTTCAGGTTTAAAAAAATTTTTATGAAATTTAATTAGATTTTGTAAATGAGGGATTCACAAATGTTTTTTAGATAATAGGTAATGAGACTAAAAAGTGTGTTCTGAAATCAACAGAAATTTTTTTTGTTTAAATCTAAGATTTTGAAACTAAATACAAAATTCCACAATAAAGGTATCCTTACAATTATACTTCCTAAAATATGTGCCAAATACAATTAAATTATCCAATTAGCACTTTTCTTGAAAAAAATATATACTTTTGAGTTTTGAAAAGGCTACATTTTAATCATAATAATTTAACATGGTGGTATTGATAAAATTTTAAAAGATATCACTATTTTAAAATAATTTTTGTAAACTTCATAAAATAATTTTGGAACTGACAATAAAAAGAGATTTATGGATTGAATGAATATGTAATTCAAACAACTTGTGCTTGTTGTTCAATTGCAATGTGCAAACTTCTCAGCAAATAAATTTGTTGTTTCACTCTTAGTAAATATTTAAATAGACTATAATAATAAATTTGTTTAAATTCTATTTTGTGAGCTAATATCCTGTAAAAAGTTTTAAACATGAACTATTCTTTCAATAAAAAGTGAGAATGGTGTCTTTCTAGCTGCCAACTTCTTTTCTGGGAGTTCTTTCTAGATTAAGATAGTCATGCTTTAATCTAAAATTATTTCGATCACCCATCGAGCAAGACCTGGTAAGCGTGTGGTGATGCTTTTAAATGCTAGCAAAATATTTTTTTACTTTATTGTTATTACGCTATTTTTAAAGAGTGTTTCAGTCAGCTGGCAACTCTGTTATTACTGCTCTGTAGACGATTTTATCTTGATTGTATTAATTACTGAGATTTATTGTTATCTCGGGTCAGAAAATAGGCCTGGATGTGGAGTTAGAATTGTATTTGTTCTCATAAGTTCAATGTTGAGATTTAAATTGTTCAATATTTATTTATTTTATACCTGTAAAGAAATCAGCTTTCATAAAATCAAGAGTCTTTATGATTATATATATCTACTGTATTATGAACAGTGGTCAGAAAAACAAAATTTTCTTTGTAGTTAACTTCATTACAATTGTAGTTAACTACTACTATTTAATTAAATATAGCGACTACAAACTACTTTTAGAAGACATACTTTACTAGAGAGCATAATTTACACCAATGTTCAAAATGGTTTTGAATTTTAAAAAAAAATAGGCTTAGTATAATATGAGAAGTTACTAAGAAATGTTAATTCATACTTATACATAATATAGTTTGTTATTCTAATGCACTTTTTACAAATTTTTTCTTTTAATCTTCAAACTCTATGCTTTTCTTGACAGTGAATATTTAATTTAAGAAGTGATAGGAAAACATCAAATATTTGAGATTTAGGTGATTAATGTTTTTTTATATCTTTCAAGAAATTAAGTACAAAGCGCAAAATAAAAAATGAGCCACCCTGAATAACTTTATATCTAATGAACAGATCTTCACATTCTAAGACTTAATTTTAATGGTTCGATTTCCAATGATAAGTAAATAAATGAACGAATTAACTTAATATGAAAGAAATAACTGCTGTCAACCAAAATAAAAAAGTAAAAAAACTTGCTGTTCTGGAACTTATTAACACTTTGTCACAGAGGCATTATCATTGCGTCTGTTCACGGATCCGCTAAGGATTTGCACCAATCAGATTCGAAAAATATTTTGAGTTTGAACTTTGTTTCGTTACGAAATGTTAAAAGTAGTAAAATTGTAAAATCGCACTACAGACTACGAAAAAAGTGGCGACTACAGTAGTTTCGCTGCTTCCTACCACTGATTATGATACATCTTTTTTAATTCTTATAAAGTTTCTTTTACTGTGATTAGTACTTATTTTCATAACAAATAATGTGTGTTAATGACATATATATTTATATATTTTTTAATTTGGTGGTTAAAAAATGGCAGGTGTTTTTAAGTTTTATTTCTAAGAAAACTACCTAGTCAAATCCTGTCAAACATCAGATAATTACAAAGTACCAGAAAATAAAAAAGAGCGCATTTTAAGACCAGCCAGTTATGATTTTTAATAGTAATGGCTGTGATTCAAAATAAAAGTTAAGGTAAATGAATTACACTGAAACATCATTTCAATTTAATTTTAGATGGAATTCCAACTGCCCAAATCTCAAATTAACATACATTTATTCGGCCTGTTTTATTTTCTTAATTTGGAATACACTTAGTGATGAAATGTTTCTACAAATGACTGAACTCGTTTGATTTTACAAAAAACTTGATTAAATGTACAAAATTTAAAAATGAATTATTAAAAGTCTAAAGATTAAATACTTTTGAATAAGATAATTATTCAGATAAAAATATTGAGGGTAATCATTTAAGATAAAATTTCCAAAATCCTTAAATTAAACTCATTTTATTTTAATACTTTTATAAAGGTGCTCTTTGTATGATCACTTTCTAAATTTGATTCAATTAAACTTTTACAGCATCTACACAAATTGGAATGTATTGTAATTTGAATTCAACACCTGCCATTATTTTATGACAGTTTAACTTTTTCTGGTCTTTCTTCTAACAAATCTTAAGTGCATAATTTAATTTGTATGTTGGAAATGAAACAGAAATATTTGCTTTTAATTAGTAGTCGAATTTCGTAAATTTATTTGATCGTTCCTATTTGAAATGATTTATGCTTTTAAAAATGTTATAAAACATATACCCAGTACGTTTTTTTAGAATTAGAATTTTTCTTTCTTAATCCAACTGTTTTTTTTTTTTAATTTAAAGTGAGAAAAACTTCCATAACAAAAGTTTTTCTCACTTGTAAAAAATGTAAAACATAAAATTATAATTTTTCTATGACGAATTTTGTGTATTAAGACAGACAATATTTTTGATTCAAAATAAAAGAAATTGGATGACATACCTATATGTTTACTTTTGCAATTGTATGATTCATATGCCTTTCTAGTTATTTTATTTCTTCCTGGCGCTCTAGGTAAATTGTTATTTTTCAAATGTTTTTGTTTAAACAAAAATGAGTGCATGATATTAATTATATATTATTAATGTTAATAATATAATTATTCAAACATAGAATCAGTTAAAAATGTGAATGTTTTCAAAAGACATTTTGTGCAAAAGAATATAATACATTATTTGAAACAAAGAATTTTTCATTGTTATAAGGAATTATATTCTTTGCTTTAATTGGCACTTTTTTAATGTTCTTTGGAATATGATAATTGTCTTAACTAGTGTGCAGTTAGTATTAGTTTTGTGTGTACTCTTGAATTCTGCACCTAAGTTTTTTCTAGATGTGTTTCTATATATCTTGTTTGTATTCGTTGCCATCAATATATAAAACCCTGAGAATTATAGAATACCTAAATCAGCAATATATATATATATATGCTATAATTTTTGCCTAATCAATGCCTATAGGTTTCTACACAATGCCAGGGCAAAATTAATCATCTTTATTGATTGATTTTTAGCATTCCGTTGTTTCCCAGATTTTATACATTAATGGTAACTTATAGATTCTTTCCATCAAAGCGATTTTAAAAAAAATATTTTCTTTCTGTACTTATCTCCTAAGTGATAATTCAGGCCATTTTAGAACAATGAACAGCGTGATATAGGGCAATACTCTGTTGACTCAGTTTAAACTTTTAACTATTCGTTAACCTTCAATTAGTGTTTAACGTTTAATTGAAAATATTTTTTAAAAAATTGCTCCTCAAAAACTGTTCACCCTGCTGACTCAATTTATATTCACTCATTTGTGTTAATTGAAATGAAAATCATTTAATGGTAATCAGGGAGGATGCTTGTTTAAAATTAAATTTCTCATATTTGTCAAGTGAACTTTGCACCTCAAATAGTGTGCACGCTACTGACTCCATTGAAACTTTTAGATTGTCTCATCCGTCTTCAACGCTTTAAATTCGTAAAAAAAAAAAAAAAAAAACATATATATATTTTTTATCTATACTCTCTGAAGAAAAAATTAGTATATCTGTTGCCTTAATGTTAACTTTGATGATTGAGGGCTGAATCATGCTTGTTTTTTCAAGACTACTAAATATTTTTCTACTCTCAACTCGACTACTACTTTTGAAAACTCCTTTTATTTCTTGCCATTCAGTGTGCTTCTGCTGACAGGGTTTATTATTAGCTTAACACAGGGATGTTTACCTTATGAACATTCTGAAATGTACGGTGGTGTCTTGTTGAAATTAGAATAGATTTTTTTCTATAGTGTTTTGTGCAATTTTTTTCTTTTTTTCATGTGAAAAATTTACGAGACTTCCAAAGCATTTCTTGGTGCCTCTGGACATCTTATAAGTATGTGAACAAAAGAGAAAGGTTTTAACTAGTTTTTATTATTATTATTTATTTACTGTTTCGTGAATGTTTTATGTAAATCATCAGAATTCTTCAATCTTTTTATTTTATTTGTAACAGGAATATTTTAATTATAATTTGATTCTAGCCTAATCTAAACAATGAATAATTAGTTAACAATCCAAAGTAATGAATTTTCCAAAAACCTTGTTGTGTCCCAGTAATAGGTCAATACTTTATTTAAAATTATACAACTAAACTTATTTTTACTGATTTGAAACAAGTCGTTACAATAATTTTTTTATTCAGTTTTAGCTAAGTAAAATTTTAACCCACTCTAAAGAAAATAAAAAGAAAGAAATTAATTGTAAGGAAAATTAAAAAATGAAGTCTTTCAAATCAAATATAGTATTTTAATGAGCATTTTAGTTATGTTGTGTATCTTTTAATTAAGTTTTTTCTAGAAATATTGTATTTATTACAAAAAAATTTATAATTTTTTTCTTTCTATTTTTTCTAATTATGTGTATTTTGATAAGTTAAAATAGATACCTAAAATGAAAATAAAATTTTTTTATATTGGAGACTAATTTCAATTATAAAATCAATAGTTTAAAATGATTATAAAAATTATCATTTATTAAACTTGATATAGTATCTACATATAAACGCGTTTAGCATTAGATATATATCCTAATCATTGAATGTGTTTAGTAGCATTTACACTAAAATAAAAATATAAAGTATTTGGTTATAAGAAGCATGTTAGGTTATGTTTCTCCACTTCAAAGTGACTCTTAATTTTCTACTTTATTTAGATTAGGCTGGAATCAATGGAGAAAAAAATAATAAAAATAAAGAGGAAATTTGTAATGAACATCCCTGTGGTCTTTGGCAATTGTATGTGAATATTTTTGGCCGTTCCTCGTGATGTACATATTGACTGTGCGACATTGCATTGATAATTTTAATTTTTTATTCTGTAGCTGTACATAGATTTTGAAAATTATATTTTATAAAACTAGAATCAAATTATTTAAAAGTTCAGTTTTTATTGTATTTATATATTCTTATGCTTTGTATAGTGTCCACAAATACTGATTTCTCGTTATTGTTAGTAGCATCCAATTATATTTCGTAAAATTATTGTGCTAGCAAATAAAAATTTTGTAGGCCATGTATTTTGTTTTCTTTTTCATTTATGACCTATCGACATATATTTCAGAATAAGTTTTTTACTTTGATATTGCATAATTCTTATAGAATAATAAAATAAAAAAATAAACAGCAATATTTAAGCAATGTCATTTTGATTCTCGTATCTTAATATCAGGATGGCAAAAGGAAAAAAGGCAGGGAATTTTATGTCTTTTTCTTTTGAGTTTTACTAAATTAAATAAAAAATGTAACATAGTATAACAGGGTTCCTACACTATTTTAGGAAAACAATATCCTGACTTTAACAGGTTTTTCCTGACCTTTTACAATAAAATTCCTGACCCGCCGTTTCCCACTCCAACGAAACTTTTAACATTGCAGTTTCAATTAGTAATAATATGCTACTTAGTCATATGTATCATATATTGAATAGGATAAACACTTATATATTGAAGTGGAATTGCGTAATAGCACTTTAGCCCAAATTATATTTTCAGAAAACTTGTGAAACATATTTTTAATTATCATGATTAGATTAAATTTTTAGTGTGTTTTTGTAGTTAGATACGAAAACTATTTAAATAAAAAGATCAAGAAAATCTGTTGGATTATGGAAATATTATTTTATTTAATGTTAAGTGGAACCAAATGCATGAGTGTCGTCATGATAAAAAGGGTTATTCAAATCTGCGAGATATGTATCAGTACCCTCAAATAATATTTACTCTTAAAACATACTAGAAAATTTGTTACATTGTTATTAATTTTAAAAAATCACCAAATTCACTTCAAACTGACTTTTCTTTTAAAAGATAATATTGAAATATAAAGGGGAAAAAAGTTAATTATATACAAATAAAAATTCAGATAGAAAAATTATGCAACTTGTGAGAAAAATAAAATCAAAAATATCTTTTTTTTTCTTCAGTATTTTTAAATTTATTTCCGTAATACTGTAAGCTTCCGGAGAAACTCAGGGGCTCCTATGTTATATAATATTTCTCAACATATTTTGTTGTTTGACAATTTCTGAATCAAGAACATCCAGTTCTGTTGCAGCAGTTTTCGTCAATTTAGATTTTCTTAATTTCAAATCATCTATCTTTTCTTTTATTCATTTTCTAGAAATTTCAGCTTTTTTATTCTCTTCGTTTTTCTTTTCTGGCTTCTAATGCACGTCTCCATCTTGTTCTAGATCCTTTTACAGCATCTAGCATTTTTTCATTAATGTCTATATTTTTCATTCCATTTATAAATAAAATATAACCATACACACGCCTTTGTGGTTTTCAACTAATAAGCTTTCATTGATTGAAAAAAACCCTTCGACTGTTACGTTACCATGAGAGAAGATAAGAACAATTTTTTTTTTCTCCGTGCAAATATTTATCTAATCTCTTTTTCTGTGGATTAAACTCTAAGAAACTCTTTTGCTCTTCTTTTTTTTTTTTTTTTTTGGCAGCATCACAAAATAGTATAAATTCCTTTTTCTGCTGTTGTTTCAGCTACTGTTGTCTGTAAACCAGTTATTCACACAAAGAGCAATAAACCTAGCAACCCTATCAAAAATTCCTTATCATTGGATAAACAGGAGGAAAATTGCTAACAGGACAGGTTCTACCAGGGAAAGAGGAATGTTATTATGAGGAAATTACATATTTTGAATTACAGAATTTTTCCTTGAAACTTTATTTTTGCCTAACTTTATGAATATGTAAGAAAAATCCTGACTTTTTAGCTCAATTTTAGAATATCCTGACTTTTGCAGGTTTTCCTGACCGTGTATAAAGTTAACATTTTAATTTGTTTTATAAAATTTTGAATATATGAAGTTATGTATTTTGTACAAACTAGTTTATTTTAGATTCAGGCAGTGAATAATCAGCAGAACAAATATAATATTAAATTATTAATTAACAATGTTTCCCATGATTATCACTAGCATGGTTTCTTCATTAACATTAAACTTTTATTTTTTTTAAAAAAAAATCTCATTTATAGCCTACACTTCAAATTTGATACCTTTACAAAGGATTTTTGCAAATTTTTCTTTAACACAAACTAGGTGAACTAGTTTGCAAAATAAAACTTTTAAAATTAGTTTTTTTAAAAGGTATTTTTCCATTAGATAGGCACAAATAAATTCAAATATTTTTATTTATTTAATGGAATTGTCCATTTTGTTTTCAAATAAATGAATTCAAAAATTAGTTGTATGTGTCTGCACCTGGCTATCAAAATATACATTATTTCTTGGGAAGGGAAAAAATTATGTCTTTCAGAAAACATTTCCATATTATCTGAAATATGCTAAAATAAGTTTTTCCTAATAAGCATTGGACTTGCAAGTAATGTGAATAATTTAATAAGATAAACAAAGAGCCAGAGATATCAAGAAAAATACTTATAGCATGCCCGTGACAGAATCATGGCAACACAGGGACATTATCTTTACACTAGAATACTTGCAGAAAGATTTTTTATTTGGGAAGCAAAAAAGTTTGCTTTTTTTGTCTGCAGAATTTTTGGAAAGATTGCAGAATTATTTTCAAAAATGCCTTCCTCGCATACTGGAGATGGAAGAAAGGGTCATGATTTTTTCTTTTCTTTTTCACCTTCCTTTGAAAATAAAAAAAATTCTGCAATGACTGGCTTTAGCTAGGATTTAAGATTGATATTATAAAAAGTAATTTCCAAATTGATAAAATTTAAAAAAAGTTAACAATACAAATATTTTTTAGAGCATAAGAATATTGACAATACAATCAATTCGCTATAACTCGAAGTACGATAACTCGAATATTACTATAACGCGATTTTTTTTATGAGGTCCCAACCCTTTTATCTTCCATTTCATGTTAATTATTCTCGATTACTCGAATTTTAGTCCTTTTAACTCGATTTTTTTTTAATCTTTTAAATCAAGAAAAAAAACCTAGGAACTAATATCTTGCCCCTTCCTTTGCAACACACACACAATGTCTTTCGCACTCTTCATGGAGAAGATAAAGCTGTTCCTCTTGAAGTATGTGAACAATGGTTAAATGAAACGTTACCTAATTTACTTCAATGATACAGTTAAAATTATGTTTTCAATATTGATGAAATGGGTTTATTTTTTAAATGTCTTCCAAATAAAACTATGATGTTTAAGGATGAAAACTGCTCAGGGGGTAAAATGAGCAAGGAACGTTTGACTGTCCTAGTTGGAGGAAATGCGTCTGGGACAGAGAAATTGCACTTACTTGTTATCGGAAAAAACCGAAATCCCCGATGTTTCAAGAATGTAAAAACATATTCTTTGGATTACAAGTCTAACAAAAAGTTTTGGATGACATCAGTTTTATTTGAAGACTATGTAAGAAAATTGGATCGGAAATTCTTCGCTAAAAAAAGAAAAGTGATACTCTTTATGGATAAAAGCACAGCACATAGTGATCTACCTAATTTGAAAGCAGTAAACTTGCAGTTTCTCCCTTCAAACACAACAGCAAAGTTGCAGCCGATGGACCAGGGTATCATAAAGTGCTTCAAACAGTCTTATCGTAAATGGCTTGTCAGAAAAATTATTAATAAGCATTAATTAAATAATCCGACAATATTTTGAAAGTCCAAAACGAAACTAACGGTAAGTCGAACTTCCGATATGTCGAAGTTTTTCGTCAGTCCTATCAGATTCGAGTTATCGCGAATTCACTGTATTAGAATATGTATTCTTTTATATGTATATTTAAAAAAAATTATACACTGTTCTATTCTAAACATGAAGGCTTTTTCTTTTTGCACTTGTATTACTTACAATTAGTAATTCAAAATGTCTTTCAGAAAAGTATCAGTACTAGAGAGAATTCTGCCACAGGGATAGCACGGTATCAAATACTTTTCTGCGTTGTGTGATTAATAAATCAATCTTTGAACAAATGTATTTATAAATATATTTACATATTGAACTGAGTCATGTAAACTACCATACATATGACATCCTTTAAAAGGAAAAATGAGTTCTAAAATTTACATGATGACAACAAATAGTGCACAAAAAATGTATTGCAAAAAACCTTTTTGAAACAAATCGTAATGAAAATATAAAGCATAAATATTTACAATAACCAATGAAATAGCACAGTAATTGATATTATATATACAGTGAACTACTCTCTGTTCCACAATAAAATTATTGTAGATGGAGGTTGGTTGTTCTTAGAGGTTATCTCCATTGACTTCAAAATTATTATCGAGGGTAAAAGATTTTTTTGAAAACTATTTTAATTTTAGTCAGTGTCATTTTTTTTTTGGGGTGCAGAAATGCAACTTGTTTTGCCTTATTTGACCTTTGCTGCAGATGTTTGTGTGGTCGCTCGTTTCTCCTAAAGGTTTTCTTTAACACCAAGTCTATTGAAAAAATTCCCTGCCTCCCAAAAGTGGTCGTAAATAGAAGTGGTCTATCCTGGAGGTTTTGCTGTACATATATAGGTTGTAGGTTGGTTAACTAATAGAAACAATATTCACAAAACATTCTGAAATCAAAATGTGAAACTTTAAACTTGTATATCTCGAACATAGTGTTCAGTCTTTTACAATTAAGGATGAACAATTGAAATATAATAGTTATAGTAAAAGTAATCAATCATTTTACTTCAATTATCGTAAAAATATTAAGTACTTTTAGATTCAGTTATACATAAATTAAAAGTTGGAATAAATAAAATTATTGAGAGATTTGTTACTCATCTTAAGCATTTTTTACCCTCCTAAACTTCGCATTATAGTTATAATGATGAAAATACTGCCATATTTCCATAGCTATATTCTGATAATCTAGCAACTACACCTTACTATAATGCAGCAAAAATGCCAAAAATCAAGAACTTAAATTTAAGTTATTAGTCGCCATCCAGAATGCAAATTCTCTAGTGAAGAAAATAATTCTGGTAGCAGAAAACATTATTTCTCTTCATCACATTAGTAATCTTAATTTACAGTTACTAGTCCTGCAGACCACAAGGCCTGAAGATACATTGATTCATACACAGTGTAATACTGTTATGTTCAAAAATAAAGCTTAGTTCAATAGCAGAAGTATGCTCTAATTTCAAAAAAATGTACTTGCTTCAATTTATTTTAAGATTTGAAATTAAATAAATATATAACATATTTATTAGATATAAAACTGGTGCAATGATTAAAAGTATGTAAGATTCAACTGATATTTAAGAGATATCTTCCATGACACTAACTTTAATTGCCTCGTTCTTAGAACAAAATCATGAAATAGTGGTTGCCAATTAGTCTCTTTCTATATATATATATTTTTCTTGTGTCCATTGCTCGATTCTCGCCAAATTTTTCTATAGAGAATTATATAAGAATATTCCAACATGTTTTGCAATTTTTACAGATCACAATTTTATAAGAATAAAGAGTTAGATTTTTAATTGACGAAAGCATGCCATTTGAGCAACTTATAATGATAATCAGGAACTATGGTACAAATAATGCTTTAGTACTTATAGATAGAACAGTCGTTTCGATGGCTAAGGTTTGATAAAATGTTTCAATACAATGTCTGCGTTAATTTTTCATCAAATGCAAGTTTGTTTGTTTCTTTGTTTTTTAAAACAAGAATTTTGATAACATGTAACAAAATCTATTCCATTTTTTTAACACCATATGAATACGTAAATATTAATAGATTTAGTGTTTAAAACTTAAGACTTTATTTTACTTTTTAAATTGGCATATACATAACGTTTTAATAGTATAATTATTAGGAAAAAAAAACATAGTATATAAGTTAAAATCAACTATTTTTGTTCTTACATAAATAAACTTGAAATACATTGCTAAGAAAGAGATATTGTTATATTTTATTAATTAAAAAACAATTCTTTTTAATCAAATAATTAAAAATTATTAACAAAATAAACACTTTGATTTTAATGTTGTTATATTGTAGTGTATTAATAAGTGCTGAAGAAACTCAGTGATTGCCTCACACGTTTATGATTTTCTTAGATAAGATAGGGGTGGGGGGAATATACATTAAAAAAAAAATTTTACTTTAAAAAACATATAAGAAGTAAAAGTATTTAAAACTGTCATTAGAATTTTAATTTTTTCTAAACACTGAGATCACAGAGAATAAAAAACAGCAGGTGCGCTTCTTCACATAAAAGGGCACTTAGAGTTTTGAAAGGACACTCACATAACACAATATCAAAATGTGTAATATTATTTAATAACCTAATTTGATCCTCAACAATTATTAAATTATCCTCTTATACAATACATGTGTGTATTTCAAAAAGTAATTCTCACTCTATAACAAATAATTTGTAGTTTATAAAAAATTATCAAAGGCTTGCACTGTGCACAAATTGTTTTCTTTAAAAAAGTAAACAAAAACAAAAAATGACTAATTGATATACAGCTTGCAAATTTTTTCTACAATTCAAACTGAATTATGAGAAAATTAAGATTAAAAGGTGAATTTTTTTTTTTTTATTTAAAAAAAGGTATTTATTTAAAAAATTATTTTGAAGTCACATAAAAAATTCATAATATACCTCCCTCCGAAAAAAAAATAGAAACAAAAAAAATTTAAGCAGTTGAGAATATCTCATCAATATAAATATTTGTAATATCAATCAGAATATAAACACATACAATTTAACCAGTGTGTAATTATTATTTAAACAATAATAAATTTTTTAAAATGGTATATGAATAAAAAAGCAGAGATTTTAAGGGCTTATTTTTATGAAAAGGTCATAGAGGGCCCTTCTCAACAAGCTTAGGGAGAATACTGCTCAACATGCACAAGGAGACTAAATTAATACTAATACAAAGATATCACTTTAAATCAGTAGGTACTAAAGAATACAAGAGGTTAGACAATAGTTAAATTAATCAGTTGATTGAACTTTGCATAAAATTTAAATTGTCCACAGAATTTTCACATAAGTTTTCCCACATTCGTGAACACACTAAGAGAGAGTAAATTATTGCATAAGAATGCTAAGACATCAATTTAAACCTGTGCTATATTATCAAACAAAAGAATTTACCCCCAAAAGTTAAATTAATCAGTTGATTGAATAAAATTTAAATACAGATTTACAATTAAGTAAAACATTTTTTGTTGTACCCAAGTTGAAATTTTTACTATTGCTTAAATGTAATAGCTATCTTTTTTTCTTAAAGCAAGATTGACACATGATCTTTGGCCTACGATTTGCATCGAGTTCTACCACTCCTTTCGCAGAATCGTACAACCATTGGGCTTTTGAAGTCTCAGGTCCTGGTTTTGTTGCACCACATATTGAGCAAGATCCACATCGACGGCACACCCACTTTCCTTGAGGAAGGTTTTTTAAACCCACACAGAATGTGTGATAACCCCGATCACAGAAGTCACAAAACAGCATCTTATCTTCATCATTAGGATCGCTACAGTGAGAACACACTTTGCAATCCATACACTGCCAAGGATACGTCTTCAAGACGTCCACGACTTCGGTCGTCAATTCGATACAAGAAGGATGTGCACTGTTGTCACATTCGGAGCAATGAACGAGTTCGTCTGGTTTACCTTCTGCTCCTTTCTTACAGACTTTGCAGACAGCATTCGGCTTCACTTTCGGCCGGTACGCCGTCGTTTCGGCGGCCGTGCCGTTCTTATCCGAAGGCGCTTTACCGTTTTCGTTTTTCTCGGATCCAGAGCTGCTGTCGTCTGCCGTTCCTTGACTCGAGCTGCAAGATCCTTCGGAAGCAGAACTGTCTTCAGAGTCTGACTGACTTCCATCAGAAAGAGCTTTGGTACTTTGAAGTTCTTTGAGGGGTCCATACAAGACCGTGTTGACAGGGAGGTACTTCAGTTCGGCAGGAGTGTATTCCTTATAATAATCTTGGAACTGACCAGGAAGGAGAGCGACGGGATACTTCCCGGGCTTCGTGTTCGGCTTTGGTTTATTTGATTTTTTGACTGGATAGTGTATCGTATAAGTTTGCAAGTCCATACAAGATCTCCTTTCTTCTCTCCTCTCTTGATTCAGGTGAGCGTTGTATTCCGCCGCAGATTGCATGGCTTTTTTCACCAAATCCACCATCTTCGTCTTGTCGGAATTGGTGGCGACGAACTCCTTGTGCTTATCAGTGATACTTTGTTTTTCCTTTTCTCTCAAAACTCTGATATAATCTTTATAGTGATCTGGATAATCTTTGCTCATCAGCTCTAAGACTTCGTCAGATCTCAATGCCGTGAGTCCCAAATCGCATTGCATTTCGGTAACAACTCCCTTATCTTTCAGAAACTGTTTCTCGTCCATGTCGACAGATCTTCTGGCTAAATCTGGGTATTTCCGCTTAAAGGACTTGATATTTAAATAATCGCAAATCTGTTCCTGCAATATAAAAAATTCTCCATTTTCTTGAGGCCACATGTACTCAAATAAATTTTCGGGCAGAAAAGCATTCACTTCGTCATCAGAGCATCTGGCACGCTTGGAACTTTTTTGACTGCTGTGGCTTTTCTGACTACAATGACTTTTTTGACTAATTATACTACTCTGTGACTCTTCATCCAAAGATGGTAAGACTGTAGGAGAGATTGCTCTTTTGGAAGATTCTAATATTTTTCCGCAGCTTTTGCGACTGCTTGTGCTCATTTGTGAATCTTCATCCATTAGGGGGTCTTTCATATCTTCCGCTTTTTTAAAATTCCATACACTTTTTTCTGCTGGGGGTTCTAAACTTGTGGGTGGATTCTGAGATTCCTCATCCATTGGAACTTCTTTAGATTCTACTTGAGCTGAATCAACATTCCATACACTGTCTTTTTCACAAACTGAGACATTACTTAGATTAGCATCATGTTTTTTCCCATTTAAATTTGAACCAAGTCTCTCGATGTTTGAATCACCATTAAGTTTTTCAATATTTGAATCTTCATCTAGTTTTTCAATATTTAAATCCTCATCTAATTTTTCAATATTTGATTCCTCATCTAATTTTTCAATATTTGAATCCTCATCTAATTTTTCAATATTTGAATCCTCATTTAATTTTTCAATATTTGAATCCTCATTTAATTTTCCAATATTTGAATCCTCATCTAATTTTTCAATATTTGAATCCTCATCTAATTTTTCAATATTTGAATCCTCATCTAATTTTTCAATATTTGAATCCTCATTTAATTTTTCAATATTTGAATCCTCATCTAATTTTTCAATATTTGAATCCTCATCTAATTTTTCAATATTCGAATCCTCATCTAATCTTTCAATATTCAAATCAGAAATTATTTTTCCGACAGAAGAATTGGCCTCTAACTTTTCAATATTTGAATCAGATCTTAATTCTTCTACATTTAAATCTGATTCTTGTCTCTCAACATTTGAATCAGCCTCTGATTGTTCAGTGTTTAAATCAAGGTCTAATCTTTCATTGCTTACGCAGGGCTCTAAATTTTCATTATTTGAATCGGGTTCTAATTTTTCACTGTTCAAGTCAAGCTCTAATTTTTCATTGCTCAAGTCCAACTCTTGTTTTTCAAGATTTGAATCAGGTTCTATACTTTTAATATTTAAATCAATACTATCTTCTTTGTCCATATTTTTATGCACATCTAATTTAACACAGTTTGAATTAGTATCTAATTTATCAATGATGGAGTCAGTATTTAGCTTATCATTGGAATCAGTATAGAGTTTATCCATGTTTGAATCAGCATTTAGTTTGTCATAGTTTGAATCAGCCTCTGATCTATCAAAGCTCTCCTTATTTGATTCTGCATCTAATACACAACTATTAGAATTAACATCTTCTATATAAGAATCTACTTTTTCAACATTTGAGACAGACTCTAATGTTTCAACAAAAGAGTTAGAATCTCGTTTTCTAGTACTAAAATCAACCTCTTCAATGTTAGAAGAAGCATCTGATCTGTCAACATTAAATAACTCTGTTGCCAACTTATTGGCATTAGAGTCATCATCAATGTTATCAGTAGGCAAAATTTCATCAGACACATTCATGCCAGAGTTAAGGTTTGATTGGTCAATATTTAAATCTGCATCTAATTTGTTTTCATTTATGTCAGCATCAGGGCTCTTATTTTCAACTGATGTATCAAGGGGATTTGAATCAAGTATACATGTATCCCGGTCATCTTTATCTCCTGTATTAGATAAATTAGACTTCACATTCCAAGCACTAAGATCTTTCACAGGACTATCTTTACTACTACTATTATCAGATTCTTTAACAAGCTCTTTCTCGGTATCAGGGATTGATTCGATAATATTCGAAACTTCTTTCCTACATTTTTGGCTGTCAGTGCTGTTTCGAGAATCATCCTCTAAAACTGATTCTCTCAATTGAGTTGGTTTTGGTTCAACACTCCATGAACTACGGGTATCTTCTTCAAACATGGACATACCAGGAATTCTCGGACTTCGTGGACTAGTATGAATGGTCAGATTCAATTTTTGACGGCTAACAGCATCAAATGACTGATCATCAGACTGAAGATCAACAGCTGCTGATCCAGGAGTTGCAGCTGAATGAAAGGAACTCATAGAATCTCCTTCTGTAGCTTCAGGAGTGGACGGAAAAGAAGTTGGTATCCAATTATCAGGTTCGTTGGAGTTTTCCATCTCAGCAAACAAAGGAAAATAAAAAGTAACTGCTTGTTAAATAAGAAAACATCAAAAATGAGTTTAAATGTGGAAATTCCAGTTAGTCTATTGCACTGACAGGAAAATCACCGGTTCCATAACAACAATAAAATAACTATCGCGCGAGTACCGCCATTTAAAAAAACAAACAATAATTTATGAAAAAATATTCACAGGCGTTGAGTTGTGAGAGGAAAGACATACAGCTGCGAAATCAAAAGTGGCAAAAATTTAAACTTTTTGATCTTAAAAAACTCAAAGCATATCATAATCAATATTTAAGTAAGCTATTATGTAGCAAAGAATTTTCAACCCATTCAACTCGATTATTTTGTTATTAAGTAGGCTGTTGCTTGGCTGACCGCCTTTTTAATAAATAGAGGCATTTGATTGGTCGATTACATCATCGTTTTCATCGTTATCTCTTCATCGTTTTGTCAGGTTTACTAGAATGGCGTTTTTAGCATTTTTGTTTGGCGCAATTTTAATAACGCGCATGCTCAGTTTGATAATTTATTCAAACCAATCTAAGTACTTCGTAGACAAAGAATATAGACGCTTGTATCCCCTCCTTTGCTCGTGTAACTCAAACAAAGACATAAAGATGGAAAGATCAATCACTGTACCAAACAGATGTCAGGGTGAACTTTGACACTGGACACATCACTGGTCTCTATTTTTTTTTATTTGATTTTCATAAATTGTTATGATAAATAATAACATTCTGTCACTGTGCCAGAAAAATCTGATCACATTTTTTTTAAAGATTTATAATTTGTAAATTTTAAATGAAAAAATTAATGTATTTTAAAAAATTGATTTTTATATTGTTCTGAAATTCAAATACTTGAAATAAATAAAAAAAAAAAAAAAAACAATTTAAGTGCTTATTAAAAATATATAAAAAATATAAAATAACTAAAAAAATTAATAAAATGATTAAAATAAAATAGAACAGTTTTATAAGCAATCTAAGCTACCCAAAGCATTTAATTTCATGATGAACAATAAATTGGAAAATGTTAATAATTGCTGAGATAGAGTCTCATAATTGCCTGTTAGCGTTCAGTTAGTTAGTTATTAAAACTTATTCATGATATTCATTTGTGCGTAATCTAAATTCTTATTATTTTCATTCAAAAAGTCTTTCAAAATATAATTTTATTCCTGTATTTAAATTACAAGTAACTTTGATATCTGGGTTGCCTACAAAAATTCAAAAAAGTACAAAAAAAATTTAGAGCATTTCACAGCATTTACTATTTATCAAAGATGATAAAAAAAATTATTGATTATTAAAAAATAATTTTATTGCGATAATCAACATTAAGCTGGAAACCTATTACTATTAAGCAATTTAAAAGACTTTTTCGTGGTTTTCCTTCGCATGTAACACAAATTTGATTACTTTAACTTAATCTTCATTAAAATAAATTATTCTTATAACTTTCATGAATTTGATTGTATTCTGATACTTAAATTGTTAATTACTTTGATCTCTGAATTGGATTAAGCATAATAAGGGTGTTTCATTACATTCACAAAATAAAAAAGCTCACACTTTGATTTCTGGGTTGAGTTAATAAGAAGAGCTTTTCGTTCTGTTCAGAAAGATGGTACCCTATCTATTAAGGATAATAATAATGAAAAAATGTTTATTTATAATTTTACTCCTATACTTAAATTGCAAATTATTTTATTTTATATACCAATAGCAGCAATCTGAAAAACATTTTTGTCTGTTTTTCATAGCGTATAACGCGAAATTTGATAATTTTAATTTCAATTTAATCTTGATTATAATTAATTATTTTTACAACTTAATTGTTTATTAACTTAATTATTTATTAACTTAATTCTTTTAACTTAATTAATTAAAATTAATTTATTAATTAATTTATTCATTAATTAATTTATCAATTAATTAAAATAATTAATTAACTTAATTATTTTAACTTAACTATAATTTATTTATAACTTAATTATTTTTATAAACATAATTATTTTTATAACGTAAATATGGTTTTATTCCGATACTAAAATAGCGAGTTACTTTGATTTTCGGTTAAAAACTACAAAAATTTGAAGAACATCTCGTTATAGTCACAAAGAAGTCTCTCAAAGATGCTGAAAAATGATTCATTATAAAAAAAATTCATTGCGATTACTGAACTTCTAAATGGAATCAAGCCATCTGAAAGATATTTTCGTGGTTTCCCTTCACGTATAATGCAAAATATGATTGTTTTCTCAAATTTTTATTCAAACAAGGAAGAAAAATATTTATACCATTATTAACCACTCCAAAAACCAGAGTAAATGCTTTATTATAAAACTGATGCGTCCAGAATTTGGAATTATGATGAACTTGCCTGTATATTTTGATTCAATAAATTGATTTATTTTCTGCTTCCCTTCTTACCATTATTTTTTTTTTTTTTAAGTGAAAAATGATTCTTCTACATTACTGTTAGAAAATTTGACGGTTCATCAGGTTGTCTTTTGTCAACATCTGAAAATAAAATTCGAGCAAATAGTATTGTATTTGTAATGGCGAAAATATCCAAATGATAAAATAAACATGAACTTTTTTTACATTGTTAAAATTAAAAAACTTAAGTACTCGGGTTCCTATGATTTTATTATTTTACTAATAACTTATTCTAGTATGTTATATTGAAATATCTGATATATGTTATATTCAAATATCTGATATATGTATTATGATTTTATTATTTTACTAATAACTTATTCTAGTATGTTATATTGAAATATCTGATATATGTTATATTGAAATATCTGATATATGTATTTTGAAATATCTGATATATGTATATTGAAATATCTGGAGAAAAAAAAATTTCTAACCAAATGTTCTTTGAGTCAGGAAGAGACAAAAAATACCTGTTGATTTTTTTGAAATATACTTCCTATCACAAACGCCTTAAAACTTTGTTATCGATAAAAATAATTTCAGATGATTTTAATCCTTCATCTCTTATTAACCTCGTTATATCATGCTTTTGATCAAAGTTCAGCAGCGTGTCTGCGTTCTTTCTCTCCTAAATATTAATTTGATCCCTACACACGTTTTTTATTTCATTACTTATAAGGATTCGTAAAATATATATTAACGGCCCGGATTAGAGAACAACTGAATTATCTTCTTCAAAAATGGCAGTTATTTAATTTAAATTTGATACTTTTGTGTGTGATCATATCTCAGTGTCAACCATATCGGTGTCACGTATCAATGACATCCAATAAAAATCTAACTGTCAATGAACTTATTAACTGAGGTGAAGGGATTAATTGAATGCTTAATAAAATAAGAGCTTTCTTTGATGATATGTTTTTTAAATTAGTGGTGAAATCGTCTAATAATTATTTTTAAAAATCGTTGCAAGAAAGGTTTGCAAGGGTATTTTTTTTTCAGACTCATGCGAGTTAATTCAAATCAAATAAATATACTATATGTACTCTCTTTTTCTTTCTTCCGGATTCTAACGAATTAAAGAGTATTCATACTTATCAAGGTATTTTACAACAAAGTGCTAACATAGTACAAAGGTACATATAGTATTGATTTCTGTGCATAGATTTTTTTTTCCTTCTATATTTGCTTTCGGAAATTTAGCTGTATATAATATTTTATACCCAGTTATGTAATTCTGTTGCGATCGTAATTTTTCTTAGAAAATTATTATTTAGATGATTAGTTGAATATTCATAAAGTACGTTAAGAAGAGGTTTGAAAAAAAAAGTAATCAATATCATGCGTAAATACTTTGGTTTTTTTTCCTTCTTTTTTTAATAATGTGTTACGTTTTCTTTTTTTAAATCATTCATTGCCACTTATTTAATTTAATTACATATAATTTCAAGATAAAAACATATCTCAGTTTTTACATAAGCATGTGAAAATCTAATATTTCATGCAGTCTTTCTGGTGGTTTGTGTTAGAGTGATAAATATTTGTTTCAAAACTATAATGTATGTTTCCGCAACTTTATCTCAGTACTATGACACTTAACAGTGAGTTCATTAACTAATATTATATTCAAATGATCTGTAAATGAAATGAATATACGTATATTGATTATCACTAAATGTCAAGTTTACTACTATGGATTGCAAATTCATTCAATTTCTTCTATTCTTTATGTAAGTCAATTTCATGAAATTTAGAGAAATTTTTTGTACTATTTAGAGATAAAAGAATTCTTTGCATGCATTCTGAGATGTATAAAGCAAGATTTTAGAAATGTTTAATTAATTTTTTTTTAAGTACTTTGAAAACTCTGATATTTGATAACTCCTTTAATATTTACGCGATTTCGTTATAAATTTGTTATATAGATAACTATTAATCTAACTAAGTAATAACTATTGTTATTTTAATTAAGTAAAGTTAATAAACTGTATACGATTGGAACAATCATTTGAGCAAAGCACAAAACGGGAATAAATTTAACTATTATAGGTTATATTCTCTAAAGAATAACTACCTCGTTTTTTTCCCACAAAAAATTTACTGAATTTAAAAAAAAAATATTTTTTTAAGAAAATAAGATCAATACAGAAAAGATTATATAGACAATATATAATTGATTTTATTTTGAACTAATATTTATCTAACAGATAAATTTTATTTAGATATAAAAAAAAAGTTATAAGGATAGAATATCTCTTTCTAAAATTAGATATTCATGTAAATAAACTATTTCAGCTTAAAAATTGGCGTTTAACTTCTAAATTGAGTTAATATAAATGAACACATTAAGTTATATTTTTTAATCAAAGTAAAATAATATGTTTCTTAAAATTCAAGCAAATCTTTTTCGTGTATTATATGACCAAGTTTAATCATAATGCAAAACTGAAAATGTGTTTCTCTCATTATAAATATGTAAAGTCACACTTTAGGGCCAAATTAAATACTAAATAAAGAAATTAAAATCATTTTTTCTTTTTTAATTGTGTTGTTATGTCTTTCTGCTTTGTGCATATTCCATATAAATAAGAAAAGATTGGTTGCAGATAAGACATTAATGTATAATTTATTCAAAATAATTCATAAAGTAATCAAGAAGGATAAAATAAAATTATCAAGATCTCTGGAGAAATTTAATTTTTATTACAGCATTGATTGTTATACCATGTGTTCATTTATTAGTTCAATAATGGATCAGTAAAAACTTATTGCAACATTTCACATATTTCAATAGCAGTTTTGACAACTGTAGAGATTTCTTTCCTCTACTATGTTAAATATAAGTTTAATCTGCGTAATTTAATCTACACAAATAATCAAATGAAGGCTATTAAATCAATTAACCAGTATGTTTTGGAAAGCTAATTATATTGCTTTAAATTCTGATTTTAATTATAAAATCAGAATGTGAGATATATAACTTGCAACATTTTAATATTTCAACAGATTTTTTCTGACAAAATTGTTATAAGTCGGAACAAATTTGGTTTTTAAGACCTATGATGAGTTGTAAAATTTTACCTACAGTAAAGTATTGACCATTCAGTACTTATAAAAAACCGAATTAAAATTATGAATAATTTATAAACAAACGGATAAATATCCAAATATGCAAAAAAAAATTTTTTTTTATTCAGAGAAAGTACGTTTCTGTGTTCGATTTCGAAACTTAATAGTTAGCACTAAATAATTTTCATATATGAGGTCACCCTCAGGAACCATTAAGATTGACACTTAGTATGTGAAAATCAGATCATTAGAACGAAAGTTATTGAGGGTGGTTATGAGGGAAAGTTATTATTATTATAATTATTTTTTGGTCCACTGTACAATGCTAACATGAATTCGCAGATATTCAATTGTTAATAGTTTTAGTAGTTCCTGTACTTAAGTGAAAAAAGAAATATTTCTTAAAAATGTGTTTTCTTTCTCACAAAAGAGAGAATAAAATTGCCTAAATATAGAAAATCGTTAAGTTGTAGCAAAATATGAGGATTTTCTTTTGAGAAACAGTAGAGTATGATGGGAGTAGTGAGGTAAGAGATTTTTCTATATTCCTCTCACACATCGAATATGCTATCAATTTAAGAGTAATTGTCTCTAATACTGGAAGTAGATTAATATCGTACTTGAGAGCTATGAAGACTTCGTAGTTCATTTTGTTATTTATTTTGTTTCATGAAATTTCTTCAATATTTTTTTAGATAAATAGTAATTTTTCTCCCTATTAATTTCAACAAAATTTTAAAATCACAAAAATTTCGGGACATCTATGGAAATGTTTAATAATTAAGAATACTTTCTTTATCTTATTTTTTTAAAGGAAATTAAGGATTACTTTGAGCCCTGATTATGTACTACTATAAAGCAGTTACATGTTTTGGTGCATGAAATGTTCTGTTATAATTTAATTTTCATAGTGTATTTCAATTATGATTACTTTTATAAAACTTAATTTAATTAGTTATGAAGTTAAGCTTTTAAGTATATTTAGAAAAATTCAATTTATGTTTAAAAGTAGTATTCCTCTTCATTTTATAAATTTTTTTTTAGTAAACACAAAGAGAAAAAAAAAGGAAGAGAGAGAGACTAAGTCAGTAGAAAAATCATTTATTTATTATAAAATGAAAACAATTTAGACATACATTTGGATCAAAAATACCACAGCTACCTACATTATAAGAAAAATCCAGTACATTTTACAAATTAAATAAATAAAATTTTTAGTCTATGAACAAAATGTAAAATTCTTCTTTTACAGGAGCTCTTTAAAAGCAGTTAAGATAAATAAAATACCAAAAGTAATACTTTTCGATGTGAGTGACAGTCATACATTTCATTCATAATTCTAAATATTTATTAGGCGCCTATTTAACTTTTGAAAGTTTTAGATTACAAGATATAAATATGATAGGCATGCTACAAAAATTTGAAAACAAAATGACAAAAATTTGACAACAGTTTAGAACAATCATGTTTGAAATTACAAAAGTGCTGGTATTTCTTTTTAATGTTAAGACACTTTATGTAATAAAATGAAACAAAACATTCTAAAATACTATTTATATTGCAATACCAGAGCCATTATAGGGGTAGAGGAAAGCAGAGCCATATGACTAGATCTCAATGATTTTACACTGAGATCAGGGTAAACCCGAAAAAAAAATTGTTTTTTTTTCATTGCTTTTTATAACAAATCAACTCTAGTTATTAAGTTTATAATAGAATAATATTTATATTTCCATCACTTCTATATTCTGCGCTTTAAAATTTTTTAATTAACTTTTTTAAAAACATTTATTATTAGAAGAGAGAGATAATGTACTAAGGTGTTGAGTTAATCAATCACAATATAAAAAAAAAGGATGATATAAAAAAATGCTACTATATACTTTATTAACTCAAATTTACCCAAGTACTATTAACTATATCATTAAAACAAATTAAAATGTTCAAAACATTATTTTAATCAACATTACTTTCAAGTAGTCAAAATGTATACTAGTCCAATCAGCTTTCTTCATAACATTCATTTGGGTCACCTAGAAATATCTATTTCTGTACTGAGGGACCAAAACTGGATTTTCAACAAGACTGACCTGGCAGTCGTAACAATACTCAGGTCAGAACTGTGAAAAATTCAGTCAATGCAGGAGCCTTATTTCCACATGTAACTGATGATGATGACAACCTAGAACAAAACTAAAAGCATTGCAACTGAATATACATAACACGAAGCACAATTTGTGTTACAATACAACTTGTGCTTTTCAATATTA
The DNA here is from genome assembly GCF_982258835.1 of Parasteatoda tepidariorum. Lineage (NCBI taxonomy): Eukaryota > Metazoa > Arthropoda > Arachnida > Araneae > Theridiidae > Parasteatoda > Parasteatoda tepidariorum. The sequence goes on from NC_141759.1 coordinate 3,220,734, forward strand.
TTCTAAATTTTAAAAATATCACTTATAGTAGTAATGTTATCATAGCAGCATCAAACAAATAATAAAATATGTAAACAGAGAACTTTAACACATGTAAACTAAGTTTTAAAACCAACAATATAATAAAATGGGAATCAATATTTTTATTTGAATACCATTTAAGCATATTCATGCAAAAAAAGTTGATAATTTTATTGGGTATTTTAAAATCACGGTGCAAAATATTATTAATTTAACATTTTCCTCATACGAAATTTAAAAGTGGTTTCCTTCCAACCTTGTATTATTAAAGTTATAACTCATTTGTCACTCCTTTTTCCTTTCAAATAACATTCAAGAAAATTCAATACACAGAAGTAATTTAACAAATTACACATAACTCCCACTTCAGACATACAGGCACACTGAGGTTGTTGAAGGAGCTTTAAAATAATGCGTTTTATGAGTTGATAAGAAAGTCAACCTATAACAAAACAACACATCATTACATTACAATTGTTACATATTTGTGCTTCCTATCAACCATCAAAATTTTATTCTACTCCTTTCGTATTATTCCAAACTATAATATCAATTTTCAAAATGTCACTTATAGTAATGTTTAATAAGCAGAATCTCACAAATAATAAGAAATGTAAACTATATATAATATATTAACTCTAATTTACCCTAGTACTATTAACTACATCATTAAAACAAATTAAAATGTATACTAATCCAATCAGTTTTCTTCATAACATTCATTTGGTTCACCTAGATTTCTATTTCTGTAGGTACTGAAGGATCAAAACTGGATTTTCAACAAGACTGACCTGGTAGTCGTGACAATACTCAGGTCAGAACTGTGAGAAATTCAGTAAATGCAGGAGCCTTATTTCCATATGTAACTGATGATGATAACAACCTAGAAGCATTGCAACTGAATATACAAATCACGAAGCACAATTTGTGTTACAATACAACTTGTGCTTTTCAATATTATTCTAAATTTTAAAAAAATCATTTATAGTAGTAATGTAATCATAGAAGCATCAAACAAATAATAAAATATGTAAACAGAGAACTTTAACACATGTAAACTAATTTTTAAAACCAACAATGAAAAAAATGTGAATCAATATTTTTATTTTAATACCACTAAAGCATATTCATACAAGAAAAGTTGATAATTTTAATGCGTACCTTAAAATCACGGTGCAAAATATTATTAATTTAACCTTTTACTCATAAGAAACAAAAAAGTGGTTTCCATCCAACCTTGTTTTATTACAGTTATAACTTATTTGTCATTCATATTTCCTTTCAAATATTATTCAATACACACACACACACAAAAATAATCTTTATAATTAACAACAAAAATTTTTGCTTTAAATAAAAACACAGATCCGACAATAATGCTAAGAAAAGTGATGAAAATGATACCTGCAATATGCAATGCTAGCCAGTAAAAATGTCGACACCAAGAGCTATTTTATATTAATTCAGCAAGCGCTGCAATACTAATGTCCAGTATCTAGAAATCACTTTGCATGAATAAAAATATTGTAGTAAAAAATATGTATTTCCTAGCGTATTCGTTACATCTTTCCAGCTCAAACATTTTCGCCATTTTCAATCACGTTCAAAAAGCGGGCATCCAAGCAGTTGGCGATAGATTTCGTTTGGCAATCACCCATTTCACCAGATCGCCAAAGTTTAGGGTTATAAGAGGGCGGTCAGCCAAGACAGTGCGTATTAAGTAACAAAATATCCCATGTACAAAATGAATGTATTTATATATTGAAAAAGAAATAAATTTTCTTTTTTAATTCTATTGCAACGGAACAACAGAGCGGAAAATTTAATATTATACAAGATTTGTTTGTGTCAATTCATTAATTATTGCTCATCACCGTAACTGATCCATTTAAAAAGAAAAGTAAACAAAACGAAACCTGTAAAACAGCCTATTTTAGTGACATTTGAGATAAAAATTTCTTGAGATAGAATTGCATTATTTGAAATCACTCTCGAAAAATAATTAAATTTTTAATCTTCAATTAAGAGTACCGATAATTCACGTACAATTCTTTAATGCTTCTCTGTCGTGCCAGTTTTCGTATCATCTGTTTCAGGAAGAAATGTTCTCAGATTCGAAGTTTGCGATTAAGAAATGAAAGCTTTTTGCCGTGGGGATGGATTCAAAACTCAATTTCAATTGGTAGATTTCCTTTGCATAATGTATTTCGAAATGTACACGGCTCTCGGCCGATCTCCTCGCATGCCAGCCGCACATTTATGCCGGCGGATGAATTTAAAGTCACGAACAAAGATGGAAAGACCAAAACTAAAAATGGAAGTGTAAGCTTAAGGTAAAAACCTGCAGAAACATTACGAAAATTAGTGAAAACTTTAATTTTTCGTCAAAATATTAAAAAAATTTTTAGAAATTATCATTACTAGTTGTCCCTTGAATTTCATTATTTGGATAATACCCAGGATCGTAATGAACTTATATTTTTCGGAAAAAGAAAATTTCTATTTTGCCAAATGAAATTAAGAATTTGCCCGTATCATTAATTAGTGCGTAATTCATTAGCTTTAATGAAAAATTCATGTTGCTGCCATTCTCACTTTATGTTAATCTGTCCACCAATATATTACTGATTTAACAACTTTATATTTGATTATTTTGATCCATGAGTGCGGATTGGTAATTCATGTAACTCATTGTAAGTAAGGGTAAAGCATCGAACTGTTATTCGATCCCCATAGGAGATTTGAAGCTCCCCCTGCTTCAGATGTGCTATGATGATCACAGTGTCATAATCAGTGTAATTAATTATAATGATATACTCATAGAACTGAAATACAAATAGAGCAAGCCTCTGTTATATTTCTTCATCTCTCTTTCTCACAAACATAAAGTCCCCACAGTTGGGTGTTCCATCTTATTCTCTGCTTCCTAATATTGCCCAATAATTTTAAGTTTTTAGCTTTTAAATTCCAGCATCGATTATCTTCCATTGAAATAACAAGAAGAAACAGAAGGTTGAAAATACACTCTTGTTCTATTCATCTATGTTGTTTCATAATGAGTGTTAGAGTTATTGTGTTATGTTCGCCCTATTATATTTCACCTCTATATTGATATCTGATGGGAATTAATCTTGAAATACTTTCTGACCATTGCAGGAGTCTGTCCAGACATTTTGTGAAAGGTCCGTTTTCCTTGAAATTGTGAAAAAATTACTCACATTCTTTCAAGCAGGGTCCGCTTTTATGAATTTGTGTAAATAGGGTTCGTTATTGTAAAAAAAAAATTTTCAAGGAGTTTTTAAATTGTGAAGACGTACAAGATTATGCTCAACACTGTAAAATTATAATTAAAAAAATTAAATTTTAAAAAATAAACAACAATTGCTGCTTCTAAATTAGAGATGCAACATACAAATATTTGGTATTTAGCTTATACTGCTGAACGCAGAATATTCATTTCGAACGAATAATGGAAGAATCGTCTGTCGAAGACAAAACTTAATTCGTTTACATCCATCTTTCTTGTTTTCTGCCCAGTAAAGGGTTTATTCGATTAACAAAATAATAATGAAGATAAACAAATTTGTGAAGGGTCCGATTAAAAGAAAAATCATTTTTTGAAGGGTCCGTTTTTAAGTTAAAATATTTTTGGAAGGGTCCGTTAACGGACCCAAATTTCTTCTAAACAGACCCCTGCATTGATTAATATTTTTTTTAAAAGAAATCTCCAGCACACCCTGGGCAAATGAACCTATTGAGAGGGTTGTATAGCTTAAATATATGTATTATTATATTAAGTCGATAACTTTTCCAAATACTTTTCAGTGAAAGTCCTGCCATAACAGAAAAAAATGTGGATGATATATTATTTGATATGTTTAAAGATCCTGATGGTAAAGTTGCAGTTGGGAAATTTCTCGCTGTAAGTATAGGATATGTTGATGTTTGCTATAATTCTCTGGTGCTCTAGTTTTTATGTTTAAATTTGTTTTAATTAAGTGTCATTAAAGAATCTGGATTGTTATGTATTCACCAGGTCAAAAAAATGAAACTAATCCGATTTTTACAAACCACTTTAAAAAACAGATTGTCAATCACACTTGTAGTTCGGTTCTATAAAATTTATTTTGCTATCGTGCCAAACCAAATTTCGATCAATCACAGAGAGCATACTTTTCACTTGACTTTTTTTTATTTATTTTTTACTTTTGATAATCATCATGACCACAGTCGTTGTGTAATGTTTTAAAATTTTCCTCAGAATTTCAATTTTTTTTCTGGTGAGGAATTAAAAACAAAATCTTTGAAATCAAGTACCCTACAATGATAGTTCTTTTTTTAAAGGTTTTTGCCTTTAATGTTATTGCTCAGTATACCCTACACCAGGGATGAACTAACACTTTTGGATAGCGGTCACAATGTGTGGGGACCATTATTAACATAATGCTGTATTTATGAGAATGCTGGGTACATTTAGATTTTGTTTGAAAGTATTTTGAATGAGATATAAATGTATAATTAATCTTTTATTCTGGTTCAGATAATAAAAATAATGAAGCAAAATAAATTTAAACAATTATTAAAACTACACATTGTAAATTAATAGGAATACAAAGAAAAAAATCTACTTAAACTTATATTTATTCTAAAAGTTAACTTTCCCTTACGTAGAAAAATTTGTTGTAAGTATATTATTAGATAAATGTGATTACTGTTATTAGAATTTTAATAAATTTTTTTCTATTTATCTAATAGACTTTTGAACTGTTATTTTCCTTTTGAATTTATTTGTATGAATTTTCAAGTAATTACATTTCCTTACAATCTCTAAACCGTTTCCATAAACAGAGCTTTAATTATGAAATTCTGTTGCTTAGAGAAATGCTGCCAACTATGTCAATAACTTATCTATACAGAGCTTGTTTCAAGTCAAAATGTTCTGTGGTCCATATGTTGTGAATACCTGCCCTATGCTGATGTTTTTTTAAGATTAAGGTTGACCAGAGAGCCATTGTGGTTCAGAGGATAAAGCACTTGCTTCGAAATTAAATGACCCAAGTTTGAATCAAAGCAATGGCTGGTCGATACAAATTCCACATCTGGCTCACATTGACCACACTGCTGATGTAAAATATTCTCAGAGGTAGACAAATCATAGGTTAGCTTAGGTTTTTGTGATTTTCCTCCCTATGTAACTCAAATGTATCTTAGTTCCATCAAAAAGTTAGATTTTGTACAAAAGTTAGCTTAGGTTTTCGTGATTTTTCTCCCTATATAACTCAAATGTATGTTAGTTCCATCAAAAAGTTCTCCAAAAAAGCAATCTTCTCCCAAAACTTGATCCAGGAATTCCCTTGTCTTCAGGATTCGGTTTAAAATTACAAGGTTACAGAGTTAAACATTGGTAGTCGTAAACTCAAAATTGTGTCGGCTGTTCTATGACAGTTAATCAAAGTTAACTGAACAATTCACATTGGTTGAATAAAATTACTACTACTGAACTGAACTCTTGCTCGGATTAGTTCCTATTAGTGCCATTGTCAAAAGCTGGTAGATTGGCAGAAGAGCGGTGATGGTTTTTTACTGCAGATCCGTGTAATAGCCCCTATCTGAAGAAGAAGCAACTTCACATTTTTCTTCTTAATATCTATCATTATCATTTTGTTTTCTGTAAAAAAAATGAAGTATTTATTAATTTTATTTATTCGCAGGCTCTGTCAGCTACTGGCCTAAGAAAGAGTGATCCTCGACTGAAGGAAATGATTATGAAATTAAGAGCAATACACAAGGAATTGAGAGATATGGGATCTCCTGATGCAATAAATTTAGATAGGGAAAGCTTCAAAAAGTCAGCCTCATTTAGTTCATTCAATATATATTCATAATTGTATGTTATGTGTAACGTTACCTGAAGTGCAAATTTATTTTATTTTGTGAAGAATTTTGTTATGTTTTAAATTTTTTATGCTATTTCCAATACGGACACATTTTTATTTCAAAAAAAGAATTTTAAAATCCTGTGTCTTAAGGACAGTAGTTTTCAAAGTTTAGCAGAATCACTGTATAAGTCAAATTTAATAATATAAGTTGGTTGTGATTTGTTAGTTGTTGGTTGTGATTATTTAGTTCCTTTTACTGCTCCAGGATTCTTACAGCTCTCTTCTGCCCAAGTAGCTTGTTAATATTAATAAACCTAAATCATGTTTGGCGCAAATCAATTTCTCATTCTGGCTGCTATAATAGAGTCAATCTGATTCTTAAAGAATAATTTCTTTTAAATCAAATTGTAACCAAACTTGATTTTATTCAAACCTACTACACTTGAGCTGCGATGGCTCAGGGGATAGAGCATTTGCCCTCCTATGAGGTGAACCAGGCTCGAATTCCAGTGATGGCTGGTTGATAAGAATTTCGCATCCAGCTTGTGCTGGCGTAAAATATCCTCAGTGCTAGACATATCATGGGTTTGAGTCCCTTTGCCGTTAAGCTAACCGTGGGAGATTTTCATGGTTTTCCTCTCCATTTAACTCAAATGTGAGTTAGTTTCATTAAAAAGCCTTCCATAAGGGCAAAATTTCTCCCATTACTTGATCCAAGATTTCCCTTGTCTTCAGTATTGGATTCAAAATTACAAGGTTACGGAGTTGAACATGAGTAGTCGTAAACCCAAAAAATTGGGTTGGATATTCAAGGACAGTTATAAAACAAAATAAAACCTACTACAGTTGCAAATTGTAAGTTTATTTATAGTGATCCATACCCATTGGTATTCAACATAATTGTAAAAACTGATATGTTAATGTCATTAAAAAAGATAATTTAAATAATGTGAAATATTCCTTTTGACCGATGACGATAAGTTAGAACCTTTAAAACTGATTTATCAAGCTCTTCCTCTGGGAAATTAAAAAGCTATGGAATCAATGTCATAAGTTTGAAGTAAAGTTTTAATTTTCTTTTGAATAATTAGCCCTTTCGACCTGATTTTTGCTGCATTAAAATTTAAGTATGAAAAGCAGTTTATGTTAATGCTGACATATTAAAGTAAGTATACTATGAATATAAGGTTTTTCCAGAAATCTCGAACAATCTGTTCCAATTGTCTTGAACAGTGTAAAAACACCTATATATTGCATGGGTATAAACAGTGAAAATAATATAAATGCATTAAATTATTTATTCTTACCAGAAGTTATAGAAACCAGAAGTTGCTGTTATAAAATAATCAATACAAAAACTAAAATTTTGTCTTATATTTTCATCTCCAATGGCATATATTGTTCTATTGGTAAGTATGATTGGGTCAATGTATCCCACAAAACAAAATTTCTAAATTTGATGCTTAATAGGTGCAATTATTACTTAATAGAAACAAACATAACTATTTTACACAAAATAGGACAATGCCTAAAGAACCCTGAAAACATAAAAACCCATGCAAAATTGGGATCTGTTTATCCATAAGGAAATAAAGTTTAATCTTTGGGACGTATAAGTCCCGTTCAGGTCAAAAGGGTTAATTTTCCAACAATGTTTTGAAATATTTAATTCTATATTTTAATACCTAATAGCATAAAAATGGTATTGTAATAATCATATAATGAATTAATGTATTTGCAGAGTAATAAAAGAAAATATCGTCCTGATAAGCAGAGCTTTTCGCAATCATTTTGTAATTCAAGATTTTCCTGATTTTGTTAAGTGCATTGAAGATTTTTATTGGAAATGTAAAGTTAACACCAGTGGTAAGGTAAGCAAATGATAAGATTTTTAAAAGAACTTATGAGCATTATTTATGCAATGGTAAAATATAATTTTCTTTAATACTAATTGTTAGACTTTGTGCATTCTGACAAAACATGCTAACTTAAAAAATATATTTAATAAACCAACAGAACATAACAAATAACATGCTAGCATTAAGTAACAAAGATTAGTGATGAGCATCTATTAGTAACATGTTTATATGCTCTCTGGATCGGTGAGGCAGCGCTGCTGTTCAGCAACTTCAGGCTGTCGTCATTGATTCGTTAATAATGACGAAAGGTGACCTCAGCTGACATCACAACGCTAATGATAAAAGAGGGGCTGACTGTTATGTATCCGTAATTATTACGATTTCATAGTCAAGATTACGGTTGAATAATTAAAATTATTGTATTTGAAATTTTATGTAACAATCTGTTAATAATATAATTTTTTTTTATTTTCAATAATTACTCATTGTTATGACTTTTCATTGTTTACAAATAATCTATGTTAATTTTTTACTCTTTAATCAATAATTAAAAAACAAAAATGATTTTATAATAACAAGAAACAAAGAGTAAAGAAATCTCCTCTTCCAAGGAGCTATTCTGAAACTAAATTAACAACAAGGAGCTATTCTGAAACTAAGTTAATTTTTAAAAAAAATTAGCATTAAATTTAAAAAAAAAAAAATTTTTTAATTTTCCAGTATAAAAACAAGTGAACAGTAATAAATTTCATTTATATAAGAGTTGAAATATAAGAAAGCATTTTTGACAAAAATCGAAGTCTTAAAAGAAGTGTATTTTCCAGAAATCAAAGTTTAATATAGATACAAGATGATGTTTAATATAATATACCAAAGATGTTCCTTTCTAAGCTGTATTTCGGCAATACTTGAAAAATACGTTTTGTTCCCTAGCTTATAATGAGACAGAAGTTATTATACGTGAAAGTACCACAAAATTAATTGGAGTATAAGATAATTACAATAACTATTAGTCTGCATTGAAGTAATAAAATACCGATTTTTCTATATATTTAATTATTTTTTTATCTCTCAAATGTTGCCCCCTAAAATTATTCCTCATAAGGCATACATCCCACTAGTTTATGTCAAAATTGGCGAGTTACACTTCCCTAGTCTCCCTTGTCAGACCCCTTAAATAAATACTTTTTATTTAAAAATGCATCTTTAAATGTTTATTTTTTGCAATTTTCAGTTTAAAATATTTTAAAAAAATCTTTTAAATTCTTAATAAGTTGATCCTTTTTTTTTTTTCTTTTTGAACATATATTCTCAGAGTTTATCTTTTAGCTTGCCCTTAGTTATTTTTCAAAAGCATTAAATTTTTAAAGTGATAAGGAATGACTTTGTGAAACATGCATATAAAATAGTATAAGAGGTTAATTTAAAAATTGATGATCAGATTTGGTTATTCCATAATATTAGCATATTTTTATACATTTTAACAGTTAAAAGTGAGTGCCCTTTTTTGTGCGGAATAAGAACATGAGAATCATCATCCTATAAGAACATGAACCGAGGACTCATATTGGGAAGTCTAGGTTCTTTAATATGGGTCCTAGAATGGCCTACATTGATCAATATAGAACCGATATTGGCTCAATAATAGATATGAAATATCGGGTGAATCTGACAATTCTATATAGAACCGATATCTGTTGAATTGGAAAATTCTATATAGGGCCAATATCATAAAAATAGCGGCCTTTTGAGCAATTATTGAGCCCAGATTCACAAATATTGACCCCATGAGGGTCCAAGTTATTTTGCTGCTAGGGTAGTTTGAAAAGTTGGTATCTCTGTAATAAAATTAAAAATCAACATTTTAGAGGGTTTTTTTTTTTAACTACTGAAAAGCTTAAAATTGTATTTTTTTAGGTTGCTTCATACATTCCTCAGCTTGCTAAATACAATCCTGATTATTGGGGAGTCACAATATGCACAGTGGATGGACAAAGGTATTTTTCAATGCTAAGTTTATATTTTTCTCGCATTTATTCTTAAAAAAAAACATGAAATCTCTAAATAAATATGGCTGGGATTTTTTTTTTATTGTTGGTTATTTTTGTTCATTTTCTTTTTACAAAACGTTTATTATGTGATTCTTCTCACTGGGAAGGGAGATTGGGACTTGGATCTTCAAGGAGCAAACCAGCAAGGCTTTCTTTGACTTTAAGACTTTGGCTTATTCAGTTTCTAAAAACATCTCTAATTCTTTTAAAGAAAATATGGCTTGTATCCACCTACACAACATCCAGGGTATCTGCCCTTTTGAAAGTCATTGAAAATCGTGATTTTCAGTGATAAATACTAAAAATTCATGAAAACTCTCAGTTCATCATGGATTTTTAGCTATTGGTGCTCTTCATCATCTTGTGGGATGTCAAATTTCCGCATTACATATTCACTTGCAAAGCCTGATCTAGAAATGTGTGTATATATTTTTTTATATATATAGTAATTTGATAGTTCATGGAATGATGTTGATACTTTTGTTTCTTTGAAATTAAATTAACATAATCTACAGAATTGACCTTAAAAGGCATTATTAAATATTTTTAAATCCATTTTATAACTATAGTCTGTTCAACGAGAACTGATAGCGAAAGTAAACAAAGTGGCGTGCTATTTGGCGCAATACAGCTGTCTACTTGGCGCCGGAATAATGACAAATAGCGCCTATCAGACAAGCAAAAACTCTTATTTTTAGAGGGTTGTTTGTTTCGCCGTGGTGTCTTTTTGTAAGTGTTTCATGAGTAATATGGAAAATAAAGCGATGGATTTAAGTCCTCCTAAAAAACGACAGAAGAAATCTTACATAAGTAAAGCTGAGAAAGAAATAATATTGAACATTTATAAAACGGAAGTGCATTCAAAATAAATATCAATTCAAACGACGAGGATTCATTTTTACTTTTTAATGATATAATTATTCGTTATTATCCATGATTAATTGATCAATAATACAGTAATTCTTAAAATTTTGTTCTTTTCTGAGTAGTTTAATATAATTATTTTCGTTACCGGTACAGTTGTTAATTAAGTACAGAAATTCAAATGTTACGTAAAATTAAATAATTTTGACACTTGATTCTATTTTTTCAAAAACCTATTGAATTCGAGGTTTACAAACTGCTTTTTTTTATAGGTTAAGTGGGTATATTTTTCTTAAAAAAAGATTTTGTGAGACATATAAAAAAGTTCCAAGTTTCTTTTAGTGTAATTATTTTCGTAATACTTCCCTTAGAAGAATAAAGATAATTAACAATTTAAAAAAACAAATAAATGCAGTTCCTTCTAATATATTTTTAAATCAATCGGTGAAACATAAAACTATTTTAAATATTATGTAACTTCTAATAAATTTAAAAAAAATTGTAATTATGAAAATAAAAGAGTATTTTTTTAACACAACTTTAAATTCTATACGACTTTTACGATGGAATTATAAAAGTTATGTTTTTCATAGATATTTATGCAAAATATATTAAAACTAATTTAATCAAAACTTAAAGAAATATAAATATATATTAAAACTTAAACTTAAAATAAAATTATGTGTTTACTGAAATACTTAGAAACGTATTTTCATGAAAATATTTTAATTTTGCACTTTCTTATCTAATTTTAAGGTATCAAAAACCAAACATCGTTTTCGTTTTTCTATAATAGCGAAAGCTCTGTCGATTCAAATGAAATTGCCCATTCAGCGAAGAAACCGTTAAAGTGGCAAACGTTGGCGATCAAACAGCAACCCTTTTGTTTACTTCCACTCTCAATTCTCGTTGAACGGACTATAGTATGTTTGTTACCCCAAATTGTTTTTTTTTTTCTTTTTTTTTTTCTCAGTTTGTTTAGTAGTTTAGTCATTTTTATTGCTTTGGTTTAAACTGATTTATTAAAAAAGTGTGCAAAGCATTGCTCAGATAAAACAATATTTTCTTCGAGAAGGAAAGTTATACTTGTGTGTTTAGAGATCTTCTTTCAACTTTATCGAGCAAAGTATTTACCTGTCATGCAAAGTGTTTGATAGAATTAATAGGATTTAAAATTGGGATTAGTTTGATAGGATTTAAAAACTCTTAATTTTGGCAGATACCCTGCACGATGGAAAATTAGTTCCATCAAAGGAAAGAACACCAAACTTACTCATTGCGGGGTACGGTTGCCTTTGCTCGAATAAACAAAATAAAAACCCTCAAGCAATAAAGAGTCCTGAATTTATTTTTACTCAGCTGCTAGTTATTAGATATAGACTAAGCAATGTTTTAGAATCACACTCTGCTGTGATTGTAATGGAATTTGAAAATCAGTAAAATTGGAGAATGATATGTTTATTATCAACTTACATAGATAGAGAGTAACACTGATAGAAAACAATGCTGAAGTTAAGGATTTATTTGCAATTATAGTCTTTTTGCGGTCAAATTGAACATACAGTCAGGGCATTCATGCTAGTGTAAAAAAAAGTTCTTTCAGGTAAATGTGATTAAGTTTATTCTTCAACAGCTTTGAATTGTTTATTTATCATTTTATTGAAGATAAAATGGAATAAAAGATAATTAGTTTATCCAACTTTCAAAAGTTTGCTTTTTTTTCCTTTAATTTCTAAAATTTGTTTTGTAATGATTTGAATTGTTGTACCAGATAAGAAATAATTTTTGAAAGTTTTATGTAGAATTTTTTACTCTATTAGAAAAAGTAAGATTGACATATTTATAAAACAATATTTTTGATAAATTGCGTAATTGATTTATCATTTAAAGATTATTGATTAGAAGACTCAACATTAGAAAAATATTTAAATATAAATCTTATTACATTTGTCTATTTTGAAATGACACTGGAATCTGGAGGAACTGTAAAACAAGAGTTCCAGTTCTATTAGTTTAGGCAGGACTTAATCAGAAAACAATCACATCTATTGATATTGAGAAATAATTATAAAAAATGGAACTTACTAATTGCGAATTTATGCAGTACTAAATATAAAACATTAATGTACCGAAACATTGCGATGCCTGAATCTTGACATGGCCCAGTCTAACTTATAGCTTGTGATTTCAGGTGTTCCATAGGTGACACTGAGATCCCCTTCACCATCCAGTCATCAGGGAAGCCAATGAATTATGCCATCGCCCTGAGTGAGCTTGGATCTGATATTGTTCATCAGTATGTGGGTCAGGAGCCCAGTGGAAGGATGTTTAATGAGCTTGTTTTAGATTATAACAGTAAGTCTCTGTATCTATTTCTCAATTGGATTTTAAACTCAATTCGTAGTTCTCCTGATTTTATTGTGTGCTCAGAACTGAGAAAACGATTGCATGTATTTAAAAAACATTAATTTACATTCGAAGAATTGGAAAGTTTAGATTTTCGATTCAACTTTTTTTTATTTCACTTATAATGATGATAGCAGAAATAACAAAATTGAATAGCTTCAATTCTTGGAAAGACTTTCATAATTCATAGTTCAAATATATATCTTGACCTACTAAATTTTTTGCTAATCCTTTGAATTCAGTCTTTCTATAAAAAAGAATTAACAATTTTATGTTATAAAATTTTTTTGGTGCTGAATTCAGGGATCATGCACTTATATATTATTTATGCTTATGCAGTAAAAAATTATTTAAGGGGAACTTTTGTAATTCACAAATTGGATTCTAAAAATTGGATTTTTAACTCAACTATTATAGGGTCCGTAGTTGTCCTGATATTCCTGATAAAAAAAATATTTTGTCCAGATTTTATTGTGTGCTCAGAACATCTCATTTAAGAAAATGAATGCAGATATTTAAAAAAATAGATTCGAAGAATGGATAAGTTTGAATTTTCGATTCATTTTTTTTTTTTATTTCACTTAATAATGATAGCAGAAATAGCGAAATTTGATAGCTTCGATTCTTGGAAAGACCTTCATTCAAACATACACCCCTACCTACAAAATTTTTGCTTAAACCTTTATTGAATTCAGTCTTTCTATAAGAATAGAATTAACAATTTTATGTTATTGTTTTGGTGATGAATCCAGGGTTCACTTATTTATTATTTATATTAATGCAGTAAAAAATTATGTAGCATGGACTTTTTTAGTTCACTTTTATTGATTCAACCTTTTCATCTGATTTTAAAAGTGATAAATCCAATCAACCATTATTATTTGAAAGAAAAAAAGAAATTTTGAACTCAATTATTAATTTTAATTATATATTAGTATGAGGTAATTTTAATTAATACTGTTATTTTTTGTAATGAAACAGTAGTGTAAAAATTTTACATGCATTGATTTAAAGCTGTTATGAAGTTGTTTAGTTTTGACAATTATTCTGGAGACTGTTAAAACTTTCTATTCTAAACAAAATAATTCTGAAATTAAAAATAGAATATTTTATTATTCTTTTGCAATAAAGTTTGCTCTCTACCTTTTTTAAAAGTATTCCGATTTATGTATACTATTTGTATTATTACGTATTATCTAAACAATGTAGGCCGGGGTAGCTTGGTTGACAGGCCGCTGGACTTGCGTTAGCCAGAACGGGAGTTCGAATCCAGTCGGCCGAAGACTCCACGTATAATAAATGGTGACTGGCACACTTTAAATCTGTCAGGTCACAAAGTCCTCCATGTTCCCATAACAAATCAGTACCTCTGGGTTACTGAATTGTATATTGATCATTCTCTGGTTTAGGTCAAAATTACTATCTGTGGACAATGGTGAATGAATGAATGGGTCCGTCCTATAAACGGGCGTGACATATGGGTGTGGCAGAAGTCAAATTCTTGGCCAAAGATGGTGACACTAGAAAACAAGGACAATCACCTCTGCCTTAATGATCGTTGGCATCAACATCTGAAAATATCCTGGTTTTTTTTTTTTTTTTTAATGTGATTCTGATTTTTTTTTTCAAGTCCATTAAAAAGCTTGTTATTAGAAAATACCATTTCTACAAGACTTGCATAATTATGTTACAGTCAGACATGAAGTTTGTTTATGTTTTTTTTCAATTATTTTGTACTTGTTTGGGGTTTATTTTCGAGTGAGTCCAGGGATGCTGAAAAATGACCAGCCTGCCTAAAATTGTTTATTGTATACTAACAATTGTTTAAAAACTAGTCAAACAAAGCGTGAAGTATATCTATCAATAAAGATTGAGATCCTGTAATTTAACTTTTTTAAATTTTATCATTGGGGGATCACTAATTTATCTTTGTAAAGACTGTCAATTTAAACTGAAACTCTTTGGCTAGATTTTCTGAAATGAATGAATGATAAATGAAGGCTAAGTATGTTAAAAAAGCTTTTGCATTATGATTATTTTTTTGCTTAGGGACGCATATATTAAGAAATATAATTAATAAAAAAAAAAAAACATTACATTTTATAATTTTCTGTCTTGTCTAATCAATCTGTTTCAATCTTTTTGTCTCTTTCTCTTAGTATAATAATTATTAAATTGGCTCTTTTATGCCTATTAACTATCTAACTATTAAATCTAATTTACTTAATTTGTTGTTAAAGAATGAGATCAAGTGCTATTTGAATTGATCAAAGTGGCTTACATAGAGGGGATTTTTTTCTTCGCAATGTTTTTTGATAACTTAAATGATGTTCGAGTTCTGCTATCTGAGACCGTAATTTTTCAAATTGCCACTATCCTTTTATCCTTACTAATGTTTTCAGATATTTTGAAATATTTTTAAATAGTATGTTTATCAATATCTCTTCCTATATGTTCAAAAACTTACTATAGTTAGCATTATGTAGTGCTAATTTGTGTTGACATACTTCAAAGAACAAATAAGTAATAGATGAAAAAGTAGTACTTGAATAATGGCATTAAAACAGGCATACCATAGGTGCAGTTTCATAAACTTTTTCAATGTCAAATCGCAAAATGTAATTAGAGGAATAAACCAGTGTAGGAAGAGGAATCAAATAACGGAATAATGTGCATGAAATATAATTTAAATAAATTTCCAAACGTTAGAAAAGAATGGAATACTACAGGGATGAGATTTTTCCGTTTTTTAGCGGATTTCCGCTTTTTTCACTTTTATCTCTTAAATTTCAGCTTTTTTTATCAAAAATTCAGATTTTCTAAAAATTTCATTTTTTTAAATTAGTATTCTGCTTTTTCAGAAAATTCACCGATTTTCAAAAAGGAACAGAAAATTCAAACTACATAGCTACCAATCCTTTCTCATTTTTACTTATTTTACCTATTTTCTCCCCTTTACACGCAGCAGATAAGATTTTCCGAATTTTTTTACCCGCCCTCCAGATGGATCCGATTTTCGTAGTTCAAACGACGCTGCTTCTGACAAGCCTTTCAGAGGCCCCAAGCCTAGAATCTGCTAATATCTCGATTCTTATTCACACGATTTTAATATCAAACATATCTTTTCATATTTGCGTGTTGCGATTTATTTACGAGATTTAAAAATCCGATATTGTGATTCGTATTTACGTCTTTTTAAAAACCTATGTAGCGATTCGTATTGACGCAAGTTTAAAATTCAATGTGTTGATTTGCTCATGCGGTTTATAATATCAAACATTGATTTTCGTATTTATACGTGATTTTAAAATAAGGCATTGAGATTCGCATTCACGCATTCTAAAAGCTATGCATCATAATTCTTATTTATGCAATCTAAAAATTACGCATCATGATTCGTATTTACGCAATCTAAAAATTATGAATCGTGATTTGTATTTACGCGTTTTAAAAATTCTATATCCCAGTTTGTATTTTCTCATTTTCAAAATCGTATATCTAGTTTCATATTCATGTGATTTCAAAATCCATAATTGTTATTTATATTCACGCAATTTTAAGATCAACTATCGCGATTCTTGTAAGAAGTAAATTTTTTTTTAATTAGTTACTATAAAGGTGACTGTTTTTCTAACGACGATTATTCGTATATGTAAGTGTTACAACATCAGAGAAACTGGAAGGGAATATATTCAAAACTTACATTCTGTGCTTGCAAAGAAGAAAAAAAAAGGATTTGTCACAAGATGTTTGAAGATGGACTAACGACTAAATATAACAAACATAAAAGATACAGCAAACAAAAGCAATCACTTAAAAAGGGATTTAATTAAAAAAAAATTTGGGGGGAAAAAGAGTTAATTAACTCATCATCAAAATTTTATTTATAATTGCTGTTATTTATGCTATAAAATGCAAAATTCTTATCAAATACGAAACAATTATCTAAACAGTTGCTGATTGTCATGTAATTTTTCAAACTAAAATAGCAATTTTTGTATAGAAAAAAAGTATTGAGGAATGTTATGGAAGGCGTAGATTGCAGAGATCAAGTGCAATAATAACTGTTAAAGATGTAGTCAAGTTTTTAGTCATGGACAACTTTATGTTGGCCTGTCAAGAGTTAAGTCATTTGACAGCCTTTCAGTAATTGCTCCAAGATGCCAAATCTATAATTGTGTTTTCAAAGAAATTCTAAATGCTTAGTGTTAATTTCTTAGAGCTTTGCAGAAAAAAATGTTTTTTGGAAAAAAATTTAATTGAAAGTTCTATTGGCAGTAGGCAAGGGGAACTGACAAAATCAAAACACCCCGATTAGAAATGCAGCATGGCGACCTCCACGTGGTATTTCTCGGGTGATGCTAACAGCCATGCATTTTAATTTATTGTATGTAAAACATCCTTATTTTGTTCTAAAATGCTATGTACTTTATCACAAATGTTAATTAATATAGAAATTGATTTCAATAATGCTGATCACCAAAAAATATTTCATTTGGCGATAAAACAAATTTTTGTGTTCTTGAAAATGAAAGACTTTTTGAGGGTTATTATCTCAGATAATTTATTTTGCTAATATGTTTCTTATTTAACTAATGTTTTGATTTTTTCACCATGTACAATCTAAATAGCTAATATACTTTTTTAAAAGCAAATAAGAACATTGATAGAATTCTTCTACATAAGTACAATACTATGTCTTTGATGATAAAATACTATGTCTTTGATGATAATATACTATGTCTTTGTGCTAGAACATTGTGTTCATTGGCAAGCGAGTGCAGAGAGCCATGGTTCACAGCGTGAACCACAGATTGCGTAGCAATTCTCGGGGGTTGGCGAGCGTTAGCGAGCAGGGGGCGGAGCCTCCTAGTAAAATAAATAAAATTTGATGCGAATAGTATAGAGAGTTTTAACACAATTTTCATACTTCTTTAGCTTAACTTCTCTATTTTTATAATTTATCCTTTTTCTTTCATAGGTATTTAAATTAAACAGAATAAATAATTATTATTAAAATTTGCTAATATTTTAAATTTAAAAAAAAAGTAAAATCGTTATTTTTAATTTAAAAAAATTTATTCGAAAATTGAGTAAAAAATAGCATAAAAACATTCTTAGCAATAAATAAAAGGAAATATTTTTTTTTCCAATGCCCACCTGGATAATGACATAGGTCATACAGGCACCTGAAGGGCAGATTTGTTGGCCACTCTTTCAGGGACACCATATTAGATTGGCCATTGTTGCTCCCACAGTAAGGGCAGCTAGTTAATGTATATTCTCAGTAGTTTTAATTTGCTAAACCAGGTAGTTTTTCAAGTAATAATTGTCTCTTATGTGAACTGAGGAAAAATATAATTTCCAGCTTTATTTTTTCAATTGGTAATTTTTTTTTTCACTAAATGTTAAGTATCAATGTAATCGTTTTTATAATAATAGATTAGTATAATAGATTATATATTAGATTATATTTAATTATTGTACACAATAATAATTGTAAAACAGTTATTAAGATTAGACACCTCTTTAAATAACTACTTTATCTTTTTGCTTAAATTTTACATAATAAAATTTAAAAAAACAATTCCTGATGACAACCCAAAAAAATTTTATGCTGATGACAACCCAAACTTATTAATTTTATGCTAATGACAACCCAAACTTATTAATATTATACTGATGACAACCCAAACTTTTAATATTATGCTGATGACAACCCAAAAAAAAATTTATGCTGATGACAACCCAGACTTATTAATATTATGCTGATGACAACCCAAACTTATTAATTTTATGCTGATGACAACCCAAAAAAACTTTTTTATGCTGATGACAGCCCAAACTTAATTTTGTGCTGATGACAACCCAAACTTTTAGTATTATGCTGATGACAACCCAAAAATAATTTTATGCTGATGACAACCCAAACTTATTAATTTTATGCTGATGACAGCCCAAACTTATTAATATTATGCTGATGACAACCCAAACTTAATTTTATGCTGATGACAACCCAAACTTATTCATTTTATGCTGATGACAACCCAAACTTATTAATATTATGCTGATGACAACCCAAACTTTTAATATTATGCTGATGACAACCCAAAAAAAATTTTATGCTGATGACAACCCAGACTTATTAATATTATGCTGATGACAACCCAAAAATAATTTTTATGCTGATGACAGCCCAAACTTAATTTTATGCTGATGACAACCCAAACTTTTAGTATTATGCTGATGACAACCCAGACTTATTAATATTATGCTGATGACAACCCAAAAATAATTTTTATGCTGATGACAGCCCAAACTTAATTTTATGCTGATGACAACCCAAACTTTTAGTATTATGCTGATGACAACCCAAAAATAATTTTATGCTGATGACAACCCAAACTTATTAATTTTATGCTGATGACAGCCCAAACTTATTAATATTATGCTGATGACAACCCAAACTTAATTTTATGCTGATGACAACCCAAACTTTTAGTATTATGCTGATGACAACCCGAAAATAATTTTATGCTGATGACAACCCAAACTTATTAATTTTATGCTGATGACAACCCAGACTTATTAATATTATGCTGATGACAACCCAAACTTATTAATATTATGCTCACGACAACCCAAACTTTTATCATTATGCTGATGACTATTTTTTTGTTCATATACAGCTATAAATTAGAAATTATCACTGATGTTATTTTTGATTAAATAATTACAATTTACTATAATATAAAACTAAAATTATTAAATTTATTTAATGAATTAATATTTGAAAATTGAATTAATATTTGAATACAATATTGTGATTCGTATTTACACCTTTTTAAAAACCTATGTAGCGATTCTCGCAAGTTTAAAATTCAATGTCTTGATTTGCTCATGCGGTTTATAATATCAAACATTGATTTTCGTATTTATACGTGATTTTAAAATAAGGCATTGGGATTCTCATTCACGCATTCTAAAAATTATGCATCATAATTCTTATTTATGCAATCTAAAAATTATGCATCATGATTCGTATTTACGCGATCTAAAAATTATGAATCGTGATTTGTATTTACACGTTTTAAAAATTCTCTGTAAGTATTTTCTCATTTTCAAAATCATATATCTAGTTTCATATTCATGTGATTTCAAAACCCATAATTGTTATTCATATTCACGCAATTTTAAGATCAACTATCACGATTCTTGTAAGAAGCACATTTTTTTAAAATTAGTTACTATAAAGGTGACTGTTTTTCTAAGGACGATTATTAGTATATGTAAGTGTTACAACATCAGAGAAACTGGAAGGGAATATATTCAAAACTTACATTCTGTGCTTGCAAAGAAGAAAAAATAGGATTTGTCACAAGATGTTTTAAGATGGACTAACGACTAAATGTAGAAAACATAAAAGATATAGCGAACAAAAGCAATAACTTAAAAAGAGATTTAATTTAATTTGTTTTTGGGGAAAAAGATTACTGATTATTACTGATATATTTGCTATAAATCACATTACAGTATTTATTGAAAGAAATGAAATATTAATGTATATTCTCAGTAGTTTTAATTTGCTAAACCAGGTAGTTTTTCAAGTAATAATTGTCTCTTATGTGAACTGGGGAAAAGTATAATTTCCAGATTTATTTTTTCAGGTGGTAATTTTTATTTTTACTAAAAAATGTTAAGTATCAATGATTCATTTATATAATGATAGATTAGTACACAATTGTATGTCAACACATTATTTATTACCTTAAACTGTTATTATTAAAGGGTTGTGCTTGCGTAAAATTTACTATCGTGGAAATTCAGCTTTTTTGCTTTTTGGCTAATCTCATCCCTGATACTAACAAAATGATTAAATAAATCATCAGAATTTTTCAAAGCATGAAATGATTCGCATGAGTCAAGGTCAGTTGAAGAGCAGTGTGGAATGATCTTCGCAGAGGAAAACTTAAACCTGTGATTTAAATTTCCTCTGTATAGGTTGATGTTAAAGCTTGTTTGCCTTGTGTATTTTCTTTTATTCTATGTTTCTATACTGAGGAAAGTTCTTGTTTATAGAACAGAGACTATAGCAAGTCTGTTAATTCGCTATTATTCACAATATCCTGCTTTATTCACACACAGTAAACCCTGTTTTCATTGAAATATTAGTATATTTGTAAATTGGAAAATTTTAATGTTAGTCTGTAAAATGCTAGTCTGGTTGAACTCTGCATCAAATCTGTGACTTTTACGGCTTTTTTTTTTTTTTTTTTTTTTTTTTTTCAATTTTATTTTTAAGATGTATATGTTCGAAATTGGATTTTTATTTTTAATTTCTAAATCAGAGGAAATTTATGCAATTGAAAACTATGTTAAAATGTAATTTTTAAAAGCAATATTATAGTTAAATAACTTAAAACTTCCAACTAAAATGGTTAACAATATTTTGTATATAATTATTACAAATTAATTAATGAATAAATGAGATGAAATTGTATTTGTATGATCTTAACACTCTCATAACTTTGTTAAAAATAAATCCCAGTTTGTCAGTTAACTATTAAATGAAGAATAATTTAATGAAAAATTGAAATCAGGAAACATTAAAAAAAGTTTAAAAAAAACTACTTATTCTATAACATTCTTGGAAAATCAAATCTTTTTTTTTTTTTTTAATTTATATGCAAAATAGATAATAAGTTTTAAAAGTACTCGTATTTAAATAAACATAAAACGTAATGGGTATAATTGAAATATGTTTATTAAACAGCAAATTACTTTACATACAGTTAATGGAAAATTATGGTTTAAAAGTTTCAGGTCCCTTTTATGCACATTCAGTCTTTTTTTTTTAAGTCTATTTTCAACATCTATAATTTACATATATTGTACATTCAGCACATTTACATACATCATTAATTTGCATCTCATTATTTCTCTTGATGAAACCTTTAATATCAATGAAATTAAGCAACACCCTCAAGAGTATATTTATAAATTATGTTGAAAAATATTTTCAACTTGAATCAATAATTTCTGAAGATAATCTGGTGATTTAAATCATTCCTACCCTCTTGAAGATATTTTTCACTCTTAAGACAACAATTAAAAATATTTTTAGTTCATTTACATTACTTAAAAATAGTTCAGTTGTTTTGAATGCACATTCTTTTCTTCCCAGGCTTTAATTTACTGACATTTTTGTTAGAATTTTTTTTTTACTACTATTATTATTGCGTTGTAATGTTTGTAAAGTAAAGAGAAACTTTGTATTCCTCATTCATGTTTTCTTTAAACAAAAGTTATGTATTCAAATTATTTTTCAAGTGTGGCTTCACTAGCATTCCATTGCTGTGGAATGATTTGTAACCCAAAAAATATTTTAGTATATTTTATTTTATTCAAAATTTTTTTATGATTTAGAAATTTTTCTATTTTGGGCAATTTTTTAGAATCCTTTATAAAATTTCAAACTTCAAATAAAATTTGACTTTGAAAACTTTTTTTTGTATAAAATTATTCCACAGTTATAAATATTTACTTTTTCGGTGACAAACTACCCTTTACCAATAGCCATCAATAGACATTCCATTTTTGTGCAAGTTATTTTACTCTATCAATTGATATTCACTTTTTGTAACAAATTATTATTCCACATCAATAGATTTATTGTTTTTTAAAAAAATATTTTAATCACTTTTTTAGGACATATAATCTTTTTTTTTTTTTGTATTAGTAGATATGAATTAACTTTAGGGGCAAATTATTTTACTGAAATAGATATTCCCTTTTTTTAAAAAAAAATGAAACAATTCTACTGCTACAGACATTTTCTTTTTAATCTTTTGTGATAAATCATTATGTATCTACAGATATTCAATTTTTTTGTATAAAAATGACTCTATAAAATAAATATATAGTGAGTTATGTTAATTTTTATTGTTAATGAAACTTATCCTTCATAGAAAATTAAAAATCTTTTTTTTTTCTTCATGAGAAATATTTATCACTAGAAAAATCATATATTCCATTAAAAATGTTCTTTTTTTTTCATTTCACATAGTGTGTCCTTTATTTGTCTACTATTTCTGATGGAATTTTATTACGATTTTGCTTTCGAGACTAAAGTTCATGGTAACTTTCTACCATGGTTACATTGAAAGAAAGAAAGAATTATCTTTTAATTTATTTTATATTATTTTTAATTTTCTTTTATTTCTTATATTTCCAACATTCCTCTCATTATATAGTGTATGGAAAATTAAAAAAATATTACAAAATAACAAAAACTATTATGAAAAAGCTGTTAGTTATTATTGATAATAAAAATACCAATAATCAAATACTTTTATTGTTAATCTCTTCTAATGCTTAGAGAAATATAATTATTACTCTAAATTTTTAAAGCGCATTACTTTTTGTATAAAAATTGTTCCTTTGTGTAGTATTCAGATTGGTAATTTGCAAATCCCAGATTTTCCAATAGATGACAGCTCAACACTCAGAAATATCTTCTTGCCTTTATGGAAATCTTGGTGATTTTTTTAAAGCAATTTTAAAAGGTTTCTTATCATATTGCTCCCAAAACCTTGATTGCTCTTTGGTTTGTTCATATGCAATCCTTACAAAGAATGACTTTTTCAAAATGGAAAATAGAGTAGTTCTCATTATTTTCTGACAGAAAGAGTGGTTTATAAGAATGTATGATATGAAAAATGGCTGCTATATTTTTAATCGGTAGTTTTTAAAACATTTCTTAATGTAACTTTTGGTGTTTTAGAAAAACCTCACAATCCAATGGTTAATGCGGGTGCTATTGTTGTTTGTTCTCTTCTTTTATACATTGTTGAGGTAAGCTTTTTCTCATTTAATGATTTATTTTTCTTCTTATGATTGTCTTTTTGTTTTTTAATAAATATTCTTAAAAATTTACTCAAGATTCATGTTATTAAAAGTAAATTTTTTTACATAGTTTTATGTAATCATCAATAGCTAAGTCACACTGATACAAGATTGTTAAAATATGTGCTGATTACTAGAAAATAGTTCTCAATAATCTGCTGAACAAAGTAACCAATACCAGTGATGGTTTCAGGCATATGATTCTTCTCAAGACCATTGATTTGCGAGCTCCCGCGAATGAATAATTTATATTCCAACAAAATTTTCTCAGAGTTCTAAAATTTAAATTTTGTAAACCAGCCAAAATCTCATTAACGAGACATTTATTCCGCCCTTACCAGGAGCCTCTTTTTTTCTTTCCTTCCTAAGTTCTCATTCACGAGCCATTACTTTTTTTTCTTTTGATTTATTAGAGAAAAACGCAACTTCAGATTCGGATAAGAACATGAAATTGAGAGAAAAAAAGTTCCATAATAATTTCGACTAAAAATAATTAACAACTGAGGCAAACACAAATGTGTGCAATTGATAATCTAAAAAGTAATTTCGAAAAGGTAAACATTTAAGAGATCGTTCGTTAGAAAATTACTAAAGAAAACTACACGTTGGGGGAAAAAATTCAGCTAATTTTTTTTTGCAATCACATTGTTTGTGATCTGTAAACACTAACGATAAGGATTAATATTAATCCCTATCTGTCACAATCCTTCTTGGTATGCCATATTCCAACAAATAAATCTGTGAGTGTTATTAAACCTGTCTTTTTTTTAAATTATTATTTTTGTACTTTCTTGTCATTAATCAGCATCAGATTTTGATGGCACTTTTTTAATTCTCTTTCTTTATTATAGTGCTTTTAAGATTTTTTTTTTTTTTTCATTTTACGGAATATTTTGCATTTAGCAGCATTTTTTAGTAATATTGCAAAATTCAGAATTTTTGAATATTTTGGTTTTTTATTTTGTAATTTTGCAAACAGGGGTGATATTCAGGGGTGATTGTATTCCTAGGGTGCTCCAAAATTCCGTATTTTTAGTAAGATTTTTCTGGATCTTAAAACTAGAAGTGGTTCATGAGATTTTTGCATGAATATCGTTGAATTCCGTGCTTCTCACGACTATTGGTTTGCGGACTTCCGTTAATCTAAAACTTTTACTTCTTACAACTATTTTTTTAGACTTTTTCTAAATCCTATTAACATGCATTCTTCCCCCAGTTACAGGGAGAATTACGTCTTACGTGATTCTTCCGCCAATTTGATTCCTTTGGTTTAGCGTATTTTCCCTATTTTGAATATTTAAAACAGTGCCCGAATCAGTTAATATCGCGATTCTAATCAAGCTATTTTAATATCAAGCATCAATTTTCATTTTTACCTGATTTAAAAGCTATGTGTTGTGATTTGTATTCGCGCGTTTGAAAAATCGTACATCGCAATTCCTGTTCACGCAATTTAAAAGTCCAATATCGCGATATATACGTTTTTAAAACCGAATATCGCGATTCATATTCACGCTAGTTTAAAATCCAATGATGCGATTCGTATTCAAGCATTTGTAATATCAAACATTGATTTTCGCATTTATACGTGATTTAAAAACTACACATTGCGATTCATATTTACGTTATTCATATTCAAGCAATTTTAAAGTCTAATATCGTGATTCATATTCATGCGATTTTAATATTAAACATCGATTTTCGTATTTACTTGATTTGAAAGCTACGTGTTGTGATTTGTATTCTCCCTATTTAAAAATCGTACATCGAAATTCCATAGTAATTTACGTGTTTTAAAAGTTCAATATCGCGATTTATATTTGCACCCTTTTAGCCGCACTGATTATCCCGAGTTACCTAAGGTATGTATATATATTGCAAATATTTATTATCCGGAGTAAACTCGGGCATGGCAGAATTTGTCAATATGTTTTGTTTTATCACGTTTTTATTCAGCCGGAAGCAAAACAAAAAATAATAATCTGCTGTGATTGGAACTTTGTCAATTTTTGTTTGGGAGTTTTGCTATTTGTGGGACTGTAGAAGTGTTTTGTACAATTGTATATACGATAGTTGATGAATTTACATAAAAGGAAGAGTAAAAAAAGAATGGCAATCATGAGCGAAAGTGAAAGTGTAATGCAAATGCTTTTTCAGATTATGAAGATGTGAACATATATGTATACGAAGACTAATATTTAACTTTTTTCATTTGCCCGAGTTAATTTGGGGTAGTAAACAGATGGCAAATTAAATATTTTTTACACATAAAAAAATAAAAATTTCAGCTGAGAACTTGTGTATTATGTTTTGTTTTAGTTCCTTGTATTAATGAAATAAAAAAATATGTTAATCGTTTGCATTTTTTTTCTCTAAAAAATTGTTAAGGTAAGCAGTTAAAACGCAATATTGTGATTCTTATTCACGAGAATTTAAAATCCAATGCCACGATTGGTATTCACACGTTTTTAAAATTCAGTGTCATGATTTGTATTCGTGTGGTTGTAATATCAAACATTGATTTTCGCATTTATACGCGATTTAAAAACTATGCGTTACGATTCGTGTTCATGGTTCATGCGATCTAAAAATTTTGTCACGTGATTCGTATTTACGCCATTTGAAAATTCAATATCGCAATATGTATTTACGCATTTTTAAAATTCAATGCCATGATTCATATTTAGGTGTTCTTAAAATCCAACATTGCGATTTGTATTCACGTATTTGTAATATCAAACATCGATTTTCACGTTTATCAGGTTTCCCACGGATCAGGGACCTAGAATTGTCTGGGAATTTTATTTTAGCTCTAAAAAGCAGGGAAAGTTGCTATCTTTTACAAAAAAAAACCTTGAAAATTTCTATATCTTACCTGGAAAATATCCAGTCTTAGACATGTCAGTAATCTGTTCTTGAGATTCGATTTAAATAGTTCTAACATCTATTAAAAAAAAATTTATAAAATCCCAACTCTTAGTCAAACTTTTCCGTATTTTCATTCTGTTACATTGTTTTGCTCACAAAATCTAATATTTATATTACACATATAAAGAAATCAAAGTTTTCTGATGAAAAAGCATGGTATAAATAAAATATGGTATAGATTTTCATTAAAATTTACCTTTTGTACCTGGAAAAGTCAGGGAATTTTTTTCCTAAAATTGAGTGGGAACCCTGTTTTATATGTTATTTAAAAACTACTCACTGTGGTCATTCATATTCTCGTGTTTATAATTTTTGTACGGAGATTCGTATTTATGTGATTTAAAAATCCAGTATCGCAATTTGTATTTTTGCGTTTTTAAAATCCAATATCACGATTCCTATTCACACGATTTTAAAATCCAATATCACGATTCTTGTAAGAAGTATGTTTTTTCTCCAATTAGTTACTCTATTGGTGTGATATTCTGCATTGGTAGGTAATTTAATGATAAATGTTAGTTCAAAAAATTATGTTAAATATGAATATAAATTGATATTGATTTTTCTTTTACATAAAATTTTCACGGTTTTTCACTTTGTGCTCCAATTATATAAGTTACGATCGGCATTTTCTTATTTAGTCTTTCTATTAATTTCGCATTTTAATTTCAACGTCAAGAATAATTGAACTTCTCTAAATCTATATATTTAAAGACATTTATATGTGCTTCAATGAAATTTTAATTGTAAATTTAGAAAAATAATGTTTTTTATTGAAATTTTTTTTGATTATATGGGGATTTTTTTAATGTTTTAAGAACACTTTATTATTAATAAGGGTGATTTTTTTTCTTCTATTTTTAAGACCATTTTAGCTATTTGTAAGTTATTATTTTACAACTCATGTTTTATGCTAATTTTTTGAGCTTTATCATTTCTATACAATAGTTTTTTTTCTTCTAAGTATTTAAACTAGCTTTGATCATTCCTGTCGTCCATTAGCAATATTAAGCTAATTTCTTAATTAAAAAAAATATCAGCAAAAAAGCTTTTTAAATTGAAATAGCACCCATACTGTAGTGTTGAACTTTAAAAAGACCAAAGTGCTTTCAGGATTTTAGGTTGATAAGTAGCTTTTTTGTATTTTGTAGCTTAAATGATAAGTTCCCAGTGTATTTTGTAGTTTATAATAGATATTGTTTTTTCTAGTCTTTAAATTTAATTTACTTTTGCTTGAAAAGTTAGACTGTTTTAGGAAGATTTCCGTTATTTATTTATTTTTTTTAAAAACTTTTCGTTAGTAATAATGGTTTGAGCTGTCTGCGCATTATCTTTCACAAGTAGCCTACATATCTTAAAGTTTCTGAATTTCTATCATTACCCAGGAAAAGTTTATAAACCTTTAGAATGTAATTTTCTCTTCTGTGAAATTGAAATTACAGTTATAGTTCCTTCTGACAATAAGTTGACAAAATTGTCATGCTTGTCCTTGTAAACAAGTGTTTTTGTGTTAAAATAGCAATCAAAAACTGAAAATGAAATATACATATACCAGGTTTCAATTTCCTGTATTGATAACAGAAATAAATGAAAATGTCTCTCATTTGAACCATATTTATGTAATATTGCTTAATTAAACAGGACAGAAAAATTATTTCCTGAAGAAGAAAAAAAGCTAGTTATTATTTACATTTTTGTCTCTTTAATGTTAACATTTTGGCAGTGACTCTGTAATAATAGCAGATTCGCTATATCAAGCTTTTACTGTAATTTCTTTTTATATACAAAATTTTTTTCTACTATTTAATTGTAATTTATTTATACAATTCTATTATATATAAAAAATATTTATAATGATATACCCTAAAATAATGGAAGAGACAGTTTTTGACATTTCTTAAGAAATACTTCGAGAGGTTCAGCTCATACATTTTTTCAAACTTAGCAATAAAGTTTCACGCTTTCAGAGAACAAGCATTTTTGAACACCCTATGCCACAAAACCAAGTAATAAGCTTGTACTTGAGTTGTTATTTGAAATAATTGTATTAAATTTCGTAAACCTTGCTTAAATATTCATGAAAATAAATACATTTTAAAAAAAAAAAAAAAAAAAATTGTCTTACTTTTTTTGCTATTACTTTAAAAATATTCAATAAAATTAAAAACCGAATTTTTTGGAGCAATTTAAAAATAATAACAAAATTTTTGTCTTAAAATTTGAAACAAAAAATGTGCATGATGTGAGTATTTAAAGTAGTTATTTTTGTCAATTTTTAAGCAAAAACTGATAAAACTTATTCCATAACACAAGGTAAGTTCTACTCACCTTGTTCTCCAGGACTGCCACTGTTAGGGGGTAATAAATATCAATTTGTTTACTGTACAAAGGAATCCAACATGTTTGAGGGCAATCACTTTAATAATGAAATTATATAATAAGCAAAAGAATAAACAATTAAGTATCTAATTATTGAACAGAGCAAAAATACTTGTTCTTAGATCGATTTAACATCAACTAAAGAATGGCTGCGGGCGCACCAAAACAGCATGCGCAGGAGAGCTATTGTGAGAATTCACGACAATTTTATACTGAACATGCACAGAAAAAAAATCTTGATTTTGTAGTAAATTGTATTTGGCAACTAATTAAAAAGTCTGATTTGAATATCTTAAACATTTAAAAAATTTCTTGCAATTCTCTCAGTATTTTTGTATGAGGAAAATTGTATACTTATTTTCAGGGCTCGAAAAAACTCAGAAATTTTACCCGTCCCCGAGGACGGCTTGTTCAACAATGTACCCTTCCTCCTTTGAAACTAACCCGTCGCTTCTAAATAAATAAAAATATAATTTTCTCTTGTTTATTACAAACATTTATATAAATTGCACAATGAATTAGTAGTTACTAGGATTACAAATACAAGGATTACATTATACAGTAATAAAAGAAATACTAGGTTACTAATAGTAAAACCTAGTATTTCTGTTATGAAATAATTTATTTCTTTGTAGAAATAATTTAAATAACAAAGGTTAAGTTATCTGTCAATTATCATGTCAATTTATCTGATGGTACTGCGTTTTTTAAATGAATCAAGTATGACGTTTGCCAGTTCCACAATCAAGCCAATGATTTACAGAGATTTCTGCACAGAAATCTGAAAGAGGTTTTCCATTTTGGTAGATGTTCATAATTGTGTTTAACGCTTGTTGTTTAAGACTAGTACGTAATAAGTTTTTTTTTTTATATTCATTGCTGAAAAGCCCCTTCCAGCCACTGCAGTACTCCCAGACAGCGAAAACATCAATTCCGCCATGCGCAGTATGTTGCTGTATTTTGAGATTAGAGGGTCATTTTAGAAGTGAGGCGCTAGACTCTTGTAAGATAACAAAAATTGAAAATGTATCACGAACATTAATGGGAGAATGGCCATCCGCGCGGACGCTGGATTCAAGAAATTTGTTGTCCGCGGGGAATTTTGGACCGCCGAGGACGGGCGGACGAGTGGTTTTTCGAGCCCTGCTTATTTTTATACAATTTTCTGAGTATTTGTATGCTTTTTAAAATAAAGCTCTAAGTGATCAGGGATTTTCCACAAATTTCATTTTGATAGTATTGCAAATTACTTTGTTCTGTAATAACCAGACAGCATGATGTGATTATATAAGGAAAGAAAATATTTGAAGTCTAACATACTTCGATGACGAGTTTTCCTTTTTAACAAATCTTGTTTCGTGATACAAAATTAAATTTGTAGAAATCTCCATGTCATTTTTAGCTTTCTTTTCCCTAGTACAAAAACTACTTAAGACATTTTAAATTTTTACGATATTCAAATTCGACTTTTGTTATTAGTTGCCAAATACGGTTAACTACAAAATTGTGAAAAATATTATTTTTATTTTTCCACTCATGTACTGTATACGTATAAAAAAACTATTTTAAATACTCTTATTTTACACAGTTTTAAACGAATTTTTTTCACATTTTAAAATAATAATTTTGTTATTAATTTTAAATTGCTCTAAAATTTTGAATATTTTTAAAATTACAGCACAATAAATTATACAAAAAATTAGTTTTTTATAAAAAGGACCATATCTTCATAAATAATTAAGCTAAGATTATGAATTTTCAGGCAGTTATTTTAGTAGTAACCTATGCAAATTACAAGCTTACTGCTTGATATTATGGTACCGGGTGCTAAAAAATGCTTGGTCTCTTTTGTAATTTGCTGTCAGTTCTTCAAACCTTATAGCTAAGTATGAAAAATCGCATGAATAAAACAGCTCTAAAGTTACAATATAAACCTCTAAGTAATTCTTGAGAAATTTTAAAAAAAATCTGTGTGTGAAAAAACTGAAAAGTGTCTCTTCCATTATTTTAGGATAGTGAAGGTTTTATGTCCTTCAATCTCTATATCAATTCATTTGTTTTTCCAAATAGTGAGGCCTGTGTGTTAATATTGATTGCATTGATTCATTTAGTTTATAAAAATAAAACTACTTTTCTTTCTTCAACTCTTATTTTTTTCTAGCCTGAAATGAGAGTATCAGAAAAATTTGATTGGGTAAGTGAGCTCTTTTTTTTCCCCTTCTAAATATTGTTTTTAAATATAATTATTTCAAATGAAATCAATCAAATAATATCCTCCCAATGATAAAGTATATAATTTGGCTCTAAATTCATATTTCCTGTAAAAAAACATTTTAAGATTAAATTTCAAAATTTCAACAATGAATGAAATACAAATGGAATATTATTTGTCTTATGTAGCCTATTTGTCATCTATTCCAACTCTGCAAACATAAATACTAATTCAAAAAAGAAAAATTTAAAATCTACTTCTAAAAGTATGGAAAATAGTGAATTAAAGTATTTATATTAAATTAACCATTTAATAATTAGATAATACGCATGATAAAGTAATTCAATCAGTAAAAAATTTAATTTAAAAAAGAACACTACTAAAATTGTTATATTTTTCTATCTATTGTTATTTATTTTGTGTCTATTCACCTTTATATAAAAATCTTATATAAGACTTCATTAAAAACACTAACTTTTTAATAAAAAACTTATTTTGTTTCTATCTTAATAACATTCTTATAAAACTAACCTATTCTTCGTTATAGATTTGTCAATATTACAAGGCCATGGCTGGTGGAGAATACCTTGGATTTAATAATGCCACGTATGTCTAATTTCATAAAAATATTAATCTTTAGGGTTGCCTATAGTAGTGTAACCTTTGCATTCTTATCTTACAATTTCCCTATGAAAAATTTTTTAAATACAGAATGGTTGTTGATATAGAAAGCATATTTTTTTCGCATTAAATATAATTTTTTTAATCAATGATGTACTATCATCCTCATCATCAACAGTCTT
Organism: Parasteatoda tepidariorum; assembly: GCF_982258835.1. NCBI lineage: Eukaryota > Metazoa > Arthropoda > Arachnida > Araneae > Theridiidae > Parasteatoda > Parasteatoda tepidariorum. The sequence continues at coordinate 3,253,041 of NC_141759.1, forward strand.
TTGCCATCTAATACGCTCAATCCTCAATGCTGGATTAATAAAATCAGTTGGTTTTTTGAGCAAGATATCGTGGTCACAAGTTTGATCATCCAAATTTTTTGCCTGCCTCTTAAAAAATGTTGCAGCTATGAGAGGATGCAATATTATAAGAGTTTGAGAAAACCACTATTTGCCTTAATAAACATCTAATGCATTTGGATAAACAAATTTTGGAAGCAACTCTCGTGCACTTGTAAAACTCAAAAAGCTTACAATATGTATCTCTACTGCCATTTGGCCAGCCATAGTTGCTTATTTCATAAAAAATTATTTATAATATTACTATCAAATAAATGCATTTTATAGATGAATTTGATTTTCAGAAAATTTTTGTACTATTTCTTAAAGCTTAACTGTCGAAGAATTTGTCTTTTTCATGTAAACGTGGCTTCCTAAACTCGAAAGTTATCAATATTTTAATTTTTTCTCCTGCCTTTTTACCATGTCTCTTTTGTAACTTTGTCACATTATTCTTTTTAAGTTTGGCAAAATCTAATTCCTGCTTAACGCTACCCTTCTTCAATCCAATCTTTAAAAAAAATTTATTGATTGTAATTAAAAAATAAATTAATTTTTTGTTTTCTGTAGATTCCTTTCCGAGCGTGAAGCTGCTGACAGAAACTATTCAATAGGCTTTTACATGAAAGAGAATAAGTGCTATCCTGAAAAGGCAAATTTGAAAGATATTATGGATTTTTATTTCCAAGTAAGGGATGAAAAACTGATATGTATTAAATATAAACTAATTTTAAACTTTTACCATTACTTCATTTTTTTCAAAACAAAGTGAACAAAAAGTGCTTAGTTAAAAAAACGGCTCTGCAGTAATTTAAAAGCTTTTTAACTATTCATAATCTAGGATGCTTCTTTAAGATACAAGAATAATTAAATAACATAAACAGGCATGTGATTCTTAAGCTAATTCGGGTAATTAAGCTAATTTCAGCAAATCAATAATTTATATTCCGACAAAATTTTCTTGAAGTTCCTCTAATTTAAAATTTTATTTTTTATTCGCAAAATGTTTTTATGAGGACATTTATTGTACCCTTACCAGCTCTCTATTTTTTTTTTCTTCCTAAGTTCTTATTCAGGCGCAATAACGACTTTTTTTTTTTAATGATTCTTAGACAAGAACGCAACTTTAGTTAAACCTAAAAAAAGACGCTGTAAGAGAAATTTCATTTTAACTTCGACTGGAATTAATGAATTACCGAAGCAAACACAAAAATGTAAAATTGATAATCTTAAAAGTAATTCCAAAATGGCAGACAATAATTTAATAGATCGTTCGCTTGAAAAAAATGGTAATTTTTTTCTTGTGTTTTTTTTTTCATTTTTAAACTTATATTTTAGTGTGTAGTAATTTTTGTTGCAAATTACGATTTGTAGCAGAAGAATTATTTAACCAATGTGATATATTTGATTACTTTTTTATTTGGCTACAATTTAAAAGAATTTTTAATATGATATTAACAACATAGACATTTCAAAAAGTGCGTTTCATCGCGCTCGATACCATCATAAATCATTGTTTTGGTCTCTTTTTTTTGCAGTTAATGGGATGACGTTTTTCCATGGTTTTTTAAATTTAGTTATTATTACAACACGTAAAATTTGAATTGCGTATTTGTATAATCCCTTTTTGATGTGTTTAATTTGCATTGATACAATCATAAATCCATGTAGTGTTTCAATTATTTTACCGTTTTTGGTATTTAAGCTTTGTTTTTATTTAATTTGATAAATAAGTTTTCCTTGAATTTTATCATTTTCTTATTAACTAGGTATGAAGTATATTGTGCTTTTTAATCAGTAGTTTTGTTTTATATTAGTTAATTTGGTGATTTTAATAAATCATATAATATATAATTTGGTTTTATTTAGTTATAATTTGGTTTTATTTAGTTTATTATAATTTGGCTTAGCTTCAATTAAATGAATAACATTAATTAACTTACATATTTGCTAGTTTCTTTTGTGTTGGTTTGGTATTTACCATTGAACAAAGTTTTTTTTCTTTAACATTTTTATTAATCTCATATTTTTACCATCATAACTTATATTTTCTTTCTATTCATTCATTTTATTTATGATAAATTCTATTTATTTCTTTATTCTTTTCTAAAAAACGTTCGTCAGTTGATTAAATATGATTTAATTTCAATTAAATACTGATTATTTGTGTCAGTTTTCTTTTATAATTTTTTTAGGGGACTTATTTGTCAAAAAGTTCTTTTATTTTATTTATTAATAAGTTCTACTTTTATTGTTCGTCTTCTTGCAACTTTACTTCATATTTTAGCAAAATTTATTTATTTTATGGCAAGGATTGTAAATATTGCGTTTTTATAATTTGTTTATTTATTTATTTTCTGCTTATCAATTGATAAAGAGCATTATCTTTCAGCTATTTATTCTATTTGACTTAATTTAATAAATATGGATTAATTTTAATTAAATATGGATTGTTTATATGTTTGTTAGTTTCTCTTTAGAATGGTTTGTTAATTGATGCTAAATATATATATATATATATATATTTTAATCATTTATCGCTCAACTAAGATTTGCATTTTTATTGGTGCTTATCTTTCCCATAATTAATTTTTAATGAATTCTAACTGGGTTTTAATTCTTCATTACGTTTTTGTTTTCAAAAATTTTCTTGCGTGGATAAGATTTAAATTCAATTATGTATAGATCATTCATATATTTTTTTTTCACCAACTGATATTTTTTTTTAAATATTGTATAGTAAATTCCTTTAATCTTACATTATTCCCTTTAACATGACCCATACAACATGATCATTAAATGTTATATTGATAATTGTCTGTACTATAAATGTGACAATTTATTATTCCTAATCAGAGTTGGCAATATTTAAATTGTCTAATTTTTTGTAATTAAAAATACTTTATAGATGCTTTCTTAGAGTTACAGTTTTATTTATAATTTAATGTACATTTTTATTAAATATAAATCTTGTTTAATTTTTTTTTTTTAAATTCCGGAATTTATTATAAATTTACTTGGAAAAGTCAGGGGGAAAAAAATTTTTTTTTTTAGTATGAACACTGTAATTGCTATTAAAGAATTATTATTGTTGCATTATGAACATGATGATTATAATCCAAGCATTATTGAAGAATAAATTATCATTATTTGATAATAGTAAAGAAATGTTACACTATTGACTTTTTTGCACCTTTTAGAAAACTATAATCAGGTGTTATAAATTAGTTTAGAAACTTTAACGTATTTTATGACATTTTTTATTCAATTATCTTGTATATTTGTATGAATGGAACATTTTAATCTAATATAAAGTTAGTCTTAATTATAATTGGGCCAAAAAATAAATCTAACTAAGCCTGCTTAAAAGCTGTGCACGTTTTTTCAATTACTTTTTACAATAACTAAAAATTTAATACCAGCCAACAATTAATTGGTATTTTTCCTGTCAACTTTTGTATTTGATGCTGATGTATTAAAGAAATGTATGCTTTATAATGACGAAATTTGGTGCAGGAGTTGTATGGTATAACTGACTAATTGAAGATTGTGATGATAACTGGATCATAATTATAATTAAAGTTTTATTCCCTAGTATTAGTAGAGCTCAAGATACAAAATTATATTTTGTTTGTAAGACTTTTGAAGTGGAATAATAAATTTTGCAAAATAATATCGATAAGGACAGGAGATAAATCCCCCTTGAGCCTTGACAGGAGATAAATCAAAAGCCAAATTAAAAAGTTATTGAATAGTTCCCAATAGACAGTTAAGAGCATGGGAAGATATCCATGGTTGGTGATTCATTGAAAGATAAAATAATCAAAAAGCAATGTCAACCCCTGTAATAAATATTAAATTTAAAATAATTTGGCTATAGCTAATTATCAAAAAGAATCATGAGAATTAGTATAACCCTGTAACTGAAACATTTTTGTGGTAAGAGAAATTAAGAAATAAATTTTGATGTTAGATTTAGTCGTGGCATTGAATGAATGAGTTTTACATTTATTGAAATAAAAAGTTAGCCGTTACATTGATTGTTAAGAAAGGAATAAAAATTTATATTAGCTTTTTATAAAATGCAATAAAAATTAAATAATTGGTTTCATTTAATTAAAATTCGATTAAGAATGAAAGCTAGGAAATATGGCATCACATGCTGTTGTGTCAAAATATTGAGACTGCATTCTCTGTTTTAGATGTGTTCTTTGGAAGTGAATTGTGAGACAGTTGGTGTGATGGCTGCCACTTTGGCAAATGGTGGGATTTGCCCAATTACTGGGCAGCAAGTTATTGACACCCATTCTGTCCGTGATGTTCTGTCTCTGATGCATTCTTGTGGCATGTACGACTATTCTGGTCAGTTTGCATTCAAGGTAATACAATCATGCATTTTTCTTTTATCTAGCCTTGAACGTATTACAGGACTCCCACGGGTCAGGGAGAATCAGGGAAAGTTGCAATTTTTTAGAAAAAGCATAGAAAATTTCTATATCAGGAAAATAACCAGTCTTAAAATTGTCCATAACAGTAATCAGTTATTGAGATTCAATTTTAATAATTTTATAAAAAAACACCTTCTAGTGAAATTTTTTCATGTTTCCCTTATTATTATATTATGTGTTTTTGCTCACAAAATCTAATATTTAATATTACAAATGAAAAAAAATCAAAGTTTTCTTATGAAAAATAGCATGATAAAATAGGGTATGGTTTTTCATTAAAATTTAACTGATATACCTGGATAAGTCATGGATTTTTTTTTCTGAAATTGAGTGGAAACTCTGTTATTATATATGACAGATATAGCAGAAAAAATTTATGTATAAATTTTGTATGGCAGTAAAATAATGTTATAAGGTATTACTGCTATTCTTTTTATGTGTAACTAAATGACAAAAAGGAAAGCAAACGCAATTTTTAAAAAAATTGAGCAAATTTTTTATTAAAAAAGAAGCTTATGTTAAATTTATTATAATTTGTGGTCTATTCCTCCTTTTTTTTTCCCTTCAAATTTAGGTTTTGCATTTTTATTTCATGTAGGTTTTATTTTTTACACTCTTCAGATTTTATTATTAGAAAGAATTTTTGTAACATTTTCCTTTTTTGATTTATAGTAATTTTATCTTTACATTAAAAATAATAAATGCAAAATTCTCATTATTGTATTTGTAAATTTATTCTATATTCTGCTGCAAGTTAAGAAAAACCATTATCCCTATGGAGAGAGCTTTTTTGCATCTAAGTACACATCAAATGGATGTCCAGCGTGAACTCTTGAAATGACGTTGCACAGCCTTCTTTTTGCTTTCTTTCTTAAATTGTGTGAAGTGAGGAAAACAAAATTTAGTGAATAAAAACGTCCCCTCGAAGAGGACATTCACTCATTGACCGAGAACCAGTATGAACTAAAAAAAAATGTTAAAAATTTCTCTTCCCTTGGCGTTCCAATTCAGGGAGCTTGAGATGAACTTCACCACCGCCAAATATTCTGCTTCATGCCAAACGTTTTGTTATTGTCTTCTTCAACAAATACCCTCAGCATGACGGAATATTGGCTAAAAAAGATTAAAAAAATAAAGTACAAGCTTCCCCTCATATTTCATTTTAAATAGCCGCCAAATTTTGAAACTTTTTTTATTTCTGATGGATAACCTTGAGCTGTCTCCGAAAAATTTATGGAAATTTTTGAGTTGGTTTTTACTTTGTTTTGATTCTTTTTATTGCACTTTTTACTACATATTTTTACACTTACATTTTTTTGTTATTATTATATTATTATTATTTGATAAATTTAATGTGTTTAGAATTTTTATTTTGAAAAATTGCTTTTCATGATGGTCCCAAAGTATCTTATATTATTATGGCCTATAAAATAATTTTCATGTGTATTAATGAGTTGTAATCAATACAAAAATCTAATAATTTTCTTTTACTAAAAGGTCACTTAACTTAATGTATAATTCATTGAATGAACCTTTTCTTATTGAAAATTACATAATTATCAATAACTTAATTTTACTTATGGCACATCGATGTTAAATAATTTCATGCATCTCTTATTGTCGCAATCTTTTCTTAAAATATTGTAATAAAGATTTTTATGTGATCATTTTGTAATTAAATAATCAAAAGTTATTTTTTATTACAAGTAATGGGATTCAAAACTTGAAAGAACTAGTACCTGAAACAAAAATATAGAAAATAAAAGAGAGTTAAAGAAAATTAAACGCATAACCAAATTGCAATGATTTGTTAATTTCCTAGCAATATTCACTGTCAAGAAGGGCATAAAAAGTTTAAGACTAAATGAATAAATTTAAAAGAAATGTTTTAGAAAACAAACTGTCTCATGTAAACCTGAATACATGTTTCTAAATAATTCTCCATGTTTAATATAAGCAAATTTTTTATTCAAAACCATTTTGAACATAATGTTTAAATTAATTTCTCTAGCTGTGTAAATTATACTGGTGTAAATTAATTTCTCCAGCAAAGTTCAGTTCCTAAAATCAGGGATGAGATTTTTTTAGCAGATTTCCGCTTTTTTATTTTTGTCTCTCGAATTTCAGCCTTTTTATCAAAAACTCCGATTCTCTAAAAGTTTCACCTTTTTTTAAATAATGTTCCGCTTTTTCAGAAAATTCAGCTGTTGAAATAAATTAATTATATTTTCAAAGATGAACAAAAAAATTCAAACTGCATAACTGCCAACCCTTCCGCATTTTTAAATATTTTAGCTATTTTCTCCGCTTTTACTCGCTGAAGATAAGATTTTTCGCATTTTTACCCGCCTGCGAGATGGCTCGTATTTTCTTAATTCAGACGTCGCTTCTTCAAACAAGCCTTTTAGATGTCCCTAGCCCAATTGAATTAGTTACTATAAAGGTGACTGTTTTTCGATTTACGATTATTAGTATATATAGGCATTGCTACATCAGAGAAACTGGAAGAGAATACATTCAAAACTGACATTCTGTGCATGAAAAGAAGAATGTTACACAGGCAGGTAAAAAAGGAAAAAATAGGATTTGTCTAAAGATGTTCGAAGAAGGGCTAAAGACTAAATTAATCACCAATCTGTTTGTGTCAGTTTTGGTGTTAGCACAAGAATACATAAAAATTTTCCAAACTGGAGCACCCCTCATTTACAAGCTGCATTACAAGCAATTTGACCTTGTTAAAGGATTTTTTGCTTGTTTTGTGAAACATAAAGTATTTGCAGCAATCGAAAATTTAAAAAAATCTCAACAGCAAATTTCAAAATTTAAAAAATAATGTTGCTGTTATTTGTGCTATAAAATGCAAAATTCAAATCAAATGAAAAATAATCGTGTAACCAGTTGCTGATTATCATGTAATTTTTCAAACTAAAATAGCAATTTTTGTATGTTAAAGAGCTACTATATGTTTCTACTTAACAGTTATTGATATGTTTCACAGGGCTCTAGCTAGATTAGATTACAATATGAACATAATGATTCCCATTGTAAAAGTTTATTTTCTTTTCTAAATTTAAAAAGTCATGTTACTGATGTATTTGCTATAATTTGCTAAACTAGTTAGTTTCTCCAGTAATAATTGTCTCCTTTATGTGAACTGAAGAAAAAAATAATTTCTAGCTTTATTTTTTCAATTGGTAATTTCCCTTTTTACTAAACATTAAGTATCGATGTAATCATTCATATATTAATAAATTAGTACACAATTTTATGTCAACACATAACTATTTATTATCTTAAATTGCCTGGAATTTATTATTAAACAATTGCACACTCATAAAATTCATCATAAAATCATCAATCTCATCCTTGTTAAATGAGTGAAGTAGTCACTACATTTCGAAAGTAGTTTGTAGCCACTTTATTTATAAGAAAACGGAGTTGTAGTTATAATAAACTACAAAAATAATGTAGTTTTACCGACCACTGGTTATAACAAATCTCCTTGAATCTTAGTGAAGTAGACACTACCTTCAGAAAAATTTAGTAGGAGTTAACTACATTTGTAACAAAATAGTTATAGTAAACTACAAAAATATGTAGTTTTTCCGACCACTGGTTATAACAAATCTCTGTGAATCCTAGTGAAGCAGTTTCTACAATTCCAAAGTAGTTTGTAATCACTACCTTTAAATAAACATAGTTGTAGTTAACTACATTTGTAAGAAAGTAGTTATAGTAAACTGAAAAAAATAATGTAGTTTTTCTGACCACTGGTTATAACGAATATCCTCATCTTTATTTTAAGAATATTAAAATTACCCTTGGGTTAATCCCCTGAAATCCTTGAGAAAAATTTTCAGTGCTCTGAATTTTTATGGCTCATGAAGGCAACCATATAATTTTGAACTATATAGGATATTCAAGGAAGCTGATATCAACAAATACAGTCTCTTAAGGCTTGCCGAATGGATCTTGACATTTAAGATCTTCAATTAGAAACCAATGGGAAGTATAGCGTTAGAGGTTAGATCTAAGATCAAATGGCTTGACTGTATGGAAAAGGATTTTACTTTATTATACTTTATGTATATTTCTTGTTGGGAGTGACAAAAATATTCAATGAAACAAAATTGTTTTTGTTCCTGTTTGATTCTGACATATTTGTTTATTTATCCAGGTGGGTCTTCCAGCTAAATCAGGTGTTTCAGGAACGACAATGGTTGTGGTTCCCAATGTCATGGGAATCTGCCTGTGGTCGCCACCCCTAGATTCCTATGGAAATTCTGTGCGTGGAGTTCAATTCTGTGAGGTCTGTCATTTTTTTACAGTATTTAACATATTTAATCTTTAAAAATTTGGATTATAATGTTATAAATAAACTTATACAAATAAAAGTAAGGGTTTTTCACAATAAATGTTATAAGCAATATTTATGTTCTCGATTAATTGTTCTTGATTAAAACAATTAGCGTGCCAACAGATGTATGTAAGCAGAATTGTAACAAAACTTTAAATACAATACATATTAAAAAAATTCTTTTTCTTATCAGGCTCTTTTCTATCTTTTTAATTTTTTTTCTATTGTATCAAATTATTGGGCGTACATATAAGTTCCGGCCGTTCGTCACAAGATGGCACTATCAGAAAGGTTATGTAGAAATTGACTAGTGTTAAATGTCTTATTGTTAGATGTGTGTTTATCTGGTAGCAACATAGCCTTAAAGTATAAGTGATTCCATATTAGCATTACGTAATTGTTTCATGCAAAAATGTCAAGTTTTGTGCCAAATAAGTGTTATTTGCGGGAACTTTTGGTTAACTTCTTTAATTTGAAGAAATATGCAGCTGAGGTGCATCGATTGCTTGGAGAAACATATGGTGAGGCTGCTTTAAGTGAGAGAAGTTTTCGTGGGTAGTTTCAGAAGTTTGACGTGGAATACAAAGAGCGGAAATTTTACAAAGGCAAGAAATTAGAAGAATTGTTGGAAGAAGATAGCCCCAAAAAGAGCTTGCTCTTACATTACAAGTAACTCAGCAAACGATTTCACATCGTTTAAAATTGTTGAGAATTGTTGATCCAAAAATAATAAATAATAAAAAAAGTTGGGTTCCATACGAACTGAAGCCAAAAGACATTGAACTTCAATTTTGTATGAAAATTGATTTCGCTATTTGGAAACACTTCACTACTCTACCCACTGTATTCTCCAGACCTTACCCCATCAGATTATCACCTATTCTGGTCGATGGCACATGGTCTGTCTGAGCAGAAATTGACATCATTTGAAGAAACCAAGGAATCTGTCGATTTGTGGATATCCTGCCAACGTGGTATTCAAATGCTCCCAGAAAGATGGGAAAAAAGTAGTGTCTAGTAATGGAGAATACTTTGAAGAACCGTTTTTTCATAATAAACTGCTAATTTTTTATATAAAATGACGAAAACTTATTTGTACTCCCAATACATTGTTGCTTTTACTTCGTGCAGTGTTTTGATCAGTCCTGAATAAAAGCCCTAATTGTCCAAAATCTTCCTTTTTCAAGTTTTTTGTTGTTGTTTTTTATCAATAGACAAAAGAATTATGAATGTACATATTAATTGATGGATGAAGATGTAGAGAATTCATATTTTTATTAGAAACCTGCTTTTTGTAGAAAGGGGCACAGAAATATGGAAATCCTTAGTCCTAAAATGCATAATTTTCAAAGCACTGTTGTCGTAATATAATGTATTAAAAATATCAGAAACACCCTGTGGAAAGGGTTGACAAAAGGGCTCATAAATGACGAGGATTTACTGTAGAATCGACACAAATAAAACAAAACCAAAAGTAATACAATCGAAGTTGACAGATGCAAGTTACAATAATATCTTCTTTAAAATATATAAATTAGAAAAAACAAGTGGAAATGGCCAAAACAATAAACATAAAATTACAATGAAATCAGACATAACAAAAAGTGAATTTTGGATGAATCAATAACAAATAGTCATTACTACTTCATTATATAGTATGTAATTAAAAATATCAATTAAAAGGCGTAACTCCATAAAAGTAGGTAAAAACATGGTCTTTAAATAATGTGGGTTTACACTGGAATCGTTTCAAAACCAGCAGTTCAAATAGTGATAACTGATATTCAAAATTCATGGTTTTAAATAATATTAGGTTAAACATCATAATTTGAAAAACCTTGCAAAAATAAAACAAAAAACAACAAATAGGGCTGATCGTCCGGAAATACCCCTGTAGAATTTACTCTGCATTGATGATTTACTATATAATTTTAATGATAGTATGTTTTTATGGGATGACTTTTTACTTTCTTGTTTTGTTCCTATGTTTTTGCTTTTTCATGTCAATTACCTCTGCCATTTGAAATAAATAAATGTTTTTATGGGTGAGGGTTAATAAGTTTAATTTAAATTGGGAATTTTATTTAGTTTCAAATATTATTGGCACATTTATTTGATTGCCTTGAGAAATAAATTCTAAAAAGTAATTCCTTGTTAGTTGTTGCATTTCTGTTACATATTTTTTTATTTAACAATGCATTTTTTCAAGCTCTTTTAAATATGATATAAAATGTTAACTTATTGCTCAAAAATTTTATGTTACAAGCAGCAAGTTTCTTTGTATATAATGACTATTTACTCCAACCTGCTTCAAAAACCACATTTATTTGCTCCAAAGCACATTTTTTCTGCTACTAAATAATTATGCTGCTATTTCATCCCTGCAATTGTAATGGAAGCTGAAAACATTACTAAAGATAGGTCCTTGAAGATAATACTAGTCTGTGTATAGTTTCACTGGTCTATTTATTATTATTTTTTTGTACAAAAAAAAAGTTAATAAAATGAATTTAAGTGAAAAATTACAATTTAATGAATGTGCATTCTTCACAATTATGGTGAAATATGCTATTTTGTGGCTATTACATAGATTAAAACACAAAACTCAAAATCAAGAAACCAAAGCAACAAACCATCTTTTAATATTGATTGCTGGTTTGGCGTTCCACAAATATTATTTTGTGAGCATCTGTGTGAAAGTTTAGTGGTCCCAAACCAACGGAACACTGTAACATTTCACAAGTTATATCTAAAATTATTTTGCGTACATTTTTTTCCTTCACATTTTGACTGCTTTTGTTTTTAAATTAGAGATTTTATGAGTAGCTGGTAAAGAAAATGCATATAAAGCAAAAAGATGCTTCAATATTTCTCTGCTTTGCCCCAGTTTGGTCATCCTTTAAATGCTCTACTTTAAAAAAATAATTAAATAAATAAATAAATAAAGTTTTTCCTCAGTTGCAAAAATTTAGTTTTTTTTTTTTTTTTTTCCCCTCATAAAAAAAATTTACTTTCTAAAGGCAATGCTTTACAATTTTTTTTTTCAAACATGCAACAAAAAATGACATTATCTAGAACAAATATAAGTATAACACGTTTGATTTGAAGTATATCACATTTGAGTAAAATGTAACCAACTACAATAAATCTTAAATTATGATTACATTTGTAATCATATTTACAAATAGTAACTATGATTACATATACTTTGATTAATATAATTATTTTGGTAAATGTATTTCAGGAGTTGGTGAGAGTGTTCAATTTCCATCATTATGACAACCTGAGACACACAACACAGAAGAGAGATCCCAGAAGACAGAAATACGAGACAAAAGGTCTGAAGATTGTTGGATTACTCTTCAGTGCTGCCAGTGGAGATGTCACAGCCATGAGAAGGTGACATTGTGTGCCATATTCAAATTTATTCATCAGTTATAATCCCCTTGTAGTAAATGGTGACTGGTGTACATTAAATCTGTCGGGTCACAGAGTCCTCCATGTTCCCATAAGAAATTATACCTCTTTGGGTACTGGATTGGAGATTGATCATTCTCTAGTTCAGGTCAAAATTACAATCTGTGGGTATATGAATGGGTCCGCCCTATAAACGGGTGCAAAGTATGGGTGCAGCAGAAGTCTAATTCTTGGCCATAGATGGCGCCACTTGAAAGTGCGAACAATTGCACCCCCATTGTCTTAATGGCCTACGTCAACAAGAACAAAATATAGCGGTCATTCAAATCTAAGGTTTTACAAAAAAAAAAAAATTTTGTAACATTTTAGCAATAAATTTAAGAATGAAAAAAAAAATTAACTTGATGGGCATATAAATACTGACTATTTCATTTTTGTAACTCTTCATTTTTTAGGAATATTGTTTTCTCAAAGATAATATTAAAGTGCTAAAAATTTCTTTCAAATTACAATTGCACCTTTGAGTTATCCAAAAGGGGGAATTCTGCATTATTTTATTTTCATTCATTTTTTCTTGATACTCATAATACACCTACTATGTAAAATATTGTATGAATTTACTTCAAACCATTCTATTCATCATAAATCAGGGGTGATTGGTTTCTGGGTTTTTCATATTATCCTTCCGAGTGATAAAATTAAAAGCAGGGTATATAATTTTTCTGGGAATATAACGGAATTCTGCATTTCTCAAGACCATTGGTTCTCGGACTTTTACTAATCAAAAACTTATAATCTGACAAAATATTCACGGAATTCCTCAATTTAAAATCTATATTTTGAAACTTTCGCTATAACGAGACACTCACATACATGTGATTATTCTTCCAATGGACAGAAATTCGCCAATTGATTCTTTTGGTTTGACGGATTTCTGCCATTTTGAATATTTAAAACTGTGGCCGAATTCGCTAATATCGCGATTCATATTCACCCTGTTTGAATATAAAACATCAAATTTCGTATTTACCTAATTTAAAAGTTACACGTTGCGATTCGTATTCACACAATTTTAAAATAATAATCACGCGATTTTAAAATCCAATTTCACATTTCATATTCGCACGATTTTAAAAATCCAGCATCGCGATTCTTGTAAGAACTAAGATTAGTTACTATAAAAGTGTGATAATCATCATTGGTGGATAATTTAATTATAAATCTTACTGAAAAAAATTATGTTAAGTACAAAACATGTATGATATATAAATTGATATTGATTTTTTGCAAATGAAATTTTCAGGGTTTTTCGCTGTGTCTCAATTACCCCTGATAAACACATGATTTTAAAAACAGAAATAAGACGTTATTCCGCCGGTCATGCCTTGTTATCTGGCCAGATATATATTGTGTTGTATGATGATTTAAATATAGGCTCTTTACTATTTCCAAGATTTGATGTATTCAACTCTTTCAAAAGCTTCTGTTCTGCAAAATATTCTTACAAAAAAATTGTTGAAGTGAGTTTAATCTTGCAGTGATAATGTTGAAATGTCGTTTACTGTCATTGAAAAATATACAAAGTCCTGGATTTGTACACGCCAGTACCGGGAATTGTCTGGGAGAAACAACATTTTATCTCAAACCTGGGAATTTGACACCTCATCAAATTGCAAGATTTCAGTTTTTAACTGTAATTTGCGCTTACCCAATTGAGGATTTAAAAATAATAATAAGATTTTTTCAGGACCTACAGTCATTAAGTGTATCCTCAAGATTTTATTCTCAAGTTTTTCTGGAGTGTTGTGAATTGGATGTTGGAGTTAAGAACTACTGCCTTAAGAGCATTGACATTTAAATTTGTTTTTTTTTATCCACCTTTATTTTTCATTTTTCGTTGTCCTTGATTTATTATGAGTAATTACTGCTTTATCATTTCGGAGCGTGCATTAATTATTCAGAACAAAACGTTTTTTATCATCTGCTATGTTTAATTATTTTATATCTATTAAAGCAAGAATATTTTTTAATTGAATGAATTCTTATTCCTTAGAGGTGTAACATTCGCTAGTTTTGCCTGATGTAACGAAAGCAGAAGATAATTTATACTCAAACATACAAGTATTTATAGCTAAAAGTAGACGATTACTTTATGAAGATGATTGCTGCTTTCACTTTTTATGAGTGATACATTTTGAATTCATCTACGTTTTGAATTTTTTTTTTTTTTTTTTTCCATTTGCAATAAATTTCATACTCAATAAATTAGTTCTTATTCATGAGTTTTAGGATAAAGATTTTTTTTTTATTTGATTGATTTCATTATATCCTGCCTTGTTGAGGGTTTTAATATTTATGATAATGCTTCTTTTAAATAATTAGTTTCTATTCGATAATTTAAGTATTGTTTTTATTTAATTTGATTAATAAGTTTTCCTCATATTTTATCATTTTCTTTTCTTCCTTATAACTAGGTATTAAATAAGTTTTTACTTTATTATAATTTAGTATAACTTTAATTAAACCAGGGTTGCCACTCCACAGAGAGAACAGTATAAACCTGAAAAATACAGGAAATTTAAAAATTTCCTAAAATAACAGAATTTTGATTATTTTCTTTACAAATTGGGAAAATACAGGGAAATTTATTACTTATTTTTGTCTTTTAAAAAATGGTGAACATTTAAAGCGTAATCTATGAAATATTTAAGGATGATATTTCAGTATACTAAACTATTTCATTTGCTAGTGTTATTTAAGTATGTCTTATTTTTGTCTTTTAAAAAATGGTGAACATTTAAAGCGTAATCTATGAGATATTTAAGGATGATATTTCAGTATACTAAACTATTTCATTTGCTAGTGTTATTTAAGTATGTTCAGCTGTTCGTTTTTCCAGCTATTAAAACTAGTTTAGTTAGGCCAATATATCTGACACAAGAGCTCAGTAATTGTGTTTCCTCTTAATATATTGTGTATAATATCTACAGGGAATTTTTTTTTCCATATTTGAGTGGCAACTCTGTAAATGAATGACTTCAATTGACTTACATATTTTCTAGTTTCTTTTTGTGCTGGTTTGATATTTATCATTAAAATAAGTTTTTTTTTAAGTATATTTTATAATTTAAAAGTTTTACCATTGTGATTTATATTTTCTATCTATTTATCTATCTTATATATGATTCATTTTTTTAAATAGAAAATTTTAACATATTGATTTTTATAATTTTTCCCCCTTCTCTTGTTTTTTAACAAGAGAAAAGAAAAATCCAATTATTCAATTCATTCATCAATTGATTAAATGTAATTTAATTTCAATTAAATACAGATTGCTTGTATACTATTTTTATAATTTTATTTTCTTAGTAATTTAGTTTTTTTTTTTCTTTTGGATGAGTTAAATGTTTTTTTTTTAAACTTATTTATTAATAAATAAGTTCTACTCTTATTTTTTGTCTTACAGCTTTGTTTCATGTTTTTGGAAAAAAATTTTTTTACTAGTTGTTAAAAAGCATTATTTTTTTAGTTATCTATTCTATCTGACTTAATTTAATAAATATGGATTAATTTTAATTAAATATGGATTGTTTATATATTTTCTTTTTTGGATTGTTTGATAATTGGTGCTGAAAATATGTTGTTGTTTCTTTTAAATTATTTTATTTTTAAATTACTATCGCTCAATTAAGTTTTGAAATCTTAAAGATGCTTATCTTTCCCATAATTAATTTTCAATCTATGTCAATATATTGGGTTTTAATTTTTTATTGCATTTAAGCTTTAAAAAATGTTACCTTAATTAAATTCGATTTAACTTTAATTTATATAGATTATTTTTAAGTTGTTTTTCGTCCTAATAAAATATTTGTTTTTTTAATATTGCCTAGTAAATTCCTTTAGTCTTATTTAATCCTTTCAGTCATGTTTATAGTTTTGACAGTTTATTCTTTCTAATCAGAGTTAACATTAATTAAATCATCTATTTTTTTTTAAATAAAAATAATTTAATGCTTTTTTGAAGTTGAAATTTTATATATAATTTTATTTAACATTTTTGTTAAATATATATTTTGTTAAATTTTTTTTTTTTTTAAAGTTCTGGAATTTTATGTAAATTTACCTGGAAAAGTCAGAGAAAAAATACCTTCTTTTCTAGTAAGAGTCCTGCAAATTCTTTGAATTAATCTGTTGCCTCAATGGGGTAAAAAAAAATTTTTTAAAAAAAAGAAAAAAAGAAGTTATATTTCGATGATGCCGGATATGATAACACTTAACTTTTTATAAAATTTACCATTTCTACAAAGGTTTAGAATTTATTTCAGCATTGCTCATTAAGGTGGCCATTCAAAGTCCTGCTGTCAACTTTTCTGCTCTAAAAGATTTAAAAATCTTGTATTGATTTATTCTATTGCAAATTTCTGATTACACCTCTTCCATTAATGTTTAAAGGCACTATTTGTCCGGAATGGACATGGGTCAGAGTGACTATGATGGACGGACAGCCCTCCACTTGGCTGCTTCTGAGGGACACCTGGAATGTGTTGAATTCCTACTAAAAGTGTGTGGGGTCGACCACAAACCCCAGGACAGGTCAGTCTTCACTTTGATTATATTGTGTACGTAATTTTCGACTCACATGCAGTTTTAAATGGATAACTTTTTCAGATTCATTGTTTTTAACTATGATATAAACAAAGTTTAACCATTTTACTGTGTTTATGTAAATTAGTTATTACTTTTTTTTCATTAACCAGTTCAGTTATATACATATTTTTAACTAATTATAAGTTGTTTGTTACTACATATAAATACACTTACATTCTTATTATTTATATAAAGCTATTTGAAACAATTTTTCTAATGTTAAAAGAATATGGATAAACCCACTCCTTTTCTTGAAAGTGATAATAATTAACATAAATGCTTCTAAAGATATGCATGATTTTTAGTACCGGTTTTACAAAGTTTGAGCAACCTAGCACTTTTTTGGTAAATTATGTTATGTTTATTTTACCGTATTACATTCCGCTTTTTTTGCTGACATTTTATTATTAATATATTTTCAATTTAATTCTTATAGCATTTCACAGATTGTTTTATTATTAAATTATGTGAAAAAAAATTGCTGATCTTAAAGAATGGTATAGAATTGGAATACAGAGTAAAAAAAAATTGCAAAATGATCTTTTGATTTGTAAATGGTCATTCTCACTGCATTTCAATTGATCAATGCAATTACATTAAGTTCTTCAAATTCTCCATCCAGAGAAGAAATGGAGAGTATAGATTGGATTATTGCAGACCTTGCAGTTGTCCTATATTTTGGAGAGAAAAATGTCTTAAAGTGTCCTATGTTTTGTCCTTTATTTTTTCATAATATAAAGTTTTGCTTTTGATTTAGTCGAGTAGTGATGAAAATGTTTAATTTATTAATTATTTTTTTGTTTCTATAGCTTTTGTTGCTTGTTTTCATAATTTAAGAGGGGGATTTTCAAGACCATTTTAAATTTTGGATAATGTAGAAGTTTAAATCTACCGTAATAGGTGCTACATTTATTTTTAAATTTTACTTTGAATAAGATTTACATGATGCTTTTAAAAACAAGGTAACTTCATAAGTTTTAGATTGGATTCAAAATTTCACAGCATATGCTGCAAATTTAGTTTCTATTACACTTTGGTGTTTTTGATTGCATTTATTATTTTTGTTTGGAAGGTGAGCATTCTTACTAAAGACATTTCTCATTACTAAAAATATCACCAATTTTTTAAAAAACATTTAAAAGAAAAAAGAACATCTGCAAGACAAAATGAAGTATTAGTAGACTTCCTGTTCAATTTTTAGATGAATTAAAGAAAAGTTTGACGAAGTTGATGAGCCTGCAAATATCAAATGTAAGTAGAGATATTTAAAAGGCAAAAACATTTTACTCTAGAATTCATTTTTAGTAATTTTTCCTGAATTTGGCACCTCTCCAAGGCTGCACCCGAGGACTGACCTCGCTAGCTATGCCACTACTTCTTTTCAACCATAAAGTGCCTGCAAGTGATGTAGTGTGGATATTTCAATCCTAATTTGTTGTTGAAACGTAGCATTAGACTGTTCGAGTAAGCCAAGTACCAATTCTCTTATGATATACTTTCACAAAGATATTAATTCTTTTACTATATATTTACACAAAGAAAGGCAAGAAGCTCTGTAGAACGTAAACAAACTTATTATGCATCAAAGTTGGCTGGTACAAAAAAGAAAAATATATCACGGTTACAATAAAATACATAAACGAATGATTACATAAAGGTTAAGTAAAAGACGAAGACAATAAAGAATTATATTTCAATAAATTTGAATAAAATTTGTTCTATATGGCTCTGTATTTAATTAAAGATAATTAAAATTCTAAATTATGTTGAAAAACTTAGCTCAACTTTAATGCGTCATTTGGCTGTTAAAGATTACCTGGCACTGTCGTCATATGTCTGGGTATGGCTTGTCTTGGAATGCAAGTACCCAATAGACAAACCTAATCACTGTCACTTTGTTTATGTACCCAAGTGTTACTCATTTTTATGAAACCATATGTTATTTTCAACATTTAGTTGAAATTTTCTGTTGTGGCGTGTTGAAATATTTTACACCTCTGCAAAATTATTCAAATTTGGGATTTGCCTAGCACCAAAGAGAATGCAGTAGCATATTTTCAAGAGTATGGTGAAGCAAGAAACACTGCGGAACTACCCGAAAGCACTTAGATTTGTATTTAAACGAATTTATGTGTCAGCGACTGCGCAAGCATAATGACTTGTTTGTTTGCGCTTTAAAAGCTATCAAGGGTTTTTTGGCCACCAAAATGATTCTAATAATGTGTTTGGTTGGATTCAAGAATAATTCTTTTTATTACACTCTTTTATTAGGTTTTTTTACTCTTAAATTTTTTTGTAATATTATTATTATTATTATTTGAAAAATTTTAAATCTTTAGAATGTTTATTTTGGAAATTGCTTTTCATTATTATGGTAACAAAGGACTTGCGCATTTTCTCAAGCGTTGGCAGGTCGACGGTATAATCCCAAAGTATCCATAATCTTTATACCTAGGTTCTAACATGAAGAAAAAATAATTTCATACAACGTTTTTAATTTGTTTCAGATGGGGACACACCCCTCTGGATGAAGCTTATGCTTTCGGACATTCAGAAGTAGCCGAATTCCTGGAAAAATGGGAATCCATGCGGGACGAAGACATAAACAAACTTCAGAACGCAGAAAAACAGAAGACCCGCCGTAAGCTGGAAGATCCATCCTCGACCATCGACGAGAAAATTTTCGAGTGATTTTTCTTCATTGTTGTGATATTATACATAGATTTCAGATTTAAAAAATGCATCTATTTAGTGCCTGTGATGAGTATAAAGACTTTGTTGGTGATAAATTGTATTGAAAAACAAAAAATTAGAATGGTGTTTACACTATGTCCAAACTTTCTTAGATATTGTCCCGTGAGTCGAGAAGTCTTAATTTATTTTTTAGCAGTTATGTGAAAAAGTTAATAATTTTTTCTCATTAAAAGTAGGCAAAGTCTCATAACCAAGACTAGAATATTGATAACTAATGCCCAGATTTTGATGACCTAAAATATCACTAAAAGTGTCCTTAAAAAATTGCAAAAAATGCCTTTAAAATGAAGAAGGAAAAAAAGCCTTGTAAGTAAACAAGAATTTTAATCTAAAGCCCCATTTCTATCCTGAAACTTCATATATATATTGTATATACACACATATATATAGATTTATATATATAATATAAATGCAGCATACTCTTGATATCTCAAAAACTTTGTTACCATTTTTTTTTTTTCGAAATAGAAAATAAATTTTTCGGATAAATGGGAATGTAAGTTCATTGTTAACCAATTTTTTTCTATTTAATGAAGAATTATTTTTGTCTTACTTTTAAAAATAAAATTATAATTGGTGTATTTAGACTGTTATAGCCAACTATCATTTATGTTCCCTTACTCTACTTTTTAGAGTATTATTTAAAATATATTCAGTATTGCTATCTGGAAATTTTTTTAAGCGTCCCTTTAACTTTCGAGATATCGAGAGCATACAGTATTAGTAATTGTATTAAAACAAGTACATTAAGGAAAATTAAATGGTAATTTTCATTAAAGTTTGGAATTAATGTTAAACTCAAAATTAACAATAGACTGAAGAAGTAATGAAAACTGTTTTGATACATGTATATTGTTCAACTAAACTCAAAAATAATAATCTGAAACTGGCAAGATTTAGTTAAGATTGGAATGTTTTAAACACACTGTATTTCTTATACAAGCTTTAAGTCAAATTAAGTGTTACAATTATTTGTGACTAGAAATATCAACAGAAATTAAAATTGGTAAAATTTGTAAAAATGAGCTAGTAGTTCTAAAAATTTCAAAATACTGTCCTAAAATTTAAAAAAAATGCTCTAAATGATCTAAAGTGTGAAAAAATGCAAGTGTCATCAAAATCTGAGCTTTATTAATAGCAAAGAAATTCTTAAAAAATGTTTAAAAAAAAAAACAGTTCTTTAAAAATGATCAAAAATAAAAACAATGCCTTTTGAATTTTTGATGCCGTGTTTTTTATCAACTTTTTTATTTAAAAACTTATTACTAGTAATTTTGCATTTATAATATTGCTAAAATAATTAAGGTAGTAATTAAAATAAATGTGAAATTAAGGAATAAAAATGTAAGTACCTATTAAAGATAAAATTATTTATTAATCTTTAGTTACAGTCTTCAAAAAATATCAGAACTAATTTATATCAATTTGTTTTTGATATTCTTAAAATGAAAAGAATGTCCTAAAAGCAATTTCTTTTATTGTTAAACACTATTTAACACAAACACTTGTTATCGTAGCATATTTAAAATAAAAGGTTGGTTGTAAAATTTGTAATAACTTTTAAGAAACAAATTGGTTCAGGGGCAAAATGCTCTTAAAATAAAATAAAAGTCATTTAAAATTGATTAAAAAGTTACAGCAGAAAATATATAAAAAAAAATAAATTATAAAAAACAATCAAAAATACTAAGAAAAAATTGCATTTTATCAATATTCTAGCCTCTCTTACTCTCTAAACTCTGAAATGATATCCTCAATAACTCTTAAGAATTACATATAAAAATACTTTAAAAAAATTTTAATTTGTGTTTTTTATTTCAATTTTGCTTAAAAGTTAGAATTTCTTACTAGACTATTGTTATAAAATTATAGAATTAAAACTCAGTGTCTTTTGCTGCATAACTTAAGTTTGGATTATTCCTTTAAGGTGACAGAATTAAATCTTCCATTATTTTCTTCTACCGCAAACTTCAGTGTTGTGGAGATGGCAGAAGATGTTCAATTATCATTCTAAAATTTTGTACTGATACACTTTTAAGAAATGGTAACTTTTAAGCACTACTTCAAGCTGATCAACAAAATCTATTATTTTATTTTTAGTCTATAATTTTCAGCATTTTTAGTAAAACTTATGGTAATTTGGAACTGAAAATCTCAATACAAAGTTATAAGATTTTGTGTATTTCTTAATCAACAGATAAATTTTCTGCACTACCTGTAAAAACTTTAAGACACTTTTGAATTTCCAACGCACCCCTACTTTCCACATTATTTACTTAACTTTTGTTAGAGCATGCTCTTAACACATATCTTTTAACCTAGTCATCTAAGGTAATGAATTGTTTTGCGCAATTGCAGCAAAAGAATAAGAATGTTTTTAATTTTACATTGAATTTTTAATTTTTGTACTACTATAAACTGCTGGGAAAGGCTTTATATTTGTATGGGTACTTCAGAAATTAATTTTTTGGTATTATATAATAATACGTACTTTTTTTTTTTTAAATTCTCTTAAACCTCTGAATGACTTCTTATTTTTACATCTGTTTTTGCAAATTTGGGGATCAGCTATTATACTGTACTCTCATTTTTAGTAAAAATCAAGTGCAAAAAATTAACAGATTGAAGAACTTACTTACAAAGAATTGAATGTATGGTCTATTATCAAAGCTTGTAAAAAGATTCTATGTGTGCTTGCAAATTTTCTGCAAATCATGTTTTCACTAAATAAGTGTGTTTGCACTATCCTAAAAGCAATATAAAAAATTAAAAAAACATATTTGTGTGAAAACTATTTTTAATATATTCATTTCACGAGGCATAAATAATTCTTTATTTAGCATCAAAACATCTTTCAGATTGTTACGGTACACTACCATGTTGAATATATTTATTGAAAAGTGTTTCTGTATTAATATTTTTTTAATAAGGTCCTGCTAAAATCTCCTGATAAAAATTTGAAACTTTGGAATAACCTATAATTCCTGGAAATGATTCATAATTTTTAATTTGGAGTTTATTGAGTTTAAATGTTGAATAAAATAAAATCAACTCTGCATTTATTGCCCATGAAATGTAAAATTAACATTTGAAACATAGGGTTGAAGTTCAGCATCCACTAAAATGAAAAGCTTGTGATTTTTAAAACTTTAATATAAACTGACGAAAAAACAAATTTATATACTGGTTAACTTATTATATATTATATTCAATGAGTTAAGTCTGAAAAGTTAGATTTTATTATTTTTGAAAAATTACTTCACACTCAAATGAGTCAATAATTTAAATAGTTATAATTAATATATAACTAACCTGTAATTTAATTTTTTTTTCTCTTTATATTTTAAATTTAATAAATAGTAGAACAGGTCCTCATATGCAGTGAAAAGAAGAAATTAATCATCCAGTTATTACAATAATTTATTATTACTAATTAATTTTTGTAATAACTTGATTACTAATTATTTACTAAAAAGTTGTTTTCTTCAAAACATGATTTTTGGTTGATTTCATTTTACACTGCTTTCATTATTCACTAATTTTAATTTATACATTGTGCATTTAGATTGCTTCAATATATACATTGCTAAAAATGTTATTTTTATTTTATAGATTATAAAAAAATTTTAGTATTAAGATACGACAGTTCTTTTTTTTTCCAAGAGAATTTTGACAAACTTTTTTATAGGAATATTGCTGTAAATTTCAATAAAATTTGTAAAAAATAAAAAAAATTAAGACAAAAATTTTTAGTTTCAAAATCTAACATAGTAACAGTAGTCTTTGCTTAACGTGATTGTCGTTATCAAAAACCATTCTATTAATTTGTATGTCAAAGATCAGTTTCCGTGGTCATTTAATGTTTATATTTATTTTTGAGAAAGTCATCTTTAAGAGGAGAGGAATATGGTGATTGGCTATTAAAGCCATGTTATAATTTTCTTCATGTCTTCAGGAGAGTCTTATGTCTTCCTGTCTTATCTGAACCGAGGACAAGTGTGTCAACATTTTAAGTTTTGCTCACTTCCCTAAGAGTTAAACAACAAGAATAGCAGAAAACGAACTGATTTAAATGAAAGCAAAAGATTGACATTTTAAATGGTTACGATAGATTACCAAAAATGAGGAATGCAATAAAAAGTTGGAGTACAATGCAGTTCTGATGACTTCAAAAATCATGATTAGAAACCATTTTTGAATGATCATCTTAGGAAAAATCGCAGACAATCAACAAAGGGTGTTTTTTACAACTATGTATAATTTATACATTTTATAAGCAATATTATCATCAATGGTATGACAGTCCGGGGTGGGCCTTGGCTTTCTCAAGAACTTTTTTCTAGGCCATCTATCCATCTTAAATTCGGTACGCCCAATTTTCGTGTGCCAACTGGTCTGGCATTGAAAAAAGTTTTTGTGGTACGAACTTCGTCCATTCTGATAGCGTAGCCTGCCCATTTTATTATTTGTCGTTTAATAAAGTTAATAATGTCAAGTTCATTATATCAGTGATAAAGCTCTAGATTTGATCATAAGCAATATACTGTACATAAACATGGGGTGAGGGTTTTTTTTCCCAACTCTACACGTGTGGTTTGAATTGTTAAGTTTCTCTAATTTCGTTATTAGTTTCTCGTTATCAGTTAGTCAATGTTACCAAAATTATTGTTCCAAATGGACTACATTAAGCGGAGACTACTGAACTTGAATTCATAATTTCGAATATATGTTACACTTTTAAACTAACTTTGCAAGTCCAGGATTTATAGGTGAACTTATAGAAATCTTGATCCATGAAACCAAATCTTTGAAATGTCTGAGAGCATAATAAATTTTATAGTGTATAATTTTTACAATGCTCAAAATTCTTGATTCGATAAGAAAATTTTTTTTGTGTTACAGGCCAGTGATAAGAGAATACTGATCATCGTAATTCATTTTGTTTTTTCATAGCACATTCATTTTATTTGGTTTTTCATTTATCTTAAGTTTGTGCAATATTTTAGTTATTTTGTTGTTTACATTATAGATTCCTATTTTAAAAACTTTTTTTTTGTTTACTTTTAGAGTTTTACAATAATGTAGTATTGAATCTCATTAAAAATGTTTTTAGTATATTTTTGTTTAGCATTTATATTATTATTTGAATTTTTTGCCTTGCAAACCTTGTTTGCTTTTTCTCATTGCTTTCCTTTTTCTTATTTTTAATTAAAACTTAATTTTATCAAACCAATTTTTGTTGTGATATGCTGTTGTAGAAACATATTTATTTCTTCTCAAGTTTGTTTCTAATTTTTATGTAGCTTTTAATTTGAATTTTTGTAATCTATTGTTCTATTTTAATTTATGTTATTTTTTTCATTTTTGACAATTTCTTCCTTTATTTATTTATTTATTATTATTGCCAAAGCTTAAGATTTTATACCTATTTATTTTACAAATTGCTGTTGATATAGTTTATTTATTGTTGTTGATAAATTTTATTATTGCTTCAGATTTTAATTTCTTCATTCAATTATGTCAGTATTTTATTTTAAAACACAAAACTTGGTTTGCATTTTTTCTATACCCATAACTTTATTTATATTTATAAATGTACTTATATTGTGAAATTACTTTACAATAAAGAAATTTATATGCCTTGATAATTGATAATCAGTCTTCACCATGTAACCCATTTATTTTATTCTTTTAATTGAAAAGCTGATATTCTTTGTGTAAAATATAATTGGAAAAAAAATCCAATTTTTCTTTTACCTCCTGCTTTTCTTTAAAAAAATGTTTTTTTTCTGTTAAAATGAAATATTTTGCTCTTCTATTCAGTTTTTCAATTGTAAAGCTTTATGAACATGGTTTTTTTTTCACATTAAAAAGAAAATGTTGAACATAAGTTATCATTTGCACTGTAGGAAAGCAGGAAATGATAACTTTTACTTCGCTTTCACATAAAATTTCAAATGAAAAACCTAGACTAAGTCTTGCATTTGGATGAGTCAACTCTATAAATTTAATTTCTTTTTTTAAATATGAAATGAAATATCTATTATGTTTTTAAAAAATATGATCTAATAGTTGTATTTTTGTGATGTATATGTTCTTTAAATTTCAGTAGCTTATAAAATTTTAAATTGTCAGTGTTACACTATTGCAAAGATAAGTTTACAACCAGCATTATTTTTCCAAATATAATCGATGCTTAATTATTATTAGCTTGCACATTTATTCTTCTTTCTTAAATTTTTTTGTAACTGTGATATTGCTTTCTTCTGCTCTTTCTGTAAAAAATAGTGTTTTCTTTTTATTTTGTAATCATTTTTTACAGGGTAGTCATAAATTGAATAAAACCCCTCAGAGTTACAGATGTAAGATCCTATGTACGACAAAATCGTTACCATAGGCACTCGATCAAAGCTTTTTATTATTCTTCATTGCAATTATTTGATGACTTTTCTAATCAACTGATTAGACTAGCTAGTTGTAACCAACTAGCTTCAAAGTAAACACTTTTGCACTACATTTCTCAAATCCTTCATTATTTTATATCAACTTCTAATTTTAATCTTGTTCCATGATCTTTGTTATTCCAATAAAATACACAAAGCAATAAAAAATAATTATTTGATAGGTATTGTACACCTCTCTTAGATACAATTTAATTTTAATAAATTTAATACGTTCTTTAAAAAGAAAAATTGTTTAGGAAGCAATTAAAAATTATTTTACTTTCTTCTCGTTGCTTGATAAACATAATTGTATATTCATCTTATCATAAAAATTTGAAATTGTTATCTTTGAAAACTGCAGTTGTAATCAATAAAACTTGTGTGTTAATATAGTTGTATGCTAGCCATAAAAGACCACAAATATAAATTATTTTAACTCCACATTATCTCAATAAATACCTATTGTTCCTGTGGTAAAATTTTCACAATTGTATGTTTCGATTAACTTTTTTCAAACTATAATTTGTAATTACCAAAATTATCTCCTTTAACTCTGGCCTAAAATTATAAGTGGGCTATAAGAACAATTTAGAAAGTATATTTTCACTTTTTTTTTCTTAAAAAGGTGAGGAAAATATTTGCTTAGTTTTTAAACAAATTTTTTTTTCCCCTTGAGTTATTCCTAAGACAGCAAGATTTCTGGCTTTTTTAATTTGTATTTCGAATGTTTGCCTTTTTAAAATAAGTATTTTTCATAATAGTTTACCAGATTTGCTTTCACATTTCACTAAACATGAAATACAAGTTGAGATTTTGTTGCAAAAGTGGGAAAAAGATAGTAAATTCTGTTAAATTATGATGGAAAAAAAGGTGATAGTTTATGACTGCCACATAAAAAAAAAAAATTTTTAAAAACTGAATTTCTAAGTTTTTGTTTATTATTACTACACTGCTGTGTAAATGAAAAAATGTAAATTCTTTACTAGATTCTGAGATAAGTGGCTTGACAACTATTTTCTTTCGAATGCTATTGCTATGAATGCTAAAATATAATTTCAAAACACTGATAAAATAACATTTAGTTTTGGGGGAAATATTTTTAAAATAAGTAGCTTAGCTCAAATCTCAATTTTTTTGTCCCTTACAACATTATTTGCATGTCATTATAAACAAGCAAAAATGCTACTTTAAAACCCATTAAAACTGCTGTTGCACTGTTTTTTTGTAGATTTTGTTCACTGAGCTGATCATTTTACAATGTTTAACACATAAATTATTCAAACTTGTATCTGTAACCTTAATTAATTAATGAGTACACTCTTTGTGTGCGAGGTGGTAGAGAATGTCAGTTCTTAATGCATATTTTTATAATCCGTGTAAAAACTTCGTCCAAAAAATTATGCACATAAGTAATATTTCTTGTCTGCATTGTCAGCTGTATTGGTTAGTAATTTGGAAATGAAAGAATTCTATGTAGAGGCATGTACTTAAGTTAACCTCATTTATTTAAAGTAGCAGATTAATTTTTGAGAGAAAGAAAATAAAAAACATTTCCAAACTTTGACTATTCATGTCAATTAAGGGCAAAGGATGGATTCACTCTTAGATGCAGTCATTACAGAACACCTTTTTTATATTCAAACTTGTAAACAATATTAATTTATGACTACCCTGTGTCTAGTCCTTTTTAATAACTAGTACTGTTTTTATCTATATATTACTAAACCTTTGTTAAATATGTTTTTTTTTTTAACCTTTTTAGGTTATTCAAAAAGGTACTAGTCATTTTTAGAAAGAATATTCTTGTTATACTTTGTGGGAAAAAATAAAATTTAAATATGTGGAAGAATGGTTTTTTGGTCAATTAATTTCTAAAATCATTCACTGAAAAGATATCTTTTTAAGTACAAAAAAATAAAAGAATTACCCCTGATAACTTTTGATCTGATTTTCATAGAACAAATTTTAATAGTTCACATGTACCTTAAATATGCTAATTAATTTGTGCGGACAATATTTTAAGTTACGAAAGACACAGAAAATGGAATTTATTTGAATAAACAGAATTTTTAACCCCAAAAATATGTTCCCAATAGTTTGGTCAGAAGAGTGGTCAAAAGTTTGGACCCTTCAACATTAGTTTTATTTTTTGCACATTTTACTATCTCGAAAAGTTTTTAAATTGAACATTTTTTGCTCGCAATTATAAAATATGTTTATTCAAGAATAATTCCATGCAAAAAAAAACAATGTTTAATAATTATTTATTATTATGTTTACTAATAGTCAGAATGGTTTTTAATTGTGAGGTATATCATTTTTTACATCATTTTAAAGAATGTGATTTTATATGATAAAATTTGAACAAAATCGGTTGATTAGTTCCTGAAAAATCGAATTTTAAAATAGTGAGTAACAAAAAATATCGTTTGCACAAACTAAGGTTACCCCATCAAGCTATTAAGATAGAGTCTAGTCTAGGTACACGAAAATCCGCATTTTTTTTTTTTTTTTTTGCCACAAAACATTATTTTATTAATAAACATGCTAATAATAAATTGGATAAACGAGTAGGCTAATGAAAGCTTTGCAGTAAGACAATGCTTTATTTTTTTACTATTTCTACTTTTGCCTCTGGATTTATTTTAATTAAGTAGCCTTTCCATATGATAGGCTTTCTGCAAACTCTACTCAGTAGCTATCATGTTGCCAAAAGCTAGGTTACAGACTGACGCTGTTTTTTCAACTCGAAGAAGGGATGGACCAATAAGAAGTGGGATTAAGGAGCAGCGTTCTTCCTGAGTGTTATATATACACCGAAGAGCCATTACATTATGACCACCCTCCATCTATAACAATGGGCTCACCGAGTTTTCATGGTTTCTCGCCCAGGAGCAATGTTTTCATGGGGCACATTAGGACCCATAATCCTCATAGAACAATCCCTGAAAAAATTGAACATAGTTCACCCATTCATGGCATAATTTTTTCCTGCGCGGGATGGTGTTTACGAATAGGATAATGCACCATGTCATAAGGGTCGAATCGTCATGGATTGGTTCGAGAACATTCCAGTGACTTTCAAATCGTGTCTTGGCCCCCAAATTCACCTGCCCTTAATCCAATAGAGCATTTCCGGTCCTACTTGGAAAACCAAATTCGCACTGCCACGCTACCCCCTCGCAATGTGAGGGAATTGCAGGACCAGTTGGTGAGCGCTTGGTACCAGATACCTCGGACTACCTATCAGCACCTTGTGGAATCAATGCCAGGGCGGGTGCTAGCGGTTTTGAGGGCTAAAGGTGGTCCTACATGTTATTAGCAGGGTGGTCATAATGTAATGGCTCTTCGGTCTATATATAACCGTTGTTGAACAGCCGACCCAATTTGGGATGTACGATTACTAATATTCATAACTCCATAGTCTTGTCATTTTGAACCCAATCCAGAGGACAAAAGAACTCCTGGATCAAGTATTGAGAGAAATTTACCTTAGTGG
Source organism: Parasteatoda tepidariorum (assembly GCF_982258835.1). NCBI lineage: Eukaryota > Metazoa > Arthropoda > Arachnida > Araneae > Theridiidae > Parasteatoda > Parasteatoda tepidariorum. The sequence goes on from NC_141759.1 coordinate 3,282,663, forward strand.
AGGACTTTTTGATGCTACTAACCCACATTTGCGTTACATGGAGAGAAGACCACGAGAATCTCCCACAGTTAGTCTGACTGCAAGGATCTAACCTATGCTTCGTCTACCACTGAGGATATTTCCTGTCAGCAATGTAGTCGATGCAAGCCATCGCTGGGATTCAAACCTAGTCACCTCATTGGAAGGTGTACGTCTGGGCCACCGTGTTTTTAGAAGAACGGCCATTTGACCCCTATAAATACGCCCTTTTTGTAAAACTAAGCCACAATCCTTTTAAAACACTGCCTTTTTATTTTATTTTTTTAGGAAGAGATTTTCTTATCCACCTGTTTTATTGAAAAAGCCACTTCTGATGTATTTAGTTATTTACAATTATTTAACTTTCAATTTCATTCCTTCAATATAATAAAAATAAGACAATATAAGAAAAATCTTAATGAAAAATAAGATTTTTCTTATATTGTCAAGTTAAAATTCGCAAGGTATTCGATCCTCGAGATATTTGAATCTTTTATTTGAGAGGACAGAGGATCAAAATTGCGATGGCATGTCTTCGGGTCATCCTCGGGGATGTTTCCCAGACCGTCGCCAATTGTGCAGCTCTAGCTCAACGTAAATAAAATACCTACCTTATTTGAGAAGAGGGGTAGATTAATGAATTTTTTATTGTTTTTAAACTTTACCGTTATTATTTTTTTTTAATAAATACTTTTTTAAAAATGCACCTTTAAATGTTTATTATCTCGTAGTTTTCAGTTAAAAGTATTAAAAAAAAGCTTTCAAGTTGTGTATTAGTTAATCCCTTTTTTTTTTCGAATGAAATTTATACACAGAGATAGTCTTTTAGCTTGCCTTTAATTATTTTTTTAAAGCTTAAAATTTTTTAGTTGTTTTGATAATGAGTAAAAATTAATTCGTGAAATATACAAATAAAATAGTACACGAGGATAATTTAAAAATTGAGGATCAAATTCAATTATTACATAATATTACACATTCTGATACATTTTAACAGTGTTAAGTGAATGTCCTTTTCTGCGAGGAAGCACTTTTTTTATAAATACGATATTGCGACATTGGATTTTGAACTCGCATGAATATGAATCGCGATATAAGATTTTAAAATCACATGAATACGATTCCATCAATGTTAGATTGTGATTCAAAAATACAAATCACGATATTGGATTTTAAAATCACGTGAATATGAATTGCGATATTGGATTTAGGAAATTGCAAATACAATTCGCATTATTGGATTTTTGAGTCGCATCAATACGAATCGCGATGCATGAATTTTAGATCCAGTGAATAGGAATAGCGATATTGGATTTTAAACTCGCGTTTAATATGAATCACGACGCATGATTTTTAAATCACATGAATACGATCCCATTGTATTCATGTGATTTATGTTCTTATGTTTAACCATCATAAATCAGTCCGAATTTCTACATTAGGGTGTTGGTTACCATCAAAAAATATAATGATTCATGATGGAATTATTGATGGTTACCATCAAGATTATGTTGGTCCATCAATTGAAAACAATCAAAAATTTTGACTTGTGTTGCTACTAGTATCTAGACCTAGAGGAATGATACGAAAAACTGGAATACAATCACTCCTGATTATTGGTTATTCGTTCCAGATGCTTTCCTGTATGTGAAGGGGTTCGATAGAGTGTAGTTGAAATCTTGAGGAAGAGTCTGTGTTGGTCAAAAGAAAACATGTGAAGGTAGCTTTAAAAAAGAATGGGAGTTATTTTGCCTCCCTGCTATTCTTTTTAATCAGGAGAATTATGCGTTTCAAAGAAGGGATGTTTAATAACTATTTTTTCACGTCTCACTTCGTTCTTAAAAGAATCACGATATTGGATTTTAAGAAAGCGAAAATACAAAACGCGATTTTAAAATCGTGTGAATATATTGGATATTAGGTAAGCGAAAATACAAATCGTGAAATGGATTTTTAAATCGCATAAATACGAATCGCGATGTGTGCTTTTTAGGTAGCGTGAAAACGAAATGCGTAACTTAAATAACGTGTGAACACGAAAATCAATATTTTAAAAACGCGTGAATACGAATATTGGCATTCGATTTTAAGCTCGCGTGAATACAAATCACAATCCTGATTTTAAATACAAATCACTTAATTGGATATTTAAATAACATTTACATTTGATAATAAATTCAAGAAAAATCTGTCATAGCAGCTAAATTTCCCAGGAAATTATGACATGATAACTTGAACAAAGAAGCAAGCTTAAAGTCAAGCAATGACATCAAAACATCACAGGCTTTTATACAAAAAATGTGGTTGTGTCAAAAGCTAATTTACAATATCATGGACATTTTGTATAACATTAAAGTGAAAACATAGTAACAAGTTTAGTTTTAACCCTTTTGCATAATGTTATGAAAGCAATAAGTTATAGTGGAGGTATGTTACTCTTTCAGAGAAAAAGTCATAAACTAGAACTTTATTTTTGTATCGGGGTGAATTAGGAAAAGCATAATACAAAGGAAGATCCAACTGATTAGTCAAACCATTTCCAACAAACACAATGCATTTCTTTCTTTTGCGATTGCTTCCATGATTACAAAATTAGAGTATGCAGTAACTCATGTGACACATTGACTCTATTTTTTCTTCATGAAAGGCAGAGAAAATGCGAGAGGAAGGGGGGGGGGTTATCTGCTATTTCTTTTTCTATCATTTCAACAGATTTTGTCAGTTTTTTTTCATGGAATGTCTTATCTTACTTTGAAAAATAATCATAATTGTAAAAAGAAAAAAATTGAAACAAATTTTTAAAAAGTGGAAGATTTTTGTTCCTGATCGAAAGATTACAAAACAAGTCCGTAATTCAGAAGTCTTTCACCGAAATCAGGGTTTTTGACCCTCCCACGAACCCAGCTCAAATGGGTTTTTTTATAATCAAAATCTTTCCTTATATCAATTGTTATTTTTTATTTGACTTATAAATATTAATACATAACACACAACTATACATAACCCTACTTTCAAAACTTAGTATATATATATAGATATATATATAACTTTGAATTAATATAACAATTTTTCTTGCCTCGAAGTTAGGAAAAATCACTTTTTTTAAACAATAATTTGAGCTTCCTTAATGTTATTTGTTTTGAATTGAACAGATGTAGAGTACGGGGTGAAATAACTTTCTTTTAAATCCTTAACAAATAAGTTTTTAAAAATTTATAAAATAAGCATATATAAGTATTACAATAAAATATTAAAAATATAATCTTTTAATTCTTTTTGAAAGAATATTTTTGTTTTATAAAATATAGAAATGTATGGATTAAAATATTTTGTTAGTATAGTTATATTTTAATGCTACAAAATAATCATTTAAATACAAAAAATCATTAAATTTCAAAAATACTGAATAATAGGAAACTAATATTTTCTTATTTTGCATCATAAATTTTATTTAATATAAGTTCACATGATTGATTAATTATTTTATTGACCGCAGCAAAACTAATTCGAAATACATAGTTAAAAGAGCAATTCAAAAACTATCAAGAAAACTGTGAAATAAACAGTAGTTAGTTTTGCTTGTAAAAAACTCTTATTAAATGAAACTATAACTTAAATACTTAAAAAAAATTTAACAAAACAAAAAACAGCATATTTCTTTGACCCCAATATTATGCTTTCATTTCTAATCAAAGAAGGAATTAATTTAACAGCCTTTTATTATACCAGCATGAAAAGATGGTATTAAAATAAAAGCTAATTTTTTTTATTTTAATTTATTATTTAATTATTCTCCAAAGTTTTCTTTTCTATTAAAATTATTCCTTTTAAATTAAAATTTAAACCTAAAAAGTGTTAAACTAGGCAATATTTAAAAAAAATCCAATAAAACCTAAAAAAGCACAATAAAACCCACTGGGTTGAAGTTTTTTGCGAAAAACCCGGGCAAACCCTGACTGAAATTGGTAGAGTTAGCAGGTATATGTATAAGTCAATTAAATTTATTATGAATTTGAATTCGTTTAATTTATGAGTGGGACCAAAAATATAGTTTCATAATTTTAATTTAATATATTTAAATTTCTAACATTTTTAACTCACATGCTAGTTTATTTAAGAATTGTTTAAAATCAACAACAACAAAAAATTCTCTTTAAAAGTAGAAATTATTATCATAAATTTTAAACAATATACCTACAAACTTTTTTTCTAAAAACATCTTGACAAAGTTGTATTAAAAAGAAAGATACCGAAATTTCTACCCCATTCCACGAAAAAAAAAAAAAAACTGTGTTGTTCGGAATATTAGACTATGAGAATTTTTTACATCTCTGATGTAAACTTGAAGGTAGACATTTAAAACTACAATCTTTAAAAAACTTTTTTTTTTCACATAAAGAACTAGAATAAGGTTTATGACTACAATCAACATAACTATGAACTATTGCTATTATTGTGTAAAACTTATAAGAATTAGGTTATTCAACAGTATAAATAACTGAGAGCAATCTTTTTCTGAGGTTTATAAATGTGTGAACATGATTTTGATCAATAAGACTTCTCTCCATTAAAAAAAAAATCTTGCTATTTAAGTTTTTTAACTAATTCTAGTTTCAGTATTAATATTTAAATTATAATCCTGTTTATTAATATCACAAAATGAAGTTTTGTCCCCAATACGAGTAGAGCAGTGAGTTATTAGAGCATCCAAATAATCACTTGTCTTCTGAGGTTTATCGCACATATGAATAAGACTGCGATCATCTAGAGTCCTTTTCTTTGTAAAATTCTTATTACATACACAACAAGAATAAGGTTTCTCTCCAGTATGAGTTCGATTATGAACAATCAAATGACTTTTTTGTTTGAACTTCTGATTACAAATGCTACAAGAATAAGGTTTATCGCCCGTATGAACACGTAAATGGGCAGTTAGAGAACCTTTCCTTGAAAAATTCTTATTACATAAAATACAAGAATAAGGTTTTTTACCAGAATGTGTTGAGTTGTGCAAATTTAAAGCACCTTTTCTTGTAAAACCTTTATTGCATATAATACAAGAATAAGGTTTTTCACCTGTATGAGTAATTTTGTGATTCATTAGGTGATTCTTCTGTGAAAAACTCGTTTGACATAATGTACAGAAATAAGGTTTAGTATCAAAATGAACAGATCTGTGATCAATCAAACTACATTTCTTCGAAAAACTATTATTACTCAAACTACAAGAATAAGGTTTATCAGCGGTATGAAGACGATTGTGTCTTATAAAATGACCCTTCTGAGAAAAACTTTTTTCGCATAAACTACAAGAATAAGGTTTTTCACCTGTATGAAGAACAAGATAATTCGTTAAATTAATTTTTACAGAAAAACTTTTATTACATATGCTGCATGAAAAAAGTTTTTCGCCAGTATGAACACGAGTGTGAACAATAAGTTGGTTTTGTGTTGCAAAACACTTTTTACAAACATTGCAAAGATAAGGTTTTTCACCACCAGAAAACATTTTTAACTCATCTAATTTGCTGTTTGTCATAAAACTCATTTTACATATATATTACAATCAGATGATAAGTTACTAATCTGAATAATCCTTTAAACCTTTATACCATGGGAGGAAGGTTTTTAAAGAAGAGATGATTAGTAAGTATAGTAAGATATTATCAGAAACCTTTCCTTACGTTTGGTAAGGAACATTTTCATGGATTAAAAAGTTTTGTTTACATTTTTGGTTGTTTGTTTCTACCCACCTTTTTCCCCGAATGTCCGCTGAATTAATGTCGCACTAGAATATAACTAATGAGCAGAATATTTGCGAAAACAACTGAGCTTTAAATCAGTTATGCCAGCAAATCTATTGCTTTCTGTGGATCTTATTATTTGAGGTTGCTTAAATTTTTAATAAATTTACAGATTCAAATGCTTCCAGTCTTGATAACAACCTACAAAATGTGACACATCTCTATCACTCACGAACCAACCAATACCAACCAAAATTTGACTTTTGACCTCTAGCAGCATGACTCATTCTTAGAATAACAGGTCAAAGCGTGAGTAGTAACGTTAATTAATGCCCAACCTCTTGTGGGATGTCGGAAATTGAAACTAACTGAAATGTTTGTTTATTGTCTTCCTTGTTTTGGAATTGCTTTTCACTGTCATAATTATCCTTTTATGTGTCTTAATTCTGTCTCAGTAAATGAGATTGTTATTCAAAGGAATTAGATGAGATGATTCTTCATATGGCTTACGTTAATGTTTTAGAGTGGTCCCCAGAGCATGTAGCCGAATGGTTAAGGGGTAAATTTGTTTACATCTTCTCTCTACACTGTTGTTATCCGATATTTTTATTTTCTTCACATTCTGTTCATTATTTCATAGAAGGTTGCGTCTTTTTTAATTATTTTTCTGTTTCTATTTTACTAATTTCTCTTTAAATTATTGCCGATTAATAGTAGGTTGCGTAGAGAACTTTTCTATTCTTTAAATAAAAAAGTACGTAAATTTTCGTATTAATACTCTGTTAAATATTTGCATACTAGATATTTGTTTTTCAAGCATCGATATTATTTTATTTATATTTCCTTACATTGTTTAATATTTTTGTATATTTACTACGGTAACATTTTATTGATTGCTTTATAATTTTACAATGCTCTATTTGGCAAAAAGCTGATCAGAAAGTTATTGCTTGCTGAAAAGGAATAAAATTCATTAATACTGTAAACATTAGTTATAAATATGGATATTCGGGGATATTTCCGTATCGTGGTCTGGCAGGCCAACAAAATCGCCAAAGGGAAAGTATACAGTTTTGAGGTTAAGTAAAAAAAAATTATTGCAGAAAATATCTTTGGTAAAGTAAAGGGTTTTATTAATTTTGTTCAAATGAAATTTGCAAAACTTCTTGCTTTACAAAGGAAACTTTTAAGTTTAATTTGCAGTCTACTCAACTTTATTTTTTAATATCGTATAGAACTTAATTGTTAAATTTCTTGTGAGTTTGAATAACATATTTGTACATTATCAGTACAATCTAAAAGGGGGTGCAACCCTCTAACAAATTAATCCCCCCCCCCAAAAAAAAGAAGAAAATTTTTTAAAAATTTTGTTATTACATTTTGTTTTGTTATTACATATACTTTCAGCTGTTAATTTTTTTTAAGATTCATTTCTTCATTATTTTTTTTAAAAGAGAAGTTCAAATTTCTTGTACTTGCAAATTTTGCCACGAGAAACTTTATTGATGGTGCTGGCATAGCTACTGACTTTGAAACACAAATAACTACAAACAGTAGTTTCGTATATTAACGTGCTTGTGGCTGGCCAAGAAGGTAGCGTTCAAAAATTGATTCGAGACAAATATCCTAAAGCTGTGTTTTTTCATTGTGCCAATCATTTATTGAATCTCGTGATCAACGACTTAAACCATGTTGAGGGAGTGCAGAATACTATAGGGACAATGAAGGAAATTATTAGCTTTTCAGGGAAAGTACCTTGTGACAAAAAGAAGTTCCTAACATCCCTTTGCTCTGTGAAACACGCTGGTCAGAAAAGTACAAGAGTACCAGACGATTTTCCTAAAAGTTTGTTACAATTATAAAAGCTTTTGAGGGCCTTACAGAAAAGGCGGCAAACAAAGACACCAAAGTGAAAGCTAATATACTTTTATCAGCTGCTACAACGCCAACATACATTGTATCACTTTTTGTTATTGCTACTTATTCTGCCGAACTTGAACCTGTGTGCAATCAGTTGCAAAAAGTAAACACAGATCTAAAAGAAGTAACTGATTATGTAGTCAAATTGATAGAAGTGCAGCAAATTAATCAAAACAATGCTGCTGAAGAGTTTACTGCAATTTTCGCGAAAGCAGAACACATTTGCGAAGAATTAGGCATTGAAATGTGGCCTCTAGACAAGTTCATAGATCGAATGTGCCTTCTGAACACACGGGAAAAAATTTCAGGAATATCAATCTTTATTCCTTATTTAGACTCCATTGTATCTTCTTTGACAGACCGTTTTTCTTCTACTCAAAGAAAAGCATTTTCAGCAATGGACAAACTGGACAAAGCGTCATATCCTGAAGTTTTAGAAGATATATAGGACTATGTATAAAGATCTGCTCTCATCGAATGTCATCACTGAAGCTACAACGTGGTACGAAATCTGGAGGAATAGAGAAAATTTTTACGAATCCCCTGTATACATTGATTTAGTTATTGAGGCCACACCGTTTTATCCAGCTGTAGAGGAAGCAAACAAGATGATTATAATTCTTGTTTGATTAAACAATTCTTTAATTGTTTATGTATCAGTAATTACTTAATTATTTGATTTTGAACAAAAATATTTTTAATAAAAAAAATTTATAACAAAATTTTTTTTCTCTTATCTCATTAATTGTTTTTAAAAAAAAGCCAGGGGGTGCAATAAATTTCAATATAGTGCCAAGGGGGTGCAAGTGCGCCTCCTTGCACCCCCCTCCCTGCCGACGCCCTTGTACATTATACAGAATAAAGATTTCACTGTAATTCCAGATGGAGTTTTATTTTTGTGTAATTTTTTTAAAATATATTTTGATGTAAAACGAGCAAAATATGAAAAAAATCATTATAGTGTAGAGCAGTAAATTAATATTTCTAATGCCACAAGTGTTTAGATGTTGGAAATTTGAAATCAGAGAACATTTATTTTGAATGAAAACTATTGGAAATAAATTAGTTTTGTTACTAATAATCATAAATAATTATGCTGAATTTATAGCAAAACCACGAATATTAAACTTTAAAAATCGGTTGGAATTTTGTCTTAAGATGGTGAAAAGTATCTAACTAAAAGCATATTAATAAAATATGTGATTCTTTGAAATATATGTGAGATAGATTGTGTTTTATTTCAGTCTTTCATCCCTTCAGTGGGTCAATATAAATGAGTACCAAGCATGCTTGGGAACTAAACGCAAGGGTTCCGTGTTCTGCTGACCACCTAACCGGAACATCTGCTCCTGCACCCCAGAGCCCAAGGTCAAAAAAACTGATTTGGGCACAATAAAACTTGGCCCTCTTTGGGCTGTCGCGCCACTGAGTTTAGTTTGTTTCATTAATATAAATTCATATTTATAATAAATTGTGCTACCTGATTAAAAACGTCATTCACTTTAAAAGTATATAAATAGCAAATAACATTTGACATGTTTAGATTGCTTAAAAAATAGGCGTCCACTTTCAAGACTTGCCAGACATGAATGAGAAGAAACATAAGTGATTTGAAATAAAAACATAAAATTGTCAATGAAAAATGGAAAATTTGGTGAGAAACGAAGCAGTGGTGAAAAGGAACAGATAAGGGTAAAATGCATTTCCACACACTATGGAGAGTTGGTGAGAAGCTAATGACATTAATAATGGAGTCATCTTTCATATAAATGAAATTTGATTCCAGGGCATCTAGATGAGCTGATGCGACTGGAGTGAAACTGATTTTAGCATTGTCCAAATAGAATTTATGCCCATTATTCTATCAATATGTAGCATTTCATGATTTCTCATATTTTTGATAACAGACAATCTTGCTCCTTAAGTCTAAATCTTAAACCGTGTCCAGTTTGCTCGATATAGCTAAGGTTGCACTGATGAGGAATCCTGCTACATCGGACCTAATAGAAGTGCTTTAAAATTTAGATTTAAGGTCTGGCAAGTCTTGAAAATAGATGTATATCAGTGGTCTGTTTCGCTTATTTTTATTATTAATGCTTTGTAAATTGAATTTAAACCCTTGCCATAAAACTTGCAGGTTCTTTTTCAAATTTTCATAATGTGAAATGATTTTCACACTAAACTTTTCTTGGCATAAGACAAATTTATTTAAATACCTACTATGCTACATCACACACATAAAATTAAGTATATAAAAATAATTACAAATCACATCGTCAAAAAACGCTTCGCTCCTTCCCTCCACATTCTAATCCTTTTTACATTACACTCCAAATATAAGAGAGAATCTTTATTAATTAATTCTTAAGTTTTGTTCATATCTCGTAGCGCCATCTAGTGGTGGCAAATCTTACACGTCCCTGGGGGGAAAGATGTATCTAAAGGAACCACAAAGTTTTTGTGAAGTCTTCACTCGCACCCTTCTTTCTGTCTCTCCTCCTCGGACATCCTTTCCTCTCTTCCAGATCACGTGGAAGCTGATAATGTCAGTGATAGGATTGCATGTAGCAGGAGAGGAGAATAGTTAAGCTTTTCTTCGAATAAAAATTATTTTTGTCTCATAAGAGTTAGTCTGGCAGCACAGTTTTATTTATTATGTATTCATCACGCATTTTATTTATTTCCTTCATTTCGCAAATTTATCTCACTATTATCTTTTTTTATTTATATTTTGTAGCTCAACTCCTTCAAAATCAAAAATGAAATTTATAAATTGCAAACACAGTATTCTCAGAAATTATTTCTACTTCTATAAGCATCATATGTTTGCAATCGTATTAACATTAAATAAATAATAATTTTTGTTTTCTTTTAGTAAATAAATAATTTTTTAATTTATATTTATTCATACAATTATTTAAAAGAGTATTGTTTAATTGAAAATTATTTTATGTCAATTTTTTTGAATGAAATGTTATAAATTTAAGAGACATTTAAATTAACTTAATTTGCAACACATTATAAGTGATCCATAAGTTGTATTTTTTAAAATATGTCAATTGAAATTATTAAAAATGTAAGTGATTTTGTTTTCAATATTCGTCCTAAAAGAATGTTAGGCATTTGAGCAGTATAAGCTAAATACTGAATATTTATGTGTTGCATCTCTAGTTTTGTAGTAGTAATTGGCATTTATTTTTGAAAATAGAATTTTTTTATTATTATTATTTTACAGTGTTAAGTATAATTTTAATTTTTAAATTTAAAAACTCCTTGAAAGTGTTTTTTGCAATTATTGCAGTGACAGGATTCTATTTGTACAAATTCTTTGAATTAGGACCCTGGTTGAAACAAAGTGACTTGACATTAATTTTAGATTCACAAATTATGAGTAGTTTTTTCACAATTTTACAAAAACCGGACCTTTCCCAAAATGTCTGGATCAGGGTTGGCAGGTTTTTGACATGTGACAGTTTTTGACAGTTTAAACCATGGTTTAAACCGTCACGTCAAAAACCTCACTGTCAAAAATGTCGAAAATGTCAAAAACCTATATTTATATGTGAAATTTAATTAATACATAAAATTTATATATTTTTTAAAGAAGGATAGTGTTTCTAAATATGTTCTAGAAAAAATAAATTTAAAATTTTGAAGAAACACTTATATTTTGAATAGTAACCAAAATCTTGTACTTTTGAACGCTCACATCTTTTGTAATATTATGTATTCATTTTCATGTGTTATTGAAAATCTGCAGTGATATTATTAAGAAATTTATTTATAACCAAATTTAGTGTATAGTATAGATTATACTAAAAATTAGACATTTTTAAAGATAAACATTAGCAGTTTTGCACATTAGACATCTTCTTTTAAAGAGAAATCTTTTTAATATTCTTTTAAATCTTCTTAATAATCTTTTTAACATACATAAGACAATACAAATTTAAGTGCTTTCTGTTAAATACACAGAGTAGTTAGTGTCGATTTACAGTATATTCAGCCTATTTATTTACTATGCTGAAAATTTAGTTTATCCAAATACTTGTGAATTTCATTTTGCTGAATACGATATAGTTTTATTGAATATCTAAATATTCAGCTGTTGAATAATTACTTCTTGCTTTCAAGATATGCATTATTTGTATTCTTAATACAAGTGGAGAAAAAAAAATTAAGAGATAAAAATTGTTTTAAAATGATAAGTGTAATAATTATAAATAAATATAATAAACAATAAGAATTATACTTATCATTATTCATAAATATAACTACTTTTAAATTCAAATTAACATACTGGATAATAAAGATATTCGGTATAACATTAAAAAAAAAATTTTATACACTTGTATCTTATATCAAGTTTGTATTTATACAACATAACTTGTAAGTTCCTAATAAATATTAGTTATATGTTCCTTATATGTCAAAAATGCATAGTAATAAACTTTTAATTTTCTTAAGTATCAAAAAGAAAAAAAAAATTTTTTTAAATATAAATATTTAAACAATTTTTGTGCAAAATTTTTCTGCACATGCATTTGAATATAAATTTCTGAGATTTTAAATCTGTTATTTTACCTTAATTTTAATTAAAAAATATTTTAAAACCTGCTGATTACCTATAGTATAATTAAATTTCAATATAATGCATGGCAACTGTTGGTAGTTTTGAAGTTTATATATTTTCTTGGCAAACTTCAGTTTTTGACATTTTTGACGGGATTTTGACGGTTTAAACCAGTATTATACCCCTGTCATGTCAAAAACCACTTTTTGACGTCAAAAACCCAACCCTGGTCTGGATAGACCCCTGTCTATTTTCGAAGCGCTTGAAACATGACGACTGTTATTTGCTCTTTATATACTTTTGAAGCGAATGAAGTTTTTATTGAGGTACTGTCTTCCGCTTCAGTTTGTTAGGATTGTTTATTTGACAAGTTCTATTATTATATTGTTTTTTTTTCCGCAACATTTGCTTCATTTTAACCCAATCGTGGTACCGACAGGATGAAAATATTTTAGTTGTCATATTTTTATTGACTATTAATTTGTTTCTTTTTATAGGATTAGAATATTCTTTACTGCCATACGTTCAATTCTTCTTGAACAATGGAATCGATGGACAGCATTTGCTAAATTTAACTGCAAATGACTTGGAAGATCTTCACGTTTTTAAAATTGGCCATCAAACACTCATATTAGAAGCTGTTGAACTTCTTAGACAATTGGTGAGACTTAAAAGAAAAAACTCTTTTTTTTTTCTCATGTTAGTTTTTAATTGCATCCATGAAATTAACTTTCGCATACTTGAAGTAACTAAAATCTTGTCTTAATTTGTGTATAATGTTATCACTTGAGTATTTTATTGTGTCATTTTATATGTTATTTAGTTATTCTTCTTTCAAGCACTTAAAATACACAAAAAATGGTAGTACACCATATAAATGCTTATAAACCTGAAAATTTAACTTTTCAGTTTCTAGTCGGTAGACTTTTTTTCTTGAAACCTAATGAGTGAGTGACTGATATCGATAGGTCCTTTAATTTAAAAGCCACTTTATACAAATTCTTTATTTTCTTTTGCTTGGATTAAATTATATTGTTTTACGTATCGTGTATATGTTATGTATTGTATTATATGTATCACGTTTTTAAATTCCAATATTGTGATACTTATTTCGTATTTATATGTAATTTTAAAAATATGCATTGTGATTCGTATTCACTCGATCTAGAAATTATGCCGCAGAAATTATTTACGCGGTTTAAAAATTCAGTATCGCAATTTGTATTTTCACGTTTTTAAAATTCAATATCATGTTTCATATTCACACAAATTTAAATACCAATATCGCGATTCATATTCACACGATTTTGAAATCCAATATTGTGATTCTTGTAAGAAGTAAGTTTTTTCTTGAATTTAGTTACTATAAATGTGTCATATTCTTCATATGTAGGTAATTTAATTATAAATGTTAGTTTAAAAAATTATGGTTAATTTGAAACATGTGTAATACACGAATTAATATCTTGATATAAATTTTTTTGCACTTGAAATTTTCAGGGTTTTTCAATTTGAGTTACAATTACCCCGGTTAAGTGCTTAATTTTTTACTTAATTTATTGTTTGACTCATTAATTTAATTCTTAGTTCATAAATATGGTACAAATAGTTTTTAAAAAAAATTCTTTCCATATTTTAAAATGTCAAAATGTGTTTGACAATTTAACCTTTTTCTTTTCAGCATTATAATTTGAGTTCAGAGACTCTGCAATCGTTGGCTGTGAAGCTGAGCTGCAAGGCCCGTAGTTTGCACAATGATCTGAAACTGAATGGACCCCGAGACCAAAATAACCAACAGGAAAGGGTTTCAATGAATGTTTTGTCATCCGTTTCCGAAGTTTTAACTTCTGTTAAATCTCTTGTATCCTGGTTGGATCGGTATCTAACAATTTTATTTATCTTTGAATTATTTCCCATAAACATTATTTCTTTTTCTTCAGAAAAAAAATTTTTTAAATAATTTTTTCACGTTAAGAATAATATTAATAAACGACTGTTTGGGATTCATCCAAAAGGAAATCCTTCATCATCCTGCATGTTCTAACCAATTTTTTTATATTTCAGAAAGTTTTCTAAATTTGGAAATATTACAAAAAAAAAATTAAATAATGCTGCTTCGTAACGAAGTGAGATTAATATTTAATTTTTTAAGCTCTTTCATAGTACTCACTTTAAAACTTCTTTGAAAGAAATAGAGATTTTTATTTACTATTTTTCTTCAAAACTTTCCTGATTAAATTAATTTGATACTATTGGATTTTTTTTTCTTTCTTAAATTTCATAATCTTCATATTATTTAAAAAATATTTCATATTTATTTAAAATGAATTTCAGGTCTTTTATTTTCATAAGATTAATATCTTTTATTTTTAAGATAATAAACTTGTGCATATTATCAATAATTTTCTAGTTCCTTCAATGCCAATTATAAAAATTAAAATGTTGTATCCTATTTTAATTTGTAATATTTTCACTTCCTTTTTAATGAGTGTAAAAATTCCCTAAAAATGAGATATTGTTTGATGCATTTCACTATTAATTAAAAAAAAAATTTTTTACTTATTTATTTGTTTACAACCTTGATATAATTTTTTTTTTTTATGATTGCAATGGAATAAAATCAACATGTTCAATTGTTAATGTGATCCTACACTTTATTTTTAAAGCCTTCCTTTTCAACAAGATCCTGTCTGTATCAAGTTGAAAAAGACAGTTTTAAGACTGAGTATTGAACTTGCATCCACCACACAAAGGGATCAATTTGCAGAAAAACCACACACGCTCATCAAGAAAAATGTAAGCTTCCTTTTTTTTTGTTTTTTAAAAAAAAAAAAACTCATACTGGAATGCTTGTTCATTCTTTTTGTGGGAGTGGGAAAGAATGTTTATCTTTTTCATTAAATTTTTAAAAAATTCAATTCTATGTATTAAGCAAAAATCACATTTATTATGTTCATATGAACGACTGAAATATAGAATAAATTATGTATTTTTGAATGTAAATAAATATAATTCTCACTGGTTAAAAAAAAAATCCTAACTTTCGTACCATGGAACTCTAAGAGTACCGCAGAGTACCTTATGGGAACCACTGGTTTATATCTTTATGTTATTTGTTGAAAACTACCACTCATCAATAACTCTGATTTCTGTATACCAGGTTGCATAGTGTTTTTAAAAAGTGCTTAAAGGTGCTTATTTTCGTTTTTAATTTTTCCTTTTTCAAAATGAGATTTTTCCCTTACCATGTTGATTTTCGCTACGAATTATGCAAAAAGACGCAGTTCACATTGTTCTATTCAACGTTTTCACAATTAATTTAACCCCAATCTATTTCGGCGCATTGTCAGTTCGTAGCATATGGAAACGCTTGTGAAACGAAATTCGTTTCACATGATTTAAAATTTCATATGATTTTTAACAATTGTCAAAAACGATTCTGTAATGTCAGAATTTATCATTATGACTATTATTTGTTTTAATTTAGAAATGGCGCTGCCATCGCGTTGCTTATGGTAGTTACTTCCTTCCTAAAAGGAGTAATTAATATTCTAACCGACAACAAGCAAGGTTCTCCGGCTTGAAATCATTTCTTTATGTTTTGTTTCCTAATTTTTAATAAATGTTATTAAGTTTAATTTTGGAGTTTATTCAATAGATCCATACACACGAACCTCTGAAACTACAAATGTCAAAAGGTTTTTTTATTTTTACATGACGCTTGAAACCAGGTCAATTGTCAAAAACTTTCCAATCCTGCCTAATTATGATATTTTTTTAAAGTGCTTGCAAATATTTTTTTAGTGCTTAAAAGGTGCTTATTTTTTATTTTTTTTTAATTATTTGGCTACGCACCCTGTATACATTAAGTGTTTTTTCTTCTTCATTTCAGTCTGCTCAAATTGCTGAATTATGTGATCAGTTTGTTCAAAACTCTATGGACTCTCTGATACTGCAACCTGCATCCCTAGATATAGCAGTGATAAAGAAGAAACCAGATGAAGAATTGGTATTATATTCCTTTTATTGTTAAAACCTATTTTGTTTCTTTTAAATTTTAAATATCTCATTATCATGCATTTTTAAACAAAATTGGTAAAATAGTTTCTGTGTTATAAAGAATTAAAACTGAATTTTTTAACATTTTATTATTCAGAAGCTATTCAATCCATTTTGTCATTCAATATTATATAATTTAAACAAATGTTTTTAAATTTTTGCAGTTTACAATTAAAATTGGATGGGTTTTTTTCTATTAAAATAAGACTATCTAAATAATTAATTAAAAGAATCAATTATAAAGACAAAATAATAGTGATTTTGCTCTGAAATGAATAAGTTAATTTAGTATGACCCATTAACACGGTAATTTTATATTATTCCATATCTGTATGTGTTTATTGATTGCTTTTATCATTGTTTGTAAAGTGTGCACATGCATATATATTACATTAGAATATTGAATATTTTTAGGGTATACATATAAAGTCCACATACTCTGGAGTACATATAATTGGAGGCATTAAAGATCAAGTTAGTATAATTAAAAAAAATTCTCTTTTTTTTTCTTTTTTCTTATAGTTTTGTATTTGTTTTGATAAAATTTGATCTGAAAAGACTCAAACTTGAGTTGCATTCTGTAACTTGAACCATCCCAACTTATTTGTATCATGTGTGTATATAGCCTGATTTTTTATTAACAAATCTAATAAGTACATAAGTTGGGTAAGTGGATTAATTTTATGGTTTCTACCATCGATGGGATACCTGCAAATGACGTAGTATGGGTATCTTGATCCTGATTAGCTGTTGAAACGTGGCTTTTGTTTACTTTAGCAACTGTTCTTTCTATTCTGTTTTGAGTAAGCTAATCTTTTCAAGAATCAATTCTCTTAGGTGACACATTTTATATTCTTTCACTAAATATTTCCTACTCAACACAGACGGGCACGAAGCCATGTGAAACATAAACAGACTAATTATGCATCGAAGTTGCCAGGTACACAAACAAAAAATATCAAATTATGGAAAGAATTATATTTAAACGAGAATTATATTTCACAGAGAAAGAATTATATTTCAACATATTCCATTTGCCATACGAATCTGTATTTAATTATCTTTACATTGATTAACATTCTAACTTAGATGAAGAAACTTAGCTCAACTTTAACATGCCATTTTGCTTAAAAAAAGATCAGATGGCACTGACATCATAGGTCACATGTGTGAGTATTGTGATCTTCTTCTTGAAGTGCAAGTACCAAATTGTAACAACAGTCCTTGACGTAGGTGTGGGGGTTTTGGAAAGTTGCAGACTAAATTTTTAAACATTAATGAAGTTCCAGGTTGTTTTCATGAAGTAATTATACAGTTTCTTTTATAAAGTATAACATTGTATTTGTAATGTTTTGAAGAACGTATTGATGTTAATTGACATACTGGGCAAGTCAGCAGAAGTAAGAAAAGAATATACAGTGAAACATCCAGGAAAGATCAGCTCTATTTGCAATCACTTTTGGGAGGCACAGAATTTTTTCTATAGATTTTGTGTTGAAGAAAACCTTTAGGAGAGACCATTAAAGCCTCTGCCAGCTACTGGGAAAGCAATGAGAGAATTCATGACATAGATTTAAATGTATTTAAAATAGTTTTTAAGGCTCTTAGTCTTATTTAGAGAGCTCTTTTTGACAATGCAACCTCATGTTCCAGTCAAAGTACACTAAAGACGATGCTATCAATGATTTACTTTCAAAGTTGAAAGTTAAAAGAATAGAATGTTATTTTAGAAAAAGCAAGCATCTCAAATAAACGAACCTCTTCTCATCTTTTAAGGCTAACTAATTTTTATGATATAAAATTAAATGCGAACTTAAGGAAAAAATGTAATTGTTAATTTATTCAAAGTGTCTTTATCATTCAAAATTGATAAATTTGTTTTTACACATATCAGTTTGTATCATTTTTATTGACGCTAAATTTTATTCATCGATCTTTTTTTTTTTTCATGATGCCAACGGATCTGGCATTTCCGCACCAAAAAAATAATTAATAATTACTCTGACTAAAATTATATATAAAATATAAATTAATTTTCTATTAGAGTAGAAAAGTTTTCCAATTTCCTTAAATTCTCAAGCTATAGCAAAATATGCCAAAAGTAAAATTAACATTAAGAGGCTCAAACTTTTGATGGCTCTAGTGACCAAACTATTGGGACCATACTCCCCAGATTGCGTCTATCCCTCATAGTTTGGGGGTCAAAAATCTGAATCCGTTGAAAAAGAGGTATGTTTATTCAACGAAAGTACATTTTTGTGTTTGATTTTGTAACTTAAAATACCGTCTGCACTAATTAATTAGCATGTTTGAAGTCACCTCCTTGAACCATTAAGATTGAGTGAATCCTAGAATGTGAAGATCAAAAGCTATTCAGGGTGGTCCGTTTATTTTTTTGCACACTGTACAATTGTCATAGTGACTATAATTCTATAATTATTTTTTTTTCACTGTAATGCGTTTACTTAAATAAATTCTTACCAACATTTATGTGTTATTACTTTGTTTCAGAGTCCAACTAAATTATGTAACAAAGTTGAAAAGGGAGACGAAATTGTTCAAGTGAACTACCAGACAATAGTAAGCATATCAAATGAGATTACCTATTCTACTCTTGTCTTTTATTTTTAATGAGTATGGATTACATCTCCTAAAATGTTCTTTAAGTGAGGCAGTTTAAACTATAAAAAAAATTTCAAGTTTGTTAAATAAGCTTTGTTTAATATTATTATCTATTGAATTGTATTCAGTATGAAATTTATTTATAAAGTCTTAATTTTTTAAAGGTCAAATTCCACAATTGCAACATTAATTCTCTTTTGAAAGGGAATAGTTTTAGAATTATTTATCTGGTTTTGAATTATTTATCTTCAAAATAAAGGAGATGTTTTAATTCGGTACTCTTATCCCTCTAATGGTGTCGGGCTTTGCTTTTTATCTTTTCTTCTTACCTATGTTGTCTGAATCCCCCATTCCTTTGATTTCTTCTATCATCATCCTCTTGTCGTGTTTAACTGCCTGATGAAGGAAAACTACTTCGTCCCAAAATGCATAGTTTTATTGTATAGTCTTAATGAATGCTCATAAAATATTTTATAGTACTGCCTGCTGTGTAAATGACTGATTTTAAACGTTCATTACTATTTTGCTGGATTTTATTTTCTATCACTTCTTTAGATTGGTTGGCAGCAAAAGAAGTTAGTATCCACTATGACTGAACATTCAACTGAGTTACAACTAACGTTGAAAAAACGTCCTCGACACATCAACATGCTCGGAGAGGTGATGCTGTATTTATATATTTTTTAAATTAATTTTTTACCACTTCTTCCGTTGAGACGATGACCAAAGATGAGATTTCTTCTTTGTCAATTTAAAAAGAGCTGTTGGTCAAATGCGTCTTTCACAATTACTGAAAAAAAGTAGTATTTTAGGTTTTCTAATATGGAAATTTGACTTTGTTCATTATATCTATTATGAAATCATTTTTAATAAGACTTAGCTGGAACCCTTTTTTTTAAATTTTACTTATTTATTTTGAAAATAAACCCTATGTGAATCAGATTATTGGGTAGGTCTCTGTTGATTCCATTTATTGGACATAGTAATAGATCGATGTGACGAGTATGGCATATTTTATAACCGTCGTTAGACAGCCGACCCGATTTTCAGGTTTACGGCTACCAATGTTGAACTCGGTAGCCTTTTCATTTTGAAACCAATCTAGAGGACAAGGTAATTCCTGCATTAAGTATTAGGATAAATTTACCTTCATTTAGAACTTTTTGAGGAAACTAACCCCCATCTGCGTTACATGGAGGGGGAAATCACAAAAGCCTCCCCCGGTTAACGTGGCGACAAGGAGACTCAAACCCATGATTCGCCTACCACCCAGAATATTTTATGTCATCACTGTGGTCAATGCAAGCTGAGTAGGAAATTCGATTCGGCCAGTCATCGCTGGGATTCAAACCTGGTTTACCTCCTTTGAAGGCGAGTGCTCTGTCCCGTGAACCACCACGGCTCGAGTATGGCATATTACAAGAAGTCTCCCGTTACATTGAGTTTCAAAGTCAACTCAAAATGCTACTACGGTACAGAACCTCTTATCTGGAAAACCAGATAACCGGAACGAATTTTGATACATTTTCGTGCCATTTAAAAATAATAATAATTTTTTTCCTTGTAAGATTTTAGGATTTTTTCTTTCTTTTTTAAGAGATGTTTACTTTACCATCATTTTAGAAATAATCATTAATTCCCTACACTGTCAGGAGAAATAAGTTTTTTTTACTAAATATCATCCTCCAATCATCCCTATCCGAGTTAGTCGTCATTCACGTTAACTTGGATAATCGGTATTTTGCTGTATTTGCTAATAACAAGAATTCCATCTGCTATTGTTATAACTGACTTTTAATTTGTAGGTCATCATTCTACGTCCTTATCGTATACCATCCAAGAAAACGAGCAAAAATTGTTATAACTGGCCCGATGATGGTCCACTCTCTCCCTTAGAGGTCAAGTCAAGTGAGAATGAATGTGAAAGGTCAGTTAACGCCATTCAATTCAGAATTATAAAACATGAGTTAGGAATAAGGTTATCTCTGTAGAGACAAACCTGTATTGAAATTTGTTTAAACTTACTCTATAGTAACTGGATGTAAAATTTTCTGCATCAGTAATATTTTATAAGCATATTCTGAAATTTATATTTAAAGTTTGGACTATGTTATGTAGTAACTCTTTCAATGTCTGTGACAGGATTTCTACTCGTAGAATTGTTATGTTTAAAAACTTGTTACTCTATTTGAAATTTCAACATTAAAGTTTGGGCTTGTTATATTATCTTTATTGAAGCAGGGGATTTCCACGTGTAAAGCTTTGTCTTAAACTGCCAGTGTATGTACAGAGCTCTTTCTGAAATTATGTATATCTTAATATAATTAATTAAAAATGTCTGTCAGATTAATTTAGTTTTCAGTTTTACAAATGAAATTTACATAATTTTAATCTACAGTTGGACCTACCTCTATTTAACGAAGTCACTAAATCCAAATTAAAAATCCAAATAATTTGAAATGCTTAAACAACACAAAACAGGTTTTAAATTCATAAACACTAAACATAATTAAAATAGCAATTGATACACCTTTATCTTGTAAATTATTATCAAATTGTTTCAAATGATTTTAGCATATGAAGGTTTGGTGACTTCTACATCATTTCCGTCTTCATCTTCTTTGTCTTCCTCACAATTTATTGTGTATTGTTTTTCACGCTGTCCAAAATATCTGATTCAGTTAATGTTTCTCTGTTTCAAAATTTTCTTGGTTCCCCTAAAAAAATTTGCAAAATAGTGAAATTCGCAAAATGGAAGTTTGTGAAATGCAAGTCAGATTGTGTTTTAAATTTTTGTGTATCTGACACTCCTTTTTTTTTCCAATATTATTCATTTCAATCCAAACTTGGTTTTGCTATTTTTGTGTATCGATGAAGAATGCTATTCCTATTTGGTACAGTCCGCAAAAAAAAAAAGATATCACCCTGAATAACTTTCGTTCTAATGATCCGATTTTCATGAACCAAGTGTCAATCTTAATGGTTCCTGGGGGTGACCTCAAATATGCTAATTAATTAGTGCTAACTATTAATTAAGTTACGAAATCAGACACAAAAACGTACTTTCTCTGAATAAACATCTTTTTTTTTTTTACATATTTGGAATCTAGACACTTGAATTAGGGGGGGTAGACAAAATTTTAAAACAATTGGGTCGTAAATTGGGTTGCAATAAAGGTTTATATATTTGGCGATAGTCCAGAAAACCGCCAAAAAAAGTCGCCTGCGCAAATAAATATTTTAAGATAACCCATTGACTGATTCAAAAGAAAAACGCTTAATTTTACTAGGTTGCTAGGCAACCAATTTCTGACTGTAAAAAAATTGAAATAATGTTTTGTGATTGCTCTGAGAGGTTTAATTAATAGTTAATAGAAAACATCTCGAAGTTTCTAGGCAATAGACAATTTTTAAGTTCATTTATGTCCAAAAAGCAGAAAAAAAAATTATTTTAATCTTCTTTGAAAAGAAAATTTGAATCGATTTATAAGTTTTTAGAATTTAAATACATGAACTTTTTATCTGATATTATTTAGATTATGCTATTTTTGCTATGTTTATTCGAGGATTTCATACTAAAATCAAATTAACATAACTTATAATAGCTATATACAAAATTTTAGGGATAATGATTTTTACAGCTTTAATCGAGTCTTCTAGGCATGAAAGTTTGAAGAAAAAAAAAGTGCTTGAAAAATAAAATGTAGATTGTATAGTAATTCTAATGCACATTCACAAGGTTTTCTATAATTTACGATATTTCTTTTTTTTATAACTCAATGAATTGCTGAATGTTTAGTGGCATTTTAAAAACATTGAAATATGTTACGTTTAAGAATAAGATATTGAAATAATATGTTGCATATTGTATGATTCATTGTTTAAAAAATTGCTTCATTTTGCTAGATATTTACGTTACATGGTTTTCTTTGGATAAGGATGATTGGCAAATAGCATCCACACAAAGGCGCCGGCAGAATAATTTAAAAGGGGGTGCAACCCTCTAACAAACTAATCCCCCCCCCCCAAAAAAAGAAGAAAAAATTAAAAAAATTCTGTTATTACATTTTGTTTTGTTATTACATATACTTTCATCTGCTAATTTTTTTTCAAGATTCATTTCTTCATTATTTTTTTTAAAAAAAGTTCGAATTTCGTGTTGCACTTGCAAATCTTGCCACGAGAAGCAGTAGCTACTGACTTTGAAACACAAATAACTACAAACAGTAGTTTCGTATACTAACGTGTTTGTGGCTGGCCAAGAAAGTGGAGTTCAAAAATTGATTCGAGACAAATATCCTAAAGATGTGTTTTTTCATTGTGCAAACATGTATTGAATCTCGTGATCAACGACTTAAACCGCGTTAAGGGAGTACAGAATACTGTAGGGACAACGAAGGAAATTATTAGCTTTTCAGAGAAAGTACCTTGTGACATCCCTCAGAGAGTTCCTAACATCCCTTTGCTCTGTGAGCAAAGGGATGTTAGGAACACGCTGGTCACACGCTGTGAAACACGCTGGTCAGAAAAGTACAAGAGTACCAGACGATTTTCTGAAAAGTTTGTTACAATTATAAAAGCTTTTGAGGGCCTTACAGACAGCAAAGACACCAAAGTGAAAGCTAATATACTTTTATCAGCTGCTACAATGCCAGCATACATTGTATCACTTTTTGTTATTGCTACTTATTCTGCCAAACTTGAACCTGTGTGCAATAAGTTGCAAAAAGTAAACACAGATCTAAAAGAAGCAACTGATTATGTAGTCAAATTGATAGAGGTGCAGCAAATTCATCAAAACAATGCTTCTGAAGAGTTTACTGCAATTTTCACGAAAGCAGAACACATTTGCGAAGAGTTAGGCATTGAAATGAATCGACCTCGAGTGGCATCTAGACTAGTTCATAGATCAAATGTGCCTTCAGAAAACGAAGAAGAATTTTTCAGGAGATCAATCTTTATTCCTTATTTGGACTCCATTATATCTTCTTTGAAAGACCGTTTTTCTTCTATACAATGAAAAGTATTTTCACTCTTACAGCTTTACCCGAATGCGATGAGCAAACTGGACAAAGCGTCATATCCTGAAGTTTTAAAAGATATATATACTGTGTATAAAGATCTGCTCTCATCGAATTTCATCACTGAAGCTACAACGTGGTACAAAATGTGGAGGAATAGAGAAAATTCTTACGAATCCTTCGAATACATCGATTTAGTTATTGAGGCCACACCGTTTCTTCCAGCTGTAGAGGAGGCAATCAAAATTGGCCTAACTCTTCCAGCTACTACGTGCACAATTGAACGCAATGCGAAGCATCAAAACATGGAATAAATCTACAATGTCGCACGAAATATTAAGTAGTTTGTGCATGCTCAGTGTGCATAAGAAAAGAATCAAAGATGACTCAGAATTTATTGAAAACGTTATAAACAGATTTGGACAGCAAACAAGATGATTATAATTCTTGTTTGATTAAACAATTCTTCAATTGTTTATGAATCAATGATTACTTAATTATTTGATTTCGAATAAAAATATTTTTAATAAAAAAATTTTATAACAAAATTGTTTTTCCGTATCTCTTTAATTGTCTTAAAAAAAGCCAGGGGTTGCAAGTGCACCTCCTTGCACCCCCCTGCCGGCGCCCTTGCATCCACATGTTTCGATACATTCTGAAACTTACGTTCGCAAATTCACCATAAAATGTCGCACAGCATATTCTTCAATTACGATAAGCTACATTTACCACCAAATACTGCTACTATGATTATTTTTGTTTTCTTATATATATATATCTGATATGATACTCTCTTTTTAAACAGAGTTCGTAAGCCCTTAAGATACTGAAATGGGGGCCCGAAAACTTAAAAGATTTTTTTTCCCTAATGCCCGCCTGTGTTAACATCCGTCAATTCAGGCATCTACAGGGCGACAGATATCTGTGTGGCCTAAGGATTCCTAACGAGCATCAAACATTCTCAAAATTAAGTGTTCATTCACTGGAAAATTTAGTGTTTATTCAATTTAAGAACTGTTCCTTCACTTGGTTATCTTACTACTTATTATTTAAACCACCAAAAGCTTAAAACAATATTATGTAAGTTATCTAATTTTTTTTACATAATTTGCATTTAATAACAAATATGTCGACATGTATTTAATAACAAATACGTCATTTAGCTAAAATTACAAATTTTGAAATTTTTATGATTTTTTTTTAAAGACAAGCTAAGCTTAAGTATCCTTCACTGGTTAGTTTACCCTATAAGATTTTGAAAAATTTGCGATGTTGTGAGAGATGCTTAAAATGTTGACTACGTATTTTTATTAATATTTATAAAGTATATATTCAAGAAATTGATGAATATTTTATTCCAAATTTATTCATTCGTATGTATATTATTGAAATTTTATCAGTTATTGAGAAAGAAAAAAAAAAAAAAGAAAAAATAATCACATTAAAGAAGCACAATCTGTTGTATAATCATATTCTATCAGAAGCATGCTTTTATAAAACTCCACATTCTCTGAATAAAATGTATTTTATTCAATAAAATGTTTTATTCAAATTTCTTTACTAAATTGCAAATAGAATTTTAGACGACTAAAAAAGAAACATCGTATTTTATAGCTTAAAAAAATAAAAATGAAAAGATAAGCAAACGATTATTAGCGAAAAAAATATGAATGAAATTTTATGCTAAGCGCGCGAAGTCAAGTTCCTCGCAAGTTTATCACATTTTAATATTAATCGCCCCATTTAATCATTTCTTCATTGTCACCAAATTATTTTTTTAAAAATAATTAATTTTAATTTTTCTCAGCTTCTAATAAATAAAAACAGTTGAAACTTTAGATTTTTCAATTGAAAAATATGTAGATTGATATGGTATAAAAAAATTCATACCTTATAATTCAAAAATTTTTCATCCTTAATTTAACTAAATAATAAAAAATAATTAACAATTATTAAAAATTATTTTTTTCGTGAAATTATCTTTGGGTAAATGAGTTTTATGACTGGATGAAATTTTCTTCGAATTGCTTTATTAGTTTTTAAAATATGACTAAAAACGTAAAAAGTGAAATTAACATTAAGGGGTACGAACTTTGGATCGTTCTCCTGACCAAACTATGGGGACCATATTTCCCAGATTGCGGCTACCCCCTATATTTTGAAGGTTGAAAATCCAAATATGTAAGAAAAAATATATGTTTATTCAGAGAAAGTACGTTTTTGTGTCTGATTTCGTAACTTAATTAATAGTTAGCACTAATTAATTAGCATATTTGAGGTCACCCCCAGGAACCATTAAGACTAACACTTAGTTCGTGAAAATCCGATCATTAGAACGAAAGTTATTCAGGGTGATATTTTTTTTTTTTTTTTACGGACTGTACATTTCTGTATTAATAATATTGTGGATTTAACTTATTCTTAGTACAGTACAGAACCCGTTATCCGGAAATCAGAAAACCAAAAAACCTGAACGAACTTCGATAAATTTTCCCACCATTTTTTTTAAAAAAATGTTTTTTTTCCCTATACGATTTTAGGATTTTTCTTTCTTTTTTGATAGATGTTTACCTTACCATCATTTTGGAAATAATCATTACTGTATTACTTCATCATTTTTTCTTTTTTTTTTTCAAATTATTTCCAAATGTTTTTTTTCTTTTAGTTGGGTTTAACAATAAAAAATACGGCTTTTTGTAGCGATTCAGAAAACCAGAAAAATCAGTTATCCAGAATAGCGACGGTCCCGATCATTCCGGAAAATCGGTTCCCTACTGTATTATGAACTAAGTAATGTATAGAAGTGGAGTTTTTATGATGCACAGCGCACTTAATTGCATCCTTTCGACCTGACTTTTGCAGCATTAAAATAAGTATTCTATGAGTTTAAAGTGTTTCACTTTCCTGTTTGCCCAGAAATCTCCTGGGACAATATGTCCTCTTGAATATTGCTAAAATACTTATATATCGCATGGAAAATATAAGTGCATCGAATTATTTATTCTTACCAGAAGTCATCGAAACCAGAAGTTGATGTTATGAAACAAAAACTAAAATTTTGTCTTTTAATATTTTTATCACTAATGGGATATACATTTGGGGTATATACATTAAGTACATTTGGGATATATTGTCCCAATGATTGGGACACTATATCTCACCAAATAAAATGAGTCAAACTTTCTAAATCTGATTCTAAATAGGTACAATTATTACTTAATAAGAACAAACATACCTATTTTACACAAAGTATAGTTGTACTTAGCTCAAAATTCAGAAAATATGTAAACTAAAAGAGATTGACTGACCTACTCACAAACAGAAGTCTATCATTTTGAATATGAGAGTGTTGCCAAGTTTCTTTTGTCACATTTTTATTCCCTAATGCCTAAAGAACCCTGAAAACATTAAAACCCATGCAAAATTGGGATCTGTTTTTCCATTGGGGAATAAAGTTTAATCTTAGGGATGTATATGTTCCATTCGGTCTGAATGGGTTAACACTTCACATTGACTTGGTATTAAAATATATTTTCATTCATTTTCTTATTCATGAAATTTTTGTTCTTTTGCATAGAAATGATTTTCAAGATGATGATTCTGCATTTCTACCAATTTCTACTCAGCTACAGCTATCCAAAGATTTCCCCATGCAGTACAGGTTAATCGAAAGCACCACGTCGACCGGCATTCAAAGAAGGGCGACAGTTAGTGGAGCATCACCCATTATTCTAAAGTCCCCCGTCAGCATCGACGATTTGGTGAACGGAATATTTTCTACAAAATTGACAGACCACTACGGACGCAGCATCTCTCACGACTCCTCTCGCAAAGCCAAGGCTCCGGAATTGGTAAACATATCGATTGGAGAACATGAAAGATATTTGTCGTCGTCGAAAGAAAATTTAGCCGATAATTTATTTAAAGAATTTAACAACAATTCGATCGAACAGGGGACTCCTTTTCCATTCAAAAGTGGTCAAACGTGTGACGGTAAAGAGAATGACTCAGCGTCTTTTGCTACAAATGTTTCCCCAATGCAAAAAGAAAATTTTAGACATTCAAACGGAATAAATCAAGGTGAGGCAGACAGAAGGATTTCTTTGGAAAAGAGTGATTCTTCGTTGAGTGTATCAGGTATTGTATGGAAATAATTTGAAATTTTGTTGATTGTATTATCTTTAAAAAAGCATGTTTTAGTTTATATTCAGAATTCATATTGTCCGACGATTGCGGAATTTCCGTAGATAGTAAAGTAGTCCATAGACCACTGATAAATATGTTTTGCATAACACTTAAATGTTGAAGGGATACAAAATTGAATAACAGTAAAAGACGTAAATCTGTGTGTGGGTGATGTATAGTGAATTGAGAAATGTATTGGAAATTTTGCAGGGGTGAAGTAGAAGTTAAAATCGGTTAGAATTAAATTTTTAAAGCCTATTCTAAATCTATAGCCTATATTCTATAGTCTATATTCTATAGCCTATTCTAAATCCCCTCCACCAGAAATATAAACATGAAGTTTTTCTAGAAATAAGAATCATGAGTAGTTTAATTTATTTTACATAATCTTAATGTTGATTAATTTCTCTAAGATTAAACACAATTTTTTACATGAATTTGACCTTGTAGCAGAACATTAATATCAAGTTAAACAATGAAATACAAAAAATTACCAATTATAAAAGACAAGTTACAAATTATAAATGTTACAAGAGTTACAAATTATAAATATTTTGAGCTGCACTGCTGTAGCGATAGCTGAAAAGAGGAAATGAAAATCTTAAATCTTATTGTGGGCGCACTTCAAATTCCAAACAAAAAATCCTTCCACTTCTCTGCCCCTACTCGAAAAGTTGAAAACTTACACTAAAAAATCCTCTGCCTTCTCATTGGCTGAATCTATTATCTATTGGTCTCAAACATTTGAAAATTGGATAGTTAAATCAAAAGCTATTGAAATTTTATTTGTCTACTTATTACTACATTTTCGACTAACTTTATATTGTATTTTATTTATACAGATGGTAGAAATGGTGAAAGATCAAGCACTCTGATGTACAATTGGGGTCATGAGCGCATGGAGTTTCATGGACGCAGACCCAGTGCTCATGATTTAGCCAATGAAATTGCCGGTAACAAGGAAACTGATATTGATCCTGTCTTTTTGAGAAAAGCCACGAAGCTGGAGTCTTCCCCAGCAGCCAACGTAAGTTTTACAACTTATAATATTCCCACTTGTCCAACTTCTTAAAATTTTTAGAAATTATTTTTTTGAAGATTTCTTATTAATTTGTATTTACTCTTTTGATGTATCATAATTTATATAGATGCGTTATCCAAATTATTGGAGAAGACACGTCAAAGTCAATAATTTTTGTTATTTCTATTTATGGTTCACAATTTGTAGGTTTTACGAATACTTTCATCATCAGTTGTATTCACTCAATTTGTAAACTTCAACTACATTTTATATAGTTGCAATTTTTAAATCATGCATTTCTATCATAATCGCAGATTTGCAACTTAAAAATAGCAAATTTTATTTACAGATTTACACATTGTACACTTTGTGGTTTGTAATAATTGCAATTTACAAATAACCCAGGGGTAGAAGTCCTCCTATATTTCCTATTTTTCCTATATTTTTATAAAAAGCTAAGAAAGCCTCCTATTTTTCCTTTATTTCCTATATTTTTCAAAATTGGCCTATATTTTTTTCCCTCTAATATTTTTTTTTTTTTACTATAGAAGACAATTTTCTAGATTTTTCTTTCCTCAGATAGTCATGATCATTTTGAAATTCACTTGTCCTCAATACTGCTTAATGACAATGGGTAAGTGAACACATAAATAGTGTTCTCCCCCCCCCCTCCCTATCTCTTGTAGTTGTTTAACAAAAGTTTCAAGGTACAATGACTAAGTTAGTGTGTGGACTCCTA
Source organism: Parasteatoda tepidariorum (assembly GCF_982258835.1). Classification (NCBI taxonomy): domain Eukaryota; kingdom Metazoa; phylum Arthropoda; class Arachnida; order Araneae; family Theridiidae; genus Parasteatoda; species Parasteatoda tepidariorum. The sequence goes on from NC_141759.1 coordinate 3,312,565, forward strand.
TTGTTAGGGCCTGGGTAGATTTGTGGAACAACACCCCTTTTGTCAATAAAGGGTGAAATAACAGAGAACCAGTAGTGTAGTAGCATGAATGGAATGTATCATAGAGTATTATTTATCAATGTCACTAAAAAAGTCAGAGGGGGGTTTTGTGGAAATTGCAGTTGTCTGTCAAACTCTTTCTTTCCTTATCTGCTGTATCTCTCCTCAATATCCATGGGTCACTCATTCTATTCAAAGATGAAGACACCTCAAGGTCAGTTTTTTTTCTATTCACCAGTTTTATTTTCTTCTATGGAAGTGTGGTGTGCCTCGGCAAACACCCAGTCCCCAAGTATGTACCTCGACAACCCTCCTGACCACTCCAAAACGAACTGAAGCGAGGTAAATCCAGCTAAACCTTGTTCGCAGGGTCCGATCCAGGGGAGCCAGAGATCTGTAAGCCTAAGAATAGTGAGCAACCCGGCACGAGCGGTGACTTGCTGGGACGGCCGGGTCACTATATTAACAATAACACCAATGGTTTTTTGCTACCTAGATTACCCCATGTATTATAATGTAAATAATTTCGTATCTATTAAAGTAATTTGTAAATAATTTTGTATATAGTTTATCTTGACTTTAATATTTTTTGCTTATTAATATTATTCATCCTGTAAATAATTAACTGTGCTAGTGCTTGTATATAGATTTATCTCTTAAATGGAGTCTCTCCAATCCTTTTTTCACTCAATCATATCATTGTACCTTATTCAATTTATGACTACCTAATCTATGCCTATTAAATTTAGATGAATCAGTTAGCGGCGCTTCGCGCCGAATACTGAGTTATTATCCATTTCCAACGTTTCTAAATCCAGCCAGCATAACCGGTTGTAAACCCCCCTCATACTCACTTCCAAACTGACTCGCGTGGAGAGAGGACGCGTTCCTCAACCCTTCTTTATTTACATTACATCATTCTAAATTCTTTACAATGTAAGTTTTCATTATATGTTTTTGTTATAAATTAAATTTTTCCTTAACTTAAACTTTTTTTATTCTTATTTATTTTTGTAATTAATTTTTAATTACGCAATTTAAATATAGCATGTTATTAACTTTAAAGCACACACGTGCTATAGGAAGTAACAGGAATTGTCCTAACTAATTTTGTCTCCTCCTCTTTTTGGGGGAGTTTTTCTGTCAACTTCCATTGGTTCATTCAGAGGAGTGAATATAACTTGTTACCTGATTGGACCTTCATCACCCATTTTAAGTTACCCTTTGGAAGTAGTGAGTGTTGTCATTGACTACACAGAAAATTAGTTTTAGTGCTTTCTAAGCTTATACTACTTTCTATGACTTTTTTTTCTGAGTAAATGGCAAACTAAATTATTATGTTAATATTTTGTTCAAAATGTTAACTTTCAATTAGATTATTTAAGTTTTTATTTTATTATCTTTGATTAATTTATTTTTATATTTATTGCATTTAATCCATTTAATTTATAAGTACAATTAAAAGATGCCAAATCATTTGACACGATTTCGTGATGATTGGCTTGATTTTGAGGATAAAAATAATGGTAAAGTTAAAGACTGGTGCCAAAAAGGTAAAGATGAATATTCTGCCTACTGTACTGTTTGTCTGGCTACTGTAAACACCAGCAATAGTGGCAAAATTCAGCTTTTGCAGCATTCAGGCACTAAAAAACATAAAAAGGCTTTTAATGAGAAAAAGGATATTTCTCAAAAGCGTCTCGTAATTGCTGCTGGCAATAGTGTTTGTTTGGAGCCAGGATCCAGCTCTACTAAATCAAAAAAAGTATGGACTCTTACTTCTGAAGACAAAATATTGCGATCTGAAATTATATGGACAATCCATGTTGCCCTGAACAATTATTCCTTTTTATCGCAGGATGCTATAAAAGAAGTATTTTCATCTGTCTTCCCAGACTCAAATTTGTGCACTGGGATGACCTTATGTTCCACCAAAGTGTCTTATTCTATATCACATGGACTTGGTCCTTACTTTTTGAAGCAAATCACCAACGAATTTAAAAGAGAAAAACCTTATTACTCATTAATGTTTGATGAGACCCTTAATGAGCAAAACTTGAAACAACTTGATGTGCACATTCGATATTGGTGCTCTTGTGATGGTGGTATATCCGAGAGATACTTGGGTTCAGAACTGTTGGGGCATGCAACTGCTCTCAACATTTTTAATGCAATAAAATCAATTCTAAATTCTTGTGAAATAGATTTAAAGCATATAGTGATGCTTGGGTCTGATGGGCCAAATGTTAATAAATGTGTTTTTCAACTATTCGACAAAGAAGTTACAGAAATTAGGAAGTATGGATTAATAAATGTGGGTACATGTAATTTACATGTTATTCATAATGCCTTTGGAAAAGGTTTAGCTATTGAAGAATTTGGGAATATTATTGATTTTTTGGAAAACATTTATTCATGGTTTTCCAAATTTCCTTCCAGGAAAAAGGATCTCCAAAAAGAAATTGATCATTTTGGTTGTGAATATTCTAAAGTGTTGAGATATGTGAGCAACAGATGGCTTTCTGCTGATACTGTCTGCGAAAGAGTCCTGCATCTTTTGCCTCCTTTAAAGGAGTATTTTATAGAAGATCTACCTAAACAGAAAAGTAGTTTGGTAAAGCTTTATAGATTTCCAAGCATTAAAAAAGTTTTAGAAGATCCTTTATTATCAGCTTATTTGCATTTCCTTATCAGTGTTGGATCAATTTTTGATAATATTTTAAAGCTATTACAACAAAAAAACTCATTGATTCACACTTTATACAATGAGTTATGTGATTTGATAATAAAAACCATGCGACGCTTTATTAAAGAAGAAGTTTTGAAAGACAAAGGTGGCGACAAATTACTTGAGGTAGATTTGAACAAAGATGCCTTGCCCCTAAAAAAGATCGATGTGGGCAATAATGTTCGTAGGGTACTTAACTTGGTAAAAAGTGAAGAAAAGGAGTTATTTCTATTTAATGCTAAGAAATTTTATGTTATAATAATTGAATACCTCCTCCAGAAATTGCCTTTGAAAAATAGACTGTTACAATCCTTACAAATTTTACACCCTATTGTGAAGAAAGAAGCTGTAGTGAATATTTTGCCTACAATCAGAAGATTGTGTAACATGCTACCCCACATCGTACCACAGAACTGTGTTGATAAACTGACTGACGAGTGGCATTTGTATGCAAATGAAGATGTTCCCGAGGAAACTGAAAACATTCCCATTGACAAGTATTGGAACAATGTGTTTGTTCTTAAAGATGGTAATGGTAATTTAAAATATCCCTTTTTAACTAAACTTGTGAAGGCAGTCCTCTCTGTTTCTCATTGGCAAGCCTCTGTGGAATGTGGCTTTTCAATTAGCAAACGAATTATGACAAATGAAAGGTCAAGAATGAATTTAAACACGCTAGTAGGCTTAAGACTTATAAAAGATTCAGTTAGAAAAAATGCTTCTTGTATGGAAATAACAAAAAGAGATGATCCAGTTCTACAAAGAAGCCCACAGCAAATATAAGGCAGAAAAGGAAAAGCTCAATAACCTCAAGGAAAAAAGTTTAGAGCCTAGGCCCAGTACTTCTGTAAAAAAATCAACTGAGGAGAAATTGAAAGGTTTTAAGGAAAATGTTTATTCAGCTCAGGCTATGATTGAAGAAGGAAACCAGAGGCTAAAACAAGGACTCAAACGGAAATCTATGGCTGATATTGAGACTGGATAAGCACTTATTGATGCTGGCAACAAAAAGTTAAAGACTTTGCAGAATGATAAATGAATATAAAAACAATGCTGCATAATTTTTGAAATAATTTAATGTAATAAAGAGGAGTAAATAAAATGTTAATTATTGAAAAAGTCATTAGTTTGATAAAGTCAATTTTTTTATGTGATTTTTAATTTTTAAAGCAATAATAAGGTATGTATGATTTTATTGTCACCATTCAGCTGCGGAAAATTGTTTATATAATTTTTTTATCGAATTTTTATAGTGTTAAATAATTAAGTTTTAAAGTTATTCATATATGATCCATACTTTTCAATTTAATTTAGATCTTTTTTGCCCTATTTTTTATTCCAGAAAATCCTATATTTTTTTTTCTAGAAAATCCTATATTTTTTTCAAAACAATCAAATTTTTTTCTGATTGGTCACTTCTACCCCTGATAACCTCATATTGACAAAATTTAAATATCGCATGCTGCTTATTCTTATGAATATGGTTTATGGATCACAGATTAAAATGCATAATTATGTGACTTACGAGTCACACATCAGTCATGATTTATAAGTGATCAAGACGACTCTATTTGTAATAATAAAACAGATTTTCTTACAGCTATTTATAATTTCAGAATTACTTTGGATAATAATTTTCCTTTAGAATTTTGTAATTAATCTTTTAATTCTAAATGTTTTAAAGAAGTTTACTTAATTCAGTCCATATTGAAGTGCGCATAAGTCGACCTATGCGGGGAAGAAAGGATTTTGTTCAAATATAGATGGCAGCACTAGATTATATTTTTTCATAATGCATTCATTCATTTATATTTTCATTTTTATTCAAAGGAGGATAACATTGAAATCTTTTTCAAGAGAGGACAGCATTGGGATGATTTAGTTTAACTTTGTTATTTTAAGAATCTGGCAATTTAAATTTTTTTTAGTTATTTTATCTGTAACTTTCAATTTGTAGATCTAATGTGTTATTCTAAGTACTTTTGGCTTAAGTGGTTTTTTATATATTTATAATTGTGTTTCCCTGGATTTTACTTTAATCTTTGAATTTTGTAGTATTATGTATTTATTCTTATTTTGTCTTCCATTATGGGACCTCATGACCTTTGGTTGAACCACTGACTACTCAAGTCAAAATTTTTGATGGTTTTCAATCGATGGACTTACATTAGAATAGCAACTTGTTCTGATGGTTTGTTCATGTTGAACAGTAGCAAATTTTCAGCATAGTTTCTTAGAAATCAAATGTTGGTTGGTAGATTGATTGAAGTTTGTTGGCATGTCAAAAACCATGAACACATAATGGAAAATGTGGGATGATGGTGAACCATCAAATGATGTTGGACCATCATGAATTGCACTTTTTGACAGGACCATCAAGAATTTTAACTCATGTTCATAAAAATCCCAGCATTTTAGCAAGGCAGTGTATCCCCTGAAAAAGTACTGTTTTTGCTGGCATGCTAATTTTTGAAATTTCGTTTGGTTTTTATTTCAGTTCTCCTATATTAATTTCAATTGTGTAAGACGACCTCAGAGAATAACTTTTCATGATGTTTCACCTCCATTGATATTTTAAAATTTAGACAAGAGAAAGTTTCAAATGCGGGAGAAAAAAAATTTCAAAATTATCAAAATGCAAACAAATTATAAATTATTGCCACATTGCGTAATCCTAAGCAATGGTCCTGTAGTTTGTTTGTATTTTAGAATTATGTTTGCAGCATTTGAAACTTCATGATACACTCTTGCTTTATTGGAACTCACTCTATTTTTTTTAAAAATTACTTAGGTAGTTGAAAGGAAATTTGCCTTGCAGGATTTCTCATACAATGTAGTGTCCTCTTAAGAGTGGATTTCTTTTAAATATTAATATATTTGATATAAAAAGCATCAAAACTTTTTTAATTTGTTTTATTGATTATGGTTGAGTTGTAATTGTTTGCTCTTTACGAAAATAGATTCTTTTCCAAATAAAAAAATTTAAAGTATTTAGACTATTTTTTCCCCCTTTTTTTTTGAAAAACAAGAAATTTTCTGTATCCTAAAAATTTGAGTTTTTTTAAAAAATGTTTCTTTTTTTTTACGTAAGTGTAGAACTATCATAAACTATTATCAAATGTATATTTGCAAATCCATGTTGGTATGGTGCAAATTGCTCCCAATACAGTAATAAACAAAGGAATGATAATAAAATTATAAGTTAACATTTTCTGCTAGTACGTAAGTAGACTTTTTAAAGATACAAAAAAAATCATTAGAATAGCAATTAGTATTTGAAATATTTATCCATATTAACTGCAGGGGGGGGGGAATTAGATTTACTATACACGTTTCTCTGTTTTTTGTAGGATGTTAAAGTGCAGAAGCAGACTGAAGACACGAGTAGGTAAGTAAACAGAATTTCTACTTGTTGTATATTCCTTGCAGGGATAGCAATGTTTCTTCAATGGGAAAAATAGGTTCCCCTTCAATTCAAGTGAAAGAAACTCTTTTTCAAAAAGAAACATCAGATGTTAAAGCACTTGTTTTAAACAGTTCATAATTTCTAACTAGCTTAAATAATAATTTTTATGCATATCATTCTTAAATAAGTGAAAAATAAAAAGCAACCATTGGAATAAGAAATAAATTTAAAAAATCTCGCTTATGAAATCAATATAAATAAATGAAGTAAAACATTATTTTATAATTATAAGAAAAACTACTGAATAACAAGTCCCTTTAAATTAACAAATCTCATACTAAACATATTTTATAGTGTTGGATTCACATTGACGAACAGCATACTAATTTTTATTATAATCAAGCACTGTAAAGAACTCCCACTCTCAACTTTAATGTGATATTTGGATTTTAAAATTCTGTATGAAACTAAAAAAAAGAATATGAAAAAATTAATTTATTAAAAAAAAAATTTGAAAAAATGTTTTATATAAAATTTTTAAAATTTAAGCTATTCTTTTAACACTTATTTCTAAAATATTGTGTTGTTTTTTTTTTAGTTTTTTCCATTTTGTCCTGATTCTTTTGGATGAAATGCTAAATCACATAACTTAGAATGCATTAGCTCTGTATTTCTATGGAAACATTAATGTTATGCCCTACAATTACAGTTTGTTGTACGAGAAGAAATCATAAAGTGTTTCAGAATTTTTTTTTTTATTTAACATTTTTAAAAAATGCCTAATCAGTCATTTATTCTGTTTTAAAAATAGATTAATTTGTTACTTTATAGGGGGGGGGGGGATGTACAAATATAAATTTAAAGAATATGTGATTTTATTATTGTTTGCTTATTATGCTATACAATGGTTGCAAAGGTCTCAGGCTTATTGAATTTCTAAATTTGTTTCTTCTGAACTTTAGTTTGTTAATATTAATTTGTTGCGAATTTTTACTTAAAGATGTTGTTATATATCAACATGTTTTACCTATCCATTCATACAGTCGAACCTCTATTTAACGAAGTCTCTAATTCCTGATAATAAGTTTGTTATGTGGAAAATTCGTTAAATAGAAAATAACTTTTTAAAATACTTAAACAACACAAAGCATCTTTTAAATTCATAAACACTAGACATAATTAAAATAGCTATTAGTATAATAGGAAAAGAGATTTTACTGCTTTCCCTTAAAGTTAAGTGGCAATGAAAATTAATTCAAGGCCATTGCCCCCATAAAATGCATTAACAAGTTTGGGAAATATGAAAAGTGGATCTCAAAGAAAAGTTCATTAAATAGAAAATTCACTTCGTTATTTGGAAGTTATTTTACGAAGAAATTTCCAAAATGTTCTCGGTTCCTCAGGAAAAAATTACAAAATAGAGGAATTCTGAAAATGGAAGTTCGTTAAATAGAAATCCGACAGTTTTTTTTTTTCATTAAATAATTTCTTTAGAAACAATAAAATGAATGTGTTCATTGAAATTTACTCATCTGCCATTGCCCATGACAATCTAAATTCCATGAAGATGAAACTGAAATATGTACTTAGAAAATTCAGTTACAAAAAAATACACAACTCTATGCATGATTTCACCTGTTCATTCACATGTCACTATTAGATTAGAAAAAATAAAAAGAAATTAGCTTGATTTTAGAATATTTAGTATTATCACATTTTAGCTCATGGGGAAAAAAAATTTAAAAAAATATTTTTTTCATAGTTTAAGTGTAGGGAGTAAGCTTAGAATTACTACAAATTAGCAGCAAATTAAGAACAAAAACACAATTAGAATTGTGATGAAAAAAAGCATTTTATTTTATTTTATAACCGTCACTGACCAGCAGTCCCAATTTAGGATTTGCGACTATCATTATTCAACACTGTAGCCTTGTCATTTTGTACTCAATCCAGAAGACAAGTGAATTCCTAGATCAAGTATTAGGAGAAATTTGCCTTCATGTAGGACTTTTTGAGGGAACAGCATTTGCGTTACATGGAGAGGAAAACCTCTTTCCTATGGTTGGTGCGAGCTGTGTGCGGAATTTGCATGGAGCACCATCGCTGGGATTTGAACCCAGTTTACCTCATTAGAAGGCGAATGCTCTATCTCCTGAGCCACCCTGGCTCAAAAGCAAAGTATTACAAAATTTTTATTGTTCGAAGAGTCTTCCATCATTTTGCACTTGCATAACAGAAAGGAGTTGAATTTTTTTGTTTGTCAAGAATAGAAATGGATTCAGTGTTCTATCCCTTTACACTTGATTGAGGGTGGTTGTTGATGTGGTGGACCACTGATTATTATTACTCTGTGGCTTTATTCATATTGTGGTGGTCATAGGCTACTATTGAGTTTGGTCTCTGCTCAATTAGATTTGAAATTTTAATTCAATATTATCTGAATTTGAATGATTTTATTCCCTTTTTTTTTTTTACACACAAAGAGAACTTAATCTCTCAATTTTTTGTTAGATAAATAGCAAGTCAAATGTACCATCTATCAAAGTGTTCAGATCACTTCCGCAATTCACCAACGTGGGTAGATTATCTTTTGACAATGTCAAACTTCATCCATTTAAGATTGATCATCCCCCCCATATCACCCCAAGATTGAATAGAGTCAGCATGTCTAGATTTACATACTAGACTAGATACCATATTACAGGGTGCATAGCATTTTTAAAAAGTGCTTAAAGGTGCTAATTTTTTATTTAGGTTTCTTAAAAACCCTTATAGGTGCTTTTTTTATTTGGGGTTTGTAAAAAGTGCTTCATTTTCTATCTTTTAATAAGAAATTTTCACTTGCGGTATCGATTGTCACTCTAAATTACAAAAAAAAGCATGATTTTCATAATTTTCTCTGCAATATTTATCAGAAACTAGTTATTTTATCATGATTATGTAAAGTTTTTGAAAATGTTTTTTTTACTTTCATTGATTTTATGTTTATAAATTAAGAACTTTAAACAATAGAAAAAAATAATTTTTATTACTGCTTAAATTCTAATTCTGATTATTATTTTTTTTGGAAAATGATTAAAAAAAATTTTTGGAAGCTTAAAAAGTACTTAAAAATGCTTATCTTTTGTTGAAAAATCTGGCTATGCACCCTGTACTAGAAAATTGATGTTTAATAATGATAGTGGTAGACACGCTACATCTTTTTAAATGTACTTTTAATAAATCGAAAAGTAAAATTCGATATTTGTTTAATTAAAATATTCTCAAGTTTGGAAAATAGTGTTTTTTTTACACACAAAGAGAACTTAATCTCTCAATTTTTTGTTCTCTCTCTTATGCCTTGACAGATTATTGTTTGAAAATACAGTACATTCGATTCTCAATAAAATTTCCCTTAAAGTGGGGGAAAACATGCTTTGCAACGTGTGGTCACTATACCACAAGTGCACATAAATGCCGTAGATATTAACTCATAGTTTAAAAAAATACATCCAATTTTAGCGAAGCTATGCTTTTATAAGAATTCAGTGACTAACAGAAAAATTGGTTATATAGTATATGTAAAAAGTATATATGTAATAGGGAGCTTTCATACACTCCCATGCATAAGATTTTAAGCAATTACGCTCTCTGCATATGCATCAATCTGGTGAAATGCCTATGCGGTTGTGAAAAAATATCAAAGTTACGTAAGTGAAAATAATAGATTTCGCCAAAAATCTGTAAATTAAAAATGCTAATGTAGCGGAATATCATTTTAACTTCGACTACAAGATTAAAACAAACATTTGCAATGGACGTAAATGATATCTTCGTTCAACCATTGTAATATGACACGATTCATTTCTATATTTTGTCAATATATTTCTTCAATTCCACATTCTATGTCTATGTTTTAAATTCGTAGGTAGGCATCAACAGAAAACAAAATTTATCAGCTATAACCAACGTGCTTGTAGCTTTGTCTTTGTATCTTTAATCAGGCCAACTTAACGTAAAAATACATATCATCTGAAATAAATATGAGCATGCGCTGTTGATTAAAATCTTACGTATCGGAACGTATGGAAGCATACGTAAAAGTGTGAAATCTCCCTAATATATGTGAAAGTACCCTTTAATGTAATACTTTGTAGGTAAAAATGCATTAAAAATAATACGCTATTTCAGAACTACCTTTTTTGATAAATAACATATGTCAATATAACTAGTGATGGGGGTGATCAGTCCAACTGTGGTTAGTTAAGGTATAAAGCATATTTTTGGCCACCAATTTGAATATCATGTAGAGATAATATTTATCTCATAGAAATGAATAAAATTGATTTATTAAGTAAATATTAAATTAGAATATGGCCACATTCAAAAATATAAAAAGAAAGAAATCCCTTAGAAAGGGGATCAAGAAAATCATTCTCTTTACATCGAGAATTTCTCTTAAGATTATTTCAACAGTTGGGACTGAGAGACCCAAAGGCCTCCCAGTTTAATCGCCTATCAATAGAAATTGAAATTAAATTAATTGTTCCCAACAGACAGTTAGGAGCATGGGAAGAGATCCCTGGTTGGTGATTTATAGAAAGATAGCATGGCCGACCTCCCATAATCAATGTTAAATTTGAAAATAATTTGGCAAAGGCGAATCGCCAAAAAAACTGTGAGAATTTGTATATTTAAAGTAATTGAAACATTTTTGTGGTAAGGAATAAAGTGTTATAAAATGATTTTTGTTTTCGATTTTGTTGTGACGAGGAATTAATGAATCTTATACATTAGTATGGAAATAAAAAGTTAACTGTTACGTTAATTGTTTAGAGAAGAATAAAATATTTTAAATCTGCTTTTTATAAAATGTAATAAAAATTAAATAATTGGTTTAATTTTATTAAAATTGGATTAAGATTGATTAAAAAATAGTACGTTTAAGAAATTAAATAAATTTTAAAAGCTAAGATATTTGTAATGCCTATTGTGGCGTCACATAACTGAAAGAAAAAAAAAACATTTATTTGAAAATAAGCCTCACATGTATAAAATTTTCAAACTGGAAAAGTATGATGGATAAATTTATTGTATCCTTTGACAAGAAAATTACACAAATTAGAAATGACCACAAGCTACAATCACCTAGGATACAGATTAAGGAGGTCATGTGGCTCTTTTTTTTTTCAAAGGTGTGTGGTAACATTAAAGGATGGTTTAAACTATATTTTAGTATAATTATATTTTAGTTACTATATTGGAATGACCGATTCACAGGGCATCTAATGAATCTAATGAAATGGCAAAAGTGACTAGTTTTGTTAACTCATGTACAATTACTCAATAAACAATTGTATTTGAGAAGTTTAAAATGTATCATTTCAAATTATTTGCAGTTATCAAGTAGTAATTGTGGGTGGTGTTCCTCAAAGATGTGTTCCTGGTAACCGAGATGATAAAAACAAAATTGTAAGTTATTTTTCCATTGGATTTCTTTAAAAAAATATTTAATACATCATTATATTTCATGCCATATTTTCTTTTCATGCATTTTTTTAGTCAACACCTTTGAGAAATAAACCAAAGTCTTTAGCTGAACGAAGTAAGTCCATTCTTAAAAATATATTATTTTGTAATTATAACTGTTTGCCTATTTTACTGAATCATAAAATCTTTCTTGCATGCGTGTTTAAAAAAAATCTTTATCTTTTTATCTAATAACTGAATCTAATTATCCCTTCTACTAAAAACTAAATATTATTTCATCTAGCATATTCAGTTGTGTAGGAACTTATCCCCATGGTTTAGATTAACTCCAAACGAGATTCTTAAGCTTGGGCAAATTTTGAGGCAACCATTGATTTTTGTTAGGAATAAATCCTCCACACCATTGTTGAGGCAGTCCAAGGTGTGCTCCGGAGATGCTGGGATGTTGCAGCTTAACCATGATAAAGTTTTCATTCCATTTTCAAATCTCATTTCCTTGAGGTGATCAGTACTAAATCTACAAAGCATTGTTGAGATGCTTTGTGGATTTGTAAATTTATCAAGCTTTATACCTCAATCTTCAAAACTTCATCAGCAAATTTGCTGGCTTACCAGTGATATGCAAGAGCTTGATATTTGTCTAGTTTCTTTATCAAAACGAAATAACTATTACAAATGAGATAATTATTTCCAGAGAGAGGTCTCATGTTCTCTTTAATTCCTTATAGATCTGCGACTCCGGATATCACCAAACCGTCAGCCCTTTTATTATCTCGTACACGTGGAGGGACCCACTGAAAAACTAGATCTGATTTTTTATGAAAGTTGATTATATGGCAAGCTATATTTTTCAGGAGTGTATTATAACTAATGAAACATACTTTAATGTCTAGGATTGCTGTGAAGTAGTTAGTTTTAAGAAGATCTTTTAGTACATCATGTAGAGTGTACAACAAAATAAACGCACCACCCTTAATAATTTTTGATCTAATGACCGAATCTTTAAATTCTAAGACTCAATCTTAATGGTTCGAGGGAGTGACCTCAAATATGCTTATCAATAAGTGCAGACAATACTGTAAGTTACCAAATCAGATATGAAAACATACTTTCTCAGAATCAACATTTCTTTTTTTCCGATGGATTTCGATTTCTAACCCCCAAAATAGTCAGGAGTGTTGTGTATTTCACTATATCTCTGGAACTTTTTAAGCGAAATGAAATTTTTTTGCATACAATTATAAAACTCGTTTGTCCAAAGATAATTCAAAAATAAATTTTTTATATAACATTACATGGCAAAATGCAAAATTTGAGAAAAATCGGTTGAATAATACCTGAGGAATCGAATTTTAAATATCTGACTTTTTTGAAATTCCTTCTTCTTGAAGCTCCTTCTTCTACTTTGCCCAATAGATTTCAGATACTTCAACTTTTTCCGCCTACTCTAGTATAGTACCTAATTTGCATACCCTTATTTTGATGATTAACGTTTCTTATCGGTCAAAGAAAAGCTATTCAGAGTTACTACAGTGTGTCAAAAAAGAAGGATTACCCTGAGTAACTTTTGATATAATGATCTTATTTTAACATACTTAGACTCAATCTTAATGGTTCAAAAGTCTCATCTTAAATAAAAATTAGTCTAATAGTTTAAGTTATAAAATTTCAAAGATTTGTATTCCTTACAATTCAAAAAAATTCTTTGTCTTGGATAAACGCATTTTATAATTACATGCAAAAAAAAATTTTATTTGATCCAAAAAAATTTTGAAATAGTGAAATGCGCCAAAAGTAAATTTAAGTTAAAGGGATTCAAACTTTTGACCTCTCTCCTGACCCTGACTGATTGGAACTATATTTCCCAAATAGCTGCTCCCATCTATATTTTAGGGGTCAGAAATCATATTCCGTTGAAAAAAAGAAATGTGTATTCAGAGAAACTCCATTTTTGTGTCTTTTGTAACTTAAAATATTTTTTAGACCATTATTATATAAAATAATAAATAAATACTAGAAGTTTTATTTTTCATGGAATAATCTTTGAATAGACAAGTTTTATATTTTAAAAAAAATTGATTCGCTTAAAAAGTTCTCGACATATGGTGAAATACGCAAAAAATATAATTAAGTCGTTGAAATTTGGACCACCCTCACAACCTAACTGTTGGGATCCAAGACTGCAGCTATATTTTGAAGGGTCATAAATTGGAATCCTTCATAAAAAGTTCATTCAGATGTTTATGATTTCATAAATATCGTCTGCACTAATTAATTAGCATATTTGAGGAACCATTACGATTGAGTCTTAGTGTGTAAAAATCCAATCAAAAGTTATTCTTTATGCACTGTACATAAACTGATTCCATTACTTAATTCATTGGTAGCATTATAAGATTGGTAATTGGCCGAGAACTTTTGTGGATAATATGTATATTATTGTTTTCAGGAAACAGACGTATATCTTGTAGAGATCTTGGAGAAGGTGACTGTGAAGGTTGGCTCTATAGACAGAAGGAGAGGAAGGGACTCCTCCCCACCATTCATCAATGGACTAAACGATGGATAGTTTTAAAAGACTATTTCTTATACATTTATAAAGATAAGAGCGTAAGTTCCTTTCCCTACTTTAGAATATGCTTGTCAGGCATTATTAAGTAACTTTTTGCAAAATCGGCAACTCTTTGTACAACAATTACGCATTTTTTTCTTTTTTGGAACAATTTCTTTGTACATCAATCGTATTTCCGTTTTCTGAAGCACCTTTTCCCTTTCTTTTAACTTCTCACTGCTCATACGTTCCATATTGTTTGTGTAGGTGTGTTCGATCACCAGTAAAGTTTTGCCCTCTTATTCATAGTCATTCTGTATCTCTATACCTTTCATTTCTTTCTGATACTGAAAACTAATTTATGCTCATAGCAACAGTTTTCATTTGTCATTTTAGCATTAACCTTTTAACAGTCATGCCTGAAATAATCTCGGGCGCAGCACTGGTGTTCCAAAATGTCACACCCGAGTATTAATCGGCGTAATTTTTTTTTTTTAATTTATCTTATTGTTATATACCCAAATAAGATCAGGAGAAGTTTATTTCTGCTTCATCTCTTCTGCTCCTCATTTCTGTTTCCAACCCGAATCGATCTCGGGCGAAAAGTTAATTTAGAACACTAGATTACAGCACTTTGCTGAAGGTTTCAAAGGAGAAAGGTATATGTTCAAAGTGAGTGGCATTTTTTTTGTTGCAAAATGGCGTCCAGTTCTTTGAAACGGTATATAGATTATTTATTTTTTTAGAAAATAATTAATTTTTTTTTAATTATAAGAAAATAATGCTCCATTAAAAGAGAACTTTACCACTGCTACACTGAGTGGCAACTGCATCAAGAGAATATGCAGTGGCTACAAAACCTTCACATTTTTATGCCTGTAATTCAAACTATCAATTTTTAACTACTAAGTATGTTTTATTTTGTACTAAACATTTGATTTTTGCAATGAAAAAAATTTACAATTTATGTACCCAAATCACCAACATAACTTGGCAATTAAATTTTTTTTTGTTCAAACATTTCACTGCAATATGGTTCAAAATAAATAAGTTTTACATAAACATCTTACATTTTTCTAGACTGACATACTGAATAGAAGATCTGTCTATATTTTGAAAAATTAAAAAATTGTCAATAAAAATAATGCTTTTCAATTTTCAAAATTGTGTTAAAAAAAATTGGAAACATATGGAAGTTTTATTTCTTTAAAATAGAATGGTGATCTTATTATTATTTTTTTTTGTTATCCCAAGTTTTGTTTTTATTTTTATCAATTTAATTTTTTTTCATCAAATAAAAAAGGTGTCCATTTTTTTTTCTATTTCTAAAAAACATTCAGCTATTCAGCAGTAATTATTTTCTTACTTTAGGACACAAAAGCGGAATGCCTCATATCACTACCTGGATCAGTAGTCTCTCCCGTTATTGAGTGCAAGACAAAAAAATTGTATGTATTGAATGAAAATTGTATCTAATTGCATGCGTACATATCTTTGCTTGTATAATCTTAATTATGATTCCTTTTTCAGTGCATTTAAAATTTGTCGACAACAAATGAATTTTTATTTGGCAACTGAGTCTAAGAAAGATTTAACAAAGTAAGTATGTCATTGGAAATATTCACTTATTTTGATATCTTTGTGGGGAGAGTATCTTCTGACAATGTCAAACTTCATTCATCAGATGGTACCTCTAGATTGAATCTAGTTAGAGTGTCTTAAATACTAGTGAACTGTTATTTAATAATTGTAGCGGTAAACACGCTATGGTACTCCCCCCCCCCCCTACCAGAATTTCATCTGTGATAGAATTCGATGAATATGGATACCTCTTAGTTGAGTCATTGCTGTTTTCTCGAGAATCCAGGGGAGATGTATTAAGATCACCAGATTTTGAATACTGATCGTGAGAGCTGCATTAAGATCAAGGTTGGGTGCATTGTCGCTCCTGCGTTGCTATTAGCAGGCGAGTGTGGACAATGTCACGGTAAAAAATAGCAAGTCAAATGTACCGTCTATCAAAGTGTACAGATCACTTCCGCAATTCACCGACATGGGTAGATTATCTTTCGACAATGTCAAACTTCATCCATTTAAGATTGATCATCCCCCCCATATCACCCCAAGATTGAATAGAGTCAGCATGTCTAGATTTACATACTAGACTAGATACCATACTACTGGGTGCGTAGCATTTTTAAAAAATCCTTAAAGGTGGTTTTTTTATTTGGGGTTTGTAAAAAGTGCTTCATTTTCTATCTTTTAATAAGAAATTTTCTTTTGCGGTATCGATTGTCATTCTAAATTACAAAAAAAGCATGATTTTCATAATTTTCTCTGCAATATTTATCAGAAACTAGTTGTTTTATCATGGATTATGTAAAGTTTTTGAAAATGTTTTTTTACTTTCATTGATTTTATGTTTATAAATTAGGAACTTTAAACAATAGAAAAAAATAATTTTTATTACTGCTTAAATACTAATTCTGATTTTTATAAGTGATTAAAAATATTTTTTGAAAGCTTAAAAAGTACTTAAAAATGCTTATTTTTTGTTGAAAAATCTGTCTACGCACCCTGTACTAGAAAATTGATGTTTAATAATGGTAGTGGTAGACACGCTACATCTTTTTAAATGTACTTTTAATAAATCGAAAAGTAAAATTAGATATTTGTTTAATTAAAATATTCTCAAGTTTGGAAAATATTGTTTTCCCCTTAACAGTTCGTTATTAAGTTACAAAATCATTAAATAAGATGGAATGGGGTTGTATCATTAAAATATTCCAAAAATTTTTATATTTTGTATATATTTCCATGTGTAACTTATTTAAATGAAATGTTACTTCACTTTTTGATTATTTTATGCCTCGTAGTATGCAATATTTTTAATTCTGAGCTAGATATATCTTAAAACATTTGAAGAATTAATATTTTTTGTTCGATAATGGGAATTGAATTTTTTTGTCGAAATTTTTATGTATCAAAAATAAATAAGTTGTAGCAATTTTTTTTTATTTGTCTTTAGTTTCTGGTGAAGTTAAGGCTCAAAGTAATTATGGAACAAAATTATAAATTATAGTAGGTAGTAATTATAGTGAGCAACAATAATTATAGTTGTCAAAGTAATCATAGTAAGCGATTTGTATGCAGTTTATCTTCTAAATATGCACATTTTTCTTTGGAAAAAAAAAAAACAGAATTTTTTTCTTGAAAAACAGCAGATGTAAGAATACCTTTTGGCAGAGCCATGATAGCCTGGTTAGTACCGCACTGGGTCCATGTCTAAGAGATTGTGGGTTCAATCCCCGCCGGCCGAGGACTCACCGTGCAGTAAGTGGTGACTGATGCACGTTAAATCTGTCGAGTCACTAAGTCCACCAAGTTCCCATAACAAATCATTCGTCTGGGGGTACTGATACAGGAGCTTCCTTGTCTTCTGTATTGGGTTCAAAATTACAAGGCTACGGTGTTGAACTTTAGTAGTCATAAAACCAAAATTGGGTCGACTGTTCAACGGCGGATATAAAATAAAATACCTTTTGACAGAGCCGCGATAGACCTTTCAGAGGTCTTTTTTATTATCTTCTCAATTTGAGCCTTGAGGACTCAGGGGATAGAGTGTTCGCCTTCCACTGAGGTGAAAAGGCTTCAAATCCCATTGATGGCTGGTCGATACGTGTTCCGCATCCGGCTTGCAGCTACCGCAGTGATGATGTAAAATATCCTCAGTGGTAGAGGGGCCGTTCAAAAAGTACGTAGGGGGAGGGGATTTGCTATTTTGCACGGTTTGGTAGGATGGGGAGGGGGGGAGGTATTATATGAAGTACGTACACTATAAGCATACATCAAATTTAAATTTGACTTTGACGAATAAATTATTTTAAATAAATATTTAATTTTATTTAAAACATAATTATTTTAATTTTTATGAAACAGGGGGTAGACTAATAAAATGTATGTACTCTGGGGGGGGGAGTATGACCTTATGTACGAAGGGGGGAGTGTTAAAATTTCTCCATTTTTGTGTACGTACTTTTTGAACGGCCCCAGACGGATTATGGGTTAAAATCCCCTAGCTGTCAGGCTAACCCAGAGTGGTTATTATTATTTTTTTATATAAATATCTTCTAGTTTAATAATATTTTGATGTTATCATATGTTTTTTTTATTGTTTAGCTTAGCTGCAGTAGCATACCACCCAAACAAGGATGTAACATAGATTTTATGTAAACTTTTTATACCTAATAAAATAAAAAGTTTACATTAAAACTCTGTCAAAATTGAAACAGTTTCTCATTTTTATAAAAAAAAATAAGATTAAACTATTTCTTTTTTCTCAATAAATATCTTCTAGTTTAATAATATTCTGATATGTATGTTTTTTTTTTTTAGTTGGATGAATAAGATTAGCTTAGCTGCCATAGCATACCACCCAAACAAGGACGTAACTACTTATACCTCTTTGAAATCGGATAGTAGCTCAAGTTAGTACTTTTGAAGTCTTTGTATTATTACTTTTAACTATCTGAAAATTGTTATATGTAAAAAGAAAAAAGAAACTTCTTTTTTTCTGTTTCTTCTAATAATGATCAACTAATGCAAAGAAAATGCAATTATTGCTCCTTTTTTGCCAAAATCTAGACAGAAACAAACAAAAAAAATAAAATAAATAAATAAAAATTTCAAATATGTAGACAGTTGGACAATCATCATGTTTTACTGCGCTATATTTCTTTCTGAAAGTGTAATTGAGATCATAAATTATTTCTATTTACTAAGTTATGAAAACTACTGTCTAATGTATATGTTACCTTGAATGACCGAAATGTCGACTTTCACCTCTGAATGGAACAATCACATAGTCAGTGAATGTCTGAAATATTTGTTATATTCAATTTGATATTAATTTATTCGTTGATATTATTATATTTATTCGATATTCTTAATATCTGCTGAGGATAGATAAGAAGAAACATGAGTGTTCGGAGTACCGGTTAAATGCATACTGGGCAGTGTCACTTGACCTTAAAAAAGACAGTGATGTGAGGCATACTGAACAGTGGCACTTAAATAGAACTTGTATATATTTTGGACATTTACCAAAGTGATTATGTGATTGCATCATTCGTCCATTGAAGTCAACGATTACCGATTTCCATCATTCACAGTAGCATATATATGTTATGTTGTAGGTATTGATCAAAGCTAATGTTAAGAACAGCAGATGTCCTCAGGTTACGGGGGTCTCAGTATTAGTCCCTGAGGCAGGATTGTTGATTACTAATTAGGACTTAGGTAATATCCATCTTAAGAGATCACCCCTTTTTTGGAATGTTTTCCTTAAGTTAGGGCTTTCAAAACAAGATTATTTTCTTTGCTTCATACTAAATTTCATATTTAAAATATGAGAGATAAAAATCTGTCTTAATCTTAAGTGCTCACTTTTTTTTGATGCATTTCTGTTAAAATTAAGTGGAATATTTTCATTTTCAAAAATCCTAAAAGTCTAATTGTTATAAAATTGAAAACAATTCTAAATGTTCATCATATTAAAAAAAAAAATGTGAGAAGAACTTTTGATGTAATTATAAGGGCAATTTAAAAATAAAGAACATTCGGGAAAATATTTGTTAAACTTTTTATGTTATTGGACAGCATGGCATAACATAGTATGATTAGATCAAATCAATCAATTATATCCATATCAACTATATCGATGTACAATAAAATAAGATCAATCCTTTAAAAAAAAGTTTTAGCTCGATTTTTAGAAAACATTTACCCTTAGCTTTCTTGACAACTTCTGATATGATTAAATTCTGCTAATTTTCCTTCCCTACTGTCTCTGGTGTCGTCCACTCTTTGCTTTAAATTCAGTAATAACCAATGAAATCTTCAGTCTCCTGGTTAATCAGCTGTGTACTCGTGCATTACTTTTTTCATTCCTTCGGCTGAGCAACCTTAATTTATCTTGGCTTTCATAATCATTTTATTTCTACCAAGTATTCGATTCTACTTCAGTGCAGATGAAAATAAATAAATGTTATTACTTCTTTTCAGATCAATTCTACAGCGAAACAGATGATAGTGAAAATGGTAGTCCGACACTGACGAGACGCATTGCCTGTGAGGGTGAAAAAAATGCATTTGCCTACGAGTCTTTGTTGAGTAATCAGAAATGGGGCAAGACAACTTACTCAGGGTATAAGAACGTTCCTACTGCTGAGGAAGAACTCGAAGTGCCACAGTACAACAATCGTAATTTCTCCTCTTCATCTGTGTTTCATAAAAATACAGAAAATACAGTTCCAAAATCAACGAATACTCTAAGTGTACACCCTTTCAATGACTCATTTTCTTCTGGAAGCAGTATTAATAATTATTCTGAAAACTCTATTTCGTCATCGTATAATGTGACATCCAGCAGTATTGAATCGAACATTCATTTAAACGGCGAGAAGAGATGTGCCATTGGGAGGAGTAAAAATACTCCCCAATATGATTCCACGGGAGCTTGTTTGAGGGCTTCGGACAGGAGCGCCCTCGCCGCCGAGTATGATGCAGCGACGTCCTCTTTGGGCAGACCTCAGAAACCTGTCGTGAAGGAAATAGCTCCGGGGCTCGTTGCAAGAATGGCCGTTTCTTACACAAATTTGAGTAAAAATAATGGCACTGGAGGTAATAAATTAGAACTGTCGAAGAGCGTGTCGTCTCCCAGATACGTTACGAAAATATCGGACTCCTACAATTATTTAGTGAGAAACTCCAATAAATTACCTGATCAGAATAGTTCTTGGATAAAGAAGGATGAATCTTACGGCTGCAAGAGGAGTGCCTCTGAAAGTCAGGTTACAAAAACAGATGGTGCTGTGAGTAAATTTTCTAACTCTTTGAGCAACGAAATGGGGAATGAAGACACGGGGTACCGCTACAAACAAATAAATTTACCCCACCGAGAGCAAAAAGTCTTCAGTCTGCTTGACAGAGAGTACAACAAAGTTTTTGAAGGAAAGAAGGTGTCGCAGCATCAGCTCAAATCGACGTCCAATCAGAACAAGTTGCTCCAATCTATTAAAACGGAACAAAGGGTCGCCGCGAGCCATTCGGAAAGTTTCCATTCGATCAACCTCAATCAAAATATTAAAAATAGTTTCAGTGATTTCGAAAATGTGTCTGCGTCCAGGTATGACCATAAAAACATATCCAATAAAGGTTTCTCTTTACCCAGTGGTGGTAATGTTTCTGATGAATTTCATTATCAGTATGGCCACTCTAATCAGTTAAAGGCTAAAATTTTATCTTCTTGCAGTCGACTCAAGAGCTTTGGATTTAACTCCGAAGACTCGATTAAATCGGAAGATTCCGGCTCGAAGATTTCACGGCCGTCTCTCGTCGTAGATTCAGAACATTGTGGAAATTCTGTGAGTTCGTGCGAATTAAACGACGTGTCCGAAGCGACCTCCTCGGACGTCGACTCTCCCAAAATGGCTTTCAAGTTCTTCAATTCTCCAAAATTCATGAAAAAGCTAACGTCTCCTAAAGTTGATAAAAAAAATATATTCAAAATCAAGAAACAAGCAAAGGAGCAGAAGAAATCGATCGAACAACAGAAAGAGAACAAACTTCGTCAGAACGAGAAAAAGTTCTTCGGGTCCCCGAAGCTGGTCAGGTCGTTCTTCAGCTCCCCCAAGACGGAGAAGAAGGTGGTGACAGTTTCTTCCAGCGTACAAACAGATATTGCACTCATGCCAGCTATTCATGCAGATACGACTGACAGACACTGTGACTTCAACAGTAATAAAAATACTGTTGAGTTGGAGTTGACTCCGAGTGTGACGTCTCGTTTGGACGAAGAAGTCAACATCTCCAAAAGCAGCAGCAACAGCAGTTTGACGAGCAGCATCTCGAACTTTCCTTTCACCAACTCTGTTTATTACGTGGAAGCAAAGATTGAACCCCAGATAACTATCACTTTGCCTCTTGTTCCTGACAACAAGTCATCCCCAGTGGAACTGTCTCGCACGCCACTGAAACCAATGATGGGCGTGGCTATGCTTGGTAAAAAGCGACTTCCCAGTGTCAGTGGAGAAAGTACAATTTCGGCGTCTTCTAAGCATTCTCAAGATATTTCATCCAATGAAGCAAATGAGGTTTTGTCAGAGATCTCCATGGAAATAAAAGGTAACTTTATTAGTTGTTCATGGGTTGAAAGTAACATAATAAATACAGTGTAACGTCCCATATCTGGACGTTCCTTCTCCGGAAGGGTCGATTTCCCGAACACTTTTGAACAATCAAAATAAACAAACATCTCTTCATCTTCCCCTCTCTTAAAAAGAAAAGAAGAATAGGTCTATTGACACGCTTTCTCTTTTTCTTGCTTGCATTGAACCCATAAATTACCAGAAAGGGGAATAGAAGATCTACCAAGACCGTCAAGTGACCGTTACTGACGCTCCTCCTCTGGAATGAAGGAAGAGAGGGAGTTTTGTTTACAAAAAGGGCAACTTAATCCCCTGCCCCCTCTCCTTTCCTATACAGCTGACTAGTAAAAGAGGCATTTCCTGGAAAAGGGTAAACGCGGCAAACATTAACAAGGAGGGAGAGTCAAAATGAAAAATTTGAGTAGGTCTAAAAGGATACATGTCCTTGAGAAACATTCGTTCTTCCCTGTAATATTTAGGAGGCGTAGGGACAAAAGGGGGTAACATTTTTTCTTTTATCAGATTCTCTCAGTCATACAAGATGAAGTAAAGAGAACGCGATCAGCATGTCACGCCTTTTCACTTGATTGATAGCCAATGATTGGAGAGAAAACAATAATTTGTCACTTCCCAGCCCTCAATTTGAATTATCTCCTCTTTAGGCATATTTCTCTGGCAATTAGGGAGGAAATTAATTTTTCTCCTCCACCTACCCACCTTAATGAATGACGGGAATTTCGCCATCTTGCTTGAATCGTTCTAGTTCAAAATGGCGTTAATATTTTCATAACTGTCAAATTTTTTATCGTTTTTTAAAATTTAAGCAATAATTTTTTTTTCTAATATTTTATTTTTGATTGATTAGATATTCTAATACTAAAGCATTATTGCTCAAAAAATAATGTTTATTTATTTTTTGCTTCTTAGATTCAGATCGTTTATTAGATCATTTTAAGCTTTGTTTACCTTGGAGGTCTATTATACAGAAAAATCTATTATCCGGACTTCTGGAAGTCCCACTAATTCCGGATACGCGACTTTCCACTGTATTTCAAATCTGCAAGCCGACTGTCTGACATTTATAAACAAACTGATTGACCAAGTACCTCAACATGCATACTCTAGCACTAAAAGTAATTGTTTACAAAGTCAAAGAATAGAAAGAGTTCTTTCTTATAAAAAAGGGTCTCACCTTTAAATTGTAATTTCTTATTTATGGTCGAGCACTCATGGTTTCATCCCACCCGAAAAGGGTTTAATGAGCCTTAACTATAGTAGCATTTTTTTTTTACAATTTAATTTTATAAGTAAGAGTACAGTGAAAAAATGTAAGTTTATGTAGCTCATCAATAAAATATGCTAAAGCAATAAGAGCTTTAAAAATAGATAATTATAAAATAATAGCAAGTTTCAGTTTTAAAAAAAATAAATTCAGATTAAAATAATAATGAATTTAGAATCCAAATTGAACCCAGCCTGTTAGCATAGATAACACAAGTAAATAAAATCCAATTCAAAACAAATTTTGGTTGGGAGTCTTCCAATATCTGATGAATGTTTGTGCCAATATTTGTAACTTTAGAGACAACAGCAAAACTTTTTGTTTGTAATTTTCCCCCAAATTCAGCACAAATGATAATGAGTATGAAAAAATAAATCATTTTTGTTGTATCTTGCGTGTTATGCTCTGACGTACTTTACCTGTTGTTGGTTTTTAGTTCTGTATTGTCAAATAATAGCATTAACTAAGTCATAACATTTGCTAGCTATGGAAGGTATATAGATAACACCGTGACCTGAGTCCAGGAGTCTATGAAGGGTCATGCAAGTTTCCAGGCACCATGGCTTGATTTGCACAACAGTATTCAGCAGCTGTTGGAGCAATTTGTCCTATTCCTCTGTCAGTGCACAAATGAGGGCGTCCTTGTTTATTGCAGGGCATTCTTGACCAGCAACGCTCCTCCTCAAAGCATCCCATACATTTTCAATGGGATTTAGATCAGAGGAGCGTGCTGGCCATATGAGGTGGTGAATGTTCTGGCTCTGTACATACTCCATGACAGCTACTGTTTGATGACATGTTGCATTGTTCTCCATAAAAACAAATTCATCAAAACAGCACGGAACAAGCTAACATGAGGCGGTAGAATATCATTAATGTAGCATTGGCCATTTATAGTCCCAGTTGGAAACACATAGAGGGGCATACCATGATGCTATATGTAGGATATCAGTCCCTTTCCCGTGGGTTTGCTTGACTGTACGCAGTACCAATCTTGCACCAGATCATTTGGCACGGACTCTCAGACGCAAGACTGAATCTACACTTATCTGAGAATAGCATGCAAGCCCAGTCCTCTTCCCTCAAATTGCGACGAAGACACTATTGCAAATGGGCGCTGCAATGGTATGCACTCAATAGGCTGGTGACTGTGTAGTCCTTTTGCTTATTGGTGCCTGGCTACAGTTTTTCAGGAGATTCTCTTGTCAGTAGCAGCATGAAACTGATTTGGTACCTGACTGGCTGTACTGCGGCAGAGGAGTTTTGTTGATAACACTATGTATCTGTCTTTCGCAGCCATCTTACATGGAACACGATCTCCCATGTGATGTGTGCTATACATGCCAGTTTTTTTTTATTATTTCCTGAGCCTTGGAAAAACATTGTGGTGGATGTCAAACTCTTTGAAAACATCTGTTTTTTCTTTTGTTTTTTTTTGGCTTGCTGATAATATGGCAATGCGTAAAATTATCAAAATAATGTTAGGAAGGCATATAAAAAATTGCAAATCCTTAATATCCCTTGTCAGCATTGTGATGTGACAAACCAGTTCAACAACCCAAAATTTGCATACACAAAACACGTCTTACTGTATCTTGCATTTTCCTACCTTCAATTTTGTGGTTTCTATCTTTGCTATTATGATCCTTCCTTAGCAATTGCCTAACAGTGTATAACCTTGTTGTTAAATGAAGTAATATTTTAAGCTTTTCTTAAATGAATAAACCACTTTATTGTGTTTAATTATGTTAAAAGGTTTGGTTATTACATGTAGAATTATTTGCCAGTGAATAACCAATATAGACCAACTATAATTGTAGGTGATGATTATGAATTCAAAGGTGATAACATATCTGTGCCAAACTTTGATGAATCAGAAGACTCACAAACATCTTTCAGTGAGGTCAGAATTTTTTTATATTCTTTCTTTATACAAATATATTGAAACTAAGAATGCATTATACTATTTATGATTTTTCTGTTTCCCTCTTTTTATATATATAAACCTACATTATTTCTATTTAAATTGTTAATTTGTGATTAAATTTACGAAATAAAGTATGAGACTGCTCTGCACAATAGGGTGGGTTGAAAAATCTTAGCATTATTGCCTCTATTAATGGTAGTGCTAAAAAGTTGTAAAATACCAGAAATTTATAACTCTATATTATAATTGTTCTGCTGCCACGTAACATTTGACTTAAGAGGCTTTAAAAAAAATTTTAGCAATTTTTTTTTTATTGGCTTAAAGTTGTCCTTAAAAGAAAGTGTACTGAAATTTTTGTTAACAGCAAGTATAAATATTATTTATCTAAAGGAGAATTGAAGAAATTTCAAATTCAGAAATTTTGTTATATGCCTTGAAACAAGGTATGTAACAAAATGTACGCCTAAGTCTTCAAAGCGTGTCAAGTATGGTATTAGTTTAGACAATTACCCTTGAATTGATGGTATAGAACATTCCATGTGAGAGAGATACATAAAAAGCTCTCTTTTTCTTCCTCCTTCGCTATATCATACTCAACTAATTTTAACGAAGGAATCTTCATATTACGCTTCTACGTAACAATTTTCTTTGTTTATACTATTTTATCCCACTTTATATACACAGTCCAGTCACATTAATGTGACCACCACCTACCTTCGACGTCAACGTGAAATAACCAATCACAGAAGGCAGGTGGCAGCATATTACAGTAGAGTGTATATAAAGGATGTCCTAGGACATCGGAAAACATTTCAAGCATTGGCATAATGCAAAAACGTAGCGATTTATCCGACGTCCAAAAGGGCATGGTTGTTGGCTTTCGGGCTAAGTGTGGAAGCATTTCGGAAACGACTAATTTTGTGAACTGTTCGCGTGCCACCGTGGTGAAAGTATACCGTGCATGGTAAAATGGCACTATCCAAAATCAGGGGCTTGGCACATGCGGTGCACAACGGGCTATAGATGACAGAGGCGTAGGAAAGCTGCAGAGATGCATTCGGGTGAATAGACGTGCAACTGTTGAGCAACTGACCTCCCAGATGAGCCAAGGGGCTACCAAGTGTGTATCCTCAACAACGGTTCAGCGAATGTTGCTGTGCATGGGCCTCCGCTTCAGAAGCCTAGTTAATGCATCTATGCTGACTGCTGTTCATCGGTGACGAATGCTGGAATTTGCATGCCAGTACCGCAACTGGACGTCCACATAGTGGTGACAGGTGGCTTTTTCCGATGAATCACATTTTATGCTCCATCGAACAGCTGGACGTTGGCGTATACGGCATGAAACGTCTGAAAGCAAACACCCTGTAACAATTGCCGGAAGGATCCAGGCTGAAGGAGGGAGCATTATGGTTTGGGGAATGTTTTCCTGGCATTCACTGGGTGCACTCATCATTGTGGAAGAAGCGATGGATCAGCACAAGTACGCATCTGCCCTTGCGGACCATGTCCACCCCTACATGCGAATGATTTTTCCTCAGAATGATGGCATCTACCAGCGGGATGAGGCGAGGTGTCATACAGCTCACAGTGTATGTGTGTGGTACGAAGAGCACAAGGATGAGTTTACCGTACTTACCTGGCCAGCAAACTCACCGGATTTAAACCCAATCGAGAATCTGTGGGACCACCTCTATCGGGTTGCTCGTGCCACATATCCTCAAACGCGTAATATAGCGCAGCTGGCTATGGCACTGGAGTCAGTATGGCTCAACATTCCAGTGACAGGTCACATTAATGTGACTGGACTGTGTATATATATATATACACACACACACAAATAGATAAACTCTTTCAAAATTTGATAAAAAAAAACAATGGATATCCAGCTAAAATAATTCAATTCTATATTAAATTATTGAGTTAATTGTATATTATTGTAAATAAATTTACTAAAAAACTTCTTTGTTAATTTATATAATTTTTAACGTGTGCAAATCCATTTCAGGCAAATCCAAATCTAAAATTATGTGCAAAACATGCAATTCATGTTTCTTTCTCTTTTCTATTTTATTTTTTTCTTAAATAAAAGTTAATTTTCTAAAATTATTAATTGTCAACTTCTTTAAATTATCCAGTATAATACTACCTTGTGCACATCCATTTTCGGGGCCCATCCTTGGTAACTAACAAATCAAACGCACTTCAGTACTGCAGTAAGAACTCACTATAAAATAAAATCCCTCTATTTACGCTTTTACCTCAATTTGCAGTTCTGTTTTTATATTTTATAATCTGGCAATCTTGTTCCAAATATATTTTAAATCATTCTTGAAAAATTTCCTGTTCATGTGAATTCATTTGAATTTGATACTCGCTTTATAGATTTCGTTTTATGTTTTATTCTGTTTTTTCTTAATATTTTATTTTCTGTTTTTACGTGATATTTTTCTTAATGTGTTTTATTTTATTTGTAGTAAATGTTTTGTAAAATTTTTTTGAGTGCTCCTCACACCATTGTATTGATAGATTTTGCTTTGGCTATATTGATACAATATTAGAAAACACTAATTTTTGTGGATATAATCGTATGAGCTGATGAAAAGATTATAACTTTTATTCTCCGGATTTTTATTATTATTTTTTTCCCCTTTTTTTATTGTTCTGTAATTTTTCCATGTCAAAATGTTTCTTTTTCTACTTAAGTGTAGAAACTATTACCAATTGTGTATCTGCAAATCCATGTTGGTATCCTAGAAATTACTCCCATTAAAGAATCAGCATCCTTAAATTTGGAGTCCTTAATTTTTATATTCTCGACTTCCAGCCCTGAGTTAGCCATCCATAACCATCTTTGTAACCATTTGTAGATTTATTGATAACCGTGGTGCATTCTTTTGAAATGTGTTACATAATTTCTATTAAAAAAATAGTTCAGGAATTTTTCTTCTTTTTTTTAGTTTTAAGAAGATAACTTAACCAGTGGTCACTCGCACAGTGCTCTATGAATATAAGGGGTTAAAAATGTAAAAAGGAATCCATGTTTGTTTTTTGCTGTTATATATTTATAAAAACAAATTTACAGCTTTTTTTGTATAATATTAGCTCACTTAAGCAGTCTAAAAATGTATTTGCCTTAAGAAAAATGTTGTTATAATTGCAGAAAGCTAGTCATTTTTAACATACATATTTTGTACTTTAATATTTGCATTTCGGAGACTTGAGAATTTCTCTCAAGAGCTTACTTCTTATTAAAAGACATAATTTTTATGAAGGCACTTAAATGATGAGCTTTCTTAGATAAAATTAACATTGCCATCTTGTTAAAATATTGATGTCCTATTAAGAAAGTACCTGCTCTAGGGAGGGGGTTAATTAATAAATGATTGGTAGAAATTTAAAAAAATTGTCCATACTCTAAAATGTCTGCCCTCATGGAGGTTCTGTAACATAGAAATTTTAGTGTTTACTGAGTTTTTACTTAAATTTGCTTCTATAATTGTGCAATAACTAAATAATTTTTCTGTTCTTAAAGAGATATTTCATATTTCTTATGAAAATATTTTTCAGGTGGTGTGAAAATACTTTCAGGTAGTTTTTGCAAGCATTTTCAGAGCTGAAATTCTGAATCGAAGAGCTTATATATTGACAAAAATGTGTTGGATCCTTTCTCCTATAATAGAAGAATCCCGATAATCAAATAAATTTATATACCTGATTGGCTAACGGAATATAGTGATCATATATATTTTTTTTTTCCGATTGTTCCAGAGTTTCTGAATCAGAGTAGTCTCAAAACTGGATAATTTGGAAAAACCGGAAGAAAACATGATATTTTATTAATCTAGAAAAATATCAGATTCATTAAAATTACCGAAAAGGTATCGTAAATATAAAAAGGTGTACTGATTTTGAAGCAGAGGTGCAGAAAATTCTAATATTTCCCTAGAACATTTTTTTTTTTTTT
Source organism: Parasteatoda tepidariorum (assembly GCF_982258835.1). Lineage (NCBI taxonomy): Eukaryota > Metazoa > Arthropoda > Arachnida > Araneae > Theridiidae > Parasteatoda > Parasteatoda tepidariorum. Next base: position 3,342,141 of record NC_141759.1, read on the forward strand.
TTTTTTTGGTTTGACATTTCCCTTAGCATTATAGGGCTTTTTTTGTAGCATAAGCTTTTATAAATAATTTTAGAAATTAAAGTTTGTATAGTGTTAAAAATTTTTAATAATAATTTTTGTTCGTACAAAAATAATGAAATTCATTTGCTTTTACACAATTCTCAAATAAACTAATGTATGTGTGAATTATAGAAATTCCAAATACAGTACAAAGTTCCTTATCCGGACGTTTGTTTATCTGAAACATCTTTTAAATTTCCATACACTGTAACAATCAAACTAAACAAATTTCTTTCCCTTTTTAAACTTTTTTTTTAACATTCCTTCGCAATCTGTTAAAAAAATATCAATAAAAATTTCTTACGATTTTTACAAAAAAATTTTATTCGCTACCAAACTATTTATTCTGCCTCAGTAATCTCTCTAAAAGAGTTGTTAAAAAATGACACATTAAAGAAAAACAAACTTTAGTGAGAAGAATTAAATATATGAATATTAATGAAGCCGAGTAGTTATAGTGTTTGAAAAGAACACCAGCATACAAGCTTTGTTTCCCTTTAAATTATAAATGTTTTTTACTAACAAAATCGACTTAATTCTGTTCTTTTTTTTTATTTTAATTTACTTTTTGAAATGATTTTTTTAACCTCATTTTTATCTTATTAATTCTTCACCTAAAATGGGGAAAAAAAGAGAGAGAGAAACGAATCTTCATTCATAAAAGTTCAAGTTATCGTTTGCCTACTTTTATTTATTTTTTAAACCCTATAAGAAAACGTTGTGTAAAATTAAAATTATCGTCCATTTGTTTGTTTCTTATTGAATAATGTATATTTTTAAGGTCTATTGTGCAGAAAAATCTGGTTTATGGAACTGCCTAAGTCCCCAGGATTCCAGATATGGTTCTTTTCACTGTATATTGAAATGGTAGTGATTTATAAAACTAAATTTAAGATCCAACTCAAAAACGTAAGCTAATGAATAAACAAATTGACATGCGTAGTTATTTGTATTATCATAACTGACATAACATTTACATTTTTCTTTTTATGCACTAATTTAATATGGAATAGTGAATTAAAAAAATTGTTAAAATTAATTTAAAAATGTATATTTTAATATTTAAATGATGACTTATTGTTTCATCTTTCTTACACCTTATTTGTCCAAATAACGCAGTTTTACGATAGTCAGGAAGTGGAACAGTCTTTTATAAAGAAATACCATACACCTAAAATTACCCCAGATCTGCATGATTTTCTCCCGAGCATTGACTCTGCTATCTGACATATTCTGCACTTCTGTTTTAAAGTACTGAAAAATCCAATATTTTTTTGTATATTTATAAAATTAATAAATATGTTTATTTTGAAAAATATTTTTATAGTAAAAAGTTAGTTTCATATTTTTTTTTCGACATATATCTCTATTTTTTCTTAAAATATTACTATAATTTTTTATTTCAATATTGTGTAAATAGTATTTCCTTATAGGCAACAAATGTTTCCAACAATGATTAACATTATTTGATATGCCAGATGCAATAAAATGTATCGATTATTTCTCCGTACTGCTATCTACTTGAGTCTTTCCGTATAATATGTTTGTTTAGTTCATTCTCGTAACAATTTTAAGAAATCAACATTAAAAGTCTTCTGTAATATATTTCACTTACACATGAATTAAAAAGACATAATGAAATATTTAATGATTGAATTTATACTCTTAATTATAACGATCAAGGAAGTTTATAAAATCAGGAATTTTCTACTCTGAATGTTGGTGGCCATTTTATATGTTTTACTGTCAGCCAAACATTTGGCAAAGTTTTCAATTTTTTTTTTTTGAACTATAAATCAAAATTTTATATCTTGAAATTCTTGTAAAAAATTTGGTTTGATGCTCTACATATGAAGCATTTTGCTTCTTTTTTTTACAAATAAATACAAAGATGATATTATCGGGATTTTACTATAAAGGATTACGTTTATTTTTAATGAACACTTTGGTGAGGTGAAATTTTTGATTTGGATCCTAATTTGCTTTTGTTACTATGTAAATAAAAACCCTTGTTATGTTGCTAGTTATAAGTTATATATGTTATGCTTGTTAATTTTAGATATTTAATAATTTTTAATCAGAATATGAATTTTTTGCTTTATTTTATAGTTTGATTTTACTATCTTTCTTTATTTTTATTTATTCATTTTTTTTTAACTTGCATGTTTTCTCATTTCAATATTTTTTAATTATGGTATTTTGTTAAAATGTGTAACAGTTTTCAACATGTCCCAACATTCATAAAACGTCCAATGGGAAAAAGTAAACATTTTTTAAAATGCAATCTAAAAGATATAACTAATTTTTCCTATTTCTTTTTATCAGTATGTGCATGTATGATATATGAAGATTCAAAACACTTGTATGATCAATGAATCCTATGCTTATAAATATATTTTTTGTAGTGAATTTTAATAAAATAATTGGAATGAGCTTAAATGTGAGATAATGATAAGTCACAAAAAATTAATTTTCTGATTTTAAGTTTCACAAGCAAGCCACCTGTTTAAGATGAGACACCACTTTATTAAATTGTCCATCTGTAACGAGTAAATCAAATGTGATTCTTCATTTAGGCTTATAATCAACATAGCTACTGGATTTTCTCCTGATCTACTGGTTTAGTTAAAATTCTCCTAGTTTTTCTGTATTTTAGAAAATTTCCTAAAATTGAGTAAGTTTCCTAAAAAAAATTCGTGTTAAAATATAATTTTTATACGGATTATGCTTACTTGCTTGAATATTTAAATAAGTATTACTAATACATAATGAAGCAAACCTTATTTATGTGTTAGAAACATTTTTTTTTTGTTCTAAAATGTTCAGTTTTTTATTCAGAACTCTCTTTTTAAATTAATTAAAAAAATCTTTAACTATTTTTGATGAATTAAATGCCTATAACTATTCGAAATTATGAGTTAACATAATACCTAACATTTCAAGTAATGTCAATCATAAAGCAAATTGATGTTAAAGATCATAAAAAAAAGTATCAAAATGTCAAGAAAAGATTAAATGAAATTGACATAGCTGCCAACTCTACTGGATTTTGCCAGTTTCTGCTGGTCTACTGGTTTAATAGGAATTCTTCTGGTTTTTGTACATTTTAGAATATTCCCTAAAATATGAGAAAGTTTTCTTTAAAAAATCCCTATTCAAATAGAATTTTAGTGCAGATTAATGCTTGTTTGAATATTTAAACAAGTGTTACTAATGCATAAAGAAGCAAGCCTCATTTATAAAAATCAGTTAACTACCTTTTTTTTAATTAAATACCTATTGATATTCAAAATTAAGGGTAAACATAATACATAATGTCAAGTTCATTTAATGTTAATAATAATAACTGAAAAATATTGCAGTTTTTTATTTTTATTTTGATGGCTAAAAATCCCTAAAATTCCCTTTGTGTAAAATATTTACATTTTGTAACAAGTTTCAAGAAGTTTATATTATTTCGTAAAATCTACTAGATTTTTCCCTATCCGTGTTGGCAGCTAGAAATCAATTCCTGGTTCATCAAAATTTTACTGTTTTTACTCATATTCTCAACCAAATATTCATGAGAACAATGAAATCCAACCAGCTTTTAAGTGTGATTTCAATTTTATATCCAATTTTGATTGCCAGAGAGAACAAGTTCTGTATGTGTATATATAATGGATTAACCAAGTCAATAATTTGCTGCTACTTTTTAAATACTTATGTTTTTGAGAGGAAAATGCCAAAATCAATACACATTGGTTTTGACTAATGTGTTATGACTTGGACTTAATAAGAGTTAAAACAACATGAGGACATTATTGCACTTTTGCTTATTACTATCTTCGTCACTTTTTGAAATGTGTCCAACACGCACACATATATATATTTATGTAATGAAAATTTTAATTCATATAAAGTTAAAAATATCGAGAAAATGTGGTAAATAATGTGATAAAGTTTAATGAAATGAGAAGAAGAAAAATAATTAATATAAAAAATCTTAGTAAAGAATATTTAAATTAGAAAAATATATGTATATTAACAAAATAATAAAAAGATATAATCTCGCCATCAGCTCACGTGATTATATCTACAAAAAATTTGAGTTTTCCTGCTTTTTAATAAAATTTTTTTAAATATCTTTGAAAAATATTTTATTTTAATAATTTTTCTTCTCCTTTCAAAATAAAAAATTTATCAGACCATATGAAAACAAACACTTAATCTCATCATTAAATCGGGAAATATTACATTTTTGAAGCATATACTTTTTAGCTGGTTTATCTTTTTGTGGCTTATCATTTTTCTCATTAAATCCTTCATATATTAATTTTTGGAAAAATACATTCCCAAATGGGAACAAAATCTGTTTTTGTAATGTAATATCTTCACACTATCCAGTAATATTGCTGATAATCTATTAATTATCAGCGTGTTGAAGCTGACATTAATTTACAAGATTATAGAATATGAGTGAGTAAAAACTGATATTAATTTGCAAAATGATTGAATATCAATGAAGTATTGTATAAATAAGCTTTCTGTAATCTTTGAATGTCTTTGTGATTCTCAAATGGTGCCATCAATAATCAAAGTTTTTAGATAAAAAATTTCTTGTGGTGCCATCGTATACTTCAGTGTTTCGATACTTTGTACAAAATGCATCTTTCTGGGAAAACAATTTTTAGTATGTATTTTTTCATACAATGCTTGTACTTTTTCATGATATTTTTTTGAAAAAAATTTACTCAAATTATTGTGAAAGTGACTATTTTTTTACTGTTGTTGTATGGTTTTGGAAGGAAAAAAATGTTTTTATCTTTAACGTCATAAGTATATTTTAATATTTCTTGTTTTATATGCTCTTAATGTGAATTGAATGTATATGTTAATTATACAATTTCTACTCAGGTAAAAAAGAAATGCATGAACCTTCTTTTATTTATATTTTATATTCAAGAAGAAAATTTTCACCCATCTCAAAAAAGAAGAAATAGTGAATGATTTACATTATTTTAAAGTCATTAAACCTAGTGGAATTTTTATCATTTTTAAAATTGAGAAAAAATATATGGTGTGGAACTTTGGGTTGACTAAATTAACCAATGTGTTATCTTCTTTGCAAAATGTGCAATATATATTAAGTTGAATAAAAAATAACATTTCAAAGTTTGAAAAAAACTTTACATAATCTTTTTCTTAATAACTTTTTTAAATTATAATGATCTTCATCTGCAGTTTATATACAGTAGCATATTTTATTTTTATACAAAATTAAAATAGAAAAAAAAATTTTTTTTTCTTCAAATATTTATTTTAAAAGCTTGTTTGATTCAAATGCAAATTAAATGAAGTTTTTTTTTTCAACAAATGTGTTATAAAATCATTATTTTGTTTCTTATCAATACGTGTAATATTTTTTCATATATTACATTCTGTTTAAATCAAATATGCTACTCGCATTTTAAGACATTAGTTATGTAATTAATTCAACTTAATATGCATGTTTTGTTGCCTAATTTCAAAGAGAAAGTTTCAAAAGACTATTTATATGGAAGTTCCTGATACAAATGATTGCACACATGCCAATGGTTCCGTCCATATTTTCAATAGCATTGTTTCTATCAATGCAGCAGCACTGTTGAGGGGAAGTATTTTGATCATTTACTCTGCTTTTCCTTTCAATCATAAGTGCTTTTTTTTTTTTCTCTGTAATAAATTTAAAAATGTTATTTCGCTTACTTTTCAAAAAAATGCTCATTCTTCTTTCTGCATATCTACTTAATCAGTTCTAAGCATTACTTTGAAGAATAGTTTTTTGCCTTTAGAGAGATTCTATGACCATTCTGGCATCATTTTATGCAAATTTGATTTCCTTGTTTAAATGTAATTTATGTTGAGTGCAGTATAAATGGATTCCTGCTCTTGTGTCAATAAACTCAAATAATATTGACTCATTAAGCTCGAAAATAAGTTTTGCTTGTGTACAAAAAATTAGGAACTCGCTTAGAGCAGGATTGGCATTTCATCTGGAAGACTCCTTCCAGGACGCTGAAAGAAACTAAAAAAGACAAATACGAATATTACAAGAATGGCTTAAATTTAAACAAATGAAATTCAAAATAGTGCAAGAACAATAATAGCTTTTCACATCAACTTTTCTAAAAGAAGAAAAACAATTTATGCAGAATTTTTTAAATCTGTCTCACATTATTTAAAAGTCAGTCTGAGTATTCATATTTAATAATATTTTATTGAAAACTTAATACGCTGTTTGTAATTGTGAATTCAATATGTGTCTTTAATGGCATAAATGTTTAGTTAATGACTTTTGTTAATTTAGTAGAATGAATGAAATTCGATTAGGTTATTTTAAGAGTTCTTTATAGGATTATAAATTTAGGTTTTTCATTAAATTAATTTTTTTTTTCAATTGTTGCTTTTCTGTTTTTGCTTATTTAAAAACGATATATTAAATAGCTGGAAAATTAATACTATTGTTTAAACTAGATTGCAATTATAAACAGTTTTAATATTTTATATTTCGTTTTGAAAAAGATTTTTTTCCTCTAGGATTAAAAGAAAACTATTTTTTTCCACTGTAGAAGAAACTTCTCCCACTATTTTAGACTGATGCAATGCATTTTGTTCTTTCACTATTTTAGATAAATCAAATCTAAATTTTATCTTCTTTACCACTTGTCTTTTTTTGTTATTTATTTCATTCTTTTAAAAATACTGCTCAAGATATTAAAACCTTTTCTTTTAGGATTATTTTTGATTTCATACATTGTTGTATTCCAGAATACATTGTTTTTAATGAAAATATGACTAAATAAATTTTACTTATAAGAAAGAAAAAAAATATTCATTTTTTTTTTTTTTTTTTTTTTTAAATTTATTTTTGAGGTTTACGCTAAAAGTTTCACATTCCAGTCGAAATATGTCTCAAAACTGGAGAATGTTGTCATGTGTTTCACTATTAACTAATTACCCAAGATTATAAACGGAACATGTAGTAAAAATGATTGAAGGGCAATTTTTGTATATATTTCAGGAATGTATTGGGTTATTTCATAATTACTGTAAAACATGAGTGTAACTAGAGAAGCAATTTCCTTGTTTAAATATCAGCCATGCATTTCCTCTTCATTTGGAAAAAGTCCTTTATTGGTAGTTTATATCATACCGGAGACTGACGCAGCTCAAACGAAAAGTTTGATGTCAGACACTGACATAGCACTCAACATGCAAAAAAGAATGTAAATTTTTTATAACTCCGGATTTCATATAGTCTGTCACCTCAACGGACCAAAAGGGATGAAGGTTTGACTGATGTATGGATTTTGTTGATCAACCACCGCTTGAAGGTTACAATTTATTAACAAGAGCCGTGGTGGCAAAGGAAATAGAACGTTCGTCTCCCTATGAGGTGAAACGGATTCGAATTCCACTCCCGGCTCGCGCCGACCACAGTATTAACGTAAAATATCCTCAGTGGTAGACGGATCATGGGTTAGAGTCTCCTTGCCGTCAGGATAACCGTGGGAGGTTTTACTCTCCATGTAAAGCAAATGCGAGTTAGTTCCAACAAAAAGTGCTCCACGAAGGCAAATTTCTCTCAATACTTGATCCAGGAGTTCCCTTGTCTTCTGGATTGGGTTCAAAATGACGAAGGCTACGGAGTTGAACATTGCTAGTCGTCATCCCAGAAATTGGGTGGGCTGTTCAACGACGGTTATGAAATGAAATTTGTTAAGAAAAATCTGTCAATAAAAATGTATAACTCTGCTGATTCAGTATCTCTGGACATTTTGTTTGGTTCATTGAATGGAATGGATTCATTGCTATTGAAATGGCAGACGATGTTGAGTCTTAATTCTAAAAATGTGTACACACGTATTCTTGTTAAGAAATGGTAACTTTTGACTATTGCAAGCCGATCAACAAATTATTGAGTTTCTCATACATCTTTATGATGGTGGATGACAGTTTTACTACTAAACTAAAAGGTTTAAAATACTAACAGTGAGCTAGTACTTCTAAAAATTAAAGAAAAAAATTGCCCCAAAATTTTTTAAAAAAATACCCTAATCATTGCACTAGAGAGAATCGTTGCATTTTAAATGCTAATCTCATCAAAATCCAGTCCTTATTTATCTATATGAAAATTGAAACTTACTAATGTAGTTGATTTATTTTTTAAGCGTTTCAAACATTCATCATCTTTTGAAAAAATGAATCATTCATTTCAAAGAAATATCTAATTTTTTTGTGTGAAATCTTGGCAGCTATGTTTGAATTTTGTGGTATTTTCAGCCGATGATATTTGAAGTTTATTGCTTACGCTGGGAAACAAATTTTTTTGTTGCATTTATACAAGTACTCGATCTTAACGAATACGGGCGGGGTGATTTAAAATTAATTTTGTTCCGAAAACTAGTTTTTTTTTTTAAATTGTATTTTTAGTTTAAATTATTTTTGTCTGAATGTACAAGTTTCTGAAGAACGTATAGGTTTGTAAATACGTATGGACTGGGTCATCCTGAAAATAAGACAAAAATGTATGACCTTAAGGTATCCCATCACAAACTGAAAAGTATTATCTCTTTCTTCCTACCACTCCCTTCGTGGCAGAGAAGTGGGGAAACTTAATAGTCGCGCGAGTGAATTTTAAAAAATCCTGTTAAATGGCTTAAAAACTGTAGCTTGTAAAGAGAAACCGAATGCAGATTTTAATCCAACGACGCGAAAATCGAATGCAACAGAAAATTGTTCCCCAATGTTTTTTGCTTAATTGCATCTCTCTTTTTTTTTTTTTTTTTTTAAGAAGATTGTTCATTTTTATAGAAATATTTATCTGAAAAACTGTTTTTATTTGAGAGAAATAATTCTTATATCTGTAATGAGCAAAAACTGTACTTTTTTTAATTCGATGTGTGATGATGACTTGATTAAAATCTCATTTATTGTTTTGACTTGCTTTGTTTTCTTCTAGCGTGTCATCTCAACCATGGTGCGTAGCGTTTTTTAAATGTGCTTTTTTTCATGTGTGTGTTTTTAAAAAATGTCCCATTTCGAAAAAGAGGTTTTTTTTCCCTACCGTGTCTATTTTCGCTGCAAAAGCGTAGTTTTCACATTGTTCTATTCAACGTTTTCACTATTCATTCAACCACAATCCATTTCGAGGTACCGTCGGTCCGTAACGTATGGTAGCACTAATCATATTACATATTTGATGAAATACTTGGGAGTCTGCATGTGCGTCTACTGAGCTGAGTTCGGTGAGATTCTTGCAATTCTGCTGCATTTTGCACCCTCTGATATCGAACCTAAAAATCTCTCGGTCTTTGTATGGTGCTAATATAATCAAGAAAAAGAGTTATTTATCAGAAACTAGCTATTTTGTCATGATCATGTAAAGTCTTTGAAAATTGTTTTGCATTTTGTTAATGTATAAAGTGCTTAAAAAAATTTTTTTTTGAGTGCTTAAAAAGTACTTTTTTTGTTGAGATATTTGGCTATGCAGCCCGTTAACCCTTTCGTAAGTTATATTCTCTAAACATGAAGAAACAAACAGTTCACGCATGAGACTCTTCCATTAATTCCCGGAATTCCGCGAATCTCTAGACTGTTATTTCGCGGACTTCCGCGAATCAATTATTTTATATTCCGACAAACTTTTACTGGTGTTCCGCTTATGTAAAATTTAAATTTACTTTTTTAACCGTCTTTGAATAGACGAACCAATTTTGGGCTTACGACTATTAATATTCAACTCCGTAGGCTTGTAATTTTGAACCCAATCAAGAAGACAAGGGTACTCCTGGATCAAGCATTGGGGAAAATTTGATTCGTGGAGGACTCTTTTTTTTTTTTTTTTATGGAACATGGCGAGCGGTCCGTCTACCACTGAGGATATTTTACGTCAGCACTGTAGTCAGTGCAAGTTGGGTGCAGAATTCGTATCGATCTGCCATCGCTGCGATTCGAACCCGGTTCACCTCATTGGAAGGCGAACGCTCTATCCTCTTAGCCACCACGGCTCTAAATTTCGTTACTTATGCAAAATCTCATTAACGAGACTTTTATACCGCTGTTAGCAGCGCTCATTCACGCGCGATAACCTCTTTTTTATGCAGATTTGTTAGAAAAAAAACGCAACTTCAGATTAACTTCGAGAAAACGAGACTGGAAGAAAAAAAATCATAGCCATGAGGCTAAAATTAATAAACTGCTGAGGGAAACACAATATATAAAATTGATAATCTAAAAAGCTAATTCTGAAATAACAGACACTTAAAAGATTGTTCAAAAAAAACTTTGAGACGTATTTAACTAAGTAGCAATTTTGTTGCAGATTTAATCAATCTGATATATTTGCCGCCACCTCTACTCACCCCTGAATATTGGGTAAGACGGCACTTCAAGAAGATGCCACACATGTGACCTATGCCGTCAACGCCAGCTAATCTTTATCAGCAAAATGGCGTATTAAAGTTGAGCTAAGTTTCTCTACATAATTTAGAACGTGAAGTTAATCAAATACAGAGCAGTGTCGGTTATTGAAATATAATTCTTTCTCGTCTATACTTCTTTTACTTAACTTAGATTTATTATTTGTTTATGTATTTTATTGTAACCGTGATATATTTTTGTTTTGTGTACCTGGCAACTTGGAGGCATAATTAGTATCTTCATGTTCCACGTGGTTTCGTGTCTGATGTCTTTGTGTTAAGTCTGTGTAAATATAGAGTGAAAGAATCGAAACCTTTGAGAAGGAATCTTCGTGAAAGAATTTAGAATGTGTCAATTAAGTGGATTGATACTTGGAGAGTTTGACTTACCAGAAATAGAATGGAAAGAACAGTGGCTAACGTCAGCAAACGCCCCGTTCCAATAGCCAATCAAGATCGGAATACCCACTGTACGTCACTTGCAGGCATCCCATTAGATCCAATAAATTTTTAATATGATCATGATGCGTCATGGAAATTTCGAATCGCGCATTTCAGTTATCATTTTTAAACGTGCTCAATGCATCGTAAATCTGTGTTTCGATATTTTTTTTTTTCTTTTGCAGCTAATGCAATTTATTTTTTCATGGTCCGATATTATAATGATTGACAAAATTTGAATCACGCATTTGAGTAATCCCTTTTTGATACGCTCGATTTGCGTGAATCCATGAGGTCAGGGTGCGTAGCGTTTGTAAAAAGTACTTAAAGGGGCTTTTTTGGAGATTTCGTTTTTAAAAGCTTTTAAAGGTGCATTTTTCATCTGGCGCTTTTAAAAAGTGCTTTTTTTCCCCGAATATTTTTTTCCCCTTCAGTGATATCTGGTGGATCCCATGCATTTCATGAAAAATGGGGTGTTTGCTACGTAATCATTCACGCGGACTTCATGTCGTACCCACTTTATGACTTGCACATGCACGCACACTTGAAACCGAAACCCGAGTGCTCCAATTCGGATGGAGAATATCTGATCCTTATGAAATGTTTTTTTTTAATTTATTTTATTTTATTTTACTTCTAGCACTTTTTTGACGTAGGGGGTACGGGTACTTTTGTTCTGAGTTCAGGGTCAAGCTGAATTCACTCGATGATGTGGATTGTTTCGATTTACGTCTGTTTCTTTCTTCTTTTTTTTTTTAGCGCTAAAACTGTTTATGAAAAGTTTTTGCTTTTCAATGATATCGCTGATTGAATATGAATTTTTTGAGTGCTTGAAAATTTTTGTAAAGTGCTCGAAAAGTTTTTAAAAAGTGCTTATTTTTGATTCAAAGATTTGGCTACGCGCCCTGGAGGTGTTTCAATCTTTTATTGCTGCGAATGTTTTTTTTAATCATTATATTGTTTGTACATTATCATTACAACTCGCAAAATTTAATTCGTGAATTTATTTGCCACGCAACGATACCACTTTTTTTAATCGACTTTTTCAGTTCTGATAAATTCACGTGATTTTTTTAATTCCCACATTTTAATTCGATATTATTAAGAAACGAGGAATTCGACTCACATATTTGAGTAATTACTTTTTGACGGAGTCGATTTGTGCTAAATCCTGTGCGCAGTGTTTCGTTCCAGTTAATGCTGTTGATTTTTTTAAAATCTCGATGTTATAAATTCACGTACCTGAGTATTTAGTATTTGGCGAGATAAATTTTTCAATAAATTATTCTGCATTTATTACTACAAATTTTCGCAATTGTTTTAGTATATTGATATTTTTGATTGTATTATTATAACTCTTGGAAACGTACATTTAAAGAACCCTTTATTGACGCATCCGATTCGTGCGATTTCGTTGTCCATACAATTAGTTTTATTATTAAACTTGTTTCGATTATTGCCGTGGATTTCAGAGTTTGTTATTTTTTTATACGATGACGATTTACAAGTGTAAAAAATGAATATGTAACATTTTTTTATTTATATATATTCTTTTCTGTATGCATAAAAATGAGAGTAGCCATTTATCTTCTTTGTATAAAAAGTAAATACGAACTATAATACGAAAAAAAAAATTCAGATAATTTTTTCTTCCAGCAATCACATGTCTGAACAGTGTTTGGTATATGTATATATATACATCTTTTTTTTCTTCTTTAATTTCTGGGTTTGGCACAAATTTCCATTTTTCCATTCTTCATCAATTCTAGAACGCCAATGTCTGAAGTTTTCGGGACGGTTAGTTTGAATTTCTGTATGATTGCTGTCAAAAATAAGAAAACCTGCGCCATTGTAAAGCTTTCTCCTATGCAATTCCGCTTACCTGGAATAAAAAAAATACAGCCAAACAATGTTGACCTATACTTAGATAAATTGCAGGGTGACAAGAAATATTTTGAACGCACTATAATTTTAATACTTATTAAAATACCAAGAACAAGCTTACGAATGACATACGCATAATAAATAAGTTTTCGAGCGGAGAGTGTTTTATTTTTTAGTAAGTTTTAATAGATAATTTATAAACATGGGTGGATGGTTAAATATTTGCTTGGATGTTAGCTACTTGTTCCTTTAGTATAAGTAGTCAGCCATTTTAAACAGTGCATTGTAACTAGAAAAACCCAGTCTAAGAGTTTTAACGTGATAATTATGTGACTGCCTGAGCTAGTGTATGAATGTGTTTTCTACTCTAGGGAGCGCTGCAAGCTCTTGACTCCCTATACTTCCGGGTTCCAGTTTTTGGTGAGTTTTGAAGGTATTTATTTGGCTCTCAACTTGAGCAGTATTTCTTGTATACGTGTGTATATAGTTGTTACTTGATTGAAAGAAAAATCGTCATTTGAAAACCTGACCTTTCAAGACGAAAGAATTGACATTTAAAAAAAAAAAAAAAGACTGTTTACCTTGTTAACACTATACCAACTTCGAAATTTAAACCTAAATGACAATTTGCAGAATTAAATTCAATCTCTCAGCTCGAATAATATACTACCACTAACGTATGATGGTGCACAGCTGGCACCAAGAACAAACAGTAATAAACTAGTAAAAAGGAGTCAAATCAAATCTATCAACCATGTCACCTTTTTTTAACAATGCATCTCTAAATAACTAAAAAAAAATTTCATTGCAAACTCATCAGGAATGATTAATATCTCATGAAGCACAGCCGATTTGAACTCAGAATTTATTTCTTTTATTAAAAACGAAATTATCGCCTCGTAGAATAAGCTGGAGTAAGCAGTTGTATACTTTCTAATCGGAAGTAGAGCAGGTCAAGAGCTCGAGACTGATGCTATTTATATTGAAAACACCATCCATACCCATTAGACCAGTGCTCCCCAACCTTTTTATCACCGCGGACCTGTCGAAGTTTGATAATTTTACCTCGGCCCGCTGGGAGGGCGTTGATTGTTTATTTTTAAGATTACTTTGATTTATTAATTTTAATTTGATTGTATTTAAACATGCCTTCGAAATAAAATACAGTTACACCAAAAAATAAGTATAAAGTGATTTAACATTTTAACATACTAGAATGTTAAATCAATGAGAACCCTCAACATTTGCAATGAGACGGTTCCATATGGGGGTAATAGGAGACAATAATACATTACAAATATTAAAAAATTTATGATACTACCTTCAGGGGCCCCCCTTTTTTAAAACAAATAAAATTTTAATGGAACACAAATATTTTTAATTTGGGGTATAAAACTAGGAATTTAAATTCAGTTGCAATGAAATGGGCGGCCCAGTACCATTTGATCCACGGACCGGGGGTTGGGGAACACTGCATTAGACCACACTCGGACTAGTATCAATTGAGGGCATTTCATTACGATCACTGGCAGTGAGTTGTACAGAATGCTGGCGCAGCACAGTAGAACTTATTAATTTCCGCAATTAAAGTTCCAACCCTCTTTAATTCGAAGATGTTGTATTATGATTCTGACATAAAAGCCAATCTACTTACCGACACCAAAACGTATCGGAAGTTCAGGTCTCTGATTCTTGTCCTCAGAAATGAAGCGCATCTCATCGAATGTCTCTGGTTTCTCATAAATATCAGGATCATGGTGGCTTGCCCACACATTCATCAGTGTGATGGCACCTTTAGGAATCCTGTACCCTCGTACAGTGGTTTCTTCTGAAAAAGGTTAACCGTGTCACAAACACTTAATCACAAAACAGTAGTTTTTCTTCATATTGGAGCCATACCATTTTAGAACCAGGCTTAAAGGAAAACGAATCACCCAAAATACCTTATGAAGTAATAATCAGATTTTTCACTCACCCAGGTGCAATTTTAATCGTTTTGGAAACACTAATTTACTATGATACTTAATTAGCGACACTTATTCATTCAATCTCGAATTCAAACAAGCAAAAAGAAATTTGGACTAAACACACATGAGAAAAAACCTTTGGAATATTTAAGTGAATAAGTTATAAGCTTTCGTTATTATAAACACCATTTTAATTTTCTATTTACAGCTCCTTAAAAAAAAATTTTTTTTTTTCAATAGTTGTATTTCTTTATATGGAGAAGTCTAAACTGACGTCACTTCATTTATCTGCCTACTGAATATTCATTCCTCTTGGATCCATCAGTTACTGTATTGCAACTAATAGGAATACAAATCGCCCGCATGCAACAACTGGTTGCCATTCACAGCCTCTAAATTACGCTAGAATATTTCTATTTTGGATCTGGTATGTAGATAGGTACTTTACTTACATAGCACTAGAGTTGCACAATAGGCTATTGGTGACGGTGAATATTCCTGAGGGTGATCTGAAGACATGCCATCACAATTTTGATCCTCTGCAGAGGGGATGGTTCCCCTGCTGTGGTAGCCCGAAGACCTGCGCACGAAGTTGAGTACTTTACGGTAGAACAGTTTAACGGGGATCGATACCACACGCCCTCGGTCCCCACGCAGATTGATAAAAAATATAATAGTAACAGTAAAAAATATTCATTTGGTGTAAACAAGCATTTGTTACTACTTTTTTCTTATATAGACCATTTTTTGTGGATGGACGTTAAGACTGTTTTTCGAAGGCATTTATTTTCCTTGGCTACAGCAGAGTTCAAATTAGGATTGAGCTATCAGAATGGTGTTGGGTTTTGACCTTAATAAATGAACTAAGCCGTGGTGGCTCCGGGGATAGAGCGTTCGCCTTCCAATGAGGCGAACCGGGTTCGAATCCCAGCAATGGCTGGTCGATACGAATTCCGCATCCAGTTTCCACCGACCACAGTCAGGGCCTGATTATCGCCTAGGCCCAATAGGCATGGGCCTAGGGCCCACAATTTCGGAGGGGCCTCAAAAATTAGCAAAAAGTTTAATGAAAGGTGGGCTAGCTTTGTGTTGATTTAAGTATTAAATAAAAAAACAGTGTTACAACAAACAGTATTAAATAAAAATCAGTAACTTGTAGCAAAAACCACTGATTTCAATTGTTTGTGGCCACCAAACTATTTTTATTTTGACATAAACATTGTTTTGTTGTTTTATATTTTGCTCTAATTTATAGATACGTAAAATTTATCTTAGAAAAATAATCTTCAATTGTCTGCTTTCAAAATTTCTCAGATTGTTTCTCTTGAATCATGCAGTTCAATAGATTCTTTTTCATTGTTAGGACTACTCTTCAGTAATTTAATTTCAAAATATCTTGTGAGGGGCCCAGAAAATTTGGTGGGCCTTGGGCCTGAATTTGTCTTGATCGGTCCCTGACCACAGTGCTGACGTAAAATATCCTCAGTGGTAGGCGGATCATGAGCTAAAATCCTCTTGCCGTCAGGCTAACCGTGGGAGGTTTTCTTCACCATGTAACGCAAAGGTGAGTTAGTTCCATCAAGAAATCCTCCACAAAGGCAAATTTTTCTCAAAACTTGATCCAAGAGTTCCCTTGTCTTCTGGATTGGGTTTTAAATGACAAGGCTACGGATTTGAACATTAGTAGCCGTAAACTCTAATTAGGTCGGCAGTTCAACGACGGTTATAAAATAAATAAACGATCTGTCACAGAAAATCGGGTGGTGAAGATTGTTACTTACTGATGCACTGTGCGCTGGGAAAGACAGCAAAATACTCTGTTGTGCGTATGATTTCATGGATGAGTGAGTTGGTGTAGCGCATCTGACTCTTGTCTTCCAGGGCCGGATGTCTCTCCAGCCCAACGACTTCCTTCACCTCCTGGTACACCTTCTCCTGAATATCTTCGTCTTCCAAGACATGCTTCAGGAAGAGAGAAACGAAGAAAGCTACGCTCAACACTCCATCACCGACAAATTGTAATAGAGTCGACACCAAGGCCCTGTCTACAAAAGAAGAATAGTTATTAAAGAGTGGACTCCTGACTTCAGAAGATTATTAAAAGTGGATATCTATCTACACAACAAGACCATACACATTATAGGGCGAAATAAACAGTCGCCACCGGCCACAGAATCACTAAATATAAAAAATAATGATTAAACAATAGTCGACACTCGATTTTTTTTTTGTCGAAATTTACCCCATGTGCATTTTATCACAATTATTTTAAATTAATAAAGAATTTTTATGACTCTTATAAAATATCTTGAAAATTACTTTTCACGAAACTTATCGTAATTTTAGAAATGAACCTTGTAATGTTTACAACATGCTTCAAAAGAAATGACTTACACTATCGAGAGTTTCAAAAGTAAATAAAAAATGGCCACCCGCTTCAAAGGCTGGCCGCAATTACAATTCAGGTCAGTAGCGAAATTTCCTAATTTTGCCCTATAGTACACGTGGTAGTGCCTTTATGGAGTGCGCTGGTAGGACTTTCATATAAACCAAGTTCTGGGATGAAGATTGATTGAAATTGATGGAAACTTGTTTTGAGTTCTTGGTCCAACTCCTTGGGTGATAATAGAGCATGTTCGACTTTCCATCGAAGTTATTCCTACCTTAACCAATCAGCTTCAAAAGTTTTCAGATGATTCTAGGGGTTGAAATTTGTCGGAACACTACCGGGTTACTACTTCCGATCGATTTTTACGCCTAATCTTGAAAAAACTCACCATCCAATATTATGCTTGCAATGCTCACAAGCAGGTATCAGATCATGTCATTTTGTTGTCCGTTTTCATATATTTTAATCCAAATAAATTAATCTGTTGGTGTCTATTTATGTTATAATGATTTTATTTGAATTTATTTAGTAATTTCCAATACATGTAAGTGTGATTTTATAAAGTTAAATATGAACAATGGGCTGGTGCAAGTTTTTCACCGACCCATCAGTGACATTCAATCAGACACGTTCAATAAATCTAACACCGGAAGTTTTTTAAATTTCCTCCGGCTTTAGGAAGCTTGTCAACCATCCAGAACTGGTTCAGTACATCTGTGCTGACGCCGTTGGCGATTTTGAGTTTCACTGGTATCGGCACCCGTTCCTCTCTCACTTAACTTTTCATTTAAGCTCATCATTATTTATCTTGGATTTGATAACTATTGTTTTATGGTTAATTGTAACCATATTTTGGAATGATATTATTCATCTGGAATCATTTAATGAACTTTTTTTGTTTATTGTTATTTTTGTTTACAGTAAAAACTGTTATTGTTTATGAGCTATTTCCTTCAGTTATTATTTACTTACTAAGGTAGGTTGGACCTTACAATAATTTGTTAGATTTCGATGACGCTTTTTCCTCCTCACTTAAGTCTTAATTTGCAACACTTTTTTTGTTTTCGTTTTAGGTAAGGTTTCTAAAAATGTTGTTTTCGGAACGAAACACCCTCTACTTTAAGCCAATCTGAGTAGTTCTTTTTTAAGCACTGACTTTAACGATTTACCAGTAAAATATTTTGCTGTTAGATCATTCTTCGAATGCCTATCCTCTCTCTCTTTTAAGTAAGCGTTGATGAAATCGTCTGGGTTCTCTTCCCTATGCTTCGCTTTGTTCACCACTTTCTCAAGGATTCCTTCCATGGACCTCAGATGCTTCAATGCTTCTCCATATCCAGGCTTTAAAGGCAGAAGGAAATAACTAAAAAAAATATTATATTTCTTTTTTGAAAAGAAAGAACTTTACATACAACAGTTCCTCTATTATAATACAGTTGTAAGATAAAACAAAATATAACAAAACCTAACCTGGGCAAGCGCAAAAGCTGTTCATAAATTATTTCGCATTTCATGTATAGAATATGATTTTTATACCTTCTATGTTTTATGTTTCCTTTCAAATGGGGCTTCGGAAAGTAATGTAACATAAAAAAGCTTGAACAATTATTTTTATATCCATACTTTATCTTAATTCTCTTTCTTAATTTATTATTCAAAATTAAAATCTTTCTCACACTTTATTATTCACATCCGCTCTTTTGGTTCTATTTCTAGATTTTAACTACGCAAAAATTAACATTTTGAGTTTTTCTCTTTACTAACCGTGAGAACCATATTATTCTCTCGACCAATTTAAGGGACCGATTGTAATGACTAACATTTCCCTTTTTTCATGAGACGTCATACATCGCAGAGAAAAACTTACGTCACGTTCCCTGAGAATTAAATTCGAACACACTGATTTTGGATTTGAAAGAGCTGCCAATCTTGAAAAAAGCTGAAATAAAGAGTGTCTCAGATTTTCCTGCTTCGCCACTCTGCCATGACACACAAGTGTATAGAAGAGTGAAAAACTTGAGAATGTTTTTTGTAATGTTCAATTAAATTTATACACTGTACACAAGTCTTATGAAAACCCGACCAACACTTTGTTTTTATTTTTATTCCCGTCAGCCTCCGCCTTTTTATAAGTAGACTGCACAGACTATTTAAAAAGTGAACCAGTCTCATTTAATTGCGCAATTAATATATTGTACGGCGGTTGGCAAGTAAATAAAACAAAACCATCCTATTAAGCAGATTTTAAGACCTATACATATTTCCTATTACTTTTTTACTCTTTCTTTCTAAACTGGTTTGCTTGATTAATGGTCTGATCGGACTACCTATGGATGGTTAATTGAATGTAAACAATAACAAGTTTCCTAAAACCGGAAAAAATTTAGAAAACTTCGGGTGTATCCCTCCGCTTATATTATATGCTTACGAGGCGATGTGTGAACAGGCTTAAGATTCTAGGAAGTTTTACTATCGTGATTTGTGTTTAAATTGACGCATAATTTTACCACTCATAAGAGTTTTCTGTAATTTATAAATTCTAAATGACTGTGAACATAATTTTTTTTTGAAGTTATACTTCTTATGCGACTTCCAACAAGGTTGCGTTAAACGTTTAACGCTACATTTTTATTGGCCGGGAAATCATGTGGTAGGATCCAGTTTTTCCTCATTTATTTCCATATTGTTTTGGTTTTCACTAGCATTAAAATAATAAAAGTCATAAAAGTATTGTTTTTCTATAAATATTTTTTTAAGTTTGTTTTGATACACATATAATTTAATAGGGTAGTATTTTTTATTTTCAAATTTAGTGGATAACAATTGTAAATAATGAGTGAAAACAATCCCACGGACAACGCGACGAACTTAAGGTTATGTCAAGGTAGGTCTCTTGTGAATATCAATTGATTGTTAGGTTTTCTCTTCTGAAATTACATTATGACGCATTCACATACATCATTAATTCAAATACATTTTCCAGGGCGAGACGATGAGGCAACCACAAGCACTTCCACTGGTTCAAGAGGTCCACGAGGGAAAAATGCACAATATTATCGTGATTACAGAGCACGGAAGCGAGCGGAGCAGGAAAAAGAGTCGTTGAATAGAACTAGTGATCCTTCTACGACTGCTGATTCTTCTACAATTAACGTCGCAGGTTACGAAGTTTAACTACTTCCGCTCGGAGAGACTCCATGCACTATTTTTTTTTTATCACAACATAAAGTGTAAAGTTTATCATGTTTTGAGTGTTATCCCTTATTTGGCTATATTGGTGTAAATATCACAGTTTGTTATTTTTTAGGTAGCATCTTGCAGGCCATAGCATGCTTGCGGCGTCTTCCGAATTTATTTGTTGTTTATTTCGTTGAAATTTAAATTGAAAAGATGCGTTATATTGTAAACACTACAAGTATAATAATATTGGATGGTGCGCTTTCTCACGCTTAGGCATAGAAATGAATCGGAAGTAGTATCCCAGAAGCCTTTCGATGAATTTTAACCTCTGGCGCCATCTGTGCTTAGCTTTACACGGTCAACCATCTATAAGAAACCGAGACTTTATTGAAGATGAATTTATTGAAGCTATCAATCTACATCTTTTTGAAAAAAGAACGAGTTTCCGAAATGGGAAGAATGGTATTTAAAAGTGAAAAAAATTTTAAACTTCGAATCCAAAACTAATCAAAAAGCAATAAAAAATTTAAATTACCGTGATATATTTCCAGTATAAAGAAGATTAGTGAGGGTCATAAATGACATAACATGACCAAACGATTGATTGATTTCTCTAACTTCCAACTCGGTAATACTGGTACTACCAAACATGCAGCAACGAAAGATCGCATTGCATTTGTCTGTCAGTAACTCAATAATTTCTACGGGTCCGCCATCCTTGGATCTCAGGTATTCGATGGTCTCTTGAATCGAAGAGTACATCGATTCTGCCACGTGATTGTTGATGGTAGTCATTCCCGTCTCTCTGAAATGCTGCAGAGTAAACTTTCTCAGAACCCTCCATGCTTCTCCATTAATTACTCCAACTCCTTAAAAAGAAACAATAATTAGGCAAATTTTTCTTCCATGTCCAATGGCTGCTGCATATTTTAATTTATCTCTTCTCTCTATATACGAGGGCCGTCTGAAAATGAAAACCAAACGTAAGAAAATTTTCATGAAGCCAATTTATTTTTTGATTCTACATACGTTTCTCTTTTTCTTTTTTTTTTTCAAAATAGTTGCCAGAGCCGAGATGGCTCAGGGGATAGAGCATTCGCCTTCCAATGAGGCGAACTGGGTTCGAATCCCAGTCGATACGAATTCCGCATCCGGCTTGCACCGACCACAATGCTGACGTGAAAGATCCTCAGTGATAAACGGATCATGGGTTAGAGTCCCCTTGTCGTCAGGCTAACAGTGGGAGGTTCGCGTGGTCTTCCTCTCCGTGTAACGCAAATGCGGGTTAGCTCCATCAGAAAGTTCGCCACGAAGGCAAAATTTCTCCCAATACTCGATCCAGGAGTTCCCTTGTCTTCTGGATTGGGTTCAAAATTACAAGGCTACGGAGTTGAACATTAGTAGTCGTAAACCCATAAAATTGGGTCGGCTGTTCAACAACGGTTATAAAATATAAAATAAAATAGTTGTCAAGTTTGCTGCAACACTTATCATACCTTACAACTAGATTTAGAATACCCTCTTCATAGTAACTCGCCGTCTGCACCGATAACCAGGAGGTCACGACCGCTTTCACGCATTCGTTGTACTGGTTGCCCCCCAAATTGATGTTTGAAACATTGGAAAAGATGAAAATAACTGGGCGCAAGATCTGGGCTGTATTGAGAGGTGGTCCAAAACTTCCCAGTTAAAAGAGTTCAATAAATTTCGGGACTGAGCTGTGCAGAGAGTCATTGTCATAGAGTAGCAAAATTTCCTGCCAGTAGGAAGCTTCGTAAACGTCACAAATCTATTGGTGAATGTATGCAGCAGCAGACAGGTTTTTTGCCGACTGAAAACGCACCACTGACCGTACCTCATGCGTAAAGGGTGATTAGTTAAATTTTTAACATTTTAAGACACAGACCTAGACAGCTGTAACTGAGCACAGTTGTTCCCAAGGAACGGCAAGAACGACGCAAGCAAACAAAACGGCCCTCGTATATAAAACCAAAAGTATCTCTCTATTTACGTTTGCTAATAACTCGCGAAAACACTGATTTGAATCGGATTTTTTTTTCTCTCTACAGTATACAGAATTTTATGATGTGGCTTGTAAACAATTGCCACTTTTCGTCCTCATTTAGTAGTTGGGGCGCAGTATTGAAAACACGAAATTCCATTGTTACAAATTAAACTTTCTTTTTAAACTTTTGAGCGACTAAACCGATTAGCACAGCGCATTTTATTACAGATTACTTATATATTGCATTTTGGGTCATTTTGCGATTTTTTTTTTCATCACTCTATATTGTGTTGTTCGCAAGCAATATTGATTTCATTGTTTCAGCAATGCACTGTTATGGAAACAGCATCATAACAAAAGTTTTTTCTCTTAAAAAAGGGGGACAAAATTTTGAGAAAAATAAAGCTGGCTAAGCTAGCTCATATTTTAATTGTTGATGTAAAAACGCTTGCTAGAAAGAAATGTGCAGTCTAACATAAGTTATTCAAAATTAAAGAAATACTATTCAACCGTCAAAAGTAATTTTAAACATAAATATGTATGCGTATTCTAAATCGTCCAAACGGCATTTCACTTTCAAGATGTTTAGAACTACGAAGTGTATAAAAGTACAAGTAGGGTAAAACACTTATTGGTGGTTCACGGTAATAACATGTCATATCCCAGTAGAGCAGTTGTGCAGTTAATATTACAAGGAAAGGAAAGGAATTCACTTCTCTTCAGAGAAGTACAATTAAAGGTATAGGCAAACTTCTGAAATTTTTTATTTTCATGGGGGAAAGTTCACATCATTTCAAAAAAAAAAAAGTTAAAAGTTTCATTAAATTTTGATGTCATAATTCGTAATCGAAATGGCTTTCTTATATTCGGGGCGATTTAACTTCATTTACCCTTGCTAATAGCTGTAAATAGTTCTACTTAATTACTCATACACAACTATTTTAGTTCATTTTATTTTAAATTAAAATAGACATTTATTATTTTTTAAATTTTACTTTTTTTCAATTTCCTCCTTTTTCTAGCAAAAGAGTAAGGAAAATCTTAGTGCATCAAATATGGCTATTATAAAAACAACAATAAATTCAGTAACAATAAATAATCTCTATTTATTGTTACTTATTTGAGAGACATAAAAAGAAAGTTCTATCAAGTGTAGTGTATCTTTATTTTCATTATACGTAAAGAAAGTACGAAAAAAGTACCTTTGCTTTGTCAAAAGAAGAAAAAAATTCAACCCAAAGTACTTCTATGTTCATTATAAGTAATGAAAATACACGGAAATGGTACTTAATTTTTCGTTACAAGAAGGAAAGTTCAATCAAAACTATTTTTATTTCTGTTATTAGTAAAAAGAGAATAGGAAAAATACCTTTCACTTTCATAAGAATAAAAAAAGTTCAACCAACAGTACTTTTATTTTCGTTGCCAGTTAATAAAGTACGAGGAAACATCTTTACTTTTGTTACAGGACAGAAAATTAAACCCAAATACTTTTTGTTTTGTTACGAGTAAAAAAAAGCACTAAGAAATGAGCTTTAGTTTCGTTAAAAGTAAAAAAAAGTATAGTCGCACCAAAGTCATACAAAACATAAATATTTGAGGGAACGTACCGTCACTAAAAACCCAATTGAGTACACTGAAATCTGTACACTTTTCAAAATAGTCGGCCTTGTTGAGATGGAGTTCGCGGATGGCTTTGATGCTTCCCAAATGAATGTAGAGAGCACCGCAGAACCGGAAGCTGTAGATATCACCATACTTTACTTGCAGTGTGTGTAAAGTACGATGGCATGTCTCATCTTCGAGGAATGGTGAATAACCAAAAAACGGCCAACCAACAGGACCTGGCGGCAGACCTCTAGATTGTTTCAGATAAAAAATGGCAATAATAACCACTATGGTGATTAGAAGTGTAACCGCAGTTCCAGTCTTTATGCCATCAACGTATTCGAACATGTTTGAGCAGAGATGAGACCTAAAAAAAATAAAATCCATAAGGATGAAAAAATGCAAGCCTAATATTCTATATATCTATTCGCGATCGCAACACTCGAAAACGCCATCTGGGGAGAAGACCGGTTCCATGCCTTTGATCCTTCCCTCCCCTCCTCTTTCAGACGATATTTTCCCCTTTCTTAATACTTTTTGTATTTGATTGTCAAAAATTTTTTTTTTAAATTTGCATGAAGCTTTCTTTTAGAACTATGCAGTTTTCATTTCCATATAGTTTCCTAACTTAAAAGATTTTAATCTATTGAAAAATCAAAACAAAAACTTACGTACTTCTTTCTCCTATGATTCTTCACAAGCAAATGGTGAAAGCATGCGAAGTGTTGTCATTGGTATAGAGTTCTGCTCTAAGTCACCTGTAGCCCATTTCGATGGAAGATTCTAATTCAAGCAGGTGGAGGAGGATTTGGAACAGCGGGGTGATGATTTCCAGCCCACACTGTCACAAACATCTTTAAGATATCTCTTGTACACAGAAAAGCTGGATATCTCCAAATACACCAGAGATCTCCAAAATACCCATGAAATATGTGTCAGAAATCCAGAGGTCGCATCTGTGTGAAGTACAACAGATATTGGGACATCTGCTATATATCCAAGGGACATGTAAGTAAACTACCTTCACATCTACAGTTTGAGCAGGCTGATCGGATTTCTCGGCAAAGCCTTCTGTTACGTCATTTTGTAGCTTCTCATTATTATTATTTCTCCGTAATTTGTTCACAAAATGCAAATCATAAGTCAGTTCTAATATATTTCGTATATTATCTTCAGTCAAAAGAGTAAGAGATAAAGCTTAAAAGCTGAAAAGAGTAAGAGATAAAGCTTAATAGTTTTTGAAATGAATTAATATTTAACTGACACGAGGAAATATTTGAAATAAATTACAAGTTCTAAGATTTGTATACTTTATTTATGCAGATTTTTTCATTTAATTCTAAAATAAAAGAGGGCGCTATGTGCTAAATAAATATGCTTAAAATTAACAAAAGTCGATTTAAAAAAAAGTTATAGAGACTTATTCTTTGCATAAAGAAATGAAATTTTTTTTAATATATAAATAGAATTAGCTAATAACTATATCAGAACAAACAAAAACTTAAGAATTAAGCAAAGCGTTTTTTAAGGAAGAGTAATATTAAATTACAACAAAGATTTATCAATTTTTGGAGCACATCATGCTTTTGAATTTCAGAAATAAATTTACTATATGTGCAAATTGAACAAAAATTTCGAATTAAAACCCATGCAATTTAGATCCATTATGTGAGAATCTTTGTCCGTAAGGTTTCGAAGTTCTGACATTCCATTTCGTGTATTGTCTGTTTCTAAATTCCTTTACCCATTTGTTCCAATCTTCTAAATTTGGAACATTGCTTCTAAGTATAACAATGTTAGATTAAATAGTTTCTATTTCATTTTTAAATAAAGAAGGCAGGCGAAAAAACTGACATTTCAAGTCTGAAGAAGAAAATAAACTGCAGAAATCGCTCTATACTTAAAATAACAAGCATATCAGATTGAAATAGCCATACGTAACAGAAGGCGTTGCCGAAAAAATCCTATCAGCGAGCTCAAAATCTCTCTTTACTAACTGTAGATGCAAAGGTAGTTTACATGCACCCACAGGAGACATCTGACAGATATTTTAGACTTATCACAGATATTCATGAGATATCCAGCCCATAACATTGATATTTAAAGGAGTTTTACTAGATACCATTTGTACATACTCTATGGATATTAGAAAGAGATTTTTATTGTCTATTAGAGATATCTTAGTACAAAAACTAAATTTACTGATCTATCATAAAGAGTAAATTTATGCTTTACATCCCATAATTTTATGAATAAAATTACTTCAAGCATTGCTGTTGTTGTTACTTTACGTCGCACTAGAGCTGCACAATGGGCTATTGGCGACGGTCTGGGAAACATCCCGGAGGATGATCCGAAGACATGCCATCACAATTTTGATCCTCTGCGGAAGGGGTGGCACCCCCGCTTCGGTAGCCCGACGACCTTCGCGTGAAGTCGAGCAAATGCAGGGACGATGAGTTCCTGCATTTTCAGGAGAATGTAAAACAGCGGAACGATGAGTTCCTGCAGTTGCAAGAGACTGTGGAACCGCGGGACGATGAATTCATGCATTTTAAGGAGAATGAGAAACAGCAGAGCGATGAATTCTTTCAAGTGAAAGATCATGTGAAACCAAGTATCGATTAGTTCCGGCAGGTGAAAGAGAATGTAAAACTACGGAATGATGAGTTTCTGCACCTAAAGGAGAATGTGGAACCGCGGAGCAATGAATTACTGCAGGTGAAAGAGAATGTAAAATCGTGGAATGACGAGTTTCTACAGGTAAAAGAGTATGTGAAACCACGGAGCAATGAATTCTTGCAAGTGAAAAAGCATGTGAAACGCCTAGCAATTAGTTTCTGCAGGTAAAAGAGAATGTGAACCAGCGAATGATGGGTTTTCTGCAGGTGAAAGAGAATGTTTTTAGTCAATTTCGTGTGCAGAGTAACTATCAAATTAGTAAATCTTTTTAATTACAAAAAAATATTTCATCATAAAAATCAAACTAAATTACGTAAACAATATAAGGCTAGACAGTTATTTATGAACATAATCAATTTATTCAATAAATTACAAATTTATCTATAACTGCAATATTTTTTTATAAGAACTGACTGACTATATAATGTAGAAACAGATTACATCAGTAATAGACTGTAATATCTGTTTAGTGTGTTGACTTTGCGTACTTAGTAACAAATATTTTAGATATAAATATGTAACATTATAATTTGCTGCACCTTCTATATGATTAAACATACTTTTGTTGAATAATAACATGCCTATTAATTTAGAAAAATATTTTTAAGGGAAGTATAAGATGAATTCTATTTATTAATTTTTAAACGCTAAGCAAAATGGACATTCTAAGAAATTAAGCAAAATTAAAAGAAAAGTTTAAAAAAAATCCCTGCCCCCGGCAAACTGAAAATCAGGTGAAAGAGAAGGTGGAACCACAAAGCGATGAATTCCTGCAGGTTGCGGGTGAAAGAGAATATGAAACAACAGAACGATGAGTTCCTGCAGTTGTAAGAGAATGAGGAAACAACAGAACGATGAGTTCCTGCAGTTGTAAGAGAATGAGGAAACGCGGGACGATGAGTTCCTGAATTTTAAGAAGAATGTGAAGCAACGGAACGATGAGTTCCTGTAGTTGCAAGAGAATGTGGAACTGCGGGACGGTGAGTTCCTGCAGTTGTAAGAGAATGTGAAAACGCGGGACGATGAGTTCCTGCATTTTAAGGAGAATGGGAAACAGCGGAACGATAAATTCCTGCAGTTGCAAGAGACCGTGGAACCGCGGGATGATGAATTCATGCATTTTAAGGAGAATGTAAAACAGCAGAACGATGAGTTCCTGCAGTTGTAA
The DNA here is from genome assembly GCF_982258835.1 of Parasteatoda tepidariorum. Lineage (NCBI taxonomy): Eukaryota > Metazoa > Arthropoda > Arachnida > Araneae > Theridiidae > Parasteatoda > Parasteatoda tepidariorum. Next base: position 3,369,967 of record NC_141759.1, read on the forward strand.
GAGACTGTGGAACCGCGGGACGATGAGTTCCTGCATTTTAAGTAGAATGAGAAACAGCGGAGCGATGAATTCCTTCAAGTGAAAAATCATGCGGAACCAAGTAGGGATTAGATCCGGCCGGTGAAAGAGAATGTGGAACTACGGAATGATGAGTTTCTGCAGGTAAAGGAGAATGTGGAGCCGCGGAGCAATGAATACCTGCAAGTGAAAGAGTATGTGAAACCGCCTAGCAATTAGTTTCTGCAGGTAAAAGAGAATGTGAACCAGTGGAATGATGTGTTTCTGCAGGTGAAAGAGAATGTGAACCATCGGAATAATGGGTTTTTGCAGTTGCAAGAGAATGTGGAACCGCGGAGCGATGAGTTCCTGCATTTTATGGAGGATGTAAAAAAACATCGGAATGTGGAGTTCATGCAGTTGAAAGAGAATGTGGAACTACGGGACGATGAGTTCCTGCATTTTCAGGAGAATGTAAAACAGCGGAACGATGAGTTCCTGCAGTTGCAAGAGAATGCGGAACCACGGAGCAATGAGTTCTTGCATTTTAAGGAGAATGTGAAACAGCAGAACGATGACTTCCTACAGTTGCAAGGTAATGTGGAACCGCGGAGCGATGAGTTCCTGCATTTTAAGGAGAATGTGGAACAGCGGAGCAATGAATTCCTACAAGTTGTTGTTGTTGTTAATTTACGTCGTACTAGAGCTGCACAATGGGCTATTGGCGACGGTCTGGGAAACATCCCGGAGGATGATCCAAAGACATGCCATCACAATTTTGATCCTCTGCGGAGGGGATGGCACCCCCGCTTCGGTAGCCCGACGACCTGCGCGCAAAGTCGAGCACTTTACGGTAGCACAGTTTAACGAGGACCAATACCGCACACCCTCGGTCCCTACGCAGACTGATCCAAGTGGTCACCCACCCGCATACTGACCGCAGCCAATGATGCTTGACTTCGGAGATCTGCTGGGAACCGTGTCTTAACGATCAGTCCACTGCGGGACTCCTACAAGTCAAAGAGCATGCGAAACCACGTAGTGATTAATTTCTGCAGGTGAAAGAGGATATGAAACCTCAAGAAGGGAACCAACTAACGGTATGATAGATAAATTGTAATCGTTGCCATATTTCACATGGTCTAGCCTGGAGCTCAAGAATCTTCAATAACTCAACCAACTTTAAATTTCCAACTTCACTTGATTTTATTCCATTAATGTCTAGATTTCGGAAGATGCGAAGCAGATTTTTCGTCCCTGACTTTTATTTCATTGCAAAACAATGTTTTTGATTTGGAAAATTGATTCAAAGATGAAATTTTTTTAAATAAAATTTTTTTCTTGACCTTAGTTTTGCGCACGTCGAAACTTCAGAAGGGGAGAAACACTTTGATCTACCTCTCATTACTATTTTGGAAGAAAATATTCTACCCGGAAAATAGAGTGAATATTGGAAATAAAATAGTATTTTTATACTTTTACTTTACTTTTCCAAATGTCAAAAAGCATATCATTCGCCCATTTAGTTCAATTTCCGAACAAAATAAAGTTTCCTACTTGGTGCATAACTTCCAAGTTGAGAAAGAATAGCCTTTTTTTTCTCCAAAATTACCAATTTTACTTGACTTAGTCTTGTCGAATAACTAAACTTCAGTATAATTCCAGTGTACCGTCAGAGAGAGTTTTTAGTACTGGGGGCAATGTCGTTCGAAAAAACAGAGCATCTTTATAACACATTCGGAAATGCTGATATTTTTAATTTCAGAATAAAAATTTCATATGAAGTTTCAATTTTGCTACTTATCAAAGTTATTTTTATATGGCTCATTTAGTAAAATTATTTTTTACGGTTTTAAACTTTTTATTTTTTCAAAGTTTAATTCACTTAAACTAACTGATTTTCAAATAATTCATAAACCTATCTTTTTAAACTTTCTTTGATTTCTAGTTAAAAGCTTAGTAAAGTATTTAACTTAAATTAAGACTGCTTATACCTTATAAACGATAAAGAGGTGCAAATATTTCATTCTGTATCTACACACATTTTTTCGATAAATATTTTAAGTAAGATTTGTTCATCGTAGTCAATTTATTTTATATCTTTCTTAAGCAAAACATATATATCTTCAAATTTATAAATTGATTTAAATCAATCTGAGTATGAAGTCTTGATAGAAATCTGACTTTCTGTGCCTTAAAGCAAATGAAATTCAAAAATACTATATCGCGATGCAAAACTGACGATGCATCACGATATATAATTTCTAATATTGCCCAGTCCTAGTCCCTTCAGATGGGGCCCCCTTGGACATCGGGGCCGTACCCCGACATAGTTACGGCTCTAATGAAAATTACTGTTTACTTTCTTTCAAGCTAGATGTTTCAAAATGAAGTCACAATTTTGCCATTATTTGAAGCTTGAGTTTAGAGAGATTGAAAGTAATTGAGATTTTAATGCCAAAACTTCACAATTGAGCCTTTAGATATAGTTTTAAAATTTATAAAGAAATACAAAAATTTCTAAAAATATACACTTTATTTCAAGATAAACATGAGTATTTCACACTGAATTTTAACAGAACAAATGTCAGAATTTTATTATACAATTTTTTTTCAATCAGTTTTAGATTCATGCCAATTATTCACAGTACAAATTTTTATTTTTAATGTCTTCTTAATGATCACGGTTACAAACTTTCAATAATAACATCTTAAGTGCACAATCCAAACACTTAACATAGTCTAAATATGTGTCCCAGAGCTTTAATGAAATTTTTTCATACATGTCAGAGCAGGGTTATTAGAATTAAGCAAGGCTAAAAAAAAACACAAATTGTTTTTTTCCCCTCGGTTCTAACCACTTAAAAAACGAATTGGTAAAATAAAAAAGCTGGCTTTTATTAAATCAAGATATTTTTCAAAAACTGTGATAATATAACAGAATCATAATGCCTTTAATTAATTATGGTGTTATAACTGGATGTTAGGAGAAATATGGAGCATCAGTTTTGCACTTTCAAAACTTGTTAGTTCAAAGAAACAGCTTTAAATTTTAGAGAAGAACAAATAATTTTAAACTACTTTGAACCATAAAAACCAGTTTACCAACTTTACAATCAAATATATTTTTATTATTATCATTTTGTATAAATCTTGCAGTTTTATAGAATATACTTGATAAAAAGATTTAGTACGATTTTTGAAAAATCTTTATTTCACAGAGATTTAAAACTCAGTTGGAATGTGATTGTAATATGTTTAGAGTGAATTTGTTCTGCTTTCAGCTCAATACAGAAATGTAACTTTTTTTTTACAGAACATAAAGTTTGTAAATAAAAACTAAAATTATTCATGCTAACGAAACCCAAATTTTGTTTCAGAAAATTAAAAGTCAAACTTCTGCAACTTAAAGACATGGAAATACCTTTTAAGTCATCGTGATATTACGCAACTTGTAAATTTTTTTTGGTCACAAAAGCTATAATAGTATATTTTTTTCATATTTGCTTAGACATCAGATACATCATAAAATCACACTAAATTTTAGCTAAATTTTTCAATGGAATAGTAATCAATAAATTGAATTTAGTGAAAAAAATATTAATTAATGCAAAATGCAGAAAATGCCAATCAAGGTCATCGTTTTCATAAGAAAGCTTTTCTTTTTAATAAAAATGAACCAACTTGGATGTTTTGCAAAAGGCTGGCATCTTTGCAACCCTGTACCAGAGGGACTCAAAAATGAAAATATGACACATTGTAAACAAGAAGAAAATCAATAAAATTTTAAGTAGTTTGATAAAATAAAAACTTTTGTTCAATGTTATTATATTCAAGATTTTATGGATTCATGACAAATTAACATGTTTATGAAATGTTGCCATCAGAGGCAAAAAATTTAACAGATATTGACAATTACTCAAAATCTTGAACAAAATGTTTAATATCCATTTAAATTCATAAATAGACAAAGTGTCAATGTTCAAAAGTCATTAAAATAGGCACACAAAAAATAATTAAATAAATTTTAAACCTTTAAATACTGTCCACTGACAATTGAATTAAAAAAAACTATCTGAATCTAGGTAATAACCATCTAATAAAAACTGTCTCTATTAAAACAGTATCTACAATGCATATAGCAAAAATCTGAATGATTTTTGAATTTATAATTTGAGAGGCCTGTATATGCTAATTAATTTGTGGAAATGATAGTTTTAAGTAACAAAATCAGATAGAAAACGGTAAAATCTCTTAAGAAACATACCTTTTTAAGGCTTTTTTTTTCTTGTCCATTATTTATTTAATTTTTTATTATTCAATTAAATAATGATTGAAAAATTTTTGAACTGTCCAGAATTTATTAGTCCTGAGTACATATTTATGGAATTTCTGTCTACTCATGCCCTGAGGCAGAATTGCCCGCAAAACGTTACAGAGTTTCTGCAGAAATATTTTTTATTAGGGAAGGGAAAAATTTCAATTTTCATTTTTGTATAATTTTTCGAAAAATATTTTTTCTTTTTCAGCAGGAATTTTTTTTTAAAGATGTCTTTTTTGCGCATCAGAGAAGAAAAAAGTTATTATAATTTTTCTATTCTCATTTGAGATTTTCAACAAAAAAAAAATCGGCAACGACTGGTTTCACCAAGAATTTCAAATTAATAATATAAAATAAAAAAAATTCATAAGTTTAAAAGATAGTTCGCTCTAGAAATGATGTTCTTTTTCCATTTATATATTTTTTCTTTGAAGAACACCACTTATTTGAGCATATCTCTTTTTTAAAGAGCCTATTCGCATGATTTCGTCATCAATCTTTATTTTGGGAGTTACTGCATGCATTTTACGATTTTTAATTCATGTATACATATTTTAATAAATACAGTTGAACCTCAATCTATCATTCCTGCATCTTTCATTTTCTCATAAGCATCAAATGTGTGTGCAATAAAATTCGTATCGTCTTAATAGATTGTTTTTAATACTAGCAAATTCCCCCCGTTATTGTTCAGAAACATTTTTTAAAAAAAGTGAAGCTATTCTATTTTGAGAAGAAAATTCCTGATTCTAATGATGATGAGCATGAAGTTTTGTGACAGTTTGGGGATAATGCTTCAAACTTCCTATTTTAACCTCAAATGCTTTAATTGATGAAAATGCTTTAATGCTTTAATTGATGAAAATGTTGAAACTTGTGGAGTTGACAGTTCATAAAATGCTTGCAGAAAATGAAAAAGTTCATAGTGATACCAACGAAGACAGCGAAAGGGTCCCCTAGCCAACATTTGCAAATTTCCTTGAAGCCTTTACAACTGTATGAAACATTCTGAATTCATGGGAACATGCAGAAAATAAAATATTACAAATCTGAAATCCGCTGAGAAGAAAACAGTGAGTTCAAATAAAATTTTTAAATATTTTAAATAAATAAATTTGTCTATTTGCTTTAAATATTTTTGAAATGAGTACATGATTTTTTCGACAAAATTTTCAATATTTATTATAAATAAGTCAATCACTTTCTTGATTTTTGAGTAAATCAATTTTTTTTCACTCCTAATACATTTTCAGGTCAGTATTTCATACTGATTCACATTTGTCATTTTTTCACAACTATCATTCATAATGAGTGGTCCCACAAAGAAACCATCGATCAAGAATTCACTGTATTTTCAACCCAATAGCTAAAATTCAGTTTTACACACCATAAAATATTTGCAAACAGTGATCCATCAAAGATAAACAATAAAGAAATTTATTCAGGTCCATAGCACAGATGAAACTGAATTATATATATTTTTTAATTTAACTGTTGTAACTGCCGTTGTACATTTTAATTATCATGTTAATCAATTAAATTTTCTACAATCCAATTAAACATTATAATAAAAAACATATTTAACATAAAGCTGTCAAAAAATTTTTTAGGCCCAACATTTATAGGGTTAGAGATTCGTTCCACACATACAGACTTCTCACAAACACATACTTCGTAAGGAATAAAAATCGAGTATCAAATCCTATGGGTTAGCTTTTCGCCAACCGTGTTGAATGTCTTCACATAACTTAACAGGAATGTTTAAACTAGAAACATGATCTTCTGATGATAAACAAACAACAACTGCATCAATGCACAGATCTTGCAATGAGAGAACTGAAGAAAAAAGAAAGCAAAAAACTTCAGGAAAATGAATATAACATTAAAAGGGAAACAGTCTAAAATAATATAGTTCTTATAAAATAAACATTTGTTTATAATACGAAAAGACATAGTATGCAGTTGGGATGAAAAATTTTAAAAAATGCAGATTTACGATTGCAATAATTATTTCACAGTTAGTGAAAAATTTAGAGCCTTTCTTTGATAGCACCACAGGGAAGATTTCCGTATTGTGATCTGTGACAGAATAATTGCTAAGACTTTAAAACATCACTGAAAGGGATCAACTGGAAAGGTATAACTTGTAGCCACCCCCCGGAGAAACATCTACATGCTTTTTTTTTTAAAAAAAAATTACAAGTTTAAATTCTATTAGGCACCTTGGCGATTGTAGTTGGCATGACAGATCTAGATACGGAAATATCCCCAATTAATGAATGAAATTGGGAAAAAATGCATTTATACTTACGTGGTGATGTTATAACAACGGTGATGGGTAAATTTTCTTCCTTTTCAGGGTCTTCACAAGGAACTGCAGTAGGAATAAACAATTCTTGGTTATTCATTAAAAATTTGCGTCTTGTTGATACTTCCCGACAAATCCAGGGGTGACCTTCGTACGAAAAGATCCTTTTCTGATAGGTCGGTTTCAATACACCATAATTCGTTTCCCTGCCATAATAATCTAACCAAATGATATTGATTATTTTTGAGCTAGCATTGCACATGAATAATGTGACGGGCTTACGTGATGGCCCAGATCTAAATCCAGTTACAACTCTTGCCATTAAAACTCAAGCCGATTACAATTTATCAGTACAATTCTGCAAATTTTTTCTAAGCCATCACACTTAATTTCCTTTTAAACATACACATTTTTATAGAAAAAAGTTAAACAAATATTTGGTAAACGCCAAGTTTTATAGTAAATAAATAAAAAGAACAATCAGTAAGAAATAGTAAAAAAAATTATAAATATACTTGCTCAACTCTATTCAGAAGTCTGCTGTTGGCATTATGACATGTTTTAAGAACTAACCATACTCAGTAATTGCAGCTTTTAGCTTATATTTATGTGATTACTCCTTAAGCAAACATGAACCCCTGTTGGATATTTTATGAAACTACATGAAAGGTCTTGGCATTGATTGAAAATAAGCCGTATTTTTAAACTTTCTCCAGGACTAATCGACTGACATCGCTCAAATTTAAAATTAGTTTGAAATGGTGTGAAAATTTATATACCTTGAAATTCGAAATCTTTTGGTCCGTGCCAAATAAAATAATAAATAAGTATGAAAAATTGTTTTTGTATCCCTATCTTTGGCAAAACCGTGAGCAGGCGAGATGATGGTTTTTCGATATTTTTAGAAAAACTAAAAAAATTAAATTTAAGAAAAGTTTCATTTACGTACGCAAAAGAATTTTTCATTACATAAAAATCTCACCGAGTACATGCGATATATGTTCTCGTAAAATTTGTGGAATCGAAAGTCCTGTGGTCGGTCGCTGAACAGTACAGGGAACTGAAAAAAATTTCCTTCGTCTTCAGATCTATTTCTTAATTGAGGAAGTGGCCTCATGCAGTTGTATTGTGACGGCATGCCTTCAAATCATCCTCATGGATGTTTCCCAGACCATCGTGAATAGCCCATTGTGCAGCTTTAGTAAGACGTAAATAAAGTACTTGCCAACCTCTTATTTTTTTCCACTGTGGGTCAAACCAAAACATTCTCCCTTCATTAAAAACGAAAAATTGGGGATTATTTTCATTTAGGGGCTTGATGTTATTTATTTAAAATAATATCGAGAGTTCTTTGGTTAATTCTTCGCAACAACCGTGCTTTCTGCTTCCTGTTAGTTCATGTGACATGTGGGTCCCTCAGTTGACTCATAAAGACAGAGTTCCCAGTAAAACATCAAAGTCAAGCATCACTGGCTGCGGTCAGTAATCAGGGAGGGTGACCACTTTGATTAGACTGCGTAGGGACCAAGGGTGCGAGGTGTCGATCCTTGTCAAACTGTTCTACCGTCAAGTGCTCGACTTCGAGCAAGTCGTCGGGCTACTAAAGCAGGGGAGCCACCCTCTCTGTTGAGGATCAAAATTGTGATTTCACGTCTTCGGATCATCCTCAGAGATGTTTCCCAGACTGTCGCCTATGGCCCATAGTGCAGCTCTAGTGCGACGTAAATAAAGTACCTACCTACCTATGAAATTAATTTGGAGCAATTTAATTGTGAAGTTGCTTTCTCTAAAGAAGAAATCTAAATCCACTCCAATATCTCGATTTGTTTGCAATCAATCGGTAATTTTTCCCATGACGGTTTGAATAGGTGAAAAGAGAACTTGACAACTTCGATGCATAAATAGTTTGTCTATGTTCTACAGAGCTTTGTCCTTTCTTCGTGTTAAGAAATATATAGTGAAAGAATATAAAATGTGTCACCTAATAGAATTGATACATGACGTGCTTGGCTAACTCGAAACTGAATGGAAAGAACAGTTGCTAACATAAACAAAAGCTACGTTTCAACAACCAATCAGGAGTGACATACCCACACTACGTCATCTGCAGGTATCTTATTATAAACTCACTTAAAATAAATTAATAATTAAATGATTCAACGTTCTCATTTGATTCCGCTTCTTCAAATTAAAAAAGGATATTAAAAGTCATTTCTTTCTACAAATGTTATCATAGATCCTATAAATTTATGACAAAAGAAATTTAGATTTTTTTTTTAAATAACTACTTTAACATTTATGGCACTGATTACGAAAAGATGCTTGAAAAGTTACATCTGTAACATACTTAGCCAAAATCAAACAGAGGTCCGGTAGCTTGCTCCATGTCAATAAAAATCAATCATTTCAAAACAGTTCAAAGACATTTTTATACATCCCGATTTTATGTAATATACACTAAACTAAGAGACAATAAAATGAAGAAAAAGCTTTGAAAACTGCTGGTAGAGAGTTGAGTGCGTAATGGAAATTGCTAAGCAAGCGCATAATGAAAAAGTCATCTTTGAACTAACAAGGTCCCGCAGTGAACTCACCGAAGTCAAGAATCACTGGCTGCGGTCAGTGTGCGGGTGGGTGACCACTTGGATTTTAGTCTGCGTAGGGATCGAGGGTGTGCGGTATTGGGCCTCGTTAAACTGTTCTACCGTAAAGTGCTCGACTTCGTGTGCAGGTCGTCGGGCTACCGAAGCAGGGGTGCCATCCCCTCTGCAGATGATCAAAATTGAGATGGCATGTCTTCGAATCATCCTCAGGTATGCTTCCCAGACCGTCGCCAAAAGCCCATTGTGCAGCTAGTGCGACGTAAATGAACTACAACTACAACAAGTTGAACTAACAAGAATCTTTATTAAGCAAGAAAAATTATAACTAAACTTAAACATCATAATCCACGAGAGTAATTTACTCTCCATAACATGAGGCAACTAAATTCACTGCATACAGTCATGAAAAATCACCAAATCTTGATTTGTCATAGGTATATATAAGAATATTTATCATCCAATCAAAAAATAACATTTGCATAATGAGGGTAGAAAACTTACACACCTAAAATTAATATGTAAATTTTGGCTAAAATATTTTTAAATGTTTGAACTCCCTCTTTCAGTGGTTTTTTCGAACTCGTAATTTCTGACTCACCGTTCTTCTTACTCGAATCTTGTTCTTTGAAATTTGTAGTCTAACAGAAACAATGTTTTTCAAATGCATAAGTAAAAAGTGAACATAATTAGCTCATTACACACTCGCATCATAACTCGCTCATGCCACATTACTGTTAGCCGTCCAATAAGGTACTCTGCCCGCTTCAAAGTCTGCGGTAGTCTGGTGCTATGGAAACAAGAAGAGGGCAATTTAGGGAGGGTAGCTTCGATGAAGAGATCTCCTTTTCTCTCGCTGAAAAATGTCCCAAGGATAATCATACCTCGTCACCGCCACAGCTCCAGATAAATGTCTGGCAGAGTACTCCAGTTCCAGAATTTTATCTGTGACAGAATTCGATGAATGGATACCACTAGTTGATTCGTGCTATTTTTTTTATTTTATTTATGTCTCATTTTTTTCCTTTATTTTTGTGATAAGAGCATTTTTTTTTGTTATTATTCTTAATTTTTGTTTATTGACCGGGAAACTTCATTTACTTCACCGGATTTTTTTTCTTTTCATTTTTTATAGCAATTCGCTCATTTATTTTTTTTCTTTCTTTAATATTGTTTATTGACCGGGAGACGTACTTAATTTACTTCACTGGAATTTTTTTTTTTTTTTTTGAGCAGTTTATTTTTAAGAAAATCAACTGTTTAATGTGAATCATCCATCGATATTGGCAAGTTTTCATTACATGCGCAGGTCACCATTGTGGGGACATAATTTTAGACTGTGTCAACCGTCATCTATCAAAAGGTACCTCTGTAGTGGCTATTACACCACAATACTCTATTAACAAATCTAATCATTATTTGATTGTTAAATACATTCATTTTGGGTTGTAAATGAGTTTCCCTAATTCTATCCACATTTCATTATAGACAAAAGTGTTAGATATAATTATTTGAAAGGTATTTCTAATTTAATATAAATCTTACTGAACGAGTCGTTGACTAACCTGTGTTGTTAAAAGTAGGCTTTCAATGTTCAGAGCTCAAGTTGGTATTTGATATAAAATCATTTTTTGACAACCACAGCACAGAGAAGATATGAAGATCTAAAGGACTCTTCAGCACACATACAAATCAATGTCTTAAGGAAGGTAATTAATAAGATAGTACAAAATTAACTAGATAATACTAAAAGGATTTAAGAAAATCTAGTGCTGCTGTTGTTACAACAAAGCTTTCCATGTCTTGAGTTTTTGAATTAATATATAATTTTTCTTTTCTTTAAAAGGGATATTGTTCATTTGAATTCTACAGTAGACCTTTATAATGCAAACCTTGAAACCTGAGGTTTTGCATTTTATGGAATTTTGTGTTATATAAATCATTTTACTGATCTTTAAATTCACCTACTAAATAAGGCAATATTTGTCTAGAATAGATAAATGTTTTCAATTAATATTTAGATGCTAATACTTAGAACCACAAAATATGCACAAGTATTTATTCTTTAGAGGAAAGAAAGAAAAAAAAAGGAAATTTTCTGTAGCATTAGAATAGCAACAAACAAATGAATCAATTTCGGTTTGCTTTGGCTTTTAAAATGTTAACATCTTAGCAAATAAGTAAACAAATAATGTAATAAGTTAATTGTTCCTTCTAAACAATAGAAATTTCTTAACTACAAACACTGTTTTCAATCTCCAAGATAGAGTGCTTCTATATTACTACTTAATTTCACTTTCAGTGAAAAGATTTTAAATAAAAACCTAAATAAGTGGGTTACTGACTGACTTGCGTTAAACTTTCAGGCTAACATTTGAACACATTTCATAAATTGGAATTAAAACATTTCAGACAACTGAATAATTATGATGTGGAGACTGAACTTTATGTGAGACATCCTCACACCCACATTTATTTTGCATTAAAAATTATAGTTAAATTGATCTGAAAAGATTTTAAACTTGAAGGCAAAAAAGCTGTTGTCAATGTGTTGTTTCATTAAGACAAATTTTAATTAAAAACTTTCTAGCCAACATAGTATATTTATCATTGCAACAATGTCTGCAGATTTCATAAGTGAACTTCATATTTAAGATCTATTCCAGGATGTTAAAAAATAAAAATTCTAATCTTTACCTTTAGTAACTTTGTTTTGTTGCAAAATTTTTTATTTCCTAATTGTTTTCATCTAAGTAAGTTTTTCGTACACTGTACAATAAAATGTTATTGCCGTGTAAAAACTTTTTTCCTTTTAGTAAAATAAAGTTATTGTATAGTTTTGTTGGAATACCAAAGTTTCGACTTGTTACAAAATAATGTCTTTGCACAATTTTAACACAAATTTATTAAAAGTAAGTTTAAAATATGCATAGGTAAACTAAAATTAGATTTGTTTCATAGCAGAACCCCTCGAGAAACTGGAGTATCTGCTGTTGCAATGATAACTTCGAATTTGTTTAAAGGTGAAAAATATTTTTATCAGCAAGTAAGACACCCTTTCGTTTTGGTGAACGACTTTAAGTCCACCAGCCAACTCCAATATCATTATTTCATTTGTCAAAGATTGAGCTTCTTTGAGGAATCCAGCTAAGTCCAGGTGAATCTAAAAGTGGATGAATCTTTTGAGATACCCTAAAATCCATCGCATTAACCATAGAAAAGTTTCCATGGCTTCTTTCTCACTAAATACAAAGTCTGAGTTTACTTCACTTACTAGATATACAAGTAATCTATACAGGGCTGGGAATCCAAGTCAAAATTGCCTTCAAACTTAAATATTCTCTAATGGGAGCAATATGTACAAAACCAACATGGATTCGCTGATTGGTAATTGGCTATAAGTGGCATAGAACTCTCTACCTACGGCAATATTTTACATGCTTTCACAATTAGCGAGTGGAGAGTCATAGAAGAAGGAAGTACCTTAATTTACGTCTTGATTTCCAAATAGTTTAAAATCTTTAGTTAGGAAACTACATAAAAGGCATCATGGAAATTTTAAAAAATATTTTTAACAATTAAATACAATAACATAGTACATTCCTATACAACTGAAAAGAGAAGAGGGAAAGGTCAAAGGCACGGCGCACTGGTCTTCTCACCAGATGGCGTATTTGAGCGTTGCAATCGCGAATAGTTTTAGTAGTCTCAGCACTTAAGAGAAAAAAAGAAACATTTTTCAAAAAACTTAGATTTTTCTTTCACAAAAAGTGCCTAAATATGGAAAATTGTCGATTCGTAGCAAAATATGAGGATTCTCTTGTGTAAGACAGTAGAATACAATATAGTGATGAGGAGGAAGTAGTGAGATCAAATGATTTTATGCCATTAAATCAAGAGCAATTGTCTCTAATAGAGGAATTAGATTAATATCGTACTATGAAGACTTAGTCATAATTTTCGAATATGAAATTCTATTCTTTTTTAGATAAATACCTTTTTATCGTTCCTATTAATTTCAACAAAATTTTTTAAAAAAATCACTAACATTTCAGGACATTTATTGAAATTTTTAAAAATTAAAGACAATTTCTCTTTTAAGGAAATTCAGAACAATTTTGAGCCCTGTCTATATATATATAACTCTCTTATGTGGAACAATAAACTTTGGTATTTATTTATCCATTGTAGTTATTTGAGGTAGTTTTAGGTAATAAATCAAGTAGAAGTGTTCAGCAGTTAGTAATGCATTCAGTATTTACTTTTGATGCTTTTGAAAATGGTTATAGAAATTTTAAACATAAACAGTGCTACATATTGTCGTACCAATTATTGGTGACTTTTCAACATTGACCAATTATTGGCGGCTTTCCAAACAGTAGCATATAAAAACACATAGCTGCCAACAGGGATAGGATAAAATATAGAAGATTTTACAAAATAATATATATCTCATGATAACTGATGCATTATGTACTAAATTTCTTACACATAGGGAATTTTATAATCATCAACATAGAAAAATTGCAATATTTTCCCATTATGAATGACATTAAGCATGCTTGAAACATTATGTTTACTCATAATTTCGAATATTAATAGGCATTTCATCAAAGATAGTTAAAATATTTTTTTAAAATTAAGAGTTTTAAAATGGTTTTTATAAATGAGGTTCGCTTCATTTAGTAATACTTTAAATATTCAAGCAAGCAATAATCTGCACAAAAATTCTATTTCATTAGGGATTTTTTTAAGAAAATTATAGGGAATTTTCTAAAATGTACAAAAACCGGGAGAATAAAAACTGGCACAGTCTAGTAGAGTTGGCAGCTATATGCATATATATACTACACGATACTTAAGTTTATGGTTAGAGAGATATGTGAGGAAATTGTAGCGTGTAATGTAGCTTTGGTGTGAGTTTTCTATCTTATGTCATGGCAGAGAGATGGAAATACTTCTACTGCTTACTATGCTGATGTCCCAAATAACATATTTCATTACATATCCTCTGTATTATGACTTTTCCTTTAAATCCACTTTTTTTAATTCAAAAAAAAAAAAAAAATCTAGTAAAGACATGTAAACAGACCAGTGGAAATGTGTGCAGATTAGTAACAGAGTTTTTGCTTTAACCGAGCTATCAAATATTTCAAGGATTGTTTTGTTCTATTATATTTTTTAAACTGCTTCTGAAAAAAAAAACTAAGCACTGAGTAAAAAATGAAATCTAACTTGAACCGATGATATAATTGTTTATATTAAAAACGAATCTAGCGAAGATGAAGACAATGAAATTCAATAAAAATCTCATACAGATGGGAGTAAAAGCTATCGAAAGTGCTATTGAATACATAGAACAAGAGATGCATCAGCCTTCCTATTATCCCTAAAAAAAAATTAGCGAAACATCACTGCAGAAAAGTGCCAAGTAATGAAAAATAAAAAACTATTCAGGACTTTTTTTTAAGAAAAAAATTATTCTTGTAAAATATGCTCTTTAGGTGTTTATAAGTGAACTTTTTAATTATAATATGAATTTTATGCAGTGTTCTCATATAAATTTTGTATTTTTTAATTACTATATGTATTACATTTATACCTACTTTTTTTCTTTTTTGTACTCTTTGCTTTAACAAAGTTTCTCATTTATCTCAGGTAGTAGTCGCAGTTCACATTAACTCGGATAATCGGGCGGGACTCTACTGTATTCCGAAATTCTATATAATTTTAAAAAATCATTCCTTAAGGGGTTACCCAATTATGAAATAAAAATAGAGGTAGCAAAGTTTGACATTTTTTTTAAACTTATTCAGGAATACCTAAGCTTTTACCTAGAATACTTAGACAGGGCAGATTCTTTTGAAATAAAAAATAACTTACCTTACACCGTTTTGTATTTATGTAGAAAGGGATACACAGTCTTTTAATGGAATGAAGAAAAACTTACCAACAGAATCTAAAACTCAATACATCACCAATTTGTTTAATAAAAAAAGATCTGACAGCCAATGTACTAACTTAAAAAATAGTCTTGTTACAATGTAAACCACAATTAAAATAGCAGTTTAAATCTAAATCGCAGGTTAAATTTTTTTCTAAAAAAAAATTTATCTGATTTAAATCTATTTTTTTACATTAATAAATTAGTTAAAAACTTTTATAAACATAATTTTTAGGGCGTGATTTTTTATTTATTTATTGAACATTGATAATGAAGGTTACATCGAAAGAAACAAAAGGGAGTGTGTTAAGTACATTTTTTAAAAAAATTAATAAATGAATAAAATTAAGTTCACAGTGGATAAGAATGGCATTGAACTGTTAAATTATAATTTTCCATTAGCCTCAAAATAATTTGCTGGTGATAAGCATATTTCAATTATACCAATTTTTCGTTTATTTGTAGCTTGTTGCTGCTTTTAAAACTTATTAAATATGTAGTAACTGTATACCAATATTGATGAAAGTTTGTTCTACAAAGAAATCCCTTCATTCCTAAAAATTCTCAACATTATCAATGATCATTTCGCCGAATCTAATTAAGTGACCCTGTTATTTATTTTTTTTAAAGGCAATGTACTTTCTGATAATAATACTATATCAAAAATTTGTGAAGTGCCAAAAAAGGATCAAGAATTAAACTAAAAACCCAACAACATTCCATCACACTGTGTAGAGGTTTTAAAATGACATCGAATATGTTAGAAAACTGATTGCGATTAGAAGAAAGCAACCATTTACTGACCTTAATATGAAATTCTGTATACTTTGCTCTGAAAGAAAATTAGTACTGTATGGACTATATTTTATAAGATAAAATTTTAAAAAAAGTTTAATAAATAGTTTTCAGTGTAAATACTGAATTTCACTATATTCCATGGACATAATTTTTCATTTTTAAATTTTATAAAATAATGAGAACTTTATATATATATAACGACGTTGCCGAGTGGAAGGATTAAAACAGGTCTTAGGCAGGAAAGGAGGGTACAAATTTTTTTTATTAATTATTAGACAGAGCAGTCATGAAAGTGCGCACGAAAAGTTGTGTTTCTTCATTACATGTTACGGAAAATCTTGCAAAGTAAATCTGCTAAATGTTTCAATTTAGACAAATCTTAGTAATAGGTTTATCAAATAAGTCGAGAGATTCCCACAGAGAGCAAAAGGAAAAATACCATGCTTTTAATTAAATGCATGCTTGAGCCGAAAATAGATTTAAGAACAGGATGTGGCCTTTAAAAGTGTGAGAAAGTATTTCAATTAGAATAATTAATTAGGATAGCATAAAAAGATTAATAGAAGCTTTTTATGTTCCCAGCTCGGTATATTCACATACGATTCCACAAGTATTTCATCAAATATGTAAAATGATTGGCGCTTTCATGAGCTATGGGCCACCAAAATAGATTGTGGTTGAATGATTTGTGAAAACATTGAATAGAACAATGGGAAAAGCACGCTTTTGAATAATACACGGAGAAAATCGACATGGTAAAGAAAAATAATCTAATCTTTGATAAGGGAATATTAAACACCCATTAAAAAAAACCACCTTTAAGGACTTTTAAAAAATAAACACCTTTAAGCACTTTAAAAACGCTACGCACCATGATATATATATATATATATATGCACACACACAGATATATATATACTTATTTTATTTCAGACTTACAAAGTAATTGAGAAATAACTAACAGAACACAAAACGAATAATTTTTAAAGTGTTTAAAGTACAAATAAATTTTGACATTTGGACGTGGAAGATTTTTTTCCCCTTGAAGAATAATATCTTTTAGCAATATATATGGGTTTATTTTTTCCAAGATTTGGGTTTTGAACCTCCTAAACTAGTTTTAAACAGGACACGTAGGTTTTACTGTCTTAAGGGTCTAAAACCTTGAACATTGGTAAAAGGCAAAAATTTTATGTGTAACCATTGTACACATAATAATTACATATATTAATAAATATTTGATACTTTTTATCTAATTTTCTTAAACTTATAAAAGGGAAATAATATAATATAATTAGAAAAGATTTATAACTTTTGAAGTTCTACAATTCATTGAGCAAAAGTGAATGCCTTATCCTTTAAAAAGGAATAAATATGCTCTTAATCCTGATAAATTATGCTTTTGCAAGAGGATATTCATTTATCATGATATTCATTTCTCATAATATCTTTTCAAATTGTGACATAATTTGAGTAAATAGGTTTTGGACAGGAGGGTTTAAACCATAGAATAATCCTTTCTGTCCTAAACCTTGCCAAATCTGCTTTATCATAATTTTTACCAGTTACTTAGCAACCAAGAAGGAAAGTAAATAGAGGTGTTACGATTTATAAAAGAATGCATTTGTATATAGATAGATAAAATTATTCATATTTACAACCTGTCTCCCCCCCCCCAAAAAAAATTATAATACTACAGCTACAGCCCTAACTGGATAAGATAAATGACAGATTCAATTCATATGAATAGGTAGAATTTAAACAAATTGAATATTTTACTTGAAAATTTAAAGTTTTTCATATACATTCTCATTCAAATCCTATTAACTCCTCCCAGAATTTTAAATTCTACATATTTAGATTTGGTTAGTTTTCATACTTGAAAGCACTTTATTATAAAATTTAAGCTACTTGTAAATGTTTTAATATTATTGGATGCTACAAAAACTTTCTTCATACCAAATAGGACTGGGCGATGTTAAGATTTCTTACCTCGCGATGTATCGTCACTCTAAGATAGCAATTATTGAATACATTGCGATGTTTTACTACACTAATATTTTGCATTTCGAATTCTTGCACTTTTTGATTGATAAATTGAGGCAATTTAATTCTTGTAATAAATACATAGAAAATAAAATCATGATGCATTAAAAATAAATTTAAAAAATTGAATAAATTGTGAGAGGGGGACAAAATCATTCAATTGCTGCTTATGTCATTAAATAATTATGAATGTAAAAATGCCCATTAAGATCATTCATAAAAATCTTCTGAAAGAAAGTAAAAAATTGTCGATGAATTGAGAGCTGAGAAAATGCATGTAACTTCCCAGTCACCCCCCCCCCCTTCTTAAATTTAGTTCATTACTATCAATAATAATAAAAGGTTTTAGTGCGTAATAAATAATAAAAGGCATTCGTTAGGGTCGGGAGAAGTGCTCACCGCGAGTACTATTGGAAACAATGCTCACCATCATGCTTGTATATGATACGTTGTGAAACATTTCATGTACCTCGGTAAACTCTTAATATTCCATGCTTTGAAAAATTACCAATCTGAATATTGGAACGGTGAGGATTACACAGCATCGATATTTTCCAATGCATCGCCCAGTCATAGTACCGGATAACACTTGGTGTTTCCAACTGTTTTTCGTAACTTTGCAATAAATCTAATCTCATTGTTTCTACATCACTACAGATTTATAGTAACAAATATTTTGTAAATCATTTACTACTTTCGAAGTATTAAATACAATGGTTCTAACACAGCAATTTTTCATATAAATAAGACTTAATATATTAAATAACAGTTACTTCTCATAAGAAGTTTTGTTAATTTTCTTTTCCTCAGTAGAATGTTAGTTTTAAATTATTTAAAAATGATATATAAAGTTGTTTCAAAAACAATGTTTTTCCAACAAACTGCAAAAATTTTGTAATCACTGTGTTTGTTCTCAATATCTTAAACAGTTGGCAACTATGAAAACAGGCAATGAACTTACCTTTATAGTTTTGCACAAAATACCAAGAAAAAGACTAACTACAGGATAACCAAATTAAAGAAATTACCAAGAAAAGAAAACACATAAGTTAACTTTTTTTTTTTAATTTTTCGACTTCAAAGAGGAAACTTCTTGCTTCCTTTAAAAATATAAAGTTTATGAACAAATTAATTTACATAACCATTTGTCATCAATCACTCTGTCTGTACAGCAGCTGTTTTCTCTGAGACATAAATTCCATCTAAGAACTTACGTATATCTTTTCTCTTAACGAGGGTAGATTGATGAATGAGTGCTGCAGATCTCGAGACAGATTCTATGTTGTTTCCTTCCAACAGCAACTCGTCCTTCTGAGCAGTAGAATTTTTACAGACGACTCCTGGCAGCATATTTACTCGACGGACGATTTTCTCTCCCAGAAAATTTCGAATCTCAACTAGGTTTCCCTCTTTGGAGGTCGTGATGTTAATAGGAAAGTGAGCATATACTGACCTCATCTTGTACAGATATCCTTGGGTCACTCCTTTAATCATGTTTTCAATGTGCGAACAGACTGTTCGGACACAGGCCAATTCTTTGCGGATACCAAACCATTTTCGGATTCGAAGTTTATCCCTGCCAAGTAATTCCATATCAACTTGAAGATGTTTAAAATCTCGTTTGAGGAATCCACGTGGGCCCTTTACATGAATAACACGAGATTTTACACAAATTTTGACATTTTTTGGTATTTTAACAATCTGGGATGCTTCAATGGTTCTCATCGTATCAAACTAATCAAAGTCTCTTTATTAAATAAATAATCAAGGCAATTAGTAGAACAAACTTCAATACCTCCCAGCTGTTCTAAAACCAAATTCTGGCAGAATGCAAATGATGACGATGCCAGATTCGCGATATAGTAAACTTCTTTACGGTTTAATTGCGGTTAGTTAACCGTATTTAATATTTGATTTAACGCCTACAGAATGGATCGTGTTTTCTACACTAGGAGGTGCTGCATGCTTTTTACCGCCTATACTTCCGAGTTACTGTTTCTGGTGTATTTTGAATAGTAGTTCTTGCAAATGTGTTTCTTGTGTTTACAATGAATTCTAAGTCTAAATTCTACATGTAATAACGAATGCAATAACAATGTCGTTACATAATAAAAAAAAAGTGAAAAGACAGTACGCTTATATTATTTTTAATGATAAAATTATAAATGGTACATAATTTTAACATTAATTGTGAATAGTAGTGTTAAGTAAAAGTAACACGTGGTTTGATCAATAATAAATATGTAAACCTGACATTTGAAAAAAGAATCGTTATAAAACACGCAACCTTGTCACCTTTTTTAACAATATATCTATAAATAATTAAAACAAATTTTCACTTCAAACTCACCAGAATTACTTATTACCATTAATATCTTACAAAATACGGCTAAAACACCATCCATAACATTTGGCATCCATATCTCTTACTGGCGAACAAGAAAAATCTCTAAATTTGTTGAATAACTTGTTTGACTTATCTGTCACTTGTCTGACGCATCACTTGTTTCATTCATGGCGTACTAATATTTCAGACAAGTGATCCCACTTCATCACCAAATGTGGTTCCCCGTCGTGGTTGCCGGGAGAAAAGTGCTGATCCAAGAAGACTTCTCAATGCTTCGTTTAACATGTAAAGTCTATGGCGGGCCTGTCATACTTCAAATCAGTTTTTCTTATTTAAGAATCGCAGTTATCAAGTCAAAAATATACTACTATTTTTTCATTCTTATTAGTCCACGTAAATTTGAATCAAAGTTTTCTATCATTATTACTTTTTGTAATATTGCCTTTGAAACTTAAGCCACTTTCTATCTTAGTAAGACAGTCAAGCAACCTCTCCTCCCAAGTTAATCCTTTACTAGGAGGATCAGACAGCAAGGACTAATCTTTAATTGCTCACCTTGTCAGGTGGTATATATACTTCCTCTTGAAATTCTTGTGTCTGTTTTGAGAGTACTTATTTTTTAGAAATGCCTTTTTGAAGAACTAAGGGGAGCATATTAAACTTCTGATTAAGTATTTTTACTTATTAGTGTTTAAAGCTTATTATGAAAGATATATTTATTGTTAACTCACCAATTCTATATATGTTAGAATGATTTATCAACTTTTTGTCTCTTGCCTTTTTTTAGACATTTTAGAAATGAAAATTTAGCTTTTGAATAGAGTGAGATACACTTAATGTAATCGAAACAATGACGTAAAGATCTTGTAATACACATATATTGGCGATCGAAATGGGCTGCAGGTGGCGTAGAGCAGAACTCTTTTTCTATGGCAACACTTCACATGCTTTCCCCATTAGCGTGTGGAAAGTCATAGAGTAAGGAAGTGCGTTAGTTTCTCTCTTGATTTTCATATAGATTAAAATCTTTTAACTTGAAAAACTATATGGAACTGAAAACTACATTAAACATAGTTCTAAAGAAAAGTATCACGGAAATTTTAGAAAATATTTTAATTAAGTAAAAAGGAAAAATATTAAGAAAAGGGAAAATATCGTAGTACATTCCTATATAACTGAAAAGAGGAGGAGAGGGAAGGGAGAAGGGCTAAAGGCATGAAACCGGTCTCTCCCCAAATGGCGTATTCGAGTGTTGCGATCGCGAATACTATAAAGCATCACAAAAGTGCTGTTTTTTACTTTTTGTTAAAAAATTATCATAATAATTAGTAGGTTAAAATAAAATGATTGACGTTTGTCTAACCATTTTGCGTTATAAGGTAAACTGCAAATGTAAAAAATACATATCAGTTGAAGACTGACCAAATACATAGACGGAACAAGGGTCTCGGGGAGCTTGAAAGTGCCTTGATATCCGTTACAACTTTCTGTTACGTTTCTGCTAGCCAGAGTGCCGGTCAATGATTTCAGTTTGAGTCTAATATGTTTAGATTTTATTTATAATTCCTTAAATTATAAATTGTTAAATAAGATAAAAAAAAAAACGTTATAACGTTTGTTTGTTTCAATTGTTTCTTGACGGTTGAAAAAAGAAAATGGTATATCAATTTAAATTGATATACCATTTTTTCTTTACAAGGATGACGTCCCAGGTAGCAAAAAGATATGATCTAATATTAGAAAGATGTAATATAATACTGCCGTGCTAGAAAACGCAATACTATTGAATCCCATCTTCTAATATTAGAGCTAATATTATATAAAATTAAAAAGTATTCGATCTAACATTCGGACTTTCAAAATTATCATCTATTTCATTACTTTTGGTCCAGCGCGACATTTTTGCGAAAGGTTATCCCATATTATTAATAAATAAACATTTATTTATGAAAGAAAACGATAAATTAAATATTACTTAAAATATCATTTTCAGCCAATGCTATTTTATGGCAGATAATATGAGTGGTAGTTTGCGAACGATTAAACTCGAAAAACTTTTTCAACTGTTTCTGTTGAGTTGTCTGCTGCTCCTTCTGCTTGTTTACAAGACGACAAGATGGCGATCTTGTTTCCGCTCATGAGCTTTCGTTTCTACTATTTAAGGTATTTATAATTTAGTAGTTTTTTGTAAACTTTATAAATGTCAATGATGGTTACATGATAAATTAGTATCGTAGTTATGTAGGTAATGTTTTTTCCTTGAGTTAAAAATCAGGTAGAAAAGTAATTTAAAGCACGATATGTTTGAGATTGTAGATGTTGTAGAAACATTCAGTGTACCTACTTAATAAACTTTACCGCTAAATTAAAACATTTAAGAATTAATTTATTGATCATGTATTCAATAAGGTCAGTAAATATTTTATATTGTGATTATTATTGTTCATTCGTAGTTGTTGACTTCTTTGTTGAAACGTAAGTAATAAGCACCGTTGTCTAGCTGTAAGTAATAAGCACTGTTTTTCTGCAAAAATGAAAAAGGCAAAAGTAATGGTCTGTAAATAAATTAGCCGTGTTAAGTAAGAAATATATATATCTATATATAATCTGCTACTTTTAGCTCAGTTAAAACCATTATATTGTAGAACGTTTAATACAAACAATATTACTAGCATATTAAAATTTTATGATTAAAATATTGTACAACAATCAATTAAGCATTTTTCTTTAAATATAGACTGATTTTTATTTGAATATAGGCTAATCTGTATGTTTTTGATGTATCATTATTTATATTAATTTGTAAATGATTAAAAAATGAACAATAATATGGTCTATTCAAAATGGTGATTATGGTGAATGTAGAGCTTTGATTAAATTATATTTTTTAAAAAAATTCCTGTTAGAAACAATCTAATGCTGTAAAAATTTAGTTAAACTATAAGAAAAAAATATTTGACAAATGTTGGGTAAAATGTTGGGTATACTGACTTTTAAAGAATGCTATGTCAAAATATTTGGGGGAAGGGGCGAACTATATTTTATATATTTACAACTTTGAATTATGTGATGTTAGAGAATTCTCCTTCTATATGATTTTTTCAACCATGAATTGATGATTTTAAATTCTCATAGTATCTTTTTACATTGATGTTCCTTTACATTAATCAGATTTTAAATTATACAATGGAAGAAAATAAGCAATTGTTTATTTAACACTTTTCACCACTTTTTTAAATATAAATAATAAGTAATGTAATTGGTTCAAAATATGCTTGTAAAACAATGTTTGCTAAGTAATTTAACCCTGACAAAGTTTTTCTGCAACAATGAAAAAGATAAAAATAGTTGTCTGTAAACAAATTAGCCAAGTTAAAACAATTAGAAAATTAATGATCTGCTACTTTTAGCACAGTTTAAACCATTACATTCTAGAATGTTTAACATTCAATACAAACAATATTGTTACTGTATTAAAATTTCATGTCTAAAATATTGTAAAAAAAAGAATTAAACATTTTTATTTAAATTTCTTGGGGATATTTCAGTATCGTGATCTGTCCCGCCAACTGCAATCGCCAAATAGATTTTAAACTTGCAATTTTTTTTAAAAAAATATGTATATGTTTGCCCGGAGTTATACCTTTCGAGTTTGTCCTATTCTGTAATGTTTCTTTTAGTTATAAATATTTATTAAATAATTATTACAATAATAATTAGTCTAATAAATAATTATTGTTTAATGAAGTTTTTAAATAAATTTCTATTAATGCTTATGAGATCTGAGATTAAAAATTTAACTAAACAATAAAATATAAATATTATGCATATTGACTTTTAAAGAATGTTATGTAAACATATTAATGGGGAGGGCAAAATATAATTAATATATATATTACAACTTTGAAATATGTGAATTGTTAAAGAATTCTCATTCTACCCGTGTTTTTCAACCATAAATTGATGATTTTGAATTCTCATAGTATCTTTTTACATTTATGTACTTATACGATTTTTAAAATAAGCATTTGTTTATTTAATATTTTTCGGCACTCTTTTTGTTGATTTGCCACATAGCGAGTAGTTATTTTCTGTTCTAATAAAAGAAGTTGAAAGGTTTTGCAATTTGATTTTTTTTTATTTTTTAAATATATGATAGTTTGCTTGGGAGTGCTTATGAGCTAAATTCTTTTTGTTGATCTCCTTCTCACACTGTTATTTTTTGTGTGACACTAAAGAAATTTTTTTTACGCTGGTATCGATACCGCAATTAAACCATTTAATTTCATTGTAAAGGATATTAAAATTTCTGAAAAACATTTTCAAATTAAATAATTAAAGTATCAAATAAATATTCAATGTTTAATAGTTATAATTTTTTTTTTTCCATTGCAAAATCTGATGTATTTTCTTTTTAAATTTCAGTATAGCTTTTCATCTTCAAGGAAATCTACTATCAAGACACTACAAATGGAAATGGCACACTCTGATGGAATATTAAGTTCGATCCTTACTACGAATGATTTTAACAGTGATTATTCAGCAAGGACCACTTTAAATCTACCATTTAAGTCATCATGTTGAAGAAAGATGCTGTCATGTTGAAGTTTGGAGAAAGAGGGAAACTTGTGAAGTTCATCCCTGTTTTTTTGTGGTGCATACAAAAACTGTTGCTGAATTTTTCATAAAAGCATTTAACGACCACTTGGAAATATATTTTCAAGCAAATATAGACTAATAATTAGAACTCAAACTGTATCAAACAGTTTAAAGTTATGAAAAGAAAATGATTTTATTAATAACAATTAAGTATTTTTAACTTTTGTTTTACCACAAAGTTGTCGACTTTAATTTTGAACAATAAAGGTAATGTATTACATTTACAATTGGATGAAATTTATATTACAGTGTGTTTTGTTTTTAAATAAAAGTATTATGCTGTGAAATAGTTATATTTATTATGGATTTCTTTTTTCTTAATTACTGTAACAGTTGAATATTTAAATTTTTTTTTTTTTTTAATCTTTCGGTATGATATCGGAAGCAATTTTTTTTAATGCTGATTTTAAAGTGTAACTGAAACTCTTGAGGATTTTCATCATCAACATTGAGTTTATTATTTTAATTTTGGAAATTTTCACATAATTATTTATTTGAAATTTGAGACAAGAATTTATGCTTTTTTATTTTTATCATGTTTAAAATCATATTATTGTAAAATAATTATAATCGTGAAAAGTTCTTTTGACTGAATAACATTTATATCATGATTAAAATTCCTAAAAGAATATTGCTCAAACTTTCATCTTTAAGGTCTTGTATATTCTTTGTGAAAACATGTAGAATTGCATCTTCTTTTTTTTTTTTTTCTTAAAGTCTCATTCAAGACATTTGCCTATAATGTTATGTTTGTTTTTACTATGTTCATGAAGCATAAACTCTTATCAGCGAAATACAAACAAGGAATTAGTTGGTTTTAAAGAAAAATTTTGTGATAGCAGGGTTTTGAAAAAGTAACTGATGGCAGTCAAATTTGGATCAATACAAAAGCAACTTATAGTAAAAAAGTATGTTATGTTTTTTCGTCTCATTCTTGTATGCAATTAAATGTTTGTGAAAATTTAATTCTGATAAAATACAATATTTACTAATTTTTTTTTTGGTCTTGACATATAAATGTTATCTAAACTTCAAGTAAATAAAAGAACATAGTACCTTTAACTAATTATTGAATCGTTAAAAATTTCTGATGTCCCAATGTAAAATTATTTTTACATTACAAAAAATAATTGCAAATTTTTTTAATTAAAATTCATATAAGTTCTTTTTGTTTCCACTCCCTGATAATATTTCTACAGGTGCCCTTAGGTTTTGTTTCTTGTGTTTCGTAAGTAAAATTTCAGATTGTAAAAGGATAAAGTTACGTAAGTATTTCTCTGTTTAATTTCAATGATAGAAGTGAAATAATTTATGCAAGTAAGTAATTTGAATAATTTTCAATTTTCTTTATTGTGTCAGTTATTACAAAAAATAACAATTTAAAAATTTGAGATATAATTTTATTTTAATATTTTTGGAAATGAATAACTTAGTTATATACTAGTAGAAAAAAAAAAATTCAGGTAAATTTTCAACTCAATTTAAATGTAAATTTAACTTAGCAATTATGTAGTGTGGTTTTCTTAATTTACAATTTCAGAATATAAATGATGATTGATAATTGTAAAATTACAAATGGCTTAAATTACAAATTTTAAAATATATTGCAAACTAACAAATTCAATTGAGCTTTTGATAAAATAGGCTCTTTTTAAAAAAAAATTAAGAGAACATTTTAAATTGGGACTTGAAAATTATAAATGATATAAAATTTGCTTTAATACCCATTGTATGAAGAAATGAAAAAAAAATATCAATAAAAGTTGCAACAAAATATTTCCTAATTAAGTTTGAAATATTAAAAAAAATCAACTGAACATAAGATATACTTTGGAGTAAAGAGGAGAAAAATGGAAGGTAGCAGAATTTGCTAATATAACTTTATTTAGTATTTCTGTATTGATAAGTAAATAATGCATGGTATGACATAAAACTATTGTTCTATGTTTTAGTGCTTCACAACAATACAGAAAATTAAGTAAAATTATATCGCCGAATTATTCTACTATCTTCCTCTTGCTTACTCCAAAAAAATAAAAAGCAAAGCAAAATAATATCAGAAAATACAAAATCTAATATTATATAGCATCAAAA